>NC_046248.1:2929672-3529672 GCF_009819885.2 Catharus ustulatus | reverse complement strand
TCCAAATGATCCTTTTCCTTTTAAGAACCCAAGATAATCCTTTTTATCTTCATCTCATGGTGCTGATTAAGAACCCAGACTGATCCTTTTTAAGATCCAAAATGATCCCTTTTAAGAACCTGAAATGATCCTTTTTAAGAACCCAAGATAATCCTTTTTATCTTCATCTCATGCTGCTGATTAAGAACCCAAACTGATCCTTCTTATCTTCATCTTGTGGTGCTGATTGAGGACCCAGACTGATCCTTTTTAAGATCCCAAACTGATCCATTTAAGAACCTGGAAATGATCCTTTTTAAGAACCCAGGATAATCCTTTTTATCTTCATCTTGTGCTGATTAAGAACCCAAACTGATCCTTTTTAAGATCCCAAACTGATCCTTTTAATCTCCATCTCGTGGTGCTTGATCAAGAACCCAGCGTGGCCATTTTCTGCGCAATCCTGAACATCTGACACAGATTCCCTGGCTGGGGAATGACAAAGTTCTTGTACCCCACATTCCCAGCTGGAGAATTCCAAGGAAATCCCTTCTCCTTCCCCACCCAGCCTCCCCTCCCTGCAGGAGCTCTGATTTTGGGACCAGTGGAGGGGAAGCAGTTACATAAGTGCTGCAGGAACTGAGGGGGAGAGTGAATGTCAGAGCTTGCTGGAACATGAACCCGGGAGCCTTGTGGATTCAGTCTCTAACATCCATCAAACATGATTAATTTTAATGTCACAACATTTAATGTCAATTACTTTTAATGTCACAGCTTCCTATTTACTACCACAGCCACATTCCCGAGTTGATAAGAGATTCCCCCAAAGAACTTTTAAGATCAAATAAATAAACAATTCAGGATAAATGCTACAAACAAGCAGGAGCCTCCCTGCTTTTGGAAGGATGGGGGGAATCTATTCCAAAGGGATTGAGAATAGAGCATCTGAGGCTTTCACATTTAAGGCCAAATTACTACTTAGTAAAAATTCTGTTCTGCTTTTTTTTCTGGCTATAAAAAGATGCCAGCTGGAGATGTGGATTGATATTATTTGCATTCGCCAATAATGTATTTTATTTAGGTGCTGCATGAAAAATAACCAAGTTGTGATTGGGGCATCTTAAAATTTGTGTGCAAGAAGAGACCAATGAAGAAACTCATAAAAGAGTATTTGAGACTTAAAATCTTTAGATTATCAAGTAGCTGGGGAAAAAAAAAACAATCTGAATTTTTTTTTTTTTTTTTTTTTTTTCAGTGCAACTCCTCACCATTTCAAACCCTATTTTAATGCCACCCTTTTAGCAGCCTGGACTTGCATTCCAGTTCCTCGGGCTTTATGTTTTTTTTTTTCCTGAACTTCTGCTTGTTAAATGTTATTTTAAATAGCTGGTGGGGTTGACAAAGCCTCAAACTCCCTGGGGTTTCTCAGGAGAACAAAAGCAGCCTTGTGGATATCTTTAGAACAAATTATAAGGCTGAGGAGAAGTCAGGCCTCTAATATGAAACTGAGATGGGTCACAAAAGATATTTAAACAGACAAACTAAAGTAAAACAGGAAAGTGAGTCAGACTACCTGCCTGGCCTTTTTTAAAGTCCAAGAACTGACTTAGTGCAGTCATCAAAATAAATTTCTGTGCCTATATTTGCATTTAATGGTGATCTCAGAACAGGGATTTAAGCCCATACCAAGTTCAAGTGTGCACTTCTCTAAGTGCACAGTTCCACCAATTTAAGTATCAACCTAAAAATCAAACTGCAAAGATGAAATGCTCCATTTAGCAATAGATCTGTCGAAGCAGAGCAGGTGATTTTGAGGGACTTTCAGACACTTTTAGTGCAGCAGAGGCCACACAACATCACCATGGTGTTTGCTAGCTCGACAGCCTGCAGCTCCAGCAGCATCTCTGCTGTGAAACAGCCCTGCTTGAAATTCAGTTTATATCCGGCAGTCTGGGGTTACAATACAGGCTGTGATCAAAGGTGTCTGTTCTATCAGCACCTGCTGAGGGTGGGGCAGTGATCCTGATCTCTGTGGGAGATATTCTGCTAATGGGCATTCATTGAAACCAGCTGGGGCAGTGTTCTTTATCTCCATGGGATATCTCCTGTTCATGGCCATGGTTTATAAACCAGCTGGGGCAGTGTTCTTTATCTCATGGGATATCTCCTGTTCATGGCCATGTTTTATAAACCAGCTGGGGCATTGTTCTTTATCTTTTCACAACCCATCCTTCCTCCAGCCAGTCATTTTCTGCTCATGGCCATTGAGTCCCACTGTGGCACTGATAAAATTACTGCATCCCATTGGGAGTTGCTCCAGCCAGGGGAAGAGCCCAACATTTCTTACCAAGATAAAAACAGAGGTTTTGGGACACTAAGGGAGCCCCTTTCTCCACTGGACTCCAGAGGAAAACCGGATTTCTCCACATCCCCACTGGAGCTCCGGAGGGAAACTGCACCTTGTACAGGAGCACTGCTCCAACTGAGCCACATCTGTCACTGCAGGAGGATGCAGCCACCATGGAATGGGACTGCTGCCAACACCCTGCCTGACGGGTGTCAGGTTGTACTCTGACTGTGTCAGGGCTTTGGGGTTTGTTCTTTGTAGTGCTGTATTTCTATTTTAATTTCCCTAGTAAAGAACTGTTATTCCTAATTCCCATATCTTTGCCTGAGAGCCCCTTGATTTCAAAATTATAATAATTTGGAGGGAGGGGGTTTTACATTCTCCATTTCAGAGAGAGGCTCCTGCCTTTCTTAGTCAAACACCTGTCCTCCAGACTAGGACAACTGCATTTGCCAAATTTCCAATGCCAGAGCTGAAAGCTCCTGATGTTCCCATCCTGAAGAGCTCTCAGAGGGCTCTGCACAGGCAGCAGGGGCTGTGCTGATCCTGGGGAGGCTGAGCATGAACCAGCCTCACTTGTCAGATGCTGTTAAGATCCAGGGCTCATTAAGGAATTTCCATGACTCAATGAGTTCAGATTCCCTGAAGAGAGGGAGGATTATCCCAGCACTCTCCATCTGGGCTGAGTGTAACCCAGCCTTGTGTTCACCTGGACACTTACCAAGGAAGATTTGCTCTAGAAGGTGAGCAGGTAAAGCAAGAGGTGCCAGACAGCACAATGTGACAAATTCTGTGTGTCTGACAGCAAACACTAGCCTGGAGTCATCTCAGCCTGGCAGAGCTGACATTCCCTGAGCTGCTGAGAGCAGCCTGTGCCTGGGCTGTGCTGCAGGGACCTCACCCTGACCCAGACTAAGCAAAGGTTCTCCCGGCACCAGCTCCTAAACAAAGCCCCACATTCTGATTATTTACACATTTCTTCTGTCCTGAGCCAGCCAGAGACAGGGAGAGAGTGGCTGGGAGGCTGCAGGGGGATGTGGGAGGGCAGATCTTCATCCCAGCCTCCACTAAAGCTAAAGCTCAAACCTCTCAAAGTTTCCTCAGATTGTTTTTGTTTCAATTCCCCCATCACTTTGAAAAAAACCTCTCATTTCTTTATCACAGCCAGCATCAGATCCACTCAAATGCAGCAGGTCACATCTATAAACTCAGCCAGTGTCTGTGGTTTTTATCTTGCACTCAGATGTTGGCCATGGAACGTGAAAATCTCAGCTCCAGTTTCCTCCCCAGTTTGGTTCCCTTTTCCCCATGGTGAGCTGGGTCCTTCCCATCAAGGCTGTGCAGGGGCTAACCAGCATCCCAGCTGAGTCCTTAAAATCCTGCAGAAGATGGATTTAAATAAAACAGCATCAGCAAAACCTGAACCTGGTTCTTTTCCTTTCCCACAACCCAAGAACAGCGGGAGGAAAACTTGACTTTGCAGTTTTTAAAACTGATTTGAAATCTTTTAAAGATTCCCACCTTTCCTTTCTGGAGATTCCCCATTCCACAGGGAAAGGGTTATTTCCAAAACTGGTGACATTGGGCAGAAGATTTGATGCTGAGCATTGACAAAGGCAGAACTGGACTCCCTTTTTCTCTGGAATTAAGGAAATCACACCAAGAATTGGAACATCCAACTGCTGGAAAACAGATTCAAAGTGCTTGACTTCTGTTCAGAAGTATTTTTCTGTCTATTGAGCCTATTTAGAAGGCTCAATGGAAGTGAAATTGGATTTATTTCTTCCAGAATATCAATAAATGCTTGTACCCTGCTGCCTGATAATCAGCTATAAATTCCCTGTATTACTAAGTGATTCCACTCATGGGTTTTACTTCCACCTGACACTGGATTATTTCAGAGTGAAACCATCATTAAATCAACCCTGCTCTCCTCTAAGTCAGGTTTCTAATTTTTTACCCTGTTGCTGTGTCCTTTCCCTCCAACCTGCTCCTGTTAATAACTGAAAACAGAATAACAGGTGAAGGGTCTTAAATAACAGGAAAAGAGCCGACAGACGGGAGTGAATCTTTAAATAACCAGAAACAAAGCTAACAGCCAAAGTGAGTATCTTAAATAACCAGAAACAAGCTAACAGGCTGAGTGTTATATTTTAAATAACCAGAAACAAGCTAACAAGGTGAGTGTTATATTTTAAATAATAAGAAACAAGCTAACAGGCAAAGTGAATATTTTCAATAACTGGAAACAAGCTAACAGGCTGAGTGATATATTTTAAATAACCAGAAACAAGCTAACAGGCTGAGTGACATATTTTCAATATCTGGAAACAAGTTAACAGGCAAAGTGAGTATCTTAAGTAACTAGAAATAAGATAACAAGCTGAGGAATATTTTTAATAACTGGAAACTAGCTAACAGGAAAGTGAGTTTCTAAAATAACCAGAAACAAGCTAACAGCCAAAGTGATGTATTTTAAACAACTGAAAACAATATAAGATGCTAAGGAATATTTTAAAATAACTGGAAACAAGCTACTAGGCTGAGTATCTTGAGTAATTAGAATTAAGATAACAGGCTAAGGAATATTTTTAATAACTGGAAACGAGTTAATAGGCAAAGTGAATATTTTAAATAACTAGAAAACAAGCTAACAGCTTAAGTAAATATTTTTAATAGCTGGAAAACTAGCTAATAGACAAAATGAAATATTTTAAATATCTGTAAACCAGCAAGAGGACATCCCAAATAACAGAAAAAGCAGCGGGTACCCAGCCCTGACTGTGCCTGTTTTTCTGTCCCACATCCTCAGCACATCCAGCACAGCTGTAAGGTGTGAGTCCTGCCCTGACAATCAACATCCCTCTTTGCTCTCCTTGCTGCATCTGGGCTGAGAGGAACCCCTCATTTCCCTGTTTCCAGCCTGGGTTTATCCTCCTGTGCTCCTCCAACTCAGCAGAAAGCAGCAACAGCTTCATCACACTGGAAATTGTTTGTTGGTTTTGCTTAGTAGAGAACGGATAAAAAAAAAATAAAATAAAACAATCAAATAGCTTCACACTGCAGATTAGAACAGCCCAGACTGCCCCAGACTCCATCTGGTCCTCATTAACATCCAGAAACAACCCCAAAGTGTCTGCCAGGCAATATTTGACATTTACACAGAGAAGCCAAATGAGATGTGCCCAACTGCAGGGTCCTGCTTGGTCCAGGGGGATTTTTGGGGGGATTTTGGCTGGGGCAGGCAGGGCAGGGTGTCCTGAGCAGGGTTTGGCTTGTGGTGAGCTCAGAGCTGCTCTGGGGGGTGTGCAGGGGGGATGATGTGGCCATGAGTTTGCACAGAAATGTTTTATTCAGGCTGTTTATCCTCAAAAGAGCATTTTCCTTTTAGATTAAATTATCTGGACTCTGTTTTATTCTAAACACAGGAGACAGGACTCAAGCATTTCCTCTTTTAGGAAGTATGGTTGAATGTATTTCCTACAAAATTTATAAAGAATTCAGGCAAGGGCTTGTGTGGCTCCTTAAGATTTCAAACCCTTCTTCCCTAAATGCTGAAGGAGCTGCTCTGTCAGGACACAGCTCCATCCCAGTGACACCAAATACAAATGCAAGCAGACAGCAGCTATGAGCTCTTTGCGAAGGGCAGCCTGATAAAAACCATAATCAAATTATTTACCAATATTCCCCATTTTGTCTCAAGACCATAAATTCCATTACATAATAAAATATTTCCTTTTTTTTTTTTTTAATTTTTTACAGCTGGGGAAGCTGTGGCTCTAAAAGGACTTGTTAAAATCACCTCCTGGGACTGGAGGTGAGATGAGTTTACCAACAACAGAACTGAATTTTAGCAGTGACAATTTTCATTCCAGCAGATGACAGAGTGACCGCTGGAAGTGGAAGAAAAACCACAGATTTCTGTCTTCCCATCTCCTCCCCTTACAAAGCAACTCTGAGATTTTTGCTACAGACACCACATTTTAATTAATTTCCCTAGTAAAGAACTGTGTATTCCTATTCCCATATCTTTGTCTGAAAGCCCCTTAATTTCGAAATTATAATAATTTGGAGGGAGGGGGTTTATATTTTCTATTTCAAAGAGAAGCTCCTGCCTTTCTTAGGCAGACACCTGTCCTCCAGACTAGGACACATCTCCCTGAAACCATTCATCTGTTCTGCAGCACAGCTGGACGAGAGGAGGACAGGAGGAGCTGAGCAGTGGCTGCTGTTCAGAGTGGCTGCAGAAATAACATTTCTCTGCTCCATCCATCCCTGCCTGCTGCTCAGGCACTCCCATCATCATTACCTGCTCAATTACTGCTCTCACAGGTCATGCCTGGCACCAGGAGCTCCCATCCTGCTGCTCCACCAGCTCTCTCCACCAGGGGAATTCTTCCGGTCTATTTTTAATTCTGCCTCATAATCAGGCCCTAATTTTATGCATATTGGCTCAGGATATTTTTTCCCTTTCTTCTACATTGTCAGTCTGCTTGTCACATCCTTGCTGAAGGGGATTCCTCACTCCAGTCCTTCTCTTGCTAGGGTAGGATGGCCTCTTTTGCTTGAGGATTATAGGCTCTGACAGTGCTGACACAGAAAAATAAAACCCCAGAATGATTTCAAACCATGAGCAGGGCTGTTTCCTCCAGAGCAGGAATGCAGAGCTCCTCCTGCCCTTTCCTCCCAGCCCAAACCCAGCTCCTTCTCCTCACCAGAGCATCCCAACTCTCTGACAGCCTCTCCCTCACTTGCTGATAAGATTATCAGTTCTAGTAACAAGGAGACCACACACAGTGTCCCCTCCATGACTAAAGCTGGCAGTGTCTGCAGAAGTCACAACAAAGCTGGGACATTAAATCAGCAAGGGAAGAAAAGAACTGGGTATCCTCAAAGAACAGCACAAATCTCCTCAATCCAGGGCAATTAACTCTCACTGCCAGGTAAAAGTAGAATCTTTTCTAGGAGAGAGTTTTGAGGGAGCTCAGATATTTCAGAAAAACAGAATTTATTTGCTCTTTAGTCTTTGGAGTTTTTATTCCCCTCTCCATTCTGCTTTTACAAGATGGTCATAAAAAATGAAGCAGTGTTTAAACCAGCAGCAAGGGTGGAAGAGCAGTGCTAATTCCTGCCTGAATCAGCTCCCTCCTGCAGGAACTGGAAATTAATTTGCCTTCTATGAGCTGAACTTGTTCCTGAGCTCGACTTGCTAAACCAGGAGCTTTCAGTGTGGAGAGATGACAGATACCCTGCGAGAATCAGAGAATCCCAGACCCCATCAGAAGCCTCTAAAAGCCCCAAACCCCCAAGAGAAGAGAGCACACAGAGTTAAAAGAGCTCCAGCACACTCCAGCCTGTCTCATCAGCACCAAAGCTGCCAGGAGCTATTGGAGCTGCTGTTTTTTTTTTTTTTCTGGGCAGGCTGGGTTTTCCACGCTGCAGAAAAGGAAATATTGAGAGGACAACCCCGAGGCCAGGAACTGGAAGGGGAATCTTCCAAGGGATGGGTTTGCATCACAGGGTGGGGGAGAGGCTCTGAGCTGCTCTGGGAGTGGGGAAAGGTTCCTGCATATGTCATGTGCCATTGCAAAGTGAGAAAAAGGATTTGCATTCTCCTGGGGAAAGGCAAATTTTATTGGTCAAAATAAAGGACATCCTTCTGGTGATGGCAAAAAAGGTGTGAAAGCACAGCAGGCAATCACTCATAGCAAATAATTCGTTTTTTAATTCACTTAATATTCACTGAGGTGGGATAGAACACGCCCTGCACCACTGTTATAACCCCAAAAACCGAGCAGGTTGGGCTTTATCAGAGCTTTGTGAACAAAGAGCAGTCCCCAGCAGTGCTCAGAAAACCGCTAACGAGGCAGCAAAACGTCAATATTGCCTAACTGGCTAGTTAAAACCATTCCACATGCATGAATAACCAGCTTTTGTGATCAGCTTTGTTTTATCCTCCTGCATGCTTTTGCTTAAAGGTGTTTGTCAGGAGGAAGGGAAGGAAGTAAAGAATTCATTTAAGCTAGGTATCTTCAGTTCTCAGCTTTCCTGCAGGAGTTTCTGCTCTGGAATGACACAGGGAGATGCTGACCAGTGCCTGGTTTGTTTGGACAGCAAAAAATCAGTTAAAATTTAGGGTTTCCATGCAAACCTGAGGCTGCAGGGTTTTAAGGAGCAGTGCAAACAGGCAAAGCAACAATCCCTGCCTCAGAGCACCTAAAATCCAGAAAATACCACCCTAAATTCTTCTGGTTGGTGCAAAAAGCCAAATTTCCTCCGTTCACACCCGATTTTGGCTTCTCCTGGGGAGGTAGGAGAGGAGAAAATTCCTGTGACAACCCCACAGCCTCCACCGCATTTGGAGCCTTTTCCTAATGGGAACGCATCCCTGGCTGCCCCACAATGGGAGTGCCCAGGGCGCTGCTCAATAGGAGAAAAGCCAGCCCAAGTCATTAGAGGCAGAATCCCTGTGTAATTCAGCACGGTTATCTGCAGAGCAGAGCAGCCCAGGAGGCTCCAGCCTCCCTCCCAGCAGCTCACACAGGGCCTGAATGAAGTGACAGCTGCAGAATTGTGGTTTTTGTTGGCTCCAGGGGTAGCCTGGGGCTAAGAGGAAGGAGCTGACAAAGCCAGAGAGGTTGGGATGCATTTGGCACAGCAAGGGAAGGCTCTTCCCCCATTAAAGCAGCGCCTGGCAGGTGGAGCAGAGGGCTGGGCTGTGCCCATCCATTCCTGCAGAGATTTCAGAGCGAAGGGCTGAGTGCTCTCCCTCTGCAGAGCCAGCTGTCAAAGCCAGCGTTTCCAGTGCTCCAGAGCTCCCCTAAAACTTGGACACCTCCTTTGGTGTGACCCAGCTCGGGCGTCCCACAGTCACAATTCCAGAGTAAATCTTGTGTAACACTGGAAATGGAGACACTCAAAACTATTAAAGATGGAGCCTGAATCACTGAACATGAATCACTGGCAATCCAGGCTGGAACCTCAACATCCTGAATGCTTCTTTGACCAGAAGACACTCACCACTGCTTCAAATCCCATTTTGAATAGAAAAAAAATATATTTATAATCATGGGATTTGTGAACACAAAAGCTCTGCTTTGTCTGGCTGCAATTCCCTTTGTCTCCAAGCAAGAGCTTGACAATGGGAAGGAGGAGAGGATTTGCCCAGAGCAGAGACCACAGACAAAGCTGCACTGTGGGAACATCTCCGTGGCATTGGATGGATCCAAACAGCTCCTTCTGTGGGATGCTGGGGGAGCAGCACCCAGCTGTCCCCAAGTGCCACCTCAGGGACACTCAGCTGAGCTGGAATCAACAGGAAAAGCATCAGAACTGATGAGCAGCAGTCCTGAATCTCCACACAAGCATGGGGTCAGGTGGAACTGAGCTTTGGACTCACTGACAAAAGATTTGGGGTGTGCTCTGTGCTCAAGTGACAAATAAACCATGTGTGAGTGTCACAGCAGCACCAGCCATAAAAACACACTGATTTCCTTGCAGGAAGGGATGGAGCTGGCACAGGTGGCTCCCAGTGACACCCAACACAGACCTGAGGAAACACAACAAAGCCACACTCACACAGCAACAGAGTGAAGGGTGAGAAGAATCACCAGAACATCACTCAGCCAGGTCAGATAAAGAGAATTTCTATTTTAAAACCTTGTCATTCATAAATGCTAATTTTAAAAAAGCTAAATTAAAAAAAAAATAATAAAGCTAAATTTAGTTTGCTACTGTTTTGGAAATGTTCAGGTCCAGCATCCTAAATTAACTCAGGTTCTTCAAAGCTGGCTCAGTTTGCTGCTCATCCATTTGCACAAACAGCAAACAAACAATAATACAACACACAACTGGTAAATAAACATTACCATAATATACAAAGGTAAATAAACACCAATACATACCCAAATGGTAAATATCCATTATAAATTATACATTATAAAATCTCCTTTTTGCAGAGCCCAGCTCTTGCAGCACTCTGAACAAATGAAGCAAAGAGCTGCCAACACCCCCACACCCAGCAGAGCCTCCTGGCCCCAGCTCTGGGGGAGTGAGAGGCTGCCCTGAGTGTCACTGAAAGCTCTGACACCATTTTAAGGCTGGTTTTGTGCTCCACGAGTTCCAAGTGGGGCCTGAGATGTCTGCAATTCAGGCAGTGCTCCTGCTTTGTTTTGGGTGCAGCAGCCTGGACTCATCACTGCACCAAATCCTGGGTTTGGTGTCCCTGGAGTCACCCAATTCCTCCAACAGATTGTTTTGTGTCCCTGGGCCAAATTCTGTGCAATAAATCCTGAGTTTGGTGTGCCTGGAGTTACCCAAGTTCCCCAAGCAGATTTTTTGTGTCCCCAGGTAAAATTTACTGCACCAAATTCTGGGTCTGATGTGCCTGGAAGTCACTTGAGCTCCCCCAGGAGATTCTTGTCTCTCTCAAGCTCCAGGCAGATTTTTTGTGTCCCTGTGCCAAACTCCCTGCACCAAATCCTGAGTTCGGTGTCCCTGGAGTCAATCAAATTCCTCTAACAGTTTTTTTGTGTCCCTGGGCCAAATTCTGTGCGATAAATCCTGAGTTTGGTGTGCCTGGAAGTCACTCGAGCTTCCCCAGGAGATTTTTAAGTCCCTGGGCTAAACTCTGCACCAAATCCTGGGTTTGGTGTCCCTGGAGTCACCCAAATTCCTCCAACAGATTTTTTTTTGTGTCCCTGGGCCAAATTCTAAGTTTGGTGTCCCTGGAAGTCACTACATCTACCCCAGGAGATTCTTGTGTCCTTCAAGCTCCTCCAGCAGATTTTTTGTGTCCCTGGGGCAAACTCTCTGCACCAAATCTGACTTTGGTGTCTCTAGAGTCCCTTGAGCTACTCCAGCAGATTTTTTGTGTCCCTGGGGCAAACACTCTGCAACAAATCCTGGTTCTGGTGTCCCTGGGAGCCACCCAAGCTCTCTCAGCAGATTTTTTGTGTCTCCAGGCAAAACTCATTGCACCAAATTCTGGGTTTGATGTCCCTGGAAGTCACTTGAGCTCCCCCAGGAGATTCTTTTGTCCCTCAAGCTCCCCAAGCAGACTTTTTGTGTCCCTGGGAGCCACCCAGGCTCTCCCAGCAGATTTTTTGTGTCCCCAGGCAAAATTCACTGCACCAAATTCTGGTTTTGGTGTCCCTGGAAGTCACTGCATCTGCCCCAGGAGATTCTTGTCTCTCTCAAGCTCCTCCAGTAGATTTTTTGTGTCCCTGGGCCAAACTCCCTGCACCAAATCTGAATTTGGTGTCCCTGGGAGCCACCCAAGCTCCTCCAGCAGACTTTTTATGTCCCCAGCCAAAATTCACTGCACCAAATCTGAGTTTGGTGTCTCTAGAGTCCCTTGAGCTCCTCCAGCAGATTTTTTGTGTCCCCAGACAAACTCCCTGCACCAAATCCTGGCTTTGCTGTCCCTGCAGCCACCCAAGCTCTGCCAGCCCATCCCTGTGTCCCATTTTGAGCTGCTGGCTCTCCACAGCAGCTCCTGAGCACGTTCATGTCTCAGGAGGGGCAGGGAGGCAGAGCAGCCTGATGCTGCTGCTCTGAAAGCAGTGCTAGTGCCAGCCAGTGCCTGGGGAGAATGAAGCAATTTCCTTAATGTTGCTCAACAAGGCAGGATCCAGCAGGATTCCCAGGCCTGCAGCCTCACTCCAGCACTGTCACTCTGGAATTAGCCAGCCCCAGCTCCACATCTGCCTCTGCACCTCTCCCTGCAGAGCTTCCAGAAATGCTGCTTTGTTCAGGAAAAGGGGAAAGGAAAAAAAAAATATAAAAGGAGAAAAAAAAGAAAAAAGCCTGATGTTGGAGAACATGGCTCCTTTTTTTTTTCCTCTTGTCCCTGGAATTGTGATTGGAAATAATTGGAAGTGTCACTGGAAGTAATCAGAAGTGACAGTCCCTGGGCTACAAGGCTTTTGCTTCAAGTCTAACGATCCCCCCGCAAAACAAAACCTAAATTTAAACAATGAAGTCATAAAGTGATTTGCCTTCAAGGTTGAAAACCCTGCATTTTTTTAATGAAAAAAAAAAAAAAAAAAAAAAAAAGAAAAGAAGTGCCTGGCTGTGGTTCAGTTCAATATTGCAGGCTGGCTGTGTTAGATGAAAGCACAAAACACACACAAAGACACCCCCTGATTTCTGGCCCTACCTGGCCAGTAAAGGTCCATGTCTGTATTAAACATTCCTGTGACCTTTGAAATTCTGTCACATCTTTAAGGGAAAACACAGCCTGAGTAATCTGAGCTGTGAGACTCATCCAGCACCCATCTCAAATATTCCAAATACTGGAAAACCACTCGTTCCAATTTGCTGAAGCACAAAGGGAATGGAATGAGTCATTCTTATTTTTACATTTCTGCAAAGCCCATCCAGGCTCTTAGGGAAAGAATCTGTTCAAAAAACCTCACAGTCACAATACACCCATGTATTTACTAGATAGAAAAACTGATTTTCCTATTAATAGTAATTCAGAGACCCAGCACACAGAGCTCAGGATTTCCTTTCCTGGGGGTTTCTCTGAGACCACAGCACAGTGCTACCAAAACCCATTAACATGAAAAACCCCATTAATATGTGATAGAAAACAAAGATAAATCTCTCCAGGGGGCAGGTGAAGGATTCCAGCTGTTTGTTGATGATCTGCACATCACTGCTGTGCCCACACTTGGGGATGTAGCAGGAGGGAAATGGTTTTAAGTCAGAGCTGCAGAGGTTTCAGCTGTGCCTGTGTTTCCTCCTCTGCTTTAAATGTTCTCTGTGCAATCTGGCCCTGCTGGAGTGAGCACAAACTTTCTCTCAGTGCCCCCTGCCCAAGCCCAGCCTTGCCTCTAACCCTGCACGCTCCATTTCAGAGCAGCCTCCTCCTGCCAGGCAGAGGCACAAACACACCCCAATCCTCACTGACCTTCTCCCTCCACAGGCAATTCCACTGCAGGCACCAGGCTGAACTCCAACCTTCCCACCCAGGCTTCAGCCTCGTGCTCCTGACACAAAAATAAAAAACCCTGGCAGCTCCCCAGGAGGGGAGAGAGGCTCAGAGTGTGCAGTGATGTGGATTGATCCTTGTGGGCAGCAAACCTGACAGTGGGGCTGAGGATGGGCAGTTCTGAGTTAAACATTTGCCTGTCCCAGCTGCCAAATGATTTCCTGGAAAAGGGAGGAGCAGATGAGGACAGGATGGGTTTTGTGGCCCTCTGTCACATCCAGCACCTTGGAGCTGCTCTGTCCTCTTTACAACTCATTGCAAAGGACAGACAGAGCTCATTAAAGAGTCAGATAAATAAACCAGATAAACCCAGGTGCCAAGGCGGGGAGGGCCTGGTGTCCAAGCTCCTTTTGTGGGATATTTCTGGGAGGAAGGAGCAGCGTTATTCTGGGTTGATAACAGAGCAGAGCTGCAGGCTCCTGCTGCATCCACCTTCCCTGCACTCTGGCCAGGCAAACACTCCAGCCCAGGGGTGGCTGTCACTGTCCCCAGCGCTGAGGAGGGGACAGAGCCCAGCAGAGGAACGAGCTGGGATCCAGCCTGTGCCTGCTGGCTTCTCACACATTTTCCATTGTTGTGCTCGCTCCTGTCCTTCCAGGCTCTCCTCACAGACCTCCCTGACCCCACCTCACCCTTGACTTTTTGCTGGGCTCTTTCTGTAAACCAAGCATTTCTAAAAACGGATGAAGACACAGCTTTGGGGAAAAAAAAAAATAAAAAACAACCCAACCAAGACAGACCCATTCATCTTTTCAAGGAGGCACCACCAAGCTCCCTCTGCACCCAGAGCACACGAGATGTGCACAATAAAACACATTTGGAGGCACAAACACTGCCTGCAGCCTGGCCTAACACAGGCATTGCTGAAATAGAAATTTAAGGTGCATTTTGATTAAAAGTGCTGCACAGAAAGCAGCTTGCAGCACCTCATTTTATTGCTGCTACACAGATTTTAGTGTGACAACGAAGAAAAGATTTTCCAAATACATGTAAGACTGGCAGAGACTGCTGACATCTCTTTCCAGCTCTGAAAACAAATCCCAGCCTGCAGAGGTGCTGAATCCCCTCCAAAACCCTGTGTTTGCCTGGAGGAGAACAGGGAATTTGCTGTGATCCTCAGGACAAACACCAGGATCTCTCCGTGCCACTTGTGCAGTGACATTTCTGGGAAGGAGCTCGTGCTGCTCTTACACAAATTTCCTTTCCCCAAAAAACAAACCTCTAATTCTGTGTGGAGGAGACAAAGCCAGGTGGGTACAAAGGCAAACTTATTTTCCATGGGAAATTCAGAATAGTTGCCTTCCCTCTGGCTGTACTTGCCATAAAAATGAATTCTACTCCACAATTTTGGCATGCTGCTTTTCCTCACTCTGGCAGGTTACTCTTTTCTCCCTCATGGTAAAAAGGAAAAAGCACAAAGGATTTTAAAAAAACCTCCAAAATGAACTTTTTTGTTTGTTTTTAGATGTTAAAAATCCCAACTATTTTGTGTAAAACAAAGCAGCACTAGAGAAAAACAGGCCATTTATCATCCAGTGTCTCAACAGCAAATATTTGATGCAAACCATCCCTGGCTTTGGAAGAACTGGAGTGTCTCACAAGGAGTGTTAACCCTGATATTCTGCCAGAGAGCAACTCAATTATGTTTGGCTCCCTCAAATTCCCCCTGGAGTGCCAAACAGATCCTCTGCTTTCCTTTATTCCCTTTCCTCAGGTATTCCCAGTGTTCTGATAAAGATTTAGAATTAAATCCACACTCCTCTAACAGCTTGAATATCTCACCCAGCTGATGTTTTGCTGCCTGCTCTTGAGATTGGAGATGAATTTTTATCAATTCCATGAAGCTGTCCTGGGGAGAACAGTCCTTTTTTAAAGCTAAATACTCCATAAAGTTCCTGCATTCCTTCAGGAGCCAGTGACAAAGGAAAATAAAGACACAAAAGTCACCCACAAAATTGCTTTTGTTGTTCTTTACACCTCTCCTGAGCCAAGGTTTGTGTTAAATGTTATTAAAAAATGAGGCAAAGCCCTTGTCCCACCAACCCTCAACACCATGGAACAGTCAAAGGCAAGAGAAGGAGACAAAGAAAACTGGAAAATAGCAAATTATATTATAGCTATCACTGAGAAATTCTGGAAATGTCTGGAAAATCAGCATGAATAGAGGTCCATAACCTGGAAAAGGTCTCCTTTAGTTTCTATTATTTCTGGGAAACCAGCAGGAATGAAAGCCCACAGGCTTTGTTTTAAGAAACCTAAAAACTGTCTGCTTTGGTTTTTCCTCCTGGAAAATCAGCAGGAATGGAGATCCACAAGCTTTATTTTAAGCAGCCTGAAAACGCTCCTTTGTTTTTGTTGTTTTTCATTCTTTTCTTTTTTTTACTGCTTCTGAAAAATCAGTAAGAATTAAGGTCCACAAACTTTGTTTTAAGGAACCTGAAAACCCTCTGGTTTTCACTCCTAGGAAATCAGCAGGACTAGAGATCCACAAGCTTTGTTTTAAGCAACCCAAAAACTGTCTCCTTTGGTTTTTATTTTTTTACTACTTCTGAAAAATCAGCAAGAATTAAGGTCCACAAGCTTTGTTTTGAGGAACCTGAAACCTGTATCCTTTGATTTCTGGGAAATAAAGGTCCACAAGCTTTGTTTTAAGGAACCTGAAATGTCTCCTTTGGTTTCCACTGCTCCCAGCAGCAGCATCCCGCTAAATCCACAATTCCCAGCGCTGTCACTGACAGCAGGGGCACTTCTTGAAAAATCTTTATTGCAGTGGGTTCTGCTTTGCTGTGGCACAGGACAGAAGGGTTTGGGGAGCTGGTGCCAGGCACAGGGCACCCCACAGATTTGCTGTGACACAGAAGAGTTTGGGGAGGTGGGGTGCCAAGGACAGGACACAGGACAGAAGGGTTTGGGGAGCAGGGTGCCAAGAACAGGGTACCCCACACAGGGTACCCCAAAGGTTTGCTGTGACACAGAAGGTGTGGGAGCAGGGTGAGAGGCACAGGGCACAGAACAGAAGGGTTTGGGGTGCAGGGTGAGAGGCACAGGGCACCCCCAGGTATGGTGTGACAAAGAAGAGAAGGGTTTGGAGAGCAGGGTGCCACACACAGGGCACAGGACAGAAGGGTTTGGGGAGCAGGGTGAGAGGCACAGAGCACAGGACAGGTTTGCTGTGACACAGAAGAGTTTGGGGAGCTGGGTGCCAAGCACATGACAGAAGGTTTGGGAGCTGGGTGAGAGCACAGGGCACCCACAGTTTGGTGTGGCACAGGACAGAAGGGTTTGGGGAGGTGGGTACCAGGCACAGAACAGAAGGTTTGGGGAGCAGGGTGCCACACACAGGGCACCCCCAGGTTTGGTGTGACACAGAAGGTTTGGGGAGGTGGATGCCAGGCACAGGACAAAGGACAGAAGAGTTTGGGGAGCAGGGTGCCAGGCACAGGGCACAGGACAGAAGGGTTTGGGGTGCAGGGTGAGAGGCACAGAGCACAGGACAGGTTTGCTGTGACACAGGACAGAAGGGTTTGGGGAGGTGGGTGCCAAGCACAGGACAGAAGAATTTGGGGAGCAGGGTGAGAGCACAGAGCACTCACAGATTTGCTGTGACACAGAAGGTTTGGGGAGCAAGGGTGTCAGGCACAGGGCACAGGACAGAAGGGTTTGGGGAGCAAGGTGCCACACACAGGGTACCCCCAGGTTTGCTGTGCTCTCAGAGCAGGATTCTCCAGCAGAGCAGAGCAGAGCACAGCCCCAGGCAGCCCCAGCATCATCTCGGATTTCCCAGCTACCAGCCCGTGGATACCTGGGCAAATGCTGCTGTCAGAGGCAATTGCTCACTGCAGCAGCCCTGCAAGGAGCTGCTCCATGACCTTTGTGGTGGTGCAGTGAGACAGCAGGAGCTGAGAGCTCAGCACACAGGCTGCAGCGCCCTGGGACAGCACTGAAAGAGATTCCTGGACCTCAGAGCTCAGGGGGCACAGCTGAGCTGCTCAGAGGGGTTTTGGCCCAGATTGACACCCCAGCATCATCATTGCTAAGGTGATTTTTACTGCAGTGATTCTTTGCACTGCTGGGAAGGGTCACTGCCCACTGCAGGAGGGTGGGGTTGGCACATTCCCTGCTCTGACCCCCAAACCCTGCAGGTCCTGCAGGGCACAGCACTCACAGCAGCCAACAGCTGAGGAAAAAGCACATGAAACCAGTGACAGAGCCAGGCAGGCAGATCATCACTCCTGAGAACTGTTTTGATCATGAGAAAAATTCGCTTTTCCTTGAATTAAAAATATTCATTAAAAATATTCATGGTTGATTTGAGTGGGGGGAAAGGCAGAGATCTCCCACTCCATAAAATTTACACCAACCCAGGAACACATTTCAATGAAAGCATTGGCTACTCCTTTATTCTACATTCTGCTGTGAATTTTTCCACTCTGAAGTGAAGAACCACTCCAAAAATTCTGCTTTTCAAGGGTGCAGTGATACAAAGGGAGTTTGTGACCCCTGATTCTCACTCCTCAGCTGGTCACAACCATGTCACACTGTCATGGGCCACCTTCCCCTCCCCTGGCCAAGTGAGCCTGGCCATGCTCCTGTCCACACTCAGCAATCTTTCATCTTGTTTTGTTTAAATAAAGTCTCCCCAAACAGATTGCCTCCTGCTTCCTGTCTCCTCACACAGCTGCTCGTGTGCCCCAGAGAGGTAAACAGTGGAAAAGACAAGAATTGTGTATATTAGTCATGTTATTGGGATGTTTAATGATGCAAACCCAAAACTTCCTCTCAAGGCTTCTCTAAAAACCTTTTTTCCACATTAGTCCTCACTTTATCAGAAAAAAAAAAAAAAATAGCAAGACATCACAGGCAGTTCTGTAGATTTTTACTGCAGAAAATTCAGGCTTTAGCCAGCAAATCAGATTCCCCAACCTCCTTGTGCTCAGGAGGATCTAGGAACAGAGAAGTACAACATTTCCTTACTTTCCTCTGGACTTCTAATGTTGGTGGATGAGGCTGGACAAGGAGCAGAAAGACCAAGTCCTGTGCTGGCAAGGCAGGTAAAGCTCAGGGGGCAGTTCAGGGACCACAAAACATTCCAGGTTTTGCTCTGAGTTCTGAGGACAATTCTCCCCTCACCAGTGCTTGGGCAGGAGAGGCTGAGAATCTGAATCCAGGTGAGGGCAAAGTGTCTTTTGCTGTGTTCCTGTCAGAGTGGAGATGCTGAGGATTCATTGATAAAACCACTTGTGTTTTATGGATAAAAGCAGCAAAGAGAAGTTGTGTGGCAACACTTTGTTCCTTCCCCTCCAAACCTTCAGCATATTGGAATATTCAGCAGCTGAGCAGGACCAAAGGCTGCAATCCCATTGTCTCCATCAGCAAGGTGAGCAGCCAGCCCTTCTGTGTCCCCAGTTTCCACAGAGCCACCTCCTGAAGGGCTGAGCAGCCCTGGCAGGAGCTGAGCTGCTCCTCACCCTGCTCTCCTCTTCAAACCCTCCCCACCACCGAGGCACAAATTCCAGAGCAGATGTGCAGGGCCCTCCAGCTCATCCAGACCCCCATCCCTCACTCCCTGCAGAGAAAAGCTTTGCTAGCAGCACTGCCCAGGGCAAAAGCCACTCCTCCATTTCTCAGCAGCTGCACAGATGTTTGTGTTTGATCACCAAACCTCCTTTTTCTAGCCCACATTCCACACCTTGGAGGCTTAAACGGGCTTTCCCTGCCACAATCCTTTAGAGCTGTTCAAACTCCTGTCGTGCCTCTCAGCTCCTCCCAGGGAGCAGTGACCATTCCATTATCACACCTGTGCCCAGATTCCAGCACTCAGGAGGTTGGGTAGTGCCAGGTTTGCCAGCCAGGACAGCAGTGACCATTCCACTGTCACACCCTGTACCCAGGTTCAGGGTTCCTGGGTGGTGCCAGGCTTTGCCCAGCTAGGGAAGCAATGACCATTCCATTGTCACTCCTGTACCCAGGTTCCAGATTCCAGGTTTGTGCCAGGCTGTGCCAGTCAGGGCAGCAGTGACCAGCCCAATTTGTCACACCTGTACCCAGGTTCCAGGTTCCTGGTTTGGCAGCCAGGGCAGCAGTGACCAGCCCTTTGTCACATCTGTACCCAAGTTCTAGGTTCCTGGTTTGTGCCAGGCTTTGCCCAGTCAGGGCAGCAGGAACATTCCATTGTCACACTGTACCCAGGTTCCAGGCTGTGCCAGTCAGGGCAGCAGTGACCAGCCCAATTTGTCACTCCTGTACCCAGGTTTCCAGGTTCCTGGTTTGGCAGCCAGGACAGCAGTGACCATTCCATTGTCACACCTGTACCCAGGTTCCCAGGTTTCCAGCCAGGACAGCAGTGACCAGCCCTTTGTCACACCTGTACCCAGGTTCCTGGCTGTGCCATCCAGGACAGCAGTGACCATTCCCTTGTCACACCTGTACTCAGATTCCAGGTTTCCAGCCAGGGCAGCAGGAACATTCCATTGTCACACTGTACCCAGGTTCCTGGTTTCCAGCCAGGGCAGCAGTGACCAGCCCTTTGTCACACCTGTACCCAGGTTCCAGATTCCAGGTTTCCAGTCAGGACAGCAGTGACCATTCCCTTGTCACACCTGTACCCAGGTTCCTGGTTTCCAGCCAGGACAGTAGTGACCAGCCCTTTGTCACACCTGTATCCAGGTTCCTGGTTTCCAGCCAGGGCAGCAGTGACCATTCCCTTGTCACACTGTACCCAGGTTCCTGGTTTCCAGCCAGGACAGCAATGACCATTCCATTGTCACACCTGTACCCAGGTTCCTGGTTTGGCAGCCAGGGCAGAGTGACCATTCCATTGTCACACTGTACCCAGGTTCCAGGTTTCCAGGCAGGGCAGGGCTGGTGCCTGGCAGCAGGAGGGAGGCACAGCTCCCTCCTCACCTCGCAGGGCTCCTCCAGGACCCCCCCCTCACACACCCCAGCGCTGCCAACTCTTCTCCCCACAGCCCTCCAGCTTTCCTTCACTCTCCTTTTCCTTCCTCTTTTTCCATTCTCTGCTCCTCTCCTCCTCGACAAATAGCCTCTCTCTTTTCTTTCCCTCCTTTCTCGCCTTCCCCCCTTCTCCCATCCCTTTCTCCCCAACTCCTCCCTCCTGCACTCCAACACATCTGTTTCTAATCTCAGCCATCCATTGCAAACAATAACCCCTTTTATTTGCAAGGTCTGAACGCCCAACAATTCAACACAGTTACATTAATGTGACACTCTGCCTGAAACAAAGACATTTTATTCACCTTGTTTTGCCCAGAGGTCCGAGCCCCTCTCTCGATTATCCCTGAAAATCGCTGCCCTCTTTAAACAACAAACACACGTTCCCTAATTAATCTGTTTGACTTTTCAAAATTAATCTGGATAATTGGTGATCTCTGGCTGTCAACCTGCCCATAAAGCAACCAGAAAAGGACAGAACTCAAACACCACTGACATTACAGTTTCCCATAAAAGTTTCCTCCTTACAAACCCCATTTCTCCAACTCACCAGGAACGAATCTCAGAGCAGGCTGGTGGAAGTTTGATTAAATAAAAACAGAGCAACAGCAAAAGCCAACATACCTAAGAAGAGGATTGGAAATGCAGACATTCTCTCCCAGCAAGAGGGACTTTTCCTCCCTTTTTCTTCCTCTCTCCCAAGGACGGCAGGCAGACCTGCACAGGATTCAAAGGAACGCCTCTGGAATGCACTGACTGTAATTGCATCCATGTGCCAGAAAAATAACCAACTTCACTCTTCCTCCCCTCCTGCTATTCATCCCCTGGTCCATCTTCCATCCAGATCCAGCAGAGCTTTTTTTTTTGGGATCTCTGAGGCTGCAAATTCAGGGCCCTGAGAGTTTTGGGGGAGAAGAAGCAGAGGCAGCACGGAGAGGGCTTCACATCCACGGCAGCACAGAACAGTTTTGCCTGTCTGGAGAGGAGAGAAGCAGGGGGAAAAAACACTGAGCTCAATGTTCACCACATGGCTGCCTCCCACTAGAGCCCCTCCCTGCCATCAGCTGGGATTAATAGTGAAGACCAGTCATGTGGGTGAGGTAGAGCTGATTTCCAGCAAGAATACAGATATTTAAAAGAGAAAGAAGACGGTTTCTCCAGTGGTAAAACAGTTAAGTTTGGAGGCAGCAAAAAAAAAAATAAAAATCCAGCGAGGAGAAAAAAAAAAATCAGATTCGTCACTCAGGGGCTGGAGGGAGACTCTTGGAAAAGCTCCTCAGGAGGACAAACTCACTGCTTTGGGCTCTTTTCTGCACTGGAAATTGGAGATTTCAGCCTGGCTGCAACACTTGCTCTGCCTGCTGCGTGGTTTCCTTGCTGTGTTTTTAGGAGAGAAAGCAACCCCCTAAAAATGGATTTAATTTCACATTGTAGCTCTGCTTCACCATGAGGGCAAAGCCCAATCAAGCAGAAATTGGTGGCTGTGGGGTGCAGGTTTAATTCCCTCCCAAAGGGAATTTTAAGGCACACAGAGAGACCTTTACAGCCCATCCTCAGCTTCACCCTCGTGCAGGGGAGCAAGTTTTTAAAATTACCTCAGGTACCCCATAAAGAAATACCCAGCAGAAGGGAAATAAATCAGATTTACCCACCTCGGTGCCTTGGAATACAGAGCAAAAATTCTTCTCCTTAGAACAGTTATGAAAGTGTTTGTGAAGGCTGGAGGAGAGCAGCAAACCGTGGGCAAGGCTGCCAGCCTGTGGTTTGGGACATCACTCTCCACTTTTCTGAGCTTTCTTTCCTTTCACTCCACCCACACAAAATTTCTCTATACTTGCCTCAAAAAAATCAGGGATAAAATGCTGCTCTGCCCCTCCAGGGATGAAAACAAGCCAGGAGCTGGACTCAGGGATTCTTTTGGTCACCTTCAGTTCGGGATATTCTATTTTTTATGAAATACAGAAATATTTATGAAGCCCTCAGCAAGGGGAACAACTCTTGGGAGCTCTGGAGGAATTTGGTGCCTTTGGTGTTCATGAGCTCTGTAGGTGTTTATGGGAAGACAGCAAAGAGTGCTGCCAAAATCAAACCCTAGATTTGGATAGAGAGAACAAAAGGGGTAAAAATCACCCTTCTGCAGCCAGTTTCATGAGTTTTATTTGTCTCTCCCAGCCTCAGATGGAGACAGGAGCAGCATTTGGCTCCTTGTCTCCAGAACTTATTTTTTTCCCTCTACCATAATGTTTAAAAAAGCATTTAAATCTAATACAGATGATTATCCAAATCCAGCCTTGATCAGGTGAATATCTCAGTCCCCACAGCAGCTCTGTCCATCCCACATAACCAAATCCCAACATTCCTCCAGAACTTTTCCCCTAGCCTTGACCAAACCTGCTGCTGGTTTCCCTAATGAAGGGACCTAAAACCCCCTTGATTCTCAGAGCAGGACATGAATCAATGGAGAAAAATTCATGTAATGCTTCTGCAGGCCAGGCAGCACCGAGCCTGTCTCTGTGCATTACAAGTGTGACAGAAGATGTGAGTTCCCAGCATCCTGATGGATTTAATAGGATCAATTCCTCCCCAGGGAGAGGGAGAGCAGTGCTGGCACCCTGCTCTGCCTGCCCAGCCTCCCCAAAGAAAGCTTTATTTTGATATAAGGTTTAACCTTTTTAAAATTTATTTTAAACTAAAGTTTTGTTTGCCCCCCACAAGGGCTGGGGTGTGCAGAGGGAGGAGGATGGAAGGGAGGCTGTGCATGTAAATCTCCTCTTATCCCATCCCATTATCCCATCCCATCCCATCCCATCCCATCCCATCCCATCCCATCCCATCCCATCCCATCCCATCCCATCCCATCCCATCCCATCCATCTTGATTATTCTATTCTATTCTATTCTATTCTATTCTATTCTATTCTATTCTATTCTATTCTATTCTATTCTATTCTATTCTATTCTATTCTATTCTATTCTATTCTATTCTATTTCTATTTCTATTTCTATTTCTATTTCTATTCTTTCACACCATCCCATCCCATCCCCACAGCCAGGACAGAGGTTTTGCTCTCAGGACAGGATTTTCAGGACAGACACATCCTTGGTTTGCTGGCTCTGTTCTGGGGGAAAAGCTCCCTCTGCAACACTTTGGTTTTTCCAGGAGGGGAGGATTCCTCCCAGCAGGTTTGTGACAGCTCTCACCTGGGAGATGGGTCAGGAATTCACCCCAGGGAGAGCAGGGGAAGGGAGGCTGATGTTGGAGATAAGATTAAAGCAAAAGGTTTGTAAAAAACTGTGATAAACTGAATGAGTTTTTCATTATTTCAGAGTTCCTGTACTGCTGCTGACAGACCCCAACTTTCAAGCTCAGATTAAAACACCTGGCCATAAAAATCTGCAGAAATCCTCTTGGGTTTTTGTGGAACTGTTTGAGTTCCAGCCCCTTGACATTTGGATGACCAAACCTTCCAGAAAACACACTCCCTTAAATCTTAAATCTTAAAAAGTCTCACATGCCAAGAGCACTGTTTAACATTTTACCCAAACTAGAATGTGTGGGGACTCTTTCTCTAATCCCAGCTGATTTTTTATTGATCAATTTATTCCTTTCCCTTTGTTCCTCCTCCTCCAAGGAAACATCTCCTTGAGCCTGGGCTGTCCCCCAGTGCTGCAGAGCTGCTCATTCTCCTTTTTGTGGTGTTTTAAAGTCCCAAAAGCAGCATTTTCCCCCAAACCTGCCACAATTTCTCCCCCTGTGCTGATTCATTATTGTCTCTTCTCCAATATTCCCTTTATCAACTCATCTCACTCAGTTTAAATTTTCTGAGCAGCTTCTTGGTGAAGTCACCAAAAGAACAAAATTCATTCATCACTTTGAATCTCTTGAGCAAAAAAAACCCTTTCTGTTCTGTTTTTGGGGTTGCAACTGGAAAAAAAAAGCACCAAGAACACAAGGGGAAAAAAAAAACCCAAATGACACAAACAGACAACAAAAAATGTTAGGGGAGAAATAAAACCCTTCACACAGATTTCTTTTCACAATCAGGCACTGGAGGAAAGGCTGTTTTACGTTTTGTGCTTTGTGAAGCAGCTGTTGAAGGAGCTCTCCTCTCTCAGCCTTCAATAATTAATTATAAAAGCACAATTAGTCTTTTAGTATCAGTAGGAAAATATCCCTTCAATGAGGCTCAGCACTCATAGTGTCAGTAAATGTATTTGAGGGGAAAAAAAAACAACTAAAAAGCTCTTTAAAGCTCCAGCTCAGAGCCTACAGAATTCCAAGGTTTATTTTTATTTGGTTAAGGGGGAAACACCCTGATTATTTTTTTATACTCTTATTTTCCTCTGTAACTCAGTAGAGTCAAAGTAAATTGTTCCTCACACACAAAGAAAGAACATTTTTAATCTTCTAACTTTTACTCTTCTAACTTTTGAAGCTGATGCTTCAAAAACAAAGAACTGAGCACAAACTATTTACACTAAATCTTCACTAGAGAGCAAACCAGGTCAAAACCTCCAAGGTTTCATTTTGATCACCATAAAATCTTTAAATATTTTCACAATACAAGACCTCTGTTTACAAGCCAAGCTCTCAGAACACTCCTGAGAAGAAAACATCACCCACTGGGCTAAAAAATGCACCAAGGCATCATAAGGAAACAATAAATTCTCTTTTTTTTTCAGGTTCCAGGCCCCAGCTGCAAGGAAAAAAAAAGTGAGGGTACAGAGAAATGCAGGTGTGGGGTTTAGGGGATTGAACAGGGAGGGGCAGAGGAAAAGTGGCAAAAAAAAGTGGCTTGAAAGCTTGAAGATCTTAAATTTTTTATTAATTTATTAATGAATTTATATGTAATAATAACAAAAAGTGTTGGAGGAAAAAGCTGAGTAAACTGGCCAGGAAGAGGTATTTATGTGGAAGGAATGATTCTGAAAAAGACAAGTTTTTCTGTTTATTTTAGTGCAAGGTAAAATGTTGGATTTTTTAACGCTCTGGAATGACTTTTTCCCAAGTGTGGTTTTTATGTGCTGGGGAGGGGTTTGAGTAAAACCTGAGAGTAAAATACAGGAAACAGAAAGACACTGAAGAAGGATTTAAAAAGGTGTCCCTAAATGATATCAGCACTCTCTGGTCCTGGACCAAAAAGCTCACACCCCACCTGCTCTGGGACACTCAGCTTCTCTCCCCCTTTTTTTCTTCTCTATTCCGTTCCGCCTGCAGCAACAATCAGTGTGGAATCCCTTTCAAAACTCCTCACAGCCGAATTTATATCGGGATATTTCCCTGCCTTCAAGCACTGCACACTTAAGAAGAATCATCCTGAGAATTGCCTTCACTCCATAAAAAATTATTTCTGAAAATACCTCACTAAAGGTTGATAAAATCTGGTCTAAAAAAAAAAGTGTTGTTGGTTTTTTGTAGTTTTTTTTTTATTCTAGCTGCTTAAACCTTTTTAAATTGAAGCATTGCAGGTACAAAGCGAACTCTGAATTTTCCATTCCGAAACAAATATTTAGACACTTAAAATGCAAATTTGCAGCTTGTTGTCAACAAAATTATTTTAATTCCATAAAACTGCAAGCCATCTGAACTGCTCTCAGGTAACTTTTGTCCAATTCTCCCTCCTAAGCTGTGCTCTGGCAAACTCCAGACTGAAGTTTACATTCCTGAGCACTTCCATCACAGGATGCTCTTTGTGGGACAAACTTCTGCCAGCTGCCTATGGAAAAGTAAATCCTTGGCTTGGAATGTTTTGGCTAGAAAATTATTTTACTCTGAATATTAGAACATGTTCTTTATGGCCTTGGAAAGAAGTATCTTTAAAAAAAGAGAAATAAAAGGGGCAGCTTTATGAATTTTCCTATCAATGTCACTCTGGTTCTCTTTTATTTCTCATTTATTCAGTTTTTTCTCTTGCATTTCTCTTTTATTCAGCTCTTTCTCTTCTATTTCTCATTTATTCAGTTGTTTCTCTTTTATTTCTCATTTATTCAGTTTTTTTCTCTTATATTTCTAATTTATTCAGTTTTTTTCTCTTGCATTTCCCATTCATTCAGTTGTTTCTCTTTTATTTCTCATTTATTCAGTTTTCCTCTTCTCTTTCTCATCCATTCAGTTATTTCTTTTCTATTTCTCATTTATTCAGTTGTTTCTCTTGTCTTTGCCATTTATTCAGTTGTTTCTCTTATATTTCTAATTTATTTAGTTTTTATCTCTTGCATTTCCCATTCATTCAGTTATTTCTTTTATATTTCTCATTTATTCAGTTGTTTCTCTTCTAGTTCTCATTTATTCAGTTGTTTCTCTTCTATTTCTCATTTATTCAGTTTTTTCTCTTTTCTTTCTCATTCATTCAGTTCTTTCCTTTCTATTTCCCATTTACTCAGTTTTCTGTTTCTCATTTATTCAGTTGTTTCTCTTATATTTCTAATTTATTCAGTTTTTTTCTCTTGCATTTCTCATTCATTCAGTTTTTTCTCATCTCTTTCTCATTCATTTAGTTCTTTCCTTTCTATTTCCCATTTATTCAGTTGTTTCTCTTGCATTTCCCATTTATTCAGCCCTAGGAAGGGGAGGATCCAGTGGGTCATTTCAGCATGGAATGGTCTCTGATTTCCACATCCCTGCTCTCTCCACTTCTGCTCTGTGTTTGCATCAATAGACAAAGGAGGACACCTATGAATAGATGACCTGAGGTATTTCTTTTAAGATTTCCAGAAATCCTTGAGATTTTTGGCTCCTGACAAGGCAAAACTCAGATTTTTGGTATTTAAGGAAGGTAGCTAAAATGGGAAACCTCCAGGTTGTTACAGAAATTGCTGTATCCATTCTAAATTCTGATTTTCCTGGTGTTTAATGGGTACCTGCTCTATTTAATGACTGCAAACCAACCATGCAAACCAAACTTCTGAGTCCTGTTGCAGTAATTAATAAAGGAGGACACCACTATGTAGATGACCTGAGGTATTTAAGATTTCCTGAAATCCTTGAGATTTTTGGCTCCTGACGAGGCAAAACTCAGATTTTTGGTATTTAAGGGAGGTAGCTAAAATGGGAAACCTCCAGGTTGTTACAGAAATTGCTGTATCCATTCTAAAATCCTGATTTTCCAGGTGTTTAATGGCTTTGTCCATATGGTTCAGAGCTCCTGCAGGGCTGGACACAGCCCCACGTGCAGAGCTGCTGCACACTCATGCATAGCTGAGCTGCATCATCCCTCAGCTGCTGTGCTCCAGGCAAATGTCCTGCGAGCTTATGTTTAAATAATGCCAACTAAAATCATCATTTAACAGGTATTACTAATTTAATGTGAAGTGGAAGGAGTGAGGGATCCCAGACCTGCTCTCTCAGCTGCTGTCGTGGTCACTGGGGCTGTGACACTGACTCTGGCTGGCTGAAGGACACTTGGGAAGATTCCTGCTCACTGGCTGAACCTCTCCTGACAGTGCCACTGCACCAATCAAAGCCATTAAACCCAAAGGACACTGGAGAGAGGAAAGCTGGATCTGTGCTGTGGGTGATGCTCTCACAAGTTTCCCTGACAGCCCTGTGTGCTCTGCTCCAACAGCAGATCCATTCTGACACCACAGCCACCCCTCTTCTCCTCTCCTGGCACTGGAGCCAGGCTCCTGCTGGAATTTTCATTCCAGATCTGTGTGTTGGGCTGATCCAGCCAGTGCAATTCATGATTTGAAGGAATCCCATTCCTGTTCTGTTCCTCTCCTCCTTCCACCTCCTGTGGCCATTCCTGCCTCAAGGATTTGGAAAAGCCCTTGCCATGCTGTGAATTCATCATTATTAAATGAATATTTCTCCAAGCTCTTCCTTGAACCTGGATTTCTGTGGATTGCAAGGAGTTTAGTCAGAGTAGATAACCAAGATGAGTTTGCTCCTGTTTCTTGGTAGCCAAATGACAGCAGCCCAGCATCTCAAAGGAAACCAATTTTTTCATGGTCCCAGCAGAAAGGCAAGAAGCAGAAGGATCTCCTTCCCCTGTGCACAGAAATATTCATGAAGATGTTGAGATTGCTAGGCTGGAGTGAGAGCACTCCATCAATAAATAAAGAGCATCAGTATCTTATGGCATTAGTGAGGAGAGAATGACATCTCTTTTGCTTTTATTTCCTTCTATTTTGGAACATTCAAGTTATAATATTCAGCTCCAAGTGGCACTTGCAGCACGGTTCTGAGGACAGGATTAAAAAAGGGAATTTGTGCTGTGCTAAAGGAGTCCATTAAGCTGTGTGAGCCTGCCCTGAACCCTCTCCATAAACTCAGTGTTCTGGAGTTTAGTGGCAACCAGAGTTTTTCCTTTCTCCTGCTCTCCTCCAGACTTCCTAAATTTGCCTGGTTTAGGCACATTCTTCTCTTCTCTTCTCTTCTCTTCTCTTCTCTTCTCTTCTCTTCTCTTCTCTTCTCTTCTCTTCTCTTCTCTTCTCTTCTCTTCTCTTCTCTTCTCTTCTCTTCTCTTCTCTTCTCTTCTCTTCTCTTCTCTTCTCTTCTCTTCTCTTCTCTTCTCTTCTCTTCTCTTCTCTTCTCTTCTCTTCTCTTCTCTTCTCTTCTCTTCTCTTCTCTTCTCTTCTCTTCTCTTCTCTTCTCTTCTCTTCTCTTCTCTTCTCTTCTCTTCTCTTCTCTTCTCTTCTCTTCTCTTCTCTTCTCTTCTCTTCTCTTCTCTTCTCTCTCCTGACATGAACAAAGAGGACACCCTACTTTGTTCCTGGACAGAGGAATCCCATCAGGATTGGTTCTGGGCTCACAAATACATGAGGAGAAACAGAAATCCTGCTCTGTTCTCTTCCAGCTCCTGACATGAGCTGCTTTTTCTTGTGGAGGATTTCAAAGAGGACACTCTGCCCCTTTCCTGGGCTCCCAAATACCCCCTGGGAGCAGAAATGCTGGCTGTGGGGGCTGTGTGCAGCTCCCCTGAGCAGGATTATCCCTGGCAAAGCTGGAGCTGTGTGCAGCAGGGGAGGGAGGGTTTGGCAGCAGCTCCTGTTCCCAATGACTTTACCTGAGGTAATCTTTTCCGCCAGGCTGGCTCTGACATTAAAAATGGAAGAGGCCAGGGACATTTTCCACCCAAAGCTCAATGGAAAGTGGCAGGTGTCAGATTTTTGCAAATTCCTCTCTCTTAACTCAGACGCTTCTGCTGACAGGGACGTGAAGGCTGCAACCTGGAAAAGCTCCAAACTCAAAAATTTTGCAACTTAAAATGCAAAATATTTTTCAAAGGTGGAGGGGAAAGGACAGAGAGGTCAGGAATTGCTCAGCATGGAGGAGAAATGTGGTTTGTACCCTGCAGGCAGCTGGAGAGGCTCAGTGCTGGTACAGCCCCTCCAGCACCGTGCCTTTGCCAGGAACACGGAGCTGGGAGCAGGAATTTCCTTCTGCTGTGCAGGTGGAGCAAACTGTTCCTGGGGCTCATCCTCCAGCTGCCAGCTGCACCTTGCTGTGTGTGAGATGAGGGTGTGCTGCATCCTGGGTGTGAAATGATGCTCAGGATCATCCCTGCATCCAGGCTGTGCCCTGTGTGTGAAATGATGCTCAGGATCATCCCTGCATCCAGGCTGTGCCCTGTGTGAGATGTGTGAGATGTGCCCTGTGTGTGTGATGAGTGTGTGCTCATCCAGGCTGTGCCCTGGGTGTGAGATGAGTGTGTGCTCATCCAGGCTGTGCCCTGTGTGAGATCAGTGTGTGCTCATCCAGGCTGTGCCCTGTGTGTGAAATGATGCTCAGGATCATCCCTGCATCCAGGCTGTGCCCTGTGTGTGATGAGTGTGTGTTCACCCAGGCTGTGCCCTGGGTGTGAAATGATGCTCAGGATCACCCTTGCATCCAGGCTGTGCCCTGTGTGAGATGTGTGAGATGAATTTGTGTTCATCCAGGCTGTGCCCTGGGTGTGAAATGATGCTCAGGATCATCCCTGCATCCAGGCTGTGCCCTGTGTGAGATGTGTGAGATGTGCCCTGTGTGAGATCAGTGTGTGCTCATCCAGGCTGTGCCCTGGGTGTGTGATGAGTGTGTGCTCATCCAGGCTGTGCCCTGTGTGTGTGATGAGTGTGTGCTCATCCAGGCTGTGCCCTGGGTGTGAGATGAGTGAGTGTGAGCTCATCCAGGCTGTGCCCTGGGTGTGAAATGATGCTCAGGATCATCCCTGCAGCCAGGCTGTGCCCTGGGTGAGATCAGTGTGTGCTCATCCAGGCTGTGCCCTGTGTGAGATGTGTGAGATGTGCCCTGTGTGAGATCAGTGTGTGCTCATCCAGGCTGTGCCCTGTGTGAGATGTGTGAGATGTGCCCTGTGTGAGATCAGTGTGTGCTCATCCAGGCTGTGCCCTGGGTATGAGATGATGCTCGGGATCATCCCTGCATCCAGGCTGTGTCCTGGGTGAGATGTGAGTGTGTGTTCATCCAGGCTGTGCCCTGTGTGAGATGTGTGAGATGTGCCCTGGGTCTGAGATGGATGTGTGCTCATCCAGGCTGTGCCCTGTGTGAGATCAGTGTGTGCCCATCCAGGCTGTGCCCTGGGTGTGAGATGTGAGTGTGTGCTCATCCAGGCTGTGCCCTGTGTGAGATGAGTGTGTGCTCATCCAGGCTGTGCCCTGTGTGAGATCAGTGTGTGCTGCATTCAGGCTGTGCCCTGTGTGAGATCAGTGTGTGCTCATCCAGGCTGTGCCCTGTGTGTGTGATGATGCTCAGGATCACCGCTCTGCCCTCCCATGAGGAACAGATGCTGCAGCACACTGGATCCCACATTTTGTGACTCATTTCCTGCTCCTAACACATCCTTGACAGATCTGTCCAGCGCAGCTCTCCTGTCTTTTGTCATGGCAATGAATTTCAGGGAATTAATCAACCCTGCAGCCACGGCTTGGATGAGATGGAGCCTTTTAGAACTTGAGGTGTGAGATGATCTGGGTGAGAGCTGCTGTGCTGTGATTGTGAAATTTGGGTTGTGAATGGGAGGCTCCAGTCCCTGGGGAATGTCCCCATGAGCTGCTGCTCGAACCAGGCCAGGCTTGATGCAGCTCCAGGCAGCCCCTGGGAGGGAGTGTGTGAATTCCCAGCTGGGATGGAGTGTGTGAATTCCCACCTGGAAGAGAGTGAGTGCTCGTCCCTCTGCAGCTCCCACCAGTGCTGCCTTGGAGCAGTAAAATCAAACATTAAACCTGCGATTTAACAGATGTAGAAAGGTGAGGTGTAATTGGAATTTTTCTGGTTCCATACGGAGGAGAATTTTGTGAACTGATTGCTTTGGAGGAAGCTGCTTTGCTTAATAACCAGAAAAGTTTTCAGCTAATTTGTGTACACTGCCTTAAGAGATTGGAAAAAAAACAAAACAAAACAACAAAACCAACTATTTTCTCTCAATAGAGCTGGGGAAATGAGAGACAAACCCAATTTTGATCTGGTCTATTCATTACTCCTCTGTGGCTCCGTTTTTTATCTCCCACCCCATGCCAGCACTCCTGAGGAATTTCACAAAGCATAAACAGTCCTGAGCTCTGATCTGAGTCACTGTGTGCTCCCAACTCAGCATCGAGATAAGGTGGGCTATCACCCTGTGCCTGTGTCACAGGATCAAGGATTTCTGGGCACCCCTGTGTCCCTTGGAGCACCCCTTGTGTGTTTTTGTGCTCGGTGCTGCATTACTGCTGTGCTTGAGCAGCTTTCCCTGCTGTGTGGAACAGCACTGGGGTGATCTGTGATCCTCTGCCCATGGAAATCCCTCCTTCAGCTCCAGTCCGTGTCCAAAGTTGAGCTTTGCATGTTCTCTCACTATGTAGCTCTGAATTATTTATGAGTGACCTTCAAAAAGTAAAGAGAAAAAAAATTTTTAAAGGAGGAAAAGCCAGTTAATGGAAATGCTTTCAAAATGCAAATATCTTCTTTCCCCAGAACACTGTGTCTCTTTGGAGCAGAAGACAAAGTAACATGTCCTGGAGATGATGAGGCAAAACAGCTCCTGGGGAGATAAATGGTAGGGATTTGTGCCTGCTGGGTGTGAGCAGGGGGATGCTGGGTGGGCTCACCTGGCACTGCAGGGTGTGCAGATGGAGCCTCTCTCTGCTCCATCCCATTCCTCACAGAGAGGGAAACAGGGAGAGATTCAGCAGGGATTTCATTTCCTGGGACAGATTCAACAGGGGTTTCATCTCCTGGGACAGATTCAGCAGGGATTTCATTTCCTGGGAGAGATTCTGCAGGAATTTCATTTCCTGGGAGAGATTCAGCAGGGGTTTCATTTCCTGGGGAGGGGGCACTGGATCTCTGTGCATACCTGAGGGGTTTTGCTGGCAGGTGGGACAGGTCTGGCCTTTGCCTGATGTTAGCCTGGAGTTTAAACTGCTTTTAGGCTTTCAGAATAAAAGGATATTAACTCCAGCTCTTATCACATTTACTGCTCTGGCTCTCAGGCAGGATGGATGTGGCACTCAGTGCTCTGCTTGATCCCAGTGTGTTTGGGCAAAGAATGAATTTAATGATCCTTGGGGTCTTTTCCAAGCTTTGGTGAAGTTCTCCTGTACCACCACCCATAGTCTGGCAGGTGATTTTGATCCCTTCACTGAAAAACTGAGTTATGAACAATCTGAGCTTCAGAAAGGGAGTCAGAGTTTCCTTTGAATTCCACCCTGAGCTGGGGCAGAGAAAGGTTTCAAAAAGCAGCTGTGCTTTCTGCCTTCAGCTAGGAGATGTGATCTGTGGTGCTGCTGACACAACTCTCACCTGTCCAGGTTGAGAGGAATGTTGGATTTGTCTTTACAAACCAGCTGTGGGTTTGCTGGTGGATAAAACCAGCACTGAGAGATGAAAGAAACAATGGGATGGATTCCACTGATTGATGAATGAAAAAAAAAGATATTTGCCTTTACAAACAAACTGTAGGTTTGCTGATAAATGAAACTGGGTATTGGAAGATGAAAGAAATGTGATCCCAGTGTGAATTTAAGCTGGATGTGCACCTCAAAAATTGGATTTCTCGATGTTTGTCGTGACTTTTGGATTTTCTGGGAGCTGTCCCTTGGTGTCTGAATAAAGCTCCTCACTCTACAGAACATAAGGAAAAGCCTGTTAAAAAGGAAAAATGTTCCAGCCAGAAATGCAGATTGTTAGAGATCATCTGCCACATCCTGTGGCTTTTTCAAGGTCTGGCCACAAAAAGGAAAGGAAAACATTGCTCGATGAATAATTCACAGCTCGGCTCTGTAGGATTAGTGCCTCTAACTGGGCAATCCAGTGTCAGCATTGCTGTCTCTGGAGCCTCTGCTGCACTCTTGGTTTCTGGATGTTAATTTTTATGAGTTTCAGGATCAGATGGAAGAGCAGTGCAAGAACAGTCAGGAACCAAACACGCTGCCAACACCCTGCAGGTTGTACTCTGTCAGGGTTTGGGGTTTGTTCTTTGTAGTACTGTATTTCTATTTTAACTTCCCTAGTAAAGAACTGTTATTCCTAATTCCCATATCTTTGCCTGAGAGCCCCTTGATTTCAAAATGATAATAATTTGGAGGGAGGGGGTTTACATTCTCCATTTCAAAGAGAGGCTCCTGCCTTTCTTAGCAGACACCTGGTAGGTGTAGCTCTCTCTTAGAACAGATTTTGCTCTGTCTGGGGATTCTTTTCCACAGGAGTCCTGAAAATCTTCTCCAAACTGGAAAATAATGGGGAGGAGAAATGAGGTGTGCACAGCCTGCCTTGCAGCCAGGGGCTGAGGGAAGATTTTAGTGGTTGAAAAAGAAGAATTTGACTAAGATAGGGAAAATCTGAGCAGGTTTTGAGGCTGGTTTTTGTCAGGAAAGCTCAGGCAGCACCTTGCCAGGGCTCTGCCATCCGTGCAGCACCGGGGATTTCTCTGGATCTTCTCCCCTGGGCTAGAAAGGTGCTCACGGTAATTTGGGAATGCAAACCCACCCCTACCTCGTGTTCTGCACAGCCAAGTAGAAAATGTCACCTTGTTCCAGCTTCTCCCCTGTCACATCGATTTCAGCAGGCCTGGGGAAGGGCAGGGTGATCTTCAGCAGCACAAACTCGGGATTTCTGCAGCTTCCATGCTCTGCAGGAAACCCTTGGAATTGTTCAGCCTGGCTGGGAATATCCAGCAGAGCTGATATAAAATAAAACCACTCGTTATTTTTTTATTATTTTTTATTATTTTTTATTATCACGACAGTTTTGTTGATTAGGGGTAAATTCTCTTTTCCTGTCAGTGAAATATTGATGAATAAATCACCCAAATAGGTGTCACTTGTCCCTTGTGCTCAGAAAAATGAGGGGAAGGCAAGGACTGAGTTTAACTTTGATCTCAGCTTTGTATCAGCTGAAGGATTTGAAGATGAGGTTAATTCAAGTGTAATTTCAGGAGTTAGGACATGTTAATTAGATGTACTTAAAACAGGCTTTAAAATTCACTCCTTATCTGTTAATTTGTAGTGGGGACAATTTTATTTTCATTAGGTCTGTGGGTACTGACACTGTTAAATGCTCCTGGGAGAGGGGAAAAACCCGGGTATTATTGTGCTAAATTGAAATGTAACATTTCTCAGCACTTGAACAGAAAAATGGGAGTGTGTTGATCATTTGGAAATGGGAACAGGCAAAAATGTGAGGCTTGGAGGAGGGACAGGAAGATGGAAGGCAGGGGCTTGTTCCACTCATTAAATATTGAGGCAGATGTCAAAAGCAATGGGAGTGATGAGGGCACTTCTGTTGATGTTTTTGTTGTGAAAATTGGGGCTGCAGAGGAGATGCACAACAGGAGAGCTCTGGGGCACGACAGCACAGGTTTGTTAAAGCTGGACTCCAGGCAGCAGCTGCTGCTAAAACCAAATATTTCTATTAGAGATACTGAAGTGAGCTGATCCTGGCCCTTGGAGGGGGTGCCTGAGTGTAATTTGATTTTTAGGAGCCTTGAAGATCCTCTCTGAGCTCTCTGCTGCCAGAGGTGGAAATGCACAACTCATCATCCCACTTTTTATTTCTTTCTGCGTGTTGCTTTAAAGGAAAAATCGGGATTTAAAAGGTGTTTAGTTGGGTGAAAAGCCAGCTCCCAACTTCAGCCAAAGCTGGGGGCTGCGTGGGACCGCTGGTTAATGATTGTGAAAGAATTAATTGCTGAGCTTTTATTCTTTTAGTAACGGTGCCACCTCGTGGGCTCGGACGGGGCTGAAATCCCGGAGCAGGGGATGCTCCCAGCTCTTTAATTCCCATTTTCAGCCTCACCTCGTGATCATTTTCTTGTTCTCAATTCTTTCCCCCTCTTCTTTCCAGCTTCTCGCTGCTGTAGCAATTTGGCAGATTTTAATTTGCATTTTTCAAAGCGTTTTTTTGGCGATTCTATCAAGTCCATATCAAAGAAATGCAGTGCCAAGTGCAGCTTGTTAGCTGGAAATTTTAATGACACAGACTTCCCTACACTGGGGCTTTGCTGAACATTTCAAAGTGCTTTGTAAATACTTTAATCAATGAAATTCAACCCCACATCCAGCTGAAATGGATGAAAAACAAGGCATGGACAAGGAGCTCCTTGATATTCCCAAAATTTGGATCTCTTCTGCAACTCTTCCACTCCTCAGGATTGATGAGATGCCTTTGAAAAATGAAGTAATTTGATTTTTCTGTGCTGTTCTTTAAAAAAAAAAAATTGATTTGTGACAAGAATGAATATATATGAATATATATATTGAATAATATATATGAATATAAATTGTGTAATATATACGAATGAATATTGAATAGATATGAATATATATTTCTTCATCCACGTGAAAATACAATCATTTTTCATCATCTATCTTTCATAATAATAAATAAATAAACATAAATAAATAAAATTACTCCTCCAAGTCCCTTAGCACTGATAAATCTCAGTGCAGAGGTGGTGGAGGCAACACCTCATCTTTCCACCTTTATTTCTTATTTTGTCCCCTTAAGAACCCATCTATGTCTCATTAGTGATGAGGTGCTGAGGATGTGGGATATATTTATATTTTTTTTTTATTTTTTTGCAAGCTGGATCTCTGTAGTTCTACAAAATATCAATGGTAACCTGGAAATGTCTTTGTGCTACTGATGTTGTTATTCCAAAATGAGTTTGTGGCCTGAAAAAATTCTCTGCACAGCCAGAATTTAATATTTTTAATATTTTGGTTATTTTTTTATTTTGTGGGTTTTTTTTTTCTGGTTCTGGAAGGAAAACCAGCTGCTGAAACATTGCATTTTTACCTAAACACTGCCAGAGCTGCACAAAGAATCCCCTGAAACATAAAAGGGTGGGGAGAAAACATGGGAATTCCTGATTATTATTCCCTGCTCCTGAACTTCCTGCTTAACTCCTGGAGCTTGAATAAGGACAGAACATCGATTTTTTAAAGGAATATCTGCATGGATGCCATGATTTCCAGAGGCTCCTGAATTTCCTGCTGAGTTCTCCATCTCAGTTTTGGGGAATCCAAAACCCAAAACTCTTTGGGAAGGGTTTGCTCCAGGCTGGGATTTGTTTTTGGGATTCCAGAGGCTCCCACTCAGGGATGCTCTGGGAATCACAAATCACTTCATGGATGGAAAATGAGATTTAGAAAAGCTCAGAGCCTGAATAAATACAGAGCACCCAATTTTTTAAGGAATGTCTGCATGGATTCTGTGACTTCTAGAGACTCCTGAATTTCCTGCTTAGCTCCTCATCCCTCTTTTGGGGAATCCAGAGCCCAAAATGATCTGGGAGGGGTTTGCTGCAGCTCTTCCCAGCAGGGATTTCTGCTCAGCTCCCACTCAGGGGTGCTCTGGGAATCACAAATCACTTCATGGATGGAAAATGAGATTTAGAAAAGCTCAGAGCCTGAATAAATACAGAGCACCCAATTTTTTAAGGAATGTCTGCATGGATTCTGTGGCTTCCAGAGGTTCCCAAATTTCCTCATGCTTCATCTCTGGAATTCAGGGAAGAGGATGCAGGAAGCTGGATCATGATCTAACAACCATTTATTAAGTCTGCACATGTCATCCCACATTAAAGCTTCAATATGTTTCTCCCCAGGCCTTCAAAGAAACTTAATGTCTTTCCCCAGTGCTTTTATCTTTCCCTTCCCTGTACTTCAATTATGAACATTGCTGCTTCCCACAGCAAAAATTTTTTCTAGGTCATGATTTTTATCTGGAAGTGAAAGTTAAGCAAGGCTAGCCCGGGTTAACAAGTTAATAAATACTTTTAAATGAACCCCAGAAGGGCTGAGGATGGATTATTTATGTTGGATTTCTTCTTCATGGCTTTGGGTGAGCATGAGATGCATTTGTGGTGTGAAGGGGTGAGGTCCTGATGGTTGGTGGCACTTCTGAATGAAGTTGGTTTTGGCTTTATTTCACAGATTTTGGTCCTGTCAGCTGGGTTATTTCATCCAAAGGAAACACTGCCTGGTTGGTTTTTGTCCTGCAGTGTTTGTCACCTGCACTGGTGCTGTTTAAATACTTCTTAGGGGTGCTCTGGGTACAAAATTTTGGTGCCAAAGGCCAGGGTTTGCTCTCTGGAGGAAACTCCTGGAGCCCTGGGTTTGCAGGGTGCAGATGCTGCTGGGATGGCCATTCCTGCCCAGGGAACAGGGAACAGGGACAGCCTGAGCTGCTCCCAATGTCCCAGCAACGTCCCAAACCCCTGACACAAACCTTCTGTCTGTGCTGGATGCCACAAAACCCTGCAGGCAGAAAAAGGAGCCAGGGCTTGTGCATCTGACAAATTCTGCAATCCTTTGGTTTTTGGGCAAAAGTTCTTTGTGCCAGACTGGCTGGGAAGGGTGTGAGTGTCAGAGAAAAGCAAATTAGAGCTGGAAGTGCTGAGGAAGAGCTGGTGTGGGTGTGATGTGTGCTGCTGGTGGGGAAAGGACATTTTTCCATTGCAGAGGAATTCTGTGCAAGCAAATGTTGTGAAAGATTCAGAGGGATTTGTGCTCTGGGCTACAAAATGAGGGGTGAGGGCACGGGAGGGGTGGAATCTCCCCATGGACCCAAGAACAGCTGGAACAGCTGGAACAGCTGGGCTGTGCTAGAGAGGGCTCTGATGGTTGGGGGATGATGAGGATGGCACAGAAATGTGGGCAGGGGTTTTCTACAAACCCTGTGAGCTGGCACATCTGCTCCCCTCAGCAGCTCAGGGTCAGGATGTCAGGGCCATAAAGGTGGGAGAGAGCAAAGTCCTTTTCACCAGTGACAAACACCAACCTGTCTGATGGGCACTGGGACCACACTTTGTGATTTGGCCTCAATTTCCCATTTGGCTTTTTGGTTTGAAATGGTGTCTGATTGACTCCTACCACTCAGAATTCCTCAAACCCCATTTGTAACTCCCCTGAGGAGCTGCATTAATCCCCAGGCCAGAGATAAAAATAGATCCATGTTCCTCACTGTTAAATTATTATAATTTAACATTTAGGAGCCAAGGTGTGCTGTGTAAACACTGAGTAAAATACAGTTCCTGCCCTGCAGAGGCCACTGCATACAAATTAAATCAAGTACAGAAAGCTTCAAAGTCCAGCACTGCTTTAAAGAATTCTCTGCCACATTCTGCTCCCTGCACTTCTGGGGTTTCTGAGCAGCTTCTCCAGGCTTAAGGGGAAAAGGAAAGCTGGAGTTGCTCTTTTTGAGGACTTTTTTTTTTCCTGAAAAGAGAAAGTTTCTGCTCTTTTACAAGGGAGGGAAATCGTGCTTCCTGTTGGAGCTTTTAAATTTCCCCTGAGGGTCTCTGGAAGGATGCTCATTCTAAGGCAGGGGTGAGGTTTGGGTGAGGATGCATCCACGGGGCCTGAAGAATGAGGAGGGATTTTGAACCAAGTTAAATTTGAATTTGTACAGATTTTGTCCCCAAAACACTTTGGAGATGCATTTTGATTTTGAACCAGCTTCTGAAGGCAGGGTGGTGTGAGAGCTGGGGCTCAGGGTGGGGAATTCTGTGAAAATCACAAATCCCTGCTGGGCAGGCCTGTCCTGGTGGAATCTCTGCCTCAGTCACAGCTTCACTGAAAAGATTTTGGGATGCAAAGGTCAGCTGCTCCCCAATTTTTTGTTCAAAGCTTCTCCCTTGCCCCCAGGTTTTTTGTAATGTAGCAATTCTCATTCCTTTTCCACTCCAGATAAATAAACACAGCTCAGCCCTGGGTTTGCTAAAGGAGGCTGGAAGGGTTGGAGTGACAGAAAATTGTCAAGGTAATGCAGATCCTCACTACACTGATGTGATAGAGCTCCATTTCCCCCCTGCTCACTCTGGGGACTGCATCTGCCTTTTTTTCCCCTATAAAAAGGGAAATTCAGCCTCTGGGAAAGCACTGGCTGTGCTTATGTAACAAAGCCCAGCAGGGCCCAGCTGCAGCAGGAGCACAAGTCTGGGCAGTACCAGCAGAAAGAATTCATCCTTCTGCATTTGAAGCATCCCCTGTAGCTATGAAAAGATGGTTTGGCACAGACTCTTCCTTGGAAGGTCCCTCATTTGCTGCAGCACTGGAGATAATTGGGATTGTTGCAGGCTGGCAGACCTGCTGCTGCCACAAGCTTTAGGAGACAAAGCAGGGATGAGCTGCTGGCTCTGCCTGCCACAAGTTCTGACCCCAGGGCTCCAAATCTCCTCCCAGTTTTCCTTCTGCTCTCTGCAGACTGGCTGAACACTTCTACTTCTTGATTCCAGCAGACACATCTTTATGCTTCTTGCCCTCCAAGCTCCCATCAGCCAGGAGGCTGCTCTGGGTGTCCCAGATGCTGAAATGAGGATGGTAAAAAAGTGAATCATGGTAAGAAATCTCAGAGTGACTCTGTCTTTGCCTTCTGTCTCTACACACTTGTGTTCTCTGGAGCATTTCACCCAGAAAATGGCCCTGGGGAAAGATCAGTGTGACCTGAGCTGCATAAAATCCTGGCAGTGGAGCCTAAAAATACAACAGAAAGTTGGGGAGGGAAATAAAACCTCGTTACCACATCCTCTGTCTTTTCTTAGTTCAGGTTTTATTTTGAATTTGTCCCACTGAGAGGGAAATATTGGCAAATGGCAGCAGATCTTTCTTCCTCCCCGAGGCTGTTTGCTGATAGATCTGCTGTGAATATTTTACAGACTGAAATGTTTCCCCAGGAAACTCTGCAATATTCACACTTTCAATTGGGTGAACAATGAATAAATAATCTCAGCCTCAGATAGTCTGGATCTAGATAACAGAAGGATGAATTTACACGGAAATTTCTTGTACTGGAAAGTTTAAAATTCAAATCCTACACTTCAACCTGAAGGGAATTTTTCCTGCCAGGCTTCTCCAACTTTTTTATTGAGACAAGCAAGTGTTTTCTCTCTATCAATTCTCCCATGTAGGAGCTTGTCTCTTGCATTGGATTAGCAGAATCCTCACATTTCATATTGAGTTTTCTCTGACTCCAACTGAAATAATCGAATCTTTATCTCCAGAAGAAGCAAATTTGCTGCTGCACAGGATTATTTGTCCCTGGTATATTCTGTTAAGGAATACCTGGATTTTTTTTAGCTTTCCATAACTAAGGCTGCCATGCCTCTCTCCTTATTGTTTTTTTCAGTGCTAAGTTTAAAAGTTTGTTTAAAGAATATTTTTTTTATTTTTTTCCCCATACTCTGTCTCACAGGGATGTTTGCAACAGGTACAAAACATTTTCTGCCAAGGCAGCTCCTGAGTGTGTGCAAGGAAAACCCAATCCATGAGGAAATGAGGCTCAGAAAGGAATTTATCACCTGAATTTCACCTTATTTACACTTCACTGATGTTCCTCAGAAACAGAAATCCAGAATCCAGAATTTCCTGTGACACAAGGAATTGCCCTTTCCTGCTGGGAGCAGCCTGAATGGAGCCCAGTGCAAAAAGAAAAAATCCCCAAACCCTCCAAAAAATCAAACAAAAAACCCCTGCAAAGACCCCAAAACCCCAAATACCCCCTAAAAAACAAAAAAATCTCCAAACAAACAAAACCCCTCCAAAAATCCAAACACACCCCTAAAAAAAAATTACCAAAACCCAAACAAACCTCTCCAAACCCCCAACACAACCAAACTCAGGCAGGATTTTTTTCTTCAGCCTTTGTGTGGGGACACCAAACTTTTCTAAATTTTTATCCCAACCCCCTTCCACATCTGGGCTCTTTTATTTTGGTCCAAATTTCTGGAATCTGTTGACTGAAAACCCAGAGCAGACGCTTCAATCTGAGTTCTGTTAAAATTTTTGAGCCAAATATTTCACTGCAATATTTCATTTCCACCATTTCAAATATTTCAGGGTATTTCATTTGTTCCATGACTTTTCTCCTTTCCTCAGCTGGTTGTTAATGTGTTTAATAGCAGGAACTGCAGGATTTATTAGGAGAAAATGAGTTTTTTGTTCGTCTCTGGAGCCTGAATTTGGTTCACAGCTGCAGAGTTGCTCCTGGGCAAGCACTGGAGTGTGAGATTTGGGGTTACATGAAGAGAGAATGGATTAATTTGAAAGGAAATATTTGGGTTTTTTTCTTTATCACACACTCAGTACATATCTGCATGTTCAAGGGGTTTTTAAAATGAAATTCTATAGCAGAGGGACAGGAAAGTGATGAACTGTTCTTATAACCCTGATATCCCAATTTGCTGAAATTCTCAATCTCCTGCTGCCTCTGCCAGAACCTCACTTGGAGCTCCTGGTTTATAATTTGGGCAAGAAAAACAAAAGCCAATCATCCAAAGATCCCTTCACTCCCTGATTTTTTTTTTTTTTTTTAAATTTAAATTAGATTAGTGAAAATCTTTCTGGAGCAGATATTCTTCAATAACCCCATGGCAGAGGCCACTAAAGTTGATTAAAACATTTTTCAGCAGTTTCAGTGACTTGATTGAAGATCTTGGAGCAGCTGGGAATTTATTGCTGCATTTTTCACCTTCACTGGGGGAAATGAAAATTTTTGTTTTGGGTTAAGGAACTGCCTTGCTTTGCAGAGGTACCAAAATCCCAATTTTATTTTTTTTTTTTAGAGTGGCCATGCCCAAGTTTCAGGCACCTGACAGGATTTTTTTTTTGCTTAAGCACATCCTGGAGTTCGAGGAATAAAGAGTTCTTAAGGTTTTATTTCCTAAGGATGCTCTGGAGTTTGTGAACTAAAGAATTTTTAAGGTTTTTTGCCTAAGTACATGTCATGGAGTTAGAGGAATAAAGAATTTTTAAGGCTTTTTTACCTAAGCAAATCTTGGAGCTCAAGCAATAAAGAATTTTTAAGGTTTTCTGCCTAAGCACAGATCTTGGAGTTTGAAGACTAAAGAATTTTTAATTTTTTTTTTCCTAAAAACATCTTGGAGTTCAAGGAATGAATAATTTTAAGGTTTTCTTATATTTAGCACATGTCATGGAGTTTGAGGAATAAAGAATTTTAAAGTTTTTATTTTGCCTAAGCACATTCTGGAGTTGAAGCTTTTAAAGTGTTTTTTTACCTCAGAGTTGTTGGGGGTTTTTTGGTTTTTTTTTCCCCCTAAGCATTTGTGTTGGAGTTTGAGGAATAAAGGATTTTTCAGGTTTGTTGCCTAAGCACACAGCTTGGACTTTGAAGAATAAAGAGTTTTTAAGTCTTAAAAATTTTAAGGACTTTTTAAATTTTTAAGGTTTGGGTTTGGCATCTCTCTATAAACCAGTATTATCCCTGAGGCCAGGCTGGGGAATGTTTATTGTGGTTTTTTTCCAGGAAAACAGAGGAATTTGGAGCTCTGCAGGCAGCTGCTCCCCCCATGTCTCCACAATCTCTCACCTGGAAATTTCTCATTTTATTTTGAAGAGGAGCACTTCTACTGCCTAGCAGGATCAGTGCCCTTGATATCCTGGTGATTTTTCACTCTCTCTGTTCTCTTGGCTGCTGAAAATATTTTTTTTTTATGAAGGTTTTGTTTGTGGAAGTGCTGGGAAGCAAGGGGAAATCAAAGAGCTAAATTTGGAGGCTGTTTGTCCGTTTGGGGCAGGTTTGGGATGCAGCAGGCACTGGGAATATTCGAAATGGCTCTAATAAAATCAACCTCCATCCCTGAGCTCTCCCCCAGGGCCTGCCCTGCTGAGCAGAGCTGGATTAATCTCCCATTTATTATTAAACACCCCAGCCCTTGAAAGAAAAGCCTTGAGGCCTTGTGAACTTTTATATCTCTGGGATTTATTGTTGGCTGCTGCCTGCCTGGGTCTGGTGCAATTTCAGATTTCTGCTTTTCCAGGCCTGGATGGCAATGACCACAGGGATGGGTGGACATGGGGATGCTGTGACATTTTTCTCTGCCTGATTTTATAGCAAAATTCCTCAATTGTGGCCATTACTCTGGAAAAGAACTTGGGCTCTGGCTCAAGAGGGCTCCTCCTAATTCTGCCCTAAGCTGGGATTTACTTTTTCTCCCCAATGCACAACTAAACAGAATCAACTTTTTGTGCACAGAGTTTAAATCTGGAGTCACACCAGGTTTTATTGGTGCAGATCTTGGCACAAAGCTCTGCCTTTTGAGGAAAAAAAAAGGAAAAAATTGAGGATGAAGGGTTGGAACTGCAGCCCTAGAGCTGCCAAATGCTGAGGTGTGATTGACTCTCACTGTCAGAGTTTTGTCATCCTCTTGGGCAAGTCCAGCCAGCTCAGCCTGCTGGGGCCCTTTATCCTCAGGTGTTTTATTTGCAGCTCTTTTTATTCCTGGAAATTTGGAAATCCCTGGCTGGGTCATACAATGGGATTGTGCTCAGTGCTGAGCCCATTTTCTTGGGGAATGGGAGGGTGAAGGGGTTCCTCAACAATGCAGGAGTGTCTTGGGTTACAGTACAGGCTGTGCTCAAAGGTTTCTGTTCCATCACCATCTGTTGAGGGTGGGGCAGTGATCCTGATCTCCCTGGGAGATATTCTGCTAATGGGCCATCCATTGAAACCAGGCAGGGCATTGTTCTTTATCTCCATGGGATATCTCCTGTTCATGGCCATGGTTTATAAACCAGGCAGGGCAGTGTTCTTTATCTTTTCACAGCCCATCCTTCCTCCAGCCAGTCATTTTCTGCTCATGGCCATTGAGTCCCACTGTGGGACTGATAAAATTACTGCATCCCATTGGGAGTTGCTCCAGCCAGGGGGAAGAGCCCAACATTTCTTACCAAGATAAAAACAGAGGTTTTGGGACACTAAGGGAGCCCCTTTCTCCACTGGACTCCAGAGGAAAACCGGATTTCTCCACATCACCACTGGAGCTCCGGAGGGAAACTGCACCTTGTACAGGAGCACTGCTCCAGCTGAGCCACATCTGTCACTGCAGGAGGATGCAGCCACCATGGGATGGGACTGCTGCCAACACCCTGCCTGACAGGGTGTCAGGCTGTACTCTGACTGTGTCAGGGTTTGGGGTTTGTTCTTTGTAGTGCTGTATTTCTATTTTAATTTCCCTAGTAAAGAACTGTTATTCCTAATTCCCATATCTTTGCCTGAGAACCCCTTGATTTCAAAATTATAATAATTTGGAGGGAGGGGGTTTACATTCTCCATTTCAAAGAGAAGCTCCTGCCTTTCTCAGCAGACACCTGTCCTCCAAACTAAGACAAGGAGCTAATTCACCTACAAATCTGAGTGTAAATCAGAAGAGAAAAATCCTTTTCAGAGGAATATTGATGAAAAATATTTGATTTGGTCACCCCAAGGAGCTGAATTTATGGGACAACCACATCAGATTGGGATTTGAAAATGTGATCCCAGGCTCTTCACCTCTCAGGTGTCAGGCTGAAAATGGATAAATGAGCAATGTTATCATCTCAAAAAGGGCAGACAGCCTGTCAAGGGCCTGATTGCTTCAATATCTCTGTTTGTTCTCCTTGTGGAAGTGTTGAGGATTGCAGGGGGAGCTGATGGGAAAGTTTCACTGATGAGGAGTTCTGCCAAGTGAAGATAGAGGCATTTACAGCATGCAAGGTTTAGATAATGGGTTTATTTCCTGAGAAAAGAAACCTCCAAGCTATCACAGTTTTGCTGCCAAGTCTGTTTTCCCCAACCCTGTTGTCGGGGCTTTTCTTGTTTTATTTTATTTTTTTTGTCTCCAATTATTCATCTTTTTTCTCTTTTTCTTGTTTCAAGTGGGTAGCCTGAAGTAAACAGCAAACACAAGTTCAGAGCAGTGTGCTATGGTTCACTGGAGAAATTCTGAGTATTTCTACAAAAGTATTGAACTGGAGAAAATATAAATCTGTTAGAAGCATTCTTCAGATCTCTTCTGACCTCCACAACCTGAGGAATGTTCAGTTCTTCTGTGGAAAATGGCACCAAAACCAAGAATGCTGCATGGAAATGGTTCAGAGGGAAAATTAATATTTGTGTGTTCGAGTTCTCCACAGCCTAAATGTGCTTTAATTTCACTGCTTCAGCCCTCACAGGTACTGAGACAAATTTTGTCTCCTGATTTATTTGAAACTAAATTTGGTCATATGGCAAAAAAAGCCAGAAGGAAATGGGAACAAAGCCTGGGACCTGCTTCTTTAATAGAAGCACTGGGTCTCAGAAAAAAATCCCATTTCTGAGGAGCTCCTTTTATGTTTGTGTAGCAATTATGAGCTGACAGATTGCGAATTCAACCTTGTGATGAGCTGAACAAGCTTTTTTTTTTTTCTTTTTCTTTTTTTAACTGCTCAGGAGTTTGAGCAGTTAAACTTGTGCAATATGGGCTAGCAGACAATAAGGTTTTTGGGGTAATCTTTTCCAAGAGCTGGATCTGAGTGTGCACTGTTGGTTCCCAGGAGAGGAGATAAATCCATTTTTGATGTGGAAGGACCCAGCCAGATTCTCCTGGACCCTGGATTTGCAAATTCCACCCATCCCCAGTGGGGACAAATCTGCCCAAGGGTATTGAGTTGATGTCTGGTGACCTCTTAAATCCCATAAAATCACTTGGGTCCCCATCCCAAACGCCAGAAACTGCTTGATTTCTTCTGGAATTTCCTATCTTTCAGGGCTCTGCTTTCCTCTCTCCCTGCTCCAGTCCTCACATTCAGATTTTTGGGTGCTGGGAGATGGATCCTTCCTGCAGGAATGAGAGGGACAAATTTCACTTTCCCTCAATCCTGCAAGTGAAGGATGAAGGATGAGGCTTTTTTTTTTTTTTTTTTTTGGCTTTTCCCTCTAATTGGCAGCTGAAAAAATAAAAGTGAATCCCAGCAGTTCCTGGCTGGCTGGAACACTTGGAGCTGGGATAATTTAGGAGTTGTTCTTGCAGTGCTGAGGTTCCAGCTGCCTTCCCTGCTTGCTCCAGGACAGAAATGAGTGTGTGGCCTTGAGACAATGATGTCTGAAAAGCAGAGCATGGGATAACTGGGAGCTCTTCAAACTGGAGTTTGGTCCTAAATTCTAATCCCATCTCTGCCCATTTTTTTCTGCCTTTTTTATGGGATGCTGCACTTATTCCTTGAAGGGCTCTACTGCAACATTTTGAGACTATTTAAGTGCCAATTCTGCTCAGAGAATTAAGAATATTCTGGTTGTGTAGTAATAAGGCAGCATTTGACTGATTTTTTTACTGCTATTTTTTTTTCCTCTATTAAAACCCAAATGCTCGGGGTTTTGTTACTCTTGAGTTGAGTCCTAGCAGAAAATTCAATATTTGAGGGGAATAAACATAAACCTGTTGTGCAGACAGACTTAATCCCATGTCTAGGTGGGCTCAGTTAAATGTTTGAGGTTTGGGGTTTTTTTCCTTGTTTGTGAAACTGTTTTTCTTTTGCAGCTTATCAACATCCACACGAGTCTTTGAGGTCAAATTCCTTTCTCAGAAGCCCTGGCTTGGCTTTGTGTTCACTCCCTGCTTTGCAGAAGAGAGATTAGAGCCTGGGGGAGGTAAAACAGGACACAGATTTTTTCCCTTGTCCAAGGGAAGAGATTCAGATCTGCAAACAGGCAGGTGGAAACCTGATGTACAATTCCCTAGCAGCTGGCAGCACAAGAAATGTGATTTTTTGGTGTTGTCACTGCATTTTTTACCTCCAAAAGTCACCGTGTCTGCTCCTGTGGAAATCCCCATGTAACTCTGTCATACTCAGAATATTTTAAGCTCTGCATTGACAGCTCCCTTCAAGGATGTTTTTCTGAGCTGGCAGGTGATGCCTGGAGGAGTTGGCTCCTGCAAAGGGTCAGCTTTGCTTTTTATAGAGGAGCACTCAAAGGGAGAGGGATGGAGATAACAGAGCAACAAGCTGGAGTGAGGCTTGTCTTTGAATAATGGCTGCGTTTCCCTGATAAATTTTGGCTCCTCAGCATCATTTTTTTATTCAAGTCTGGGTAGAGTAACCCAAGGCTGTGATTATAATGTGGATTTGCAGGGTGGCTGGATGGTTTCTTGCACCCCCAGCCTGCTGAGGAGCCCTGGGTTTGTTCTGTGATTTTTGTGAGGAGTCCAGGCAAAGAATTTCCTCCAAGGGATGGGGCTGGGTTATGTTTATTATTACTGCTTGATGCTGTGATGAGCTTCATGCTCCTCAGAAGACAAAAAAAATTCATTAAGCAAATTTTCTGGGTGAATATCTTGAGGGAACAACTAGAGTGAGGTGTCTGGGATGGGTGTGCTGTTGTTAACTGTGGCAGTGTTCTACAGCCCACATGGCACATCCTCAGCATTAAATCCGAGCAGTGTGGAAATTCCACCCTCTTGGAAGTGGGATTTTCATCCTGGGAATTAGGGGAGAGTCTCTTTTCCAGGTTTTCCTTTTCCAGTTTCTCTGACATTGTACAGGTCAGGCTGTCCCTGAGACTTGGCAAGCCCAGGATGGGATTGGTGTTTCTGTCAGGGCTGAAGTCTCAGGTGTTGTATTGAGCTGTGGTTCAAAGCAGGAGCAGGCAGCTGAACCTCAGCCCCCACGATGGATTTTGATTCAGTACAGTTAATGAGAGCTTGGTATCCAAGCCCCTAGGGTGTGTTTTTGAGGGAGGAATATTTGGTGCTGTCATTGAATTAAGGCAATGTGCAAGGGGAAAGTGATGGGGGTGAGGAGGGGAGGATCAATCAAAGCTCTGAGCTGGTGCTGGCAGCAGGGCTGGTTTAATGCTGGCATGGACTGATTACCCATTAACCTGATCTGCTTCAGCTCCTGCCTCTCCTCTGTGACATTTTCCCAGGTATTTCTCAGGTGTTGCCCTAACCCCTCTGATTCTGGGAGCAAATAAATCCATAAACCCCCCAAGAACTGTATTCTTGCACAGATGTTGGGCACAGATGTTTAAAATCTCTCTAACACTGCTGTGACAGGAGGAAATATAAATATTCAGACCCCTCCTCCATAAGATCCAGGTCACCTTTCCACCTCCAGTCCTGTGTGTTTGGGATTTGGGTGCTCCGGACACCCCTTTCCATGGCAGCCCCTCGTTCTGCTGATAATGAGGTTTTTTTGTACCATCCCCATGAGCGTTTTGGGGTTTTTCAAAGGGGGTCTCGCTGATTTGACAGCTTCCAAACCCCAGAGTGCCAAATCCCACCTGCTGTGGGAGAAGCCCGGCTGGATTGTGCGGCACGGGCGGAACATCCCCGGAGATTCGGGAGCCCCGCTCGCAGCGCCGCGGCCGGGGAAGGGTTAACAGGCTTTTCCCAGGCTTTTCCCAGGCTCCGAGCCGCCGTGCGGGCGCTCTGCGTGTTCTTGGCGTTGAGATGAGCTCCGGCACGGGGGGCTGTGCTCGCCTTCTGCCCCCCGCATCCTGGAGCGCCCCCGAATCCCGGAGCGCATCCTCCTCATCCTGGAGAGCATCTTCCTCATCCCGGAGCGCATCTTCCTCATCCCAGAGCGCATCCACCTCTCCCGGAGCGCCCCCGAATCCCGGAGCACCCCCGAATCCCGGAGCGCATCCTCCCCTCCCGGAGAGCATCCTCCACTCCCGGAGCGCATCCTCCGAATCCCGGAGCGCCCCCGAATCCCGGAGCGTCCCGGAATCCCGGAGAGCATCTTCCCCTCCCGGAGCACCCCCGAATCCCGGAGCGCCCCCAAATTCCAGAGCGTATCCTCCCCTCCCGGAACGCATCCTTCTCATCCCGGAGCGCCCCCGAATCCTGGAGAGCATCCTCTTCATCCCAGAGCGCATTCACCTCTCCCGGAGCGCCCCCGAATCCCGGAGCGCCCCCGAATCCCAGAGCGCCCCCAAATTCCGGAGCGCATCCTTCTCTCCCGGAGCGCATCCTCGAATTCCGGAGCGCCCCCGAATCCCGGAGAGCATCCTCCTCATCCCGGAGCGCATTCACCTCTCCCGGAGCGCATCCCCCGAATCCCGGAGCGCCTCCGAATCCCGGAGCGCATCCTCTGAATCCCGGAGCGCCTCCGAATCCCGGAACACCCCCGAATCCCGGATCTCATCCCCCGAATCCCGGAGCCATCCTGCCCTCCCGGAGCGCTGGGATGCTCCGCTGCTGAGTGAATGAGCGTCCCCGGCAGCAGCCCCAGGTAAGAGCCGCGCTCCTGCTCCCACAACACCGGCAGCCGGCGCTGGTGCGGAGCCAGGCGCACGAACCGGGAATAAAAAGTACAAATCCATGGGGAGTCCCCTCCGGAGGGGGTGTGAGCTTGTCCGGAGTGTTGGAGCTGCTGCAGGCGCTGGTAAAGCTATTAACATGGACTGAGGAACAGGCTGTGATGGGGATTTTGTGGAGGGGATGAGAAATTCGGTGACTTTGGGCTTTGCTCATCCCACAGGGTTTCAGTGTCTCAGGATCAGAGCGTTAAATCCTCCAAAGCAAGGGCTGGCACAGGAGGGATGGGGTGTTCACACAACTCTGAGTGTCTTTTGGACCTCCTGGATTTTCCAAACCACTTGTGCAGCTATTCAATTTTAAAACTAAACCTTTCACTCTACTCTTGTATCTCAATTCTGTGGCAGTTTTCCTCTGATTTTTTTTTTTTCTTGAACAGCTTTTCTGTCTGTCAACAAGTATTCCTGGCTTCCTTCTGGAATAGCAGCTGGATGGCAGTCAGCAGGCTTAGACATCTCATTTGAGTTCTCAGAAGAGCTTTTGCCACAAATTACTGTCTGTGGCACCACACTTCTTACAGCCAGTTGTTTGTGCTCTTTCAGAATGAATATAATAAAATTCATTATATAATTCACACAAATATTGAGAGCAAGCAATGAAGAGTTGCCAAGAATCCTTGGCTGGAGTGTGGGCTGAGCTAGCCCAGGGTTTTGGTCACACATTGATTATTCTGTGAGCACACTCAGCTCCAAATGCACACCCAGCTAATCTCATTAACAGTGATCCTCCTCCGGAGCAGGCATTAGGCCTTGAATAAAAGATGACACTGTTAATCTTGGGGGTTTAGCTGCCTGGGATTCTCTGCATGCTTGACAGAAAACCCTTCTAAAATATCAACACTGTGCTGTAAATGTAGGGAGTGGAATTGCAGAATTCCTGCTGCTGGGATCTGGACACAAATGTCACACTGAAAGGGAAAAGCAAGACTCCAGGTCTAGGAAACATCCCCTGATTTCTTTTTAGTTTCTTCCACAGCTTCATGTCCTGCTGCTCAGAGCAATTGCAAGCATGCAAACTGGAATGCAGGAACACTGAGTGCTGACTAGAGCTTGTCTTTTATTTCTCTTAAACCAAAATTTTACCTAATCCATTATTCTTCTGTGTATTTTTCATGATAACACACTGAGGCAAAGAGGAAAAAAGGAATTTAAGGTCAATATGGAGATATCAGGTGCTGTTAACATCATTTGCTTTTGACCTTTTCCAAATAAGAAGCCTGAAACTATTGGGTAAATGTTAAATAAAGAAGAGAAATTTTACAGAATTTCATTTATTTATTAATGACCCTGATCTGTGTCTTGCTTTATCTGGATTAGATGAGCTCTGAATAATTATTATTTTTCCTTTTACAACCTATATTTTGTGAATATTAACAAGACTGGTGTTTGGTTTTGAAAAACCAAAAGTTTGAGCCTTGAAGCTCCTGTTGCATTTTTTTCCTCCATAAACATGGAAGCAGCAGATTAAATAATTTAATTTTTGGCTTGTCCTGAAAAGAACACAGACTCAAAACCTCAGAGCACCAATTTTCTTTTGTGAATGGGGATATTAAAATTCATCCTGGCAAGGAGCTAGGAAGGCAGAGATCAAGGGCTCCCAGAAAAAAAAGAACATCAGAGGGAGCACAAATCGATCTCTTGAAGGTTCTGGGTGTACCAAGGAGTCAGGGGAGCTCTTGGCAGGGATGGTGGAGGAGGAAAATGATGCAAAAATGTGGATGTGGCAGCAGAGGGGACAGGAGCCTTGAAGGGATGGAAAAAGTTGAATTTATTGGGAATATGTGAGGTTTGCATCACTCACCTTCCAAACACCACCCTGTGTCTTCATTCCTTTGAATTTCACAAAATAAAGAGAATTTTGATTCTCCAGTTGAGAAGCAGGAGTATATTTGGAGCCCTGATCAACAGGATGGCTAACAAGTGATCTGTAGAATAATGAGATATTTTGGAAAGGCTTTGGAATTCTCTGGTGTCTTCAAAAAATTCTGAGTCTGAAGGGGACCCTCAGGAAGAGAAGGAAACACCTGAGAGGGAATAATCCAATAATCCTGCTGTGATTTGGCTAAACTTCCTGCAAAGCTTCCACTTATAAAAGACAAAAAACTTCACTTGAACTGCCTGTGAATAATTTGAAATCCCTCTCTGAAATATTTGTGCACATTTCAGAGAGGGATTTTAGCAATGACTTGGAGTTTGATTTATTTTACAGAGAACTCAAAGCATCTGTTGCTCTTTAATAACATCAGTAACTCGTAAATATATCTTATTTAATATAACTATTCCCATTCCCCTGGGGTTTTGAGGTATTTTTTTTAGTTTTGGTCTTTGTTTTTTTTCCAAAGAGAATTTCAAACTTTTCTCTTGGACCAAATTTGATTTCTGCCATAAGGGCTGAGGTTGCTGTGGGCTCTTGGTTAAAGAAAAAAAAACAACTTCAGTTGGTTTGGGAATGAGCAGAAATATGAAGCAGAAAAAATAAAAACACAGTAGGAAAAGAGGAGGAAGAAAGAAAATCCATCCCATAAGGAATTGTCACATTTTCAGGGCTTTTATGGCCTTTATATTTATTGAGCCAAAAAGTAAAATTGCTGATTCCAACACCACATTTCCCAAGTTTTTATATTCCCTGATCCTGCCTTTGGGAGCTCTGTGTGTGCACTTTGCCTGTCCCTAAGGGTTGTGGTGCACAAGTTTATTCCAATTCTGCCCTGGAATCAGAGCTGGAGCTGCAGAGTGCAATAAACATCCATGGTAATGAGATGCAAATCAGGAACTCTCTGCTTCCCTGCTCTGCTAAATCTTCACTGGGGATGCAGGTGCAGAGGGAAGTTAAAAACATTCAGGTTTAGTCCTGGAGTCTCTGAAATAAATCATTTCCCTACAGGAGAAAACAAAACTTGAGTGGGTCAGGTGAGCACTCAGTGAGCTCATGTGGGGAATTCTCTGTGTCACACCTACACACAAGTGTTTATTTGAATTATTTCAGCAGTTTCTTTTAAATTCTGGCCTTGATCTCAAAAGCCTGAGGTTTGTCTGTGTCTGTCCATGAACAGCAGGATCCACCCTGCTGCTAGAGAGGGAGATCTGTATTTCAAACTTTTATTTAAAGATAAAATGACTGATTAGAGAGCCAGAAAGGAGGCTGGAGTTCTGTCCCTGCTCCAGCACAGACTCCTGCAGTGACAGAAAATGGGGAATTTAGGGCCAGGCACCTGATGGTTGTGCTGTGCTGATTTTGGGGCTCTCTCAGTGCTGAATGAGTGGAGCTGTGCCTGTGGCTGCCAGCACTGTGCTGGAGGTGCTGCATTGATAAACTCAGTGTTCTGGAGTTTAGTGGCAACCAGAGTTTTTCCTTTCTCCTGCTCTCCTCCAGACTTCCTAAATTTGCCTGGTTTAGGCACATTCTTCTCTTCTCTTCTCTTCTCTTCTCTTCTCTTCTCTTCTCTTCTCTTCTCTTCTCTTCTCTTCTCTTCTCTTCTCTTCTCTTCTCTTCTCTTCTCTTCTCTTCTCTTCTCTTCTCTTCTCTTCTCTTCTCTTCTCTTCTCTTCTCTTCTCTTCTCTTCTCTTCTCTTCTCTTCTCTTCTCTTCTCTTCTCTTCTCTTCTCTTCTCTTCTCTTCTCTTCTCTTCTCTTCTCTTCTCTTCTCTTCTCTTCTCTTCTCTTCTCTTCTCTCTCTTTCCTTGCAGCTAAACCAATGGCATCCTGTAAGACCTAAACCCTGAACCCTTTTCCTTCCCTGTGGATAATTTGAGAGCTCTTGCTGTGCCATCCCCGAGCCTGGCTGTGGGATCTGTCTCGATGGGAAACCCCACAGAGCTCCTGCAGCCTGTGCCAGTGCCTGCTGGTGTTCCTTTCCAGGGAATTATTGTGTCCCAGCTTCTCACCAGCCCTGGCTCTGTGGGTATCTCTGTGTGCTGTGGGGTGATGTGTCTGAGCTGCTGAGGGATCCAAGTGTGGAATTCCAGCCCCAGGAGCGGGGGTGGTGTGTCCCACGTGCTGTCTCCTGTCTGCAAACCCAGCAGAGCTGTTGTGGTTCTCAGCCCCTCCAGCTCCTCTGGAGGCACAGTTTTATGGCACAGTTTTATTTCTGCTCTCAGCTTTGTGCTGTTTCCAGCACTTCTCACACCTGCCCACGCCTTCCTGCATCCTCTTGGCAGCCTGCCCTCCTCCCCTGGCTGCTTGGCAAGGTGGGCACAAGGATTTTATAAAGGCTGCTGATACCTGGCTGTCTAAACCAGGTGAGAATGGAGGGACACTTGTAAGGGATGGGAAATGTCTGATTTGGGACGTGTGGCTGGTGATGACAGGGGGAACTTGGGGAGCTGGAAGTGTCAGATCTGCTCCCAGAAGAGGCAGGAGGGATAGATGGGGGTGCCCAAGCCGGGTTCTAGGTTTGTGCTGTGGCATTTTAGGCTTTTCTACGACCCACCCCCAAATTCTGAACCGTCACCCTGACATTTTCCACCTCCTCTTCCTCGTGAAGCAAACCTGCTCCTGCTTGTACCCTGTGCCTGTTGTCTGGGGAGGGAGAGGGGCTGGAATCTCTGTCTGGAGATAATTGTGCCCACCTCCATCCCTTGTGTCTGCAGGGAGATGCTGCTGAGGGAAAGCAGGCTGAGCTTTGCTGAGCTGAGCCTTGCTGAGCTGAGCCTTGCTGAGCTGAGCTTTGCTGAGCTGAATGAGTGGAGCTGTGCCTGTGGCTGCCAGCACTGTCCTGCAGGTGCTGCATTGATAAACTCAGTGTTGTGACTGATTAGAGAGCCAAAAAGGAGGCTGGAGTTCTGTCCCTGCCCCAGCACAGACTCCTGCAGTGACAGAAAATGGGGAATTTAGGGTCAGGCACCTGATGGTTGTGGGGGCTGATTTTGGGGCTCTCTCAGTGCTGAATGAGTGGAGCTGTGCCTGTGGCTGCCAGCACTGTGCTGGAGGTGCTGCATTGATAAACTCAGTGTTCTGGAGTTTAGTGGCAACCAGAGTTTTTCCTTTCTCCTGCTCTCCTCCAGACTTCCTAAATTTGCCTGGTTTAGGCACATTCTCTTCTCTTACTTGCAGCTAAACCAATGGTAGCCTGTAAGAGCTAAACCCTAAACCCTTTTCCTTCCCTCTGGATAATTTGAGACCCAGATCCCAAAGGTGTTGGTGCCTTTTGGGGGTTCTCTGCTCTTGGTAGGGCAGGGAGGGGAAGGCAAGGCTCGCTGTGGGGGAGATTTCTGCAGCTCTCACTCCCATTTCCATTCCTAAATTCAGTGTAATTTACTGTGCCCATGCCTCTGACTGCACACAGCCACAGATTTGCTCTACCTCAATTCTCTACCAACGAATAAAAGGTTTATTTGAAGTAGCCCTTCAGCTGGGGACCAAGAAGGACAGACTTGGCATAATCCATACATGAGGTATAACTCACTCCTGGAACTCTGTGCTGCTCTTTGTTACACTTTTAATGAACTCCGTGGCAGGGAAAATGGACAAACAGCCCCAAACATTAACAGATAATCTGTGTTGAAATAAAAGATTAATCAGAGAGCTGCTCTGGTGCACTGCTGAGAGGAGGTGGAACTGCAGAGTCCAGCTAATGACTTATTCCTTGCCTGAGGCTCAGTCCCAGGAGGGAGCACTGCTGGGTTAATATTCTTTTTGTACCCATTGATTAATGATCTCCCAGCTCCCAGGATTGCTGGCAGAGCATTTGTGAGCCCTAAGAAAGGAGGGAGATGAGTGAGGAGTGCTTCCTGCACCTGAAGTTCCTGAGCACTTCTCCACCTGCAATTATTCCCATCCAACTGTGGGCTTGGATTGCATTTTCCAGAAACTTCCCCAGCACAATTAATTATTGCAAGGGAGGCTCAAGTTCAATTAAGTGATGGGTCTCAAAGTGGCTGCTGCTAAAAGAGGATCTGAGTTTCAGAGTGGATGCTCTGCCTGTGGAAATAAATATCTATAGAAACAACTCGTTCTAATCTGATGTGGTCACGTCCATACTGAAGGGAAAAATCCCCCTTTTCATTTCCATGATATCATTAAGGATGGTTCTGTCAATGCCAGAGCCTTGCAGCCCAAGTTTGGGCAGCATTCTGTGTGCCTGGAACCTGGCAAAGCTGCATCCAGGTGGATTTTGTGACACAAAACGTGAGAATTTAGTGAGAATTTGTGTCAGGGATTGTGGCCTCGGAGCAGTGACTGGGAGAACTGGGAGTGTGGTTGTGGTGGAGTTCAGGCACTGGGAGGTTGGAGATGAGATGCTCAGGATACTTTTTGAAGCCAAAAATAGAAACTCCATGCCCAGAAAATACTTCAGGCAGAGGAACAACCAGGCTGGAGCTGTGGGCTGCTCTGAAATCTCCTTTGGTTGAATGCAGCTCTAAGAGAATAAAAATACTTTCATCCAAGGTGATTTCTCCCTCATGTGCTCAGAGCTTTCAGCTATGTGTTTATAGCAAACAAAATAAGAAATTCACCCCAAAAAAAAGTTATTTTAATGTCCTGGCCTGCCTGTGTGCTGCCTGCTCCCTTCCCTGCTCAGTTTTAGTCCCTGTCCCCTCGCTGGAGCCCAGCACTCCTTTCCTCACACCTGGAATGTGCTTGGGCTGCATTTTGTGTTCCCAGTTTTAGTCCTGGAACCTGAAATTGAAACAGGGAAATGACAGCTCTGTTAGGTCTGGGTCAGCATTGCCTTTATGGTCCTGATGATTTTTGGTACTTTCCCCCTTTCAGAGGTGAGGAAATTGGTGGAGAGAACATTTAATTTGTGTAATGTCATGTTAAGGTGTCCAGAGTCTGTTCTCTTTGGGGTGTGTGCCCTTCTTTATGTGGAATCTCTTGGGATTTTCCCTGTGGGGTGCTTCAGAAGCTCACAAAAAAAAAAAAAAAAAAAAAGAATTTATACATTCTTACCCACTCCAGTGAGAGTTCTGAGATTTCACTCGAGGGGGAACAGAAATTGGATTTGCTGTAACCCCATTCTGAATCTTCAAAGCATGAATACTGCTAACTACTCAGGGCCTAATTTAACTAAAGAGCAAGAGATTAGTGAGATTAGCAGAGATAAAAATGAGAAGCTTGGTGACAGCAGCGTGCTTCAAAGCCCCTAAGCCAAACCAGGCAGCTTTGCCACCAGCCCTGCTGGAGAGAAACTTTCAGGACTTGGTTTCATGACCATGGAAGGTCTTTGATCACACTTAGAAAAAAGCTCTGGGAACAGAACACCTGGAAAAGTTGGGGAAGGAGGATGGAGAAAATCAGCAGCTCGTTCATCCCACCCATGTGAGTGTTTGCTGTTTTCCATGGTTGTGCTAGGAGAGGTCCAGCCCTGAGGAAATCAGGGAATTATGGCACCCTCTGTGCTTACACAGAATTGCTTATTACAGAATAATCTGGTTCAGATCACCAGGCTGGGAATTGCAAACTTTTATCTGGATGCAGGTTGAACAAAATGCCTTTAATGCTTGTTTGTGTCTCAACCCACCTTCCCACCCTCCACTGGAGCTGTGTTGTGACTGAAAGAAACATCCACATAATTGTCTTGCTTCATTTTTATTCCATTTTTCCTTGCTTCTCTCCCTGGAGACCTCTCCAAACAACTCCATTGGCTGGGTGATGTTTTATCTCATGAGTCACCCAGCCCAGATGTACACATAGAAACTTTTTATTCTAACCTAATTTATCAATCTCTTCTTGGCCCTTCCTGAATTTTCTTTTTTTCTTCTGCCATTACTCTTTTCCCTTCTAATATTGAACTTTTTTTTTCTATCTCTGGGGTGCCCAATAATTAATTAGGATTTCACACTTTGATTTCTGAGTCTTAGGAGTGGCTGGCAAGGTAAAATCAACCAGGTTCTTCAGGCCAAGGTAATTTTTGAAGCCAAGTTCCTTGGTCCTGCCACATTTTCAGCCTGGTGGCAAATTTGCCCAGTTTCTTGTCACTTCTAGCAGCAGAACCAGTAATCAAATCTGAGATCTTTTCCCTTGGCTTTCATTTTGATCTCTACCTTTTCTTTTACAGGCCAGGGGAAGCAATGTGGGACATTTCCCTTTAATCTCAGCTGAACTGAACATCTGCTCTTCCTTGCCTTTGCCAGGGAAAGCTTTGGGGATCTAGGCTGGATAGAGGAGGGGAAAATCTAATTATTTAGTCTTAGAGCAGCCTAAGTGTTGAAAGAATTCTCCCCTGTGCCACAAGTTAGAAATGCCTGGTGTGTGCAGAGGCTCTGGGCTACCTTGGTTATCTGACAAAAGTTCTAATTTTATTTTGATGAGACCCTGGGGTGCAAAGGGAGCTGATTTCCCACTTAACAGATGTGGGCAAGAGCAAAACAAGGCTGTGTCCCCAGAGCTTTTGGCTCCTGATTTGTGTGGGGCAGTGCTGCTCTGGCCTGGGAATGTTCCAGCCTCTGCCCAGATCACCTTCCATTCATGGGTTTTGTCTCATTTTGAGCCATCTGTGCCCCCCCAGATCTGGAAATGCTCTGTCCCCATCTGCCCAAGTGCTGCCTGGAGCTGAGGAGCCTCAGAGAACTCAGGAGGGTCTTTGTGCTCCTTTTCCAAACTCTCAGAGAGCTCAGGGGGCTTTGTGCTCCTTTCCCAAACCCTCAGAGAGCTCAGGAGGGTTCCTGTGCTCCTTTTCCAAACTCTCAGAGAGCTCAGGAGGGTCTTTGTGTTCCTTTCCCAAACTCTCAGAGAGCTCAGGGGGCTTTGTGTTCATTTTCCAAACCCTCAGAGAGCTCAGGAGGGTCTTTGTGTTCCTTTCCCAAACTCTCTGAGAGCTCAGAGGGCTTTGTGTTCCTTTCCCAAACTCTCTGAGAGCTCAGACGTGACTTTGTGCTTCTTCTCCAAACTCTCAGAGAGCTCAGCAGGATCATTGTGCTTCTCCAAACTCTCTGAGAGCTCAGGTGTGATTTTGTGCTCATTTTCCAAATCCCCAGAGATCTCAGGGGGGTCTTTTCCATTCCTTTTCCAAATCCTCAGAAATCTCAGGTGTGATTTTGTGCTCATTTTCCAAATCCTCAAAGAGCTCAAGATCTTTGTGTTCCTTCTCCAAACTCTCAGAGAGCTCAGGGCACTTTGTGCTCCCTTTCCAAATCCCCAGAGATCTCAGGGGGGTCTTTTGCATTTCTTTTTCAAATCCTAAGAAATCTCAGGCGTGACTTTGTGCTTCTTCTCCAAACTCTGAGAGCTCAGGTGTGACTTCATGCTCCCTCTCTAAACCCTCAGGGATCTCTTTGTGCTCCTTCTCCAAACTCTCAGAGGTCTCAGGGGACTTTGTACTCCCTTTCCAAATTCTCAGAGATCTCAGGGTCTTTGTGTTCCTTTCCCAAACCCTCAGAGAGCTCAGGGCACTTGGTGCTCCCTCTCCAAGCCCTTCCAATCCCAAGGCTGGGGTAAGCAGCTCAGGCCAGCTGGATGTTTACTATTTGTGTAGATAAACCTTTTATCTCCTGGTCTTTGAGGAAGGGCCAGGCTTTCAGGAGTAGTTAACACTGGAAAGCGAGAGGCCCTGCCCTGCCAGGAGCTCCTGGTGCTGGTGACATCCCTGCATTTGTGATGGGGGAGGATGGACACCAGGGATACCTGGGGAACAGCACCTCTGAGACAAAAACGAGATTTTTAATCTCATGAGGGCTTTCTGTGCCAGACTGTTGTGCTTTTGCAGTGGAGCAGAGCTGAGCTTGTCTGGGGGACACAAAGCCAAGCTGCCCAGTGCTCCTCACAGCTGGGACCCGAGCACAGACTGGCAGTAATTTGTGTCAGGAAAATGAATCCACAAACAGCAGAGGTTCATGTCCAAAAAGGAGACAGAGGAGTCCCTTTTGCTTTATTCCAATAAAGGGAGAGGCCTTGGGGCATCCCCTGGGATATCTCAGATTTTTGGAGGCTCAGCCTCCTTTTTATCCCAATTTCCCTCTCTCCTTCCCCATTGCTGAGGTACTTGAGAGGCTCAGACTTCCCAAACACTGATACCTGAGATTCCCCTCTGATGTACAAACCTCCCTTTTAATTTTGAATTCTTACAGAATTCATAGTTTCCCCCCATTATTTCTTTCATCTTCCAATACCCAGTTTCATTTCTACAGCTTGTTTGTAAAGGCAAATGTCTTTTTCCTTTCATCAATCAGTGAAATCCATCCCATTGTTTCTTTTATCTCTCAGTTTGGCAATTCCCAAATCTGAGAGGGCCCAGCAGCCAGGTGGGCTCCTGGCTCTGCTTTATGGGGTGTGAAGAGCAGGATGTGTGCAAAGGATCTGGGTGAAAAACACCTTTTACTACACTATTGCTTCGGGAAGGTCTCTTTAAATACACATTAACTTGTGCATATTCATAGTTTTTTATGTTTAATAAAAAGTTTTGGGAACTGTTTAGCATGGCTACTTTACGGGTTTCCTTTTTTAGAGCATGTGTGTTTTGTGGTTTGTGGGTTTAATTTTTTTTATTATTATTTTTTAATTTGGGTGGTGGTTTTGGTTTTTTGCAGTTGGTGAGTGTTGATAATTGCTGTTATTTGCAGGGCTCTCATCACACGTTCATGGGCTATAGTCTCAGCATACTATCTTTAAAAAATTTACATCTAACTGTTGCTATTAGAAGAAAAAAAAAGCCCTACATTCATACAGAAAAGCTATTTTAACATTATACATACAGCATTTATCCCAATAGTTGTGAAAAGCCAATAATATTTCATGCACTTACAACAATCTGTGCCCTGCTTTGCTTCCTGCAGGCATTGCAGATGAAGGCAGGGATGATTTATAAATAGTTCTAGGTGCTGCTCCTAAGTTGATTATATCCTGAACTTGTTGGAATGGCTACTGACAGCAAAGCTTCTTAAATTTGGATGTGAAAGGGGAGATGGCTCAAGATCTATTTAAACACTGAGTACCCAGTTTAAACACAGCAGGGTTTGGACTGCACTGTAAGGACAACACCAGAAAACACAAAATTGGAGAGGTTTTTGCTAAAACTGGTGTTGTTAAACACATGGCTCCAATTCCAGGCCCTTGAAACCCATCCCTGGCCCAGAGCTGCTGATTTCTGAATGCATTTTGGTTTTCAGGGCTGTTTCTGAGGCTGGTTTGGTTTGGGAGGCAGCTGAGCTCCCCAGGCAAGGCTTCTCCTGCTCCCCTTGCCCCATTGAGGTTTTCATGGAGAGCAGGGATGGAAGGAGCTCAGCTCTGCTCTGATGTCAGCCTGTCACTCCTCTGTGATGTTTATTGATGTCTTTTATTTCTCCTGTTAGTCAGTGAAGGCCTAAATGAAATCATTCTGGGCTTAAACGATGATTTGAATGCCAGGTGTAATTACAGCTGAGATGATCTGCTCACTAATGCTCTGCTCTCTCTGGAGACATCCCCTCCTCCTGCAGGGTGAGCAGGAGCTGAGATTTCCCTGCACACCAGGGAATGTTTTCTTTTGCTGTTTTGAGATGTGATAAAACTTTATATAAATGTGACTTGTGGCTAAGGGGACTGTTTGGGGCATGGCAGTAACTGAGTCAGTGATTTCTGGCATAAACTCACAAGGAAGGGTTTTTAAAATTATTTATTTATTATTTTTAATATGATAAAACTTTATATTAAACTGTGACTTGTGGCTAAAGGGACTGTTTGGGGCATGGCAGTAAGTGAGTCACTGATTTTTGGCACAAACTCACAAGTAAGGGGTTTTTTTATTATTTATTTTTTATTTTTAATATGATAAAACTTTATATAAATGTGACTTGTGGCTAAAGGGACTGTTTGGGGCATGGCAGTAACTGAGTCACTGATTTCTGGTGCAAACTCTGCCCACAAGGAAGTGGGTTTTTTGCCTTTTTTTATTTTTAATATGATAAAAATTTAAATGAAACTGTGATTTGTGGGTAAAGGGACTGTTTGGGGCATGGCAGTAACTGAGTCACTGATTTTTGGCATAAACTCACAAGAAAGGTTTTTTTAAATTATTTATTTTTTATTTTTAATATGATAAAACTTTATATTAAACTGTGACTTGTGGCTAAAGGGACTGTTTGGGGCATGGCAGTAAGTGAGTCACTGATTTTTGGCATAAACTCACAAGCAAGGGTTTTTTTATTATTTATTTTTTATTTTTAATATGATAAAACTTTATATAAATGTGACTTGTGGCTAAAGGGACTATTTGGGGCATGGGAGTAACTGAGTCACTGATTTCTGGCATAAACCCTGCCCACAAGGAAGTGGGTTTTTTGCCTTTTTTATTTTTAATATGATAAAAATTTATATGAAACTGTGTGATTTGTGGCTAAAGGGATTGTTTGGGGTATGGCAGTAACTGAGTCACTGATTTTTGGCATAAACTCACAAGGAAGGTTTTTTTTAAATTATTTATTTTTTATTTTTAATATGCTAAAACTTTATATGAAACTGTGTGATTTGTAGCTAAGGGGACTGTTTGGGCTATGGCAGTAACTGAGTCACTGATTTCTGCCCACAAGGAAGTGGTTTTTTTGCCTTTTTTATTTTTAATATGATAAAAAATGATATGAAACTGTGTGTTTGGGGCATGGCAGCAGCTGAGTCTCTGATTTCTGGTGCAAACCCTGCAGGAGGGCTCAGGTGAGCTCGGTGCAGCTGGGCTCACAGCACATTTTGGGAGTCAGCATCTCCTGGGTGATTCCCTTCTGAAGATGAGTGAATGGATGATTTTGCACAACTCTGGGCTCAGAGCAGATGCTGCTGGGTTCTGTTTTGGAATAAAATTGCTTGATCAAGTGCAGAATTCACATCTCTGTGTCCCATCCCTTGCTGCTGGTGGAGTGCCAGCTCTGCTTCCTCAGCAGAGCCCCACTATTTATAAAAGCTGTGAAATGGCTTTTATTTAATAAGTGCATTTCAGTACTCATCAATCTGATCCATTAGTGCCATGGAGTGTGCTGCAGAGCTGCAGGGAGGGTTTGGAGCTGATTTTCCAGGGGGAATTGGGCATCTTCATTTCCTGCAGGGGAAGGGTGAGGATGGCAAAAACCATCTCAGTATTGGGAAAAAAAGCACAGGAGGGCTGGATCTGTTCTTACAGAGGCATCTAAAAGTCACCTTCCAGGAATAAAAATACTTTCTGAAGGGGTCTGATCCTTTAGGTCTCCTCCTCGGGGGTTTACACATTGCTTTCCTTTTCTCCATTGGCTTCTGGCTCCCTGCAGACACAAGAGGGAGAAGCAAAATGATCACAGCAACATCCAAATCCATGTTAATAGTTTTACTACGAGCATGCTCAAAGATCTGTGCTGTGGGTGTGTTGAAATATGGAAATAAACGAGGCAGAGTTTTGTTGGTGGCAAAAAAAAAATAAAATTTTAAAAAAGCTGCTCTGAGTAACAGCTTGGGGTACTCAAATCCAAATGTGCTGCTTCCAAAATGTCATGAAATGTGTGTGTAGCATTTGACTGTCTGTGTGCCATCTGTGTTTGCTGGGAGAGCTGTGCAGAACCTGCTGATCATTATTGTGTGTTGTTCCTTTCTCTAGCACCCTTGGACCCCAAGCAGAATTCCTGAGATTATTATTTTTTTTATATATATATAATTCTTAGAGGGGTTAATTCAGCTGATTGTTCTGCTTTACTGGAACTCTGATCTGAGGAGGAAATGAAGGCAGGAGCTCCCACACCTCCCTGAGTGTTGTGGATTAAGGAATGAGAACATTATAAAAAAGCCAAAGGTTCTCATTATAAGGGAGAGCTGAGGTTTTACAACTGAGCAACAAAAGATGAGAGTTCATGTATCAGCATCAGAGAGAAATGGGAATAATGAAGTGATTGAGGGAGAGAAATGAGGAGATAACAGCGTGGCAGTCTGGAGGAGATGGATTTAGAGCAGGACAAACAAACACTCCCAGAGTCTGTCAGGCTCATTCAGGGCTGGAATCGCAGCCCTGGCTGCTCCTCCTGGCCTGGAATTCGGATTGTCACTGCAAACCTGAGGACAGTGTCCCCTGCTTGAGGCTCTGAGCTGCCACTTCCCTGGGGAAAATGGCATTTAATGGTGATTGTGCAATTAAATGATCAAATACCTGGAATTGCAGTGCTAGCCCAAGGAACATGGGCAGCAAACTGATGCATCTGGAATAAAACAGGGTTTCCCCTTAGGAGAATTGGGTGTGTCTCAGCTGGCAAAGCACTGCCTGGGAGATGGAGCTGTGGAATACAAATCCTGTACTTTTGAGACTGGGAGGAGAAAAAAAGGATTTTGTGTCTGTATTTCTTTCCAAAGAAACACTGGGAGGTGTTTTCTGACACCAGCACCTTGTGTGAAGTCCCCTCCAGTGCTCAGCCCTACACCCTGAATTCCACCTTTGTGGAATTTACATTTATGTTCACAAGATATCCTAAATTTTCAGGTGGACAAAAACACTTGGGAAAGGAATATCCTGCAGAGGACTGGAGCAGAGTAAGCAATGCTTCAATTCTTCTCTGTTTAAAGGCACTTCATGGCTCTGAGTTTTACAAGCTCTGAGAAAAACGGGAAAAGGGTTTGGCGAGCAAAGTTCAGGCGAGTTGGAGAATCCAAAACATCCCAGCAGGGAAAATGTTTCTTTAACTCCTGGGAGTGTGTCAAGGAGAGGAGCACAATATCTCAAGAGCTGGGAATGTTTTCCAGCTTCCTCTGGAGGACACTGATATCCCTGGTGCCTGTTTATCCAAAAAATGCTGTGGCTGTGATTGGCAGGCCAAGATAAGCCAGGCTTGTTTGTGCTCTGGGGATGGGAGAGGGGCTCAGGTACCTCCTGCAGCTGCTCTCAGCAGGGAAATGTTTGCTTGGAATTCATTTGTCTGACAAATTCATTCCTGGTGGTGACTGCTGATTAAAGCTGTTTGTCTCAATGAAACCAAATGCCTGCAAAATGTAAAATCCTGAGTCTAGTTCTAGTAACAATGCTGATCCTTGATCTAAAGCTCAGCTTAGACTCCCTTCACAAGGATATGGTGAAAAGCAATTCTGAGTTGCCCAATGAAAAAAATCCTGGAACTTGATGGCTCTGTTCCAGTGAAATGATAATTTGCCTTTTGGTTTGTGATGCCTTTTCCCCATAGGTTTGCTTTAAGTTTTTGCAGTGGAGAATGCAGAATTTTCCAGCTAAATAGCAGTAAATATTTCAGTAAATAAAATAAAATAAAGAAACAAACAAACAAATAAATAAATAAATAAAATTCCAGTAAATAACAAACCTGGGCTAAAAAACAGCACCTGCTGATGAGACAAGCAAGGCTGTTCCTGAGAGGGGAATTTCAGAAATGAAGTGTTCTGTGAGCTGGGTTTTGGCAAGCAGAGGGGGGAATGTGAAACCAAGGCGGGCAGGAAGAGCTTGGAGAGCTGTGTGGTGTGAGATTGCAAAACCATGAAAGAGCAGGGCTTGGAAAGCTGGGGGCAGGGCAGGAAGTTTGTGTGCCCTGGAATTCTGCTCCTCTCACAGAGAAGCTTTGCCTGACATTGACTTCATGAAAAATAGGAGCAGCTCCTGTGGAGCCTGGCTGGCTGTGAGCTGAGCCTCTGTGGTTTCACAATATTCCCCAAGCTCAGGGTTGTGTCCTCCAGCTGGAAGGACTCATGAGAATCCCCAAATCAGTGCTTGAATACAGAATTATTCTCAGGGAAATATAACCTGAAAGAGTGGAAAAGGAAAATAGAATGGGGAGAAAAGAGTGGAATTACAACACGTGTCGTTTATAACCACACAAAATGTTCCTTAGTGACAAAGCAGCCAAATGCTGCACAAGCTCTTTTTGTTGTTGTTTCTGGAAGGATTTTTCAGGCACTCCCATCTCTGTTTGGATGTTCCCTGTGCTTTCCTTGCCCTCCTCAAAGGTTCATGAATGAAGCAGGCACAGGCTGGGAGGGGAGCTGCAGATAACCAGCTGCTCTGATGGTTTCAATAAACAGCATTAAACAATTTGTCTGGGGTTAGTGAACTAGCAAGTGCTGATTAAGGATTAGATTTGACTCATTTGCTGGAGGCTCCTGATCTATTTAAATGCTTATTTCACCATGAGAGAGCAGCATATGTTCACCTCAGAGTGCCACTGAGGGAGCTTGGGGTAACAGCATCACACTGACACGTCGAGGGTGGCTGGCTTGGCCTCGGTGGTTTTATCACAATCCAACAATAACACACATCCTTGGGGCTTAATCTTCTCTTTTATGCAGCAAATGGGAATTTCCAGAAGGTTCCTGTTCCAATCCCTGCATTTCTAACACCCCCTTAAAGAATAAATACCATGTTTTTTGGTTTTTTTTTCCAGAGAGGGTGATCTGGTGATGTTTGCAGACAGGTGGGATGCACATTTCCCAGGAATATCTCAGCTTCCTTCCAGAGCAGGCTGTGTTTGTGAGGAGGGAACCAGGCAGGGCTGTGGTGTGAACTCAGACTTGTCCCAATCCCAGCCCCTTGGAGCTTGGATCAGCTTTGATTTGTGCCAGGCTGCTCCAGGATATTTTAGCCATTTTAGGTGTTTGTGGGGTGTTTTGGCCATGTGGGCAAGGTTTTTTGGGATATTTTGGCCATTTGGGGCAGGTGTTTTTGGAGTGTTTTGGCTGTTTGGACAGGCATTTATGGGGGGTTTTAGCCATTTGGGCTGGGGTTTTTGGGATATTTTGGGCATTTGGCACAGGGATTTGTGGGAGGTTTTGGCCTTGGAGACAGGGGCTATGTGGGCAGGGGTTTTTGAGGTGTTTTGGCTATTTGGGCACGAATTTGTGGAATATTTTGGCCATGTGGGCAGGGCTCTGTGGGTGTTTTAGCCGTGTGGACAGGAGTTTTTGGGGTATTTTGGCCATGTGGGGCAGGGTTTTGTGGGGTGTTTTGGCCGTGTGGAGAGGGGTTTTTGGGGTATTTTCGTCATTTGGGCAGGGTTTTCAGGGTGTTTTGGCCATGTGGACAGGAATTTTTGGGATATTTTGGCCATGTGGGCAGGCTTTTGGGGGGTATTTTGCCCATTTGGAGCAGGTGTTTGTGGGATATTTTGGCTATTTGGGCAGGGCTCTGTGGGTGTTTTGGCCATGTGGACAGGAGTTTTTGGGGTGTTTTAGCCATGTGGACAGGAATTTTTGGGATATTTTGGCCATTTGGGCAGGAGTTTGTGGGGTGTTTTGGCCATGTGGACAGGAGTTTTTTCGTATTTTGGCTATTTGGGCAGGGGTCTGTGGGTGTTTTAGCCATGTAGACAGGGGTTTTTTGGGTATTTTGGCCACATGGGCTGGTGTTTGTGGGGTATTTTGGCCATTTGGGGCAGGGTTTTGTGGGGTGTTTTGGCCATGTGGACAGGAGTTTTTGGGGTGTTTTAACCATGTAGACAGGGTTTTTTGGGTATTTTGGCTATTTGGGCAGGAGTCTGTGGGTGTTTTAGCCATGTGGGCAGGGGTCTTTGGGGTATTTTGGCCATGTGGACAGGGTTTTTTGGGATATTTTGGCCATGTGGACGGGAGTTTGTGGTGGTTTTGGCTCTTTGGGCACTGCAATCACTGGCCAGAGCTGCTGCCCAGCCTGCCAGGAGCTCCTGTGCCCCAGCCCTGCTCCCAGGCAGGGTGGCAGTGCCAGCTCAGGGAGCTGCTGATCACCCCCTGCCCTCCCACACAAACCCTCTCCTCCATCTCCTCTGACAGCCAGGGCTGGTTTCCATGGAGCTGCTCCATCCATACCTTTAGGAAAGCTTTTTTTTCTCTTCCCCTATAGACATAATTTGAGGTTTCTATGGCAACACCTCGGGAGGGACGGGCTGTGATGTTTTCAGCAAGGCTGGAGTGATCCCTGGTACCCCTGAGTGTGGCTGTGTGCTCCTGACACACATGATGGCACTGTTCCCTGCCCTGTTACTTATTCTGGGATTCTGGGTCCTGTTTAATATGGTGAGAAAAAAAAGAAATTAAAAAAAAAGGAAAAAAATAAAAGGAAAAAAAAAAGCCCAAGGGACTGCCTGGCTTAATAAAGCTCAAACTCTGAAAGTCACAGTTCAAAAAGGGAAAAAAAAACCAAAAGGAATTTCAAGATTGAGCTTAGCTGTGCATGGTGTGCAGCCATAAAGATGTTTGAGGTGGAAAAGGAATGGTGCCATAAACTTCACTCAGTGGCAAAGAATATTCTAGGAGGGCAGTGATTCCTAGAGGTAAGCTTTGGGTTTTAATATTTAAGGGGTTTTGGAAGAAATGTATTAAACATAAATGGTTTAAAATATTGAAACTGATTTATATCTAGAGAAAAAGAGTTTAAAAGCAAAGCTTCCAATATTTTTGTGAGGAGGAAGAAAGTAAAATATTAAAATATTCACTGTAAATTTTGCAACAGAATTGTGTAATTTCAGGAGGAGCAGGAAGTGGAGTTGGTTTGTGTTGGAAGCAGAGCTGAGATGAGGAAATGACAGGAGCTGAAATGGCAGGGTCTGATTTGAGCCTCTGAGAGTGGTGGGGTCAATCTGGAAATCTGGTGGAAAATCTGTGTTGGAGCTGATTATAAAAGGATATTCCACATTTTGGGGAGAAAACCTGAGGCTGGCCACATTCTCACTTACAACACCCAGCTGCCTGAACTTTGATTTGCACTGACTGGGGAAGAATTTGTGTATTTAACAAAAACTTCTGACCTCTCATTTGTGTCACCAAAGAATCAAGAGCAGCCAAGTTCGTGTTCCCACATCCTCCTCAATTCTGGGGATGTTTCACTTGTTCTGATCCAGGGGATGGGGGCTCTGCATGCTGGCAGGGCTTTCTGAATCACATCCTCTCACTTCAACCTTGCAAGATCGTTGGAACAATTCTGGAGAAGGAAAAGGGGGTAGAAAATCTCCCAAGGAAATTAGTCCTGCCTGTGTCACTCCAGCGATTTGGGATTGTGTTCCAGCGCAGTTAAGTGAGAGGAAAATGGAAATGCTCTGCTAATGACTCATCAAGAGAGGGGAAATTCTGTCAAGTTTTGTGATTTTGGCTGAAGTGCTGAATTCGTTGGAGTATGTGGAGGTGGATCATCAACTGCTGCATGAAAGAAGTGATGTGAACCTCGGAAAATGTGAGCCTTGAGTCTCCTGCTGGAACACTGCAGCTCTTTTGTGTCCTTGTCACTCGTTTTTCTGGAGCTGGGGGTGACTGATGTGCAGTGTGGCCCTGCAAGGATCAGCCCAGCACTCAGAGCATCTCTGCTGCTGGGATTGCTGCTCCACCCTCACAGCTCTGTGAGGATTTTCATTTTCAGCAAGTGAAGAAACTTGTGCATGTCAGGAAAATCAATCCACAAACACCAGAGGTTTGTGTCCAGAAAGGAGACAGAGCAGCCCTGGGACTTTATTTGAATAAAGGGAGAGGCCATGGGGTGTTTTCTGTGGAGTTTCAGATTTTCATCCCAATTTCCCTGCCACATTTCCCTCTCTCTGTCCCACTGGATAAAGCACTTGAGAAGTCCAGACTTCCCAAATACAGACCCCTGCTAATGTGTGCTCTCCTTTTTCTTTTCCTTGTGTCACTCAGTGGAAATCCTCTGGAATTTCTGTTCTTCCCATTCTTTCTTTCACCTCTCAGTATCCAATTTTATTTACCAGCAGACCCACAGTTTGCTTGTAAAGACAAATCTCTCATTCCTTTCATGTAGAAGCCAAATTCTGGGGAGGTGGGGAATAAAAAACCCTTCACATTTTTACACATCAAACCAGGCTGCTGATCCCTCCTGCAGTGAGTGTGGAATCACTGTCTGCTCCCCAAAAATCGAGTGTTTAATGTTCCCTGTGTCAGAGGAGCCTCTCAGCCTCTTTGCCTTCTGTCCCAAAAGCAGCTGCTGCAGACAAGTGGCTCTTTAGGGACAGGACAGTGTGGGGGACACCTCAGGAGGGCACCAGGACATTTCTGTCCCTCCTGGCAGCTGCAGGAGGAGCAGTTGGTGCTGCAGCTGCTTTCTGAGCTCATGGAACCCCTGAATTCCCTGCAGATCGGGGCCAGGGCTGCTATAAATGTGAATTTCCAACCCCTGAATTTCCTGCAGAGCAGGGCCAGGGCTGTTGTAAATGTTGTTATAAATGTGAATTTTGTTGCTCACAGCCTTGTTTGCTGCCTCTGGCTCTGACACCACTCCTGGGGTGGTGCTGGGGAGGGAATCATGGAATCTCCTGCCTGCCTCTCCTGCTTTATCCAGCTGCATTTCCCATGATCTGCTCTCATTTCCCCTCCCTCTTTGTGCCTCTCCTCCAGCACAACAATATTATTTAAAAATTAATTTGTGTACCAAGAAAGCAGCAAATCTATTCATGTTGGGGGATCTGTTGTTTTTCTTTCTCTTCCACTAATCCTAAATTTCATCCCTAAGAGATTGGATCTGTTGCATCCCTGATTTTCACATAAAGAAATGAAATTATCTCTCAAATCACCTCTCAGTGTGTTTTGAGTTATCCCTGGGTCTAACCATGTTGAGAGCAGCTCAGGAGCTTTAAAAATTTTCTTGGACCATAAAAAGAATTATTATCAGAGTTCCAGGGAGAGATTACAGATGGTGAATTAAGCAAAGGGATAAATGACCCCAGTGCTTTTTGGGGCAGAGGTTTCCCCCAGGTGACTGCCCAAGTTCCCTGCTGAGTGTTTAACCCCATAAGTGCTGCACCAGCACCTGCATTTCACCCTGGCTGTCAGAGATGGGTGCTCTGCTGGGTGTTTATTGTGTAAATACAGCAATTTAAATACAAAAAACAACCCAAAACCCCCAGCTACAGAAAGGGGAAAAGTGTGAGTAGAGGGTGTGCAGCAGTTCTTGTTGATTGTAATTTCAGGAGGTTTTATATGGAACAAAAGTGTTTGTGAAGGAAACTGCAATAAATGTGCAGGAGTTTGCTGCTGGAGTTGGAGTGGCAGTGCCAAGCAGAAAGACAATTCCTTTGTGTGTAGGTGAGTTCTGTAAAACACTGCCTCTTGGACAGGGGAATGATGGATGTGGTTGTGCAGATTATAAATGCCAGTCTCCAGCAGAATTATTTGAGTTCTAAGGATGTCAGAGGCTTTTTTATCCTCAGAAATAAGCTCAGTAGTGAGTGCTTCTTGTCACAGATGGAATTGCCTAGAAAAATGTGAAGGGATCTCTTCTAAGCCTGTTGCTCCAATTGATATTCACATCTTTTAGCTCATTAGTGAGCAATTACAGTGAAATGATGGATCTTTGTCCCTTTCTATTACATCTCACTCAGGTTCAGTTTTATCCTGAATCTCTGCAGTTATTGACCTGGGAGATAAATGTTATTTTCTGCATTGCTTAGAGAGCTCAGAGACAGAGCTGTGCACAAACCCTGTGCTTTAGGGGCTTCTTATTGGGCCCTGGGAGCAGCTCACAGCTCAATTTGAATTTGAACAAACCTGAATTTGAGCTGAGCCCTGGGAATGGGGCACATCAGTGTCACATCCTCTGCTGTCCCTCTTGGGAACAGCTCCCTCTGGAATGGAGCCTGTGCTGATTCCAGGTGTCCTGGCAGCTCTGGGGGTGGGAAAGGGGCTGGGATGAGCCCCTGTCACCCCACAAACAGCTCCTGTGCTTTTCCAGGGCTTTTGTGCCCCTCTGAGAGGGAGCACTGCAGTGTCGTGCTCTAATTCCACCTCTCCATTTGTTCCCCCAGCTCTGCTGATGCCCTTACATAAGAGTGTTTTGGTATTTTATTTATTTTTTTTAAAAGGCCTCTGAGACAAATAATTCGTGGTTTTCTATTCTTCTGGTCTTAATTTTTGGTGTAGGTTCATTAGAGAAAATGATCTGTGGAAGCACCTGCTGAGAACGGTGTTCTTACCAGGCTGCCTCAGTAAACACCCAATTTCTGCAATAAACATCTGATTTCTGCAATAAACATCCAATCCCTGCAATAAATATCCAATTTCTGCAATAAACATCTGATTTCTGCAATAAACATCCAATTTCTGCAATAAACATCTGATTATTGCAATAAACATCCAATTTCTGCAATAAACATCCCATTTCTGCAATAAACATCTGATTATTGCAATAAACATCCAATTTCTGCAATAAATATCCAATTTCTGCAATAAATATCCAATTTCTGCAATAAACATCCCATTTCTGCAATAAACATCCAATTTCTGCAATAAACATCTGATTATTGCAATAAACATCCAATTTCTGCAATAAATATCCAATCCCTACAATAAATATCCAATCCCTACAATAAACATCCAATTTCTGCAATAAATATCCAATCCCTGCAATAAACATCCAATTTCTGCATAAACATCGGATTTCTGCTATAAACATTTGATTTCTGCAATAAACATTTGATTTCTGCAATAATTTCTGCAGTAAACATCTGATTTCTGCAATAAACATCCAATTTCTCCAATAAACAACCGATTTCTCCAATAAACATCTGAATTCTGCAATAATTTCTGCAATAAACATCCGATTCCTGCAATAAACATTTGATTTCTGCAATAAACATCCAATTCCTGCAATAAACATCCCATTCCTGCAGTTGCCTTTGAGTTTGGTGTGGGACAAACGGGGTGGAGATTCCCTGATTGCTGTGTGCTCTCAGGACTGGGCTGTGTGCTCACTCCTCGAATCCCTGCTGCAGACACTGGAGGCTGGCAATGATGATTATTTTGATTTGTGTGACAGGAACCTTCTGGATGTGTGCAGCAGATGCTGCTGAATCCTCACTCCTGCTCACCCATCTGTCTGGGCTTCTGCCTCCTCATTAGGTGCTCAGAATTTGGGAATAAATGGGCAGGTGGTGGGATCTGAGCTGCCTGGGGATGCATTCTCATTTCTCAGGCACTCAGCTCTTTATATATTCAATTTTCCTGCCCATTCCTAAGCTTGGAAAAATCCTCTAACAGCTCCTGCACAGCACTGGATTCCACTGAGCACAAGAACAATTAACAATTCACAATTTACAATTAGTCTGATCCATGTTTTGGCTCCAGCTGGAACCAAGTTCTGTCCTAAAAGCAGGACAATCCCAAAAACGTGGTGTGGAAATGGGAATTGTAATGAAATTTGGTGAAAGTTCTGTAAAATTCAAGGATTATCTGAGCTATGGCTGTGAAGGAATCAATTCTGTGAGCACACACAAATCTCTTCCCCCCTCCATGCCCCAGTTTTAGGTAAAAGCTGGCAAAATTAATAATTGCTTTTACCATTTAATGAATTATTAATTACCTGTGCTCTACTGGAGGGGGAAGCTTAATTCACCATCTGTAAACTCTCCCTGGAACTCTGATAATAATTCTTTTTATGGTCCAAGAAAAATTTTGAAGCTCCTGAGCTGCTCTCAACATGGTTAGACCCAGGGATAACTCACAAACATTTGTGATTTGAGAGATATTTTCACTTCTTTATGTGAAAATCAAGGATGCAACAGGTCCAATCTCTTGGGGATGAAATTTAGGATTTTTCTCTGGGAAGAGAGAAAAACAACAGATCCCTCAAAGTGAACAGATTCTCTTGGTACACAATGAATATTTAAATAAAAAGTTTTACTTGAAGAACTGCCTTGAGCACCACTGTAACTATGGCTAATTATAAACCCCACTGGTTATTTTAGACCCAAACCAGCCACTTAGATCAGCTCTGTGCCTTAATTTAATTATTGGATGTTATTCATGCTGATGTGGCAGGTAATTGCCAGATTCCATTGTAATAAAAAAGACATTTATCTGATGCTTCACTGAGCTTCCACTTACTGGGGCTTTTCTTTCTGTTTAATATCTGCTTTTTTATGACAGCCTTGCAAAGGTGTCATTGTGCAGCTGAGCCCGAGGCAAAGTGATGAGAGGCCCAGGAAGATTTTTTTAGAAAATAATCCTGTAAAAGTCATTGTTTGCTCAGATCTGAGAGTGGCTGGCTGGGAAGAAGTGGGAGTGAAAGAGCACGAAGGAGAAAATGAATGGCAGGTGTATTTATAACCAGTGAAAAGATCCTGCAAGGAGCTCAGCATCACTTGCACAGGTTATTGAGTCAGAATCTGAATAATTCTGTCACTTAGAGTCAGAACTTCCAAAACCTGAGTTCCTGGCTCAAAGATTTCATCCCTGCCTGCCTCCCAACTCTGTTCTAAGTGGAGTGGCATCGTCTGGAATTTGTTTTTTTCTCCCACACCTCTCCTCACTGGAGCTGGGATTTGAGCCTGAAAAGATGTTCTGCTTGTGATGTTCAACCTTGAAAATAGCTTTAAAAATAAAAATCCCAAACACAACAAACTCTTAAATAAGACAGGTTCAAACTGGGGATGTGTTGGAGGGATTCTTCCACCACACAGGCATCCACACACCTTCCCTGAGTCCCCTGTGCCCCTGAAACCAGCAGTGGTTCGTATTTGGAGCACCCAGGAACAGCTCTGCTCTGAGAAAGGAGCCCTTGATTTCCAAATTCAACCAAATAAATGAGAGATGTGGGCACCTCTGAAAGCTCTGAAGCAATTAATGATCAGCCAAAGGTGACTGAGGGAGGTTGGGAGGTTTCTTGGGGTCTAAGAGATGATTTTTTGTGTATGGTAAATTTTGGGAGAAAATAGCATTGTCCACCTGGCAGGGTTTTGTGGCAGCTGCACCAGCTCAGCTCTAGAGATGTTAAAAGGAAGAAATAACTTTTTTAAAAGTGATATCTGTGTTTAACAGGATGGCAGAGGCAAGGAAGGAACACTTTGAGAGGAAGCTGGTGCCAGCTGTGCCCCTGTGCCAGCTGTGACCCCACAATTTTTGTATTTTTAGCACCCAGCTCTGACCAATCGAGGCAATCCCAGGGATTTTTAAAAAAAAAACATCTGACAAATAAAATCCCCTTTTTGGATACATGAAGGAAAAAGCACAACCTCTGTACCAGGTGTCTTTTGATGCTGGAGCATGTGGTTAATTTGGATTATTTTTAAGATTATCTGCTTTTCATCTCTTCACACAGCATTGAATAAAATAACATCACCTTGCACTTATCATGACCCTTAATTTCAAATGGAATTTGAAGATAAATTCATGTCCTTGCATTTGGGAACTTACCCTTGCCTGGAAATCATGGCAAACACACAGCAGTGGCCAGGAAATTTGGTAGGAGCTGTAAACAACAAAAAAAGCAGAGACAAAACCAGCAGAGGTGCAATATTGAAGTAGCCAGATTTATGTTGAGCTTGAGAATATTTTCCTGTTGCCTGCAAATTGAATTATGGTTCAGACAGGGTAGGAGGGAAATTGCCATCATGTGCATGACAGAATTGGGGAATTCTGACAATTAAAGCTCAACAAACACTGGTGGCACCCCCCTGCCCAAATTTAATAAAGAAAAAAAATGACACTGAGATTGTCAGACACATGAATTAATCATTTTCAGCAAAACAGATTTTCTAGCTCACAGCAGTTGGATCCCAGTGTCTGCCTTGGCTCTGATCAGGAAGGAGAAGCAATAAAGAATTTCTGATTTTCTCTTTTCCACCTTGAAATGGATGCTTGTTCTGCACTCCTTGGTGACAGGACATGGAATTCTCATCTCCCAGAAATCTCTTGTACATTCTGAGAGATTTTTGAGATCACCACGAGCCTCATGTTCTTTCTTAAATTAAACTTGCACAGTTCCAGTACATCAGGCAGTGCTTAATCTCGATGTTATCTGCAAGGAAATTGAGACAAAATGTGAAACGGCTTTCTCTGAAGGACAAAGGAGGAAAATGCAGGCTCTCAGCAAGAGTAGAACCACATCTTATCTGGCTGGCTTTAAGGAAAAATAAAGCTTTTTTTGGGGTGGTTCTCCTCAGAAGTTACACTCGTTGCAAACCTGAATTGCTGAGATTATTCACAGGGCAGCTCAGGAGATGTGTGGAGTTCCCTCTTGGTGCTGCTCAAACAAAACATCATTTCTGGGTGCAAATCTTGGTGTATAAAAACAGGAATTACGATTGTTTAATGTGATTTAAAACCCCAACCAGCTGGAGAAGCATCGCCTGCTGGCTTCTGTTGAAGAAAAGGGGAAAACAAAACTCTTTTAGGTGATGGTTTTTAGTGGAGTTTGTGGCTCTGGGGATATTTGGAATTGAGTCCTGGCACTTCAGTGTGAGCTGCCCAGAGCTCCTGGCTCTGACCTTGGTCGAGGTTCTCTGCAGAGTTTGACCTTGTTTTCCCCAAGAGCCCCACTGGGAGATAAAAATGATAAATTTTGGAGGAGAAAAACACAACCTGAGAGCTCTGAGCTATTCCATGGAACGATGACCACTATTAAACACTCTCCTCAGCAGCTGCTGGATCTGGGTCAGTGAAGGCTCTGGCACTGAAGCTGTGTGTGTTTATTGAGATTATTTACAACCTGTGCCAGCAGGGGAGCCCACCCCGGGCATCCCTGGTAAAGGAAAACAAGGAAAACAAAGGGAAATCGCTGCTGGGAAGATGCAGCCAGGAGGGTGGTGGTTGTTCAGGCAATAGCTCTGGTTGTTTTGAAAATATTCAGCATTCACTGCGTTTAGCTGGTGCTTCACACCTGCAGGTTGAAATTCCTGCCCCAGGAATTCAGTGAATTCTGATTGTACACGATAAATGTGGGATTTACTTTGTGACAGAGCTTTCCACGCTCACTTAGGGTAACTTCGGCCTGGCTGGGGGTTATTAATTATCTCTAGATAGATGCCTCACACATAGTGTTATATGTTTTATAACTTACTGTTACAAAAATCTGTATATTTGTATACAAACCAGAACCGTGGGGATGAGTTTTCTGTTCACATTTCACGCACCAAACAGATTTTGGGGCATGCAATACACACTGAGAGAGAGATTTGTCTGTGCTCTGTGACATTTGAGTGCTGAAAGGATGCTGGGGGTGGGGAGCTGCCCTTGCATGGCTTCATTTCCACACCACAAGTGCAGGATTAGGGGTGTGAATGGCACAGGCAGCTGGAGGAGAAGGGTTTTCAGTTGTCCATGAAATATTTTTTAAATGGATCTTGGAGGGATGTGAGGACTGACAGTTGTCCTCAGGCATTTGTCTAATTGCTGGCACGGGCTCCAGCAGCTTTGGAGCAGTTGTGGAGGTTTGAGGTGATGGACAGGAATGGTATTTATACATTTTTAAATTTATAAATTTATATACACTTAGTATAAAATGAATTTAAAAATCATAGCAAAGAGCCTTTTCTGTTCCTCCATCCCTTCAGTGGCTCTTGGGAGTTCAGAGATAGTTTTGGTGGTTTCCATTTGGCCTTGTGCAAAACAAATCTTTTCCTGACAGACATTCCCTTCCCCAGAACTTCTGTAGGATAAAGATGTGTTCTTCCTCTTGAAATTCCACACAGGAAGATGATGACACTCCTTTCAGGATTGTTTTTGCCTTAAACATAGGACAGAAAGCAGAAATGCTCCAGAACACTCCACTTCCAACCGTGCTGTTGGTGGAAAACCACGACCTAGAGGTAACAGTGATTTATTGTCTCCAGGCTCAGCTGTACAGCCCTGTGTTTCCTGGAGCTGGGTTTGCTGGATCTGGATTTCCTAGATTTGAATTTCCTGGATCTGGATTTCCTGGATCTGAAATTCCTGGATCTGAATTTCCTGGATCTGAAATTCCTGGATCTGAATTTCCTCGATCTAGGTTTCCTGGATCTGAGTTTCCTGGATCTGTATTTCCTAGATTTGAATTTCCTGGATCTAGGTTTCCTGGATCTGAATTTCCTGGATCTAGGTTTCCTGGATCTGAATTTCCTGGATCTGAATTTCCTGGATCTGAAATTCCTGGATCTGAATTTCCTCGATCTAGGTTTCCTGGATCTGAAATTCCTGGATCTGAGTTTCCTGGATCTGAATTTCCTGGATCTGAATTTCCTGGATCTGGATTTCCTCGATCTAGGTTTCCTGGATCTGAAATTCCTGGATCTGAATTTCCTGGATCTGCATTTTCTGGATGAGCCAGGACAGCAGCAGGACAGGCACAGCCAGGAACAAGTCCCAGCTCTGACCAGACACGAACGTGAATTGGAGCTGGGCCATCCCAAAGGACAATCCAGCACTGCTAAAGCACCTGCTGGGATTTGTTCTGAGCTGGAACAAAGGCTCTGTGGGGAGCAGATCCCATCATCCCAGTCCATGGGATGCAGGAATTGGAATTCCCCTCTGTGTTGATCAGGACAGGCCTTCCCAGACTGGCTGCAAATAATTCTCTGCATCTCCCTGGAGTGAGAAATGAGTGATCTGTGTTCTGTAACAGAGCTCCCTTTGTGTTTAATTTGGGAAGTATTTGTATTGTGCTGGTGCTGAATGGAAGCAAACACCCCAAGCTGGCTGTTCCTGCCTGGATTTAATCCAGCCTGGGCTGGAGGAGCAGGGGTTTTACCTGGAGAGGGGAAATGCATTGCTCAGAGCTTTTTGTGCTCCTGTGTTAATGGTGTGTGTGAGCTGTGATCCATGAGGTCAGTGCTGTGCAGGGACAGGAATTCCATGGAATTCCTCTGGAGCCAGATCCCAGGCTCCAGTGAAAATTCACTCTAATGAATCACCCTCTGTCCTGTGATGGACTGAATTTAATTAATCCTTGATCCCCTCATTAGATTTAGGAGAAGAAATGAGCTTCCCCTGCTGATGCTCAAGCAGAATCCCTTGATCAGCAGGAACAGGCAGTGCCAAATAATTCCCTTCACTTCTAAAACACAGAGAGAACCCAGACTGTCAAACAGGTTCTGAAACCTGTGCCCTGCTGCTGTCTCCTGATGGATTATCACTGCCAAGCCATGACATTGATTTAATTTGTGTTGTTTGCTATCTTTGGCTCCACTGTCCTCTTGAATTTGGAGAGAGAACAGCGCCTGAAGAAATTAACTGTGAAAGGACTGCCCTAATGCTGAGAAAATGCTCCGTGTGTGGAATCACATCTGACAGCTCCTGGAATTCTGGGGGGTATCTGCAGCGTCTGGGGACTGCTGCTGTGGGAGGTCAGAGCTGAAATGCCTGGTGGAGCTGGTGCTCTGTTAGCAGAAATTCTTGGGTTGGAGTCTTTAATGGCTGCTGCTGAGATGGGAATTGCTCCTTGTGAAAGGGAAGGCACAAATAGATATTAATCTCTAATTAATGCCTTCCACAAATACAGAATATCCATCTAGATTAACCCCTGGGAAAGCCTTTCCCCCCCATCTTTTCAAGTATTGTTAAAATGGGCAGAGACCAATATGTGATAGAATAAATATTCATCAAGTTCTGGCTCTCACAGCAGAGATTGGACACAAATTGTTACCCACAAGCTTGGGGATGGCAGGGCTGTGATCCCAGAGGGAGCTGAGAATTCCTGCTCCCTGTTTTTTGGGATGGGGTGGGCACTGGCACTACAGGGAATTTAATTCAGAGGCCAAAACCCAGATAAATCCAAGTTCTATACCAGAAGGAATTGATACTATCTATCCAAAAGCTGATTTTCTCACTGACTGGAGTTTTAACTGAACTATTGCACTGAGGAAGGAAAAATTGAGGCTGTGTGAAGCTCTATTTGTCCCAGACTATTGTTGGTATTCCTTGCTTGTGAAATTTGTATCCTCTGTATTCCAGAAAACAACACAGCAGGGATCAGGTGTCACCCAAACCAAACCAAACCTGCTCAAGGGAAGGGAATGCTGGCAGCAGCAGCCCCCAAAGGGGCAGAGCTGCAGGGCACTGAAATAAGAATTTACTCAACACACGCTGCCTGCAGCAGGTTCTCATCTGTCAAATTGTAATGGAATAGAATTTAATGTGCCAGGAGCAAAACATGGCTGAAGATCCAGCTCCAGAGATAACACGTGCTCTTGCAGCAGGATGTTAGAATGTGAAAGTAAGTGTGGATAAATGTATCAGTTTTTCATTTAAAAATCACAAAATTACTCCAGAATTTTCACAAGAACATCCTCCAGCCACCACCATCACCACCACCACCACTAACAAAAAAAACCCAAACAAACAAAAACTAGAGAAAAAACTCACAAAAACAAAAAACCCCCAAACAAACAAAAAAATCAAACCCAAAAAACCAACAGCCAAAAAAACTCCCTGCATGTTTTTGAACTTTGGAAAATCAGAATTTTGACTTAGCAGGGTCATGCCTGAGTTGCAGGTTGCTCATGAAGAACCTGCCACTCTCAGCAGTGTGCACAGGAAGAGAATTAAGTTGAAAATGATGTTGAACTATGGGGAAAAGGGGAATTCTGTTTGAGCTCTTCCCAGGCTGTGAGTGCTGCCTGGCCTGGCAGGGCCAGATGTGCACTGAGTGACTTGGTTCAACTTCTGAAGAAGCTGTAATGCATTTCCTGTGCTTAAAACTGACTGCTTTTAATTAATAAAATTGGTTTTTTACCGTGTACTCTCAGTGCCAGCTACTACTCTGTATTCATCTCCCATATTGCTGCCCCTTAAACCCACGGGAAAACCCTTATGGACAGGTCTGCCGTTAGTCCATATTTTTTCTTTGGGGAGGAATTTTAATTTTTTTTACAGGATTTTTCTTCCCTAATTGCTTCATTTGCAATCCCTTTTCTGAGGGCACTGGAGCACCCAGAATATTTGAGGAGGGGGAAGGCTGCTGATCAACCTGAAGCATGGACAACCATTTGTTGCTGGAATAAATCCACCATTAGCTGGATCATTAAACAGGAATAGTCATTAACTGAGGCTGGGGAGAGGGACAGAAATAGTCCCTGCTCAGGCTGGAATCTCTCACTCTGGGTCAGGTGTTGGAGCTGGCTCTCGTGGCAGAGCTTCTCTGTTTCCCCAGAGCATCAGGCAGGTGCCCAGCATCCCCTCTGCAGGATAAAAATGTGCTGGGAATGCTGGAGTGCAAATCAGGGTTGGTTCCTAATCCCTGCAGTGCTTGGAGTTAAAGGGGCAGTCACTGTGCTGCTGCCTCACTCCAGAGAACTCCTGGGGTACAGAGAATTATTTCATTTTGTGCCTAAAGGAGGTGGGAAAATTTTTCTCCAAGTGATCTCCACTGGAGTTCAGTGGGATCAGGGTGAAAAATCAGCACCAGCTTTTCCTTGGGTAACAAAGTGGTTACCAGAGCAGTGTGGATGAGTCTCCTGTGGATTAATTAAATACTTGCTGTGGGCATTCTGAGGGTTTGCAATGCCCACTGTGCTAAAGGATCACTCCAGAGCACGAGCTCTGACCCTCATTTGTACTTGTTGCTGCAATTAAATGAGGCTCTTGTGCAGCTAATGAAAGATTCCATGGGAAATCAAACTCATTAATGCATGGAACAAACCTTCATGACAATCTCCAAAGGTGCCTTCCCTGCCAGCAGGGAGCTGGATTGTGTGAAGTCCACATTCTCTTGGTTAAAATTCAGGAGTTTGGGGGGGTTTGATTCCCAGGTGAAGAAGGTGAAATGGCATTTTTGGGATTATGAGGTAGCCAGGAGTGTAGAAATCATGGCAGGATGTGGGAGAAAAGGGATGTGCCCCTGAGGCAGAGAAGATGCAAAGCTCCCTAATCTACCTTCTGAAATATTGGCACTTTGTCTGAACTGTAGATTTTTGTTTCCTGGACTTAAAAAGAAAACAACAAACCACGTCTGTTTGAGTTTCTCTTTTTAAGTGGGTGTTTGTGGAAGGCATTCTGTTTGTGTGTGTGCACCTGGTGCCTGGATACCAAGGTGACAGATTCTCCAGAAATCCATCTGAAGAGCGTCAGGCTATTAACTTACAGAACGAGCAGAGCAAAAAGGACAGTGCAGGAATTAAATATAGCACTTGAGCATTTAAACTGCTCTGTCACTTGATTGAAATGTTTCCTTCCCCCTTGTTCCTGCTGCTATAAATCTTCCTTTCCTGACACATTATCTCTGTCCTAGATGGAAGTTTCTGATGCTCAGAGTTCCTGTGAAGTTTATTTTCAAACAAAACCGAGGCAGTCCGTGCAAGAATAACTATTTTGATTTGGGTTGACAAATATTTTCTAACCTGAAGCTAATATTTTTAAAGGTTCAGGCTGTTGAACAATGAAAACTAAAGCTGTGTCAGGTTGATTTAGAGATGGTTTTGTGTTGATATTTTTTTTTTTTTTGAGAGAGAGAGCATGGTGGAAATTCACGCAGCCTTAGAGGGTTTTAATTTTATATCACATGAAAATAGGGGCTCATGCAGGATCAGTCAGCAAAATTCAGAGGATATTTATGGAGAATCTGTCACAACATTTTTTCCTGATTTGATTTCATCACCAGAATTTTGCAAGCCGTGTCCCGTGGCTGCTGCTCCGCGTGTCCCACCCTTGCTGGAGCTCCCTCGGTGTGTGAATGCCTGAGAATTGTCCCTGCTGTCCTTTGTGGTGTCCCGGTGGTGACCCTCCATCCCCACGGGCATTTTGGAAGCAGCATCACCCCACGAGAACTCTTTTAAATCTGAAAGTTTAAAAAGTTCAGAGCTGCAAGTTCAGAACTGGGTGACCCGTTCTGGTGCCACCTGCTGCTGCTGCGGCTGTTCCTTAACCCCTCCCAAAAAAAAAAAAAAAAAAAAAAAAAAAAAAAAAAAAAAAAATTATTATTGTGGAAGAAGGCTGAAAGTCCAAGTTGTCCCTTGTGCAGGGGGTGTGTGGGTTGGCACAGCAGCATCCCGGTGTCGCACAGCCCGGCTGGGATCGGAGCGCAGCTCCTGCCGCTCGGATCCCGGTTTATGGAGCGCTCTCCTCCCTCCCGTTTCTCTCTCTGCCCTCCCCACAGCTCCACGCCGCTCCAGAAGAACCGCAGCGCTTGCCTAGAGCAGCCCCAGGAGATTTTTTTCCTTTTCCTGAGCCAACAGAAGGCGGAGGGAGCTGGGGAGGGGAGCTGAACCCCGGCCAAGCCCTGCTGGCAGCCCTGGTGCCAGGGCTAAACCTGCTTTGAGAGACACCAGGCAGGGGAGGGACTCTGCGCAGAGCAGAAGGAGAAAAGAAACTTGAAGCCGGCTTCCCTTGTGGCATGTGTGCGATCCGGGCATCCCCTCCCACCCTGCCGTGGTTAAATGAGAGCACGTGAAGAACATGAGGGCTGCCTGAGAGGGAGGGCACGGAGGGAGGAGGAAGGCGAGCCCTGGCTTTGCGGTGTGCCTTACACCCAGATCGGAGCTGCGAGCGCCCGGGGGTGGGAGCACACGGAGAAAGGGCGTCCCATGCCAGCTGCCAACATGACAGAAACGCTGCAGCTCCCGGCGCTGCGGGTCCCCGAGCAGCAGGTGCTGGAGGGCGGCTGCGCCTGGTCCAGCTCGTCCACCCCGACCCTGCGCAGGAGGCGCTTCAAGATGAGGAGGATGAAGAACGTGCAGGAGCAGAGCCTGGAGGCCGGCAGGGAGCAGGATTCTCCTCCCTCCAGCAAGGAATACCTGCAGCTGCCATCCATTGAGATCACCCCGTCCAGTGACGAGGACACCCCCTGGTCCAACTGCTCCACTCCCAGCGCCTCGCCGCGCCGCAAGCGCTTCCTCCTGCGCAAGTGGCTGCGCGTCCGCGAGAAGAAGGAGTGCAGTGAGAGCAGGTAGGTGCTCTGCTGCTCCCCTGCCCCAGGGGATGCTGTCCAAAACAGGCAGGAAGGGTCCCCTGGAAGAGCCTCGCCCTGGCCTGTGTCTGGGATGTGGAGTGGTGGTGGTTGGATGCGCTGGTGCCAGAGCAAAATGCCTGGGAAGTCTCTGGGAACGGCTCTGTCCTTGCTCATGGTCCTGCTGGTGACACAAATCCCCCAGCAAAAGGCCTGGGAAGTCTCTAGGAACAGCTCTGTCCTTGCTGCTGGTCCTGCAGGTGACACACAGCCACAGCAAAAGGCCTGGGAGCTCTTTGGGAATGGCTCTGTCCTTGCTGCTGATCCTACTGGTGACACAAATCCCACAGCAAAAGCCCTGGGAACTCTCTGGGAACAGCAGGGCAAGGCTCTATCCTTGCTCACCATCCTGCAGGTGACACAAATCCCCCAGCAAAAGGCCTGGGAAGTCTCTGGGACCAGCTCTGTCCTTGTTCCTGGTCCTGCAGGTGACACACAGCCACAGCAAAAGGCCTGGGAACTCTCTGGGTCTGGCTCTGTCCTTGCTGCTGGTCCTGCAGGTGACACAAATCCCACAGCAAAAGCCCTGGGGACTCTCTGGGAACAGCAGGGCAAGGCTCTATCCTTGCTCACCATCCTGCAGGTGACACAAATCCCCCAGTAAAAGGCCTGGGAAGTCTCTGGGAAGGGCTCTGTCCTTGTTCCTGGTCCTGCAGGTGACACAAATCCCACAGCAAAATGCCTGGGAAGTCTCTGGGACCAGCTCTGTCCTTGTTCCTGGTCCTGCAGGTGACACAAATCCCCCAGCAAAATGCCTGGGAGCTCTTTGGGACCAGCTCTGTCCTTGCTCATGGTCCTGCTGGTGACACAAATTCCCCAGCAAAAGACCTGGGGACTCTCTGGTTCTGTCCTTGCTCATGGTCCTGCAGGTGACACACAACCAGCAAAAGGCCTGGGAAGTCTCTGGGAACAGCTCTGTCATTGCTGCTGGTCCTGCAGGTGACACAGAGCCGGTGGGTGAGAAGATTTAACTTCACGGAGGTCCTGAGGAGGCCCTGACAGAGGAGTGAGCTCTCCGCTGGCATTACCTGTCCAGGAGTGATGATGCCAAACCTCTGCCAGGTTTTTAGGTGATGCTCATTCCTACCACTGAGCCTTCCCTTGATCCCTTAGTTCAGTGCTGGGACAAGGAGAGGACAAGAGAGAGAAACCAGGCAGCCCAGTGGGTCTGTGTGTCAAGGTATCTGAGCTTGGTCCTTGGCAGCTTTCCAGAGCTGAAAGTCACACAGTCCTTTGGCTGGAAAGGGCACAAATCATTCCCAAAGACCTCCAAGAGCCTGTCAGCACAGGCAATGAATGCCCAGGCATTGTATTGTGAGATAAAGCTGCACCTTATGTACTCTGCAGGGCACCCCACATGCAGTGGAATTAACTCTTCCTTCGACAATCTGCCTTTCCTGAAAGCCCCAAACTCATGTTAAAGATTTCTCCAAGAAATTACTACTTTATAAATCCTTAGGCTGGCTTAGTGCAGGCCAAGTTTTCTTCCACTCCTTGCAGCTGATCTGCGGGGTTGTGTTTAAAGGATGTGCTGCACTTCCAGAAAAAGAGAAACCTTGAGCATTTCTGCACCCACACAAACTCACTGCCTGCTGTGATGCTTGAGTGTTTACAGGGCACAGCTTTTAATATCCACTCTGATTATGTGATAATTTTTCTTGAATCAAGGCCCTTTAGCAAGGTCAATCCATCATCTTATTAATTTTTAAAGAACTTTCATTAATGAATGGATGCCATTGAGGATCTGATAATCCCTCTCAGCAAGCTAACATTGGAAAACATCTCTTGGTTTAGGAAATATTTCTGATTTTCCCATAGAAGTGGTGCTGCAAGTAGGGATTCAGGCACAGCACACAAAATGGGAGAGACAATGCATGAGGCACGTGCTGAGGTGTCAGAATATTGAAGTTATGGTCTGAAGTTCAGAGGATGAAGGATCCAATCCTTCAACTGAAGGACTTAACTTGGATTTATTGATGGTAAATGAGTTTCAGGCAGGCTAAGACACATTTCTTTTGGTGTGAAGACATAAAAAAGAACCAAGTTTCCTTGTACACATTATTTACACAGCCATGCTGACAACTTCCTGCTTATTCATCTCCAAGGGATTTTTTGGTGATGTTTCCAAGCAGTTACTGGAAAAAGGATGAAATGGCTCAGGTGGCATTAGCAGGCCAAAGCCAGCGTGGCACTTCCAGACCCACCCTCCTGCCATGCAAACTCGGTGTTTTCAGAGGGTTTTCCCTCCCTAGCCCTGATGGAAAATCTGTTTGGTGCTCACTGTGCAGAGTGCAGAGCTCTCACACCTCAGCAGAAAACAGCACAGAGGAGCAGGGACCTGCCCATGGAAAGGGTGACCAACCTGAGGGGTTTTGTGCATTAATTTGGGCTAAGCTTTGCTGTGCCCCCAGTGAAATGTAAATGTTTTGGGGCAAGGAGCTGCTTTGCTATAAAACAGATATTACCTGTTTGCTCTTTCTGCTTTAGCAGGGTCAGAGAGAGCACTGCTCTGTCCTGCAGATGTTCCCAGTGTCACCTCTGTGCCATCCCTTTGCTGATGTTCCCAGTGTCACCTCTGTGCCATCCCTTTGCTGCTCCTGGCAGATGTTCCCAGTGTCACCTCTGTGCCATCCCTTTGCTGATGTTCCCAGTGTCACCTCTGTGCCATCCCTTTGCTGATGTTCCCAGTGTCACCTCTGTGCCACCCCTTTGCTGATGTTCCCAGTGTCACCTCTGTGCCATCCCTTTGCTGCTCCTGGCAGATGTTCCCAGTGTCACCTCTGTGCCACCCCTTTGCCTGAGGGCAGCAGGGACAGCTGTCCTGGAGGCTGAGGGGTTTTGAGCAGCAGTTCATTCTCCAAGCCTTCATTCCATTTATTCACCTGGCATTCAGTCAGTGCTTGGCCTGCCCAGGTGCCACAGGGATTCATTCCCAAGCAGTGCCATGCTGTGCTGGGAGTGCAGATTCCCAAATTTCACCTGGCTGAAGGAGCAGCCATCAGGCTGTGCTCCCACTGAACAAACACAGTTTGCTCCCAGTCACTCCATCTCTCTGGCTGAGCTGCCCCAAGCTGCTGGAGCTGCATTTTTGGTGACTTTTCTCCCTGTTGTGTGGCCAGGTGCTGTTTGGTGGCAGGGTTTTCCCAGGAAAGCTGTGCTCCAGCTCTGCTCACATGGCCCCGAGCAAGATCTCTGTGACCATTAGCACACAGCCAGCATCCAAGTGAATAAACAAAGGCTTGCAAACCTGCCTCTAATGCTCCAGGTCTGCTTTTCTCATCCGGAAACTCGTGCTGGTTAGTTTTTAACAGCCTGGTAATGGTGAGGATTGTTTACCTGCTGGTTCTCTAAAGCTGCTAGAGCAGGAGGGAAACTGTTCTTGGAAAAATCCATCAAAGCCCAGGGAGGGCTGAGAGCCTTCCCTGCCCCTGACACTGCTTTGTGAAGATAATTCCTTAGGGGTGGGATTGTCCCTGGAGCGTGTCCTTGCTCAGAGAATGGTGATCCCAACCTCAAGGCTGCTGCACAGATGATAAATAGGATGGTTTTTATGAGGGGTGCAGACAGCTCCTCCTCTACCCTCACCCATCATTTGCCAGCCAGGTAATGAAGTTATTTACCTCTATAAACTATGAACCCTGCACACAGGTGCACTTTTTTATTATGAAAACATGATGATGTTCTCTCTTCAGGGGCAATCTGGTGGCATTTTGCTGTGCATGCAACCTGCATGCATTATAGATGTGGGCAGGAGGCAGCTGATCAGCCTGAATTCATTATTTACCTCTTCAAGCCACCTTTGCTCACAATTTCAGGACCTGCCTGTGATTTTTGGGGCAAGAACTGCTGAGCAGATCATTCAGGTTTAAATTTAAGGACAGCTCTCCCTTTGGTCTAAAATCAGGACTGGTTAAGGATGAAATGTTGGTGCTGCAAAAGATGCAAAACTTGTGGGTTTTGGATCAGTGGGGAGCAGCTTGTGAGCAGCTTTGGACATTTCTGTGGATGAATTCACTCGGGTTGGTTTCCTGCTGGAAACTCTGACACTCACTGTGGATTCATCCAGAAGGAAAGACTTGTCTAAGTCCTAAAATGCCTCCAACACATTAAAAATGAAGTGTATTGTGAGGAGAATTCCATCCCAGCTCAGAAAAGTGTCTGTGCTGAGGAGCTGGAGCTTTCTTGAGCTGCCAGCTACGAAAATGTGGAGATTTTGTAGATGAAATCCTGATAACTTATCTCAAATGAGGGGACACTCCAGCACTGGGCTCTGAGGCTGCTTCCCTTCACATTCTGAGGTAAAAATTCTCCTTTTTTTTTCCCTTAAAAAGCTTTTTCTTGATCCCTCTAGTGCTATAAACCAATTAGCAGTGAATTGCTGATTTGTTGGAACCCGAGCTAAAATTATTATTTACAAATTGGTGGCTTAGACATTTTGAATTGGCTTATAAAGGTAAATGAGCCTTTAATTTCAAGTAGCCCATAATGGTTTTGCTTTCCTTCATTAAACTGAAATTCACTCTGAGCATTTCTGGGAAGAAATCAATGGTCATTCCCCTTTTTCTGACTTTGACATGTGTGAAAAATACCGTGATATTTTCTAGAGGAAAAAAACCTGAGCTATGTGATTTTTTTTTTTATTTTTTATTTTTTTCCCCCTAAGAAACTGCTGATTGTGAAAAGTAAAAAATCAAGATTAAGGTTATAGAGCCTTTTCCATTATAGAAAAGTGATGCAAATCTTTAGGAATATCATGGGGTGTTTGCTGGTGCAGCCCTGGGGTGGTTGGGGAGTTCTGCACAGCCCCAGTGGGATTTTTATTTTTTTTTCTCTGTTCTGAGAAGCTGCAGCTCCAAATTTTGCAATTCTCAGTTTTTCAGTTTCTGAACTTCCACGTTCCAGCTGTGGCTGAGAGGGGAGGAAATGGGGCTGCTCCCTTCTGAGCAGCACAGCAAGAACTGGGAACTGGGTGTGTCCTGGGCTTGCTGATTTCTGCTAAAACTCTGCTTAAAATTCTGCTTCAAATCCCATTTGTGTAAGGAGCTGATGGCTGCACTGGGATTTCATCATGGAAAAGGAAAATTCTTTTTTTTCCCCCCAGTTTTGCTTGCAGCTGGAGCTGGTTGATTGAGGATTTTGGGAAGAGAGGTGTCAGAACACCCTAAACCTGTCCAAAAAACAGGGATTATGGGGAAAAACCCAGAAAAAAATTAAACCTAAAAACCCAGAAAAATCCCTAAATATTCCCACCAAGAAATGCAAAAAATCCCCTAAAAATTGCACGGGAAATGGTCAGAAAAAACCAAAAATGGCCCCAAAATCCAGTGAAATTCCAGGGATTGATGTGAAAAAAAAAAAAAATTAAGGCATTCATTTTTTTCTTGCAGCTGGAGCTGTTGATTGAGGATTTTGGGGGGACAGGTGTCAGATGTTGGTCTCTGAGGGAAGCAGCTGCTTTTCTGCTTTTGGTGATTTTGGAAATCCCGTGAGCACAAACTTCCCTCTATGGGTGTCTCTTCTAATTTGAGATTCCAAACCACAAATGATGGCTTGGTAGCACCTCAGTATTAATGTAACTTTTTCCTTTTTGAACCTTCTGGTTCAAATGAGGCCTAAAGGGCTCCCAAAAAATGGATTTTATTTTCTTTTCCAGCTGCTGCATGCTTTCTCCTGGGAGTGCTGATGTGTTGTTTGCTGTCACTGCAGATTTTTTTGCCATTTGTTTCTGGTAGTTTCTGCCAAGTGACTGTGAATTCCACCAGTCCTGATTTTTTATTTTTTATTTTTGTTTTGGCTGAAACTCACTGCCTTTGTGCAGTAGTTTGTGGTGTTTTTTTTTTTTTTTAATATTTGCCTTCCAGTATTTGTGTGGTTTAGGGTGACAGGTCACCCAAGAGTTTTAAAAGTGAGTGATTTACAAATCAAATGCTGTTATCTTATCTGGTCAGCAAATATTTGCCATTGGGCCATCTGAGATCTGTGCCTGCAGAACTGAACAATGAATTCCCCATGGAACTGAACAATTAATTCCCATGTTCCTTATCTCAGTGGTTTTGGGTTCTGCTTCCAGTCCAAGTCTGCTGTTGGTTGGTAAATAAGATGTTGGTGAAAGGGCTTGTCTGGACAGCAGGGGAGCTTGGTGTTGATTTTTTTTTTTTCTGTTGGCTATTTTTATGCACCCTAATTATTTTATTATATATTTTAAGGCAGGTACAGTCAAGTCTTTGTGCTTGCAGCTGGGAGAATTAAAAAAAAAAACCTTTAGTTATTCAAATAACTAAAAAAAATTGTAAATTTTAACTGAAACTTTGATGTGTTTGATTATAACCTGCATATCTTTCAGCTCCCAAATACAGTGGTGAAAATATTAATGTGTTGTGAATATTTTGCTAGATTTTAATTTAAACCTGTTGCCAAAGTTGTTGAAAACAATGGAAGAATTTGTATCCCTAATTGTCAGTTATTCCAGGTTTTTTTAAACAGGTAATACTGAACCCAAAGCCTTATGAATGAAGGGGTTAATTAAATAAAGTGAATACAAAATACTCATCTGGGTTCAGACCTGGAATTCTCACTAATAGCTGTGATTTTTTTGGATAATGGTGGGAAAAAAAATTCCCTTGGATTAAAAATCTCCCTGGAGAATAATACAGAAAAACACATCTGGAGATATAAAAGTGCAGTGGGTTTACCCCCCACACCTGCAGGGCACAGGAGTTCCAGGAGGTTCTTGGTGTGCAAACATTGACCTGAGTGCCTGAACTTTGTGGAATTGTGATAAATATCTTCTGCTGGGAGAGCTGCTCAGCTCTGGAAACCTGCTCATGCATAAAATCAGAGAGCCTGGCTCTGCCTTTTCCTTCAGAGACTGAAATCTCTGAATAAAATGAGACTTCTCTGCCTTTTTCAATAAATAATAATAGTAAAAAATCTAGCTTATAGCTCATAACTTCCCAAGCACAATATTGAAATATTTAAGGCAACAAGAAAAAATTCAGATTTGTTTCAGACAAAGTGTGTGGGATCAGAACACCTGGGTTTAGTCAGTAGGAAAATGGTTTTTTTGTACTTGGGTTACCTAAATAAATTGCTTGGTGGAGGAGTGCTGGAAGCAGAATCCTCAAAGATTTAATTGTTAAATGGCCTGGTTAATCTGTGTTGGAGATTTTTCTTCATTCTCTAAAGTAACAACTAATGAGTTTGCATGAGAATTAGGGAAAAACCACTGGGCACAAAGCTTAAAGTATTTTTATTGTCTTAGAAATTCTAGGAACAAAAGGGAGACCCTGGGCTTGTGCACCTGAAGATTTAAACCTTGTCCAAATTCAAGTTGATCACTGCTGAGCTTTGGAATGAGACAAGCTTGTTTTTGCTGATTTCCTGAGAGTTTTATCCAGCTTTTCACCTTCTCTGTGGATGCAAAATTCTGTCTGAATGCTCCTTTCTGTTATTCCTCAGCATAAATCCCACCTTTCTCTCTCTCCTTTCATTAGCCCATCTTTTAAATTGTCATTGTACCATTCCAAAGGAACACTTAATAACAGGTTATCCCCAAATGGACTGAAAAACATCAGAACACAACAGGCTCTGCATTTCAACCACTCTGAGCATTTTAGTGAATTTATCAGCCTCACTGATAACCAGAAGGAAAAAATAATTTTTATTTCTTAATTATTTTAATGAGTGAAAAGCTCCCACTCTCCTGGTGAACAGCTTGTGCTGAAGGGCCTGGTGGGTAAAAAGTGATTTTTCTCCGAGTTTTTATTGCTCACAATCACGAGCTGAGGTGTTGTATTTCAATGAGCTGCAATACCTGGGTTCTGTTAAATTTTAAACCTTCATTTGGAATGTGAACTTTATGGGGTGGATGAGCAGGAAGAGGTCTAAGGTTCATTTTAACTGTCCCAGAGGGAGGTTTCACGTGGTAATCCCAGCATTGCTGGGCTGGGATAGACTGGGAATTCTCCTTGGGTAAGTCTGGATCCATCTGAATTAAAAAGGGAAATTTTGCTGGGGGGGATTTCTATGCAGAAATAAGAAATTGTAGAAATAATCCCTGCAATGCTTGCTCTGCTCAGAAGGGGGAATTCCTTTGGCAGAGGATAAATGTGGTTCCCTCCCTGCTCTTTCCCAGCACCCTGGGCCATAATGAAGCTCAGAAGTGCAAGAAAAAAGATTTATTTGCTTTTGTATTGTTCTCCCCCAGGTGTTGCTTTACAGAATTCTTCTCTCCTTCTTGCAGTTTTGTGGTGTCCTATTCTGATTCCTGTCTTGGTTTTTCAAGGATTTTTATAACTCCTGATCACTAATTAGTTTTTCTGAAAGCTCCAGCCTGCTCTCCTCTCTCTCAGAGCTCTCACAATGTTCTGTCCCTGCTCTGAGAGGCACAAACAGTGAGCAATGCCAGGTGATGCCTCCCAAATGCTGAATGTGTCCCCAAGCCAGGTGCTGTGCCCTCAGAAAGGTCAAAATTAAGGTGGATGAGGAAAATATTGAAAGATTCACTGGCTTTTTATTCTTCACAGTAAACTGCAAATTCTTTGCAAAAAAAACTCTTACCAGAAGGGAGAAGAGAAAACCCATCCCTGTATTTGTTTTAATTATCAAGTACACTTCATGGAAGTGTGCTATTTGCACTTTTGGTGCTGTTTTCCCCAAAATAGATATTACTGGTTAAAAATTGCTCTTATTTATGGGATTTGTTTTAATCCCATATTTGTATTTCTGTGCCCCTGCAGGATGTGATGTGCAGCTCTGTGTCCAGTGCAAGCAGTAGTTTGGTTTGACAATTTAGATCTTACCAACAGAGAAATTTATCCCAATGTGAGCTCCCAGGCAAGCCTGTGCTGCTGGTTTCCATGATTTCAGAGCCATAGAGGAGATTAAACCTGGCTCAGGAGCCCCTCCAGCCTTACCTGGAGGCAGAATTATTTCCACCTATGCTGAGCAGGAGATCTCCTGCACAGAAATGAAGCTGCAGCAGGAATCCTGAGGTGCTGCCAGAGGGGGATTGAGGAGAACTCCACAGGATAAATGTGCAGGAAATGCAAAAACCTCCCACTGAACACCCATGTCAGGGGCACAGTGACATCTTGTGGGCTCGGCTTGCAAAGTCTCAGCAGAAATTCAGTGCTAAAGTTGGTTTTTATTGCTCTTTTCTGCTCCTGCCTGGGACTGGGGTGGGTATAAACAGCCTGGTGCTGGAATGTTTGGCTGTCAGAAATGATGAGGTGCTGTCCAGGTGATGTGCAAAGTCACTTTTATATTCCAGAAAGTTCTCAGGAAAGTGTCACAAAGTGAGATGAACTCCAAACCCTCGTGCTGTCTGTGAATGAGATATGAACTTCATGTCTCCTTTTGTTTCCTCTTTTCAACCCCAAATGTGGAGCATGAACCTTGTGTTTTCCTCCATCTGAATTTAAATTTGAGTGTTCCAGAGGAGTTACCAGCTCTGGCTGTGTTTTCCTCCATCTGAATTTAAATTTGAGTGTTCCAGAGGAGTTACCAGCTCTGGCTGTGTTTTCTTCCATCTGAATTTAAATTTGAGTGTTCCAGAGGAGTTACCAGCTCTGGCTGTGTTTTCCTCCATCTGAATTTAAATTTGAGTGTTCCAGAGGAGTTACCAGCTCTGGCTGTGTTTTCCTCCATCTGAATTTAAATTTGAGTGTTCCAGAGGAGTTACCAGCTCTGGCTGTGTTTTTCTCCATCTGAATTTAAATTTGAGTGTTCCAGAGGTCACAAAGATCTGTGTCCTGTAATCTGGATTTAAAGCTGAGTGTTCCAGAGGTCACAAAAGTGTGTTTTCTGTAATGTGATTTAAAACTTTGTGTTCCAGAGGTCACAAAGATGTTTTCTCTAATCTGGATTTGAAGATGAGTGTTCTAGAAGACATTTCCCAACTCTGTCTGTGTATTCTTTGACCTGCATTTAAAGCTAACTGTTCCAGAGGTCACAAAGATGTTTTCTGTCATCTGAATTTGAGTGTTCCAGAGGTCACACAGATGTTTTCTGTAATTAAATTTGAGTGTTCCAGAGGTCACAAAGGTCTGTTTTTCTCAATCTGGGTCTAAGATGAGTATTCCAGAGGAGGTCAGACACATCTGTTTTCTGTAATCTGGATTTAAGATTAATCTTTTAGAGGAGGTTCCCCAAACTCTGTGTTTTCCTTGATGTAGATTTAAAGCTGAGTGTTCCAGAGGTCACAAAGATGTTTTCTGAAATCTGAATTTAAAATGAGTGTTCCAGAGATTACCCAGCTCTGTCTATGTTTTCCTTGATGTAGATTTAAAGATAAGTGTTCCAGAGGTCACAAAGATGTTTTCCTCAATCTGGATTTTAGTGTTTTAGAGGAAGTTCCCCAGCTCTATCTCTGTTTTCCTCAATCTAGATTAAGCTGAGTGTTCCAATGGAGGTCAGACAGATCTGTTTTCCTCAATCTAGATTTAAACATGAGTGTTTTAGAGGAGGTTCCCCAGCTCTACCTCTGTTTTCCCTGACCAAGATTTAAAGATGAGTGTTCCAGAGGTCACAGAAATGTTTTTGTCCATCTGGGTTTAAGCTGAGTGTTCCAGAGGAGGTCACACAGATCTGTTTTCCTCAATCTGGATTTGAGTGTTTTAGAGGAGGTTCCCCAGCTCTATCTCTTTTTCCTCAATCTGGATTTAAAGCTGAATGTTCCAGAGGTCACAAAGATGTTTTTCTCCATCTGGATTTAAGCTGAGTGTTCCAGAGGAGGTCACACAGATCTGTTTTCCTCAATCTGGATTGAAGCTGAATGTTCCAGAGGAGGATCCTCAGCTCTTGACTGTGTTTTCTGTGATCTGGATTGAAGCTGAGTGTTCCACAGGAGGTCAGACAGATGTTCTCCTCAATCTGGATTTAAAGCTGAATGTTCCAGAGCAGGTTATCCAGCTCTGTCTGTGTTTTTTACTGTGATCTGGATTGAAGCTGGGTGTCCCCAGGACAGCTCTAACTGTGCCTGTCTCTGTTGCAGCAGCCAGCAGAGCAGCCAGCAGAGCAGCCACGACGATGACTCTGCGCGGTTCCTGAGCCCCTTCCTGCGTGAGGACAGGTGAGTGTGTGCCAGGGGGCACTCAGGGAAATCAGTCACACTGCTGGGCTGCTCCACTGAGAGAAACCACACTGCTGGGCTGTTCCATCCAGAGAAATCACACTGCTGGGCTGCTCCAGCTCCAGAGAAACCGCTGTTCTAAATGAGAAAAAACAAAAGCCTCAATTTGTAGCAAAATGTAGATTGTTTATTTTATGTAGACAGGGCAAAGCAGGGCTGGGGAGGTGTGAGGGGTCAGTGCCCACTCCATGCTCCAGCCAATCTTGGTTTGCAGCTTCTTCTTACAGTGTGGTCTCTCATGGTAATCAATAATTTTTGTTTTCTTGCTGTCATAATTTTTCCAGGCAAGCAGTGGTGGTGGAATAACCATCCATAAAGTCTCTGGGAGTCAGTCCCATAGATACCATCTGGTCTTGGTAGATAAAACCCAGCAGAAATTGGGAAGTTCTGGTCTTGTAGATAGGCAGTCATTGATTAAACAAAAGCAGGAAGTCTGATTTTGCAAAACTGATCAGACTATTGGAAAGTCTGACTTTACAAACTTTGTAGATTCAAATTCTTTAGAAACATAATATTCATGACAGGGGGATTTAAAACAGGATGATTTAATCACATTTTTCCTCTACCAAGGGTGCATGCTTCACTTCAGACCTTTGTATTTTGGTTTATATAAACCCCAGCACTTTTATGATTAACACAAATCTTTTATCAATTATCTTTTATCACACCACCCTGCTGAGCTGCTCCAGCTCCTGCTTTATTCCCCCTGTATTTCTCAGAGCTGGTTAAAAAAAAAAAAAAAGTGTGTCAATTGGTTTCATCAGTGTCTAGAAAGCTGCATTTTTCATCACCTTGAAAGTGGGACAATGCATCCAGCCCTGAACTAACCAGAATTTCTTTGGAGGCTCATTCCCCAAACTCCAGCTGCTGCAGCAGCTTCAGCAGTGTGTGGGCCATGAGCACCTCTGATCCTTAAAACACACAAATGGAATTTCCTGGGTGGATCCTGTCCTCAGCAAAGCTTTCTTTTATTCACTTTTGATGTGTTGTGGCACTTCTGTGCAGCACCTGGGTGAGAACTTGGGGGAAATTCCAGAAAAAACTTTAATTTGGGTTGATTAATGACTGTTTCAAATTGCAGCATGGGCACAAAAGCTGTTGAAAACTGATTTTTGTTGTTTATTTTGGTGCATGATTTATGAATGTTGCTTTGCTCAGAGCCACATGATGAGGAGTTTTGCTGCATCTTGTGGGTCAACTTTTGGGTCTGAGTGTGTTGAATTTTCATGTACTGGGCAGAACTGTGAGCCCTGAGTTATCACTGAATGATTTTCCTTGCACTTCTCAGAGCCAGCTAAGAAGGAATGTGATTTATGGTGGTCTTAGCAATGTTTAAAAAGCTGAATTTTTCAACAGTTTGAAAGTGGGAAAATCATCCAGCCCCTGAAACAGCAGGAACTGATTCATTTGAGAGTGACCCTAAGGAGCCAGTGAATATCCTGAGGGTTTTTGGCTCAGAATCAGCACTTGGGAGTTGTAGCTCACCTTTTCCTCCGTGTTTCACTCCAATTATCCATCTCCCCATGGCTGTGGAGCCTGGACTAATTAACAAAACACCCCTAATTGACTGGCAGGTGACTGTGTGCAGCCAGGAAATAAAGAGGGGACAGCAAAGCAGGGGAGTTCTGAGGTTGTGTGCTTCCATTTCAGCTGGAATTCCACAGGTTAAATAAAATTAGGATTTGTTAATACATTTCTGGGTGTAGCAGAAGGGAATTATTTGGAAGTGCTGCCTGTTTCAGATGGATTTTAAAGGGAACATTTAGGTTGGTGATAATAATATTTTCCTGGCTGGAAGGGGCAGATTTCAGCAGCACAGGAAGATCTTAAAACTGTTTATGCAAAGCCAGAGCAGTGCTGAGCCTGCTGACCTCTTGTATTTACAACATTCCTGCTGCCTAAATTTAATTACAATTAACATCTCTTTTCATGGATCCTAAAATTATCCATGTGAGGGATAGTAAATTACTTTTCTACTGTTTTTTGGGTCTCATTTGCTGATGTAAATCTCTCAGCCTCCACTGGTACAGCCTTCCTTTGGATATGGGTGGTTTGTGCTCATGAAAATTCACCAAAAAATAACTGAAACACATATTTTAATGTAATCTGGACAGGAATTATTGAGAAGGCTGACAGAGCCTTTGAGAGCTCGCTGCCTGCTGTTATAACTAACACAGATGAAGGTTGTCTCTGAGGCATCTTGAATCTTTCATACCTTGCAGAAATTGATGGAGGAGGATTTATTTGTGCTGCTTTTAGGTGGCATTTTTTTTCAACCAGTAACAAAGAGTCCTCCAAGCACAGATTTGAAGCTCTGAAGAACTCCAAGGCAGCGCTGCTCACTTACCCATTGACTATTGTACATCAGCTCTTAAAAAAAAACCCAAAAAACAAAAAAACACCTAAAAGCCCCAGAGGCAGCCAGGATTTCCCCAGATGTGAGCAGGAAGGAGGGCAGGAGCCACGTGCTGTGCCCTGGAGGGTGCACCTTGCCTTGGCAGGAACAGGGGACGAGCTGCAGCCGCCTCAGGACAGCTGGCAAAGTGCTGAAACAAGCTGCCCCAGCCAAAAGCAGAGGGCTGCTGAGCTGCTGAGTTCATTCTGAATATAAAAACAAATGAAGAGCACACAGCTGAGGATGGCTGGAATCCTCCCAGGCAGGATCTTCACCCAAGGCTCTGCTGGTGGAGCTCCCCTCTCTCCCAGGGCCATGCTGCAGCTCCTGGAGGTTTTAGCAGAAGATTGAAGGTTTTGGCTTTCTCTGGATGCTTTTGTGGCTTTCTGGCTGTCCTTTCTGCAGAGGGGTGAGGGCTGGGAAGTGCTGCCATGGTCCAGGAGCCCTGCCCTGGCACAGCACGGTGTGGCACAGTGGCCAGGCAGGTCTGCCACCCCTGTGTCACCTCCCTGAGGAAAAAGCTCTCCCTCTGCAAATCCATGTGAGTCCTGTTCTCTGCAGTGCTTGGTTTATGCTGAGAGGGAGCCACGATTCATTTTGGGGTGACAGTGCCCTTCCTGGGGGTTTCTGGAAGGATTTAGTGGGATGTGCTGGAAGGAGGTGTTGTGGGAACTGAGGGCTCGGTTCTTGGCTTGCTGATTGCCTGGGTGAGTCACTGTTTGTGAATCTGGAGAATTCCTTCTTTACCTCACAGAGGTGGTGAATTCATCTGAGTTGCTCAGATGCTGAAACACCACTTCTGTGTAAGTACAGAATTCAGGCAGAGCTGAGGGAGAGGGTCCAAATAACTGTGCTTGACTTAAAATAATTCCAGGGGTGGGTGAGGCTGGGGTGGAGGCACAGATTTGGATGAGATTTGTGCAAATAATCACTGAAAGGAGACAAAGTTGTGCATGAAATAACTTGAATTTTCACCAATTAACCCCAAATTCATGAGCCTGTCTCTGCTTGTTCTTTGTCACTCATCAGGTTTAAGGGTGCAAAGTATATTTTAATTAAAAGTTAAGCTACTGAACCAGAGGAAAAAATCAGTCCTTAGACTCAACCTAAAGAGGAGACAAACTTGAAGAGAGGAGAGCATGGAAAGCAAGGTCAGAAATGGAGGAGAGGGAAGTGAGTGGCAGTTTATAAGAGATAATAAAAAAATAAAAAAACTATTTACACAAAATACCAAATAAATCAGAATTATTTACATTTACACTGCTGTAAATCCAAATGATTTACACTGAGATCATATCTAATGGAGGAAATGGGGAAGCACAGTTAACTGTAAAATCTCTGGCTTTGATATATCCTGCATCTCATTTTTTTAATCTGTGCAGCTCCTAATTCTGCAGTTCCAGGGCTTGCTGTTGCTCTGAGCAATCTAACAAAGATTTCTCAAATAATGGATCAAAATTCACAAGACAGCTTTCAGGGGAATTGGGGAAAAGCTTGCAACACAGACAAGTTGAAGAAATTCTGTTGGCTGCTTGAATTTTCCCAGGAAGTTATGGGAAGAGCAGAAAAGAGGTGAAAGTTTGAAAATGGATAAATTCCATATTTTTTATGTCCTCAGGGCTTGCTTGTGCTGCTTGTTCCTGCCTGTGCCCTTTGGCTCAAAGGAGTCACTCCCCACGTTCTGAGCCCCTTTTCCTGCAGAGATCCTGCACAGATCCTTGCTAGGAAGGGTCCTGATCCACTCAGATCCCTGAGGAGCTTTCATCCCTCCCTGCATCATCTTCAGGGGTTTTTCAGACTGTCCTGGACAGGACTTGGAGGCTGCTGAGCTCTCACAGGGTCCCTGATCAGATTTTGATGCTTTTGCAATAACTTGGAAGTGAGTTTGGATTTGGATCTAGCTCCAAACCCTGAGTCACTTTGACTTAATATTAAATAAGGCTTTAAGCAGAATGATGCAAGTTGTTTTTTTTCTGTAAGAAGGATGGTTGATATTTAGATGATGTCCCTTTTCTGCCCCTCTCACCTCTGGCTGACAAGAGCAGCTCATCTCTGTTCCCCTTGGGCTGCCAGCCTGGCCAGTGGCAGTCAGTGAGTGAAAACACCACGTGGGCCCTGTTCCTCAGACACCATCTGTGACTTTTTCGGTCCCTGGTGGTATTTACCAGGACCTGAGAGCGCTAATATCATTTAGCTATCTCTCAGAAAGCTCATATTTAGCCAGCAGAGAAAGATCAGAGGCCTCACTTGGTGAGTTCCACAAGAATCTTTATTTCATGTGAAGGGAGTCAGGCAGGATTCTCTCAGAATCAAATTATAGGTTCAGAGGGGATTCAAACTACAGCCAATAAAAGTTTATACAAAGAACAGCATCCAATCTAAGTGAGAAGTTCTAAAGGTGAACTGACCAATTACACAGACTAATTTCTAACCAATTATCTTCCAAGGTGTTTGAGAGTGACCAAATTCTTAAGGAATTTGGCTCAGCCTTGGTATCTAGGAGACCTTATCTATTATAGCAAGTTCCAGGGGCCAGGGGAAGATGGCTTTGGAGGAATTGCATCATCCACAACCATCACTGTTCATTTTTGGTTTATTATTGAAAGTTCTGTCTCTGCTGCTTGGTTTAGCCAAGCTGAGCTCAGCCCTGCTGTGCTGTGCCTGTCACTGGGTGCAGGGGAGGTGACAGACCTCTCCTGGCTGTCACTCACTCGTGATGCCCAGGAGGTGCACAGAGCTTTTAATGCCCCTGTTTTACCTCCTCTGAGCCCCTGGGCTGGCTCCTCACCTCCCTCCCCGTTCCCAAGAGCAGAGTTTGTTGTGTGAACACACTTTCAGGCTGTAATAATGGTCACCCCATCAGCTCTGTGTCCTGGGAACGCTGAGATTCTCAGAATATGACGGTGGGGAGGTGGCAGAGGAGAGGCTGAGGGGATTTCTGGGGGCTCTAACTGGGTGACCCAAAGGAATTTGTGCTCTCCAGGTGGAGCTCAGCTGCCTGGCAGTGCCCAGGTTTGCCCACCCTGAGCCCTGCAGTGCCCATGGCACAGGATGGGTCCCATTTTAGCTTTGTTCCCTGCTCAGGGCTTGTTTCCCAAGCAGCCCTGGCTGTGAGGTGCCAAGGGGGATTAATTCAGATTTGTTCTGCTCGAGCAGAGAGAAGGAGCCCATTCTGAGAGGGGATGTGTGGGCACTCAGCCTGTTTGGGGCTCTGAGATTGTCTGAAAAGGGTCCAATTGTTGGCCTAATCAAGGGCAAGACCAGCAAAGAGAGACAAGGGCTTTGTGGGCTCCTGTTGCAGCACTGAATATTCAATTCTACTATAAAATTGCCCATCAGAGAGTGTCAGAGAACTGAACTGGTTCCAGCCTCTCCCAGCCAGAGCTGGGCCTTTCAGAGGTGCACAGGAGGGTTTATTGGGCAGCCTGGGGTTAATTCTGTTTGTGGGGCCAGGGCTCTGCTTTGGGGTTTGCATTGCTGGCTTGGCTTTAAATCTCGAGGTGGGAACTGCCCAGCTCATCCCAGGGGTGTGTGGGGTTTAAAACTGTCCTTGCAACCTACTGCATGTGCCCAAACCCAGAGGATTGGGAATTTTGGCTGCACTAGTCATGATAACAGAGTGAATGCATGCTGGAGTGAGTGCAGAGCTCCTGAGAAAAAGCAGAGTGTGGGCAAGACCTCTTTGTGTGCCTGTCACCTTCCTCTGAGCTGGGAACATTTCAGCTGGGCTGGCATCTCAAAGCAAGGTGTGACTCATGCCATGAGTGTGCCTGGTGCAGAAAAAACCCCAAAACTGCATCTGTGCCCTGTGTGGGGTGACAGCTGAGAGCAGTGACACAAAGGTGGTGCTCAAGTGGAACGGGGTGGGATGGGTGCAGCTCTTCAGGAACCTTTTTTCTAACACCTTTTCCTTGTGAATCATTGCAAATCCGGTTTGCTGTCGTGGCAGAAGCATTTTGTTAATACTATTTGTGTGCAGAATTTCCTGGGGGATGTTCTGGGGCCTGGTGTGCTGTTGAAAGGGGAAGTAAAAAATTATCTCAACACACAGAACTCCATTTGTGGGTCTGAGCAATAGAGAAGACAAATAATATGTGAGGATGCACATAACAGAACGTGTCCCTTGGCTTCTGTGCAGCCAAAATCCAGTTTAATAAGAGAGTTTCCCATTTCAGAATATTTCCTGGGAGGTGGAAATGTGTATCCACTTAAAAAACTCTAAAATATGATGTCAGACATCCCAGCTGGAGCACAGAGTGTTTCTTCATGTGCTGGAGAGTGGAGTTAGCAGGTGGAGCTGCTGCTGGTGGTGTCTGTGAGGAGTAAATGCCATCTTTTCCCACTCTTTTCACAGAGATTTTTAACTGGGGTGAGAAGGGTCCTCAAGGTAGGAGCCCTTGGGTTGCTACAGCTTTAATCTGCTTCTGCTTTTTAATAAAATCTCCAAGATTTCAAGCTTCACTTAATCCTGGGGATGAAATGGGGCAAAACTTCTGAATTTAGAGTGACTTGTTTGATGTGCAGTGTGCAGAGAAAGGATAAATGCACAGGTGAGGAGAAATAGTGCAGGATAAGTGAGAAAAAACCCACTTGTGGAGCCAATAAATTGGCAGGCAGAAGGGCAGGAACAGAAGGTTTATTATTTTATGGCATATTTCCTTTTGTTGTCCCCCCCTTTAACTTTTGTTGAATCTGGGCCCACAATAAACTGGATTTTCACTGCTCACAGCCCTGCCTGAAGGCAGAGGGATGTTGATCCTTCTGCCTCAGCAGCTGGAGGAGAAATTGCTCTTGAGCCACACTGGTGCTGCCTCAGCTTCCCCTGGGACTGGGGCAGGTTGGGAGTGCTGGAAGGGGATGTGGGAATTGCTTCCTTCAGCTGGAATGCCTGTGCTCCTGTCCTTACAGAGACCTCTGGATCTTACAGCCATCAGCTCTTTCTGAAATGCTCCAGCAAGGCATTTCTTCTTAATTCTCTGCAGGAACAGAAAAATTCTGCTGGTCTGAGCTGGGAATTTGAGGTGTTTTGCACTGGTTTGGTGAAGGATCCTCCTGCTCTTGTGTGGCAGGGATTGCTGTCAGTGTGAGTCCCTGAACAAATCAGCTCTGTCCTGGCTTTGCAGTCAGCACACACACACTTCATCACAGCCTGGTCTGTGCTTTTAGTGCTGTAAATCTTTGGAATATGAAAAGATTTGCAGTGGTCACCTTGGGAAATATGTGCATCTCCACATTTCATAGTCAGCAGTCAAAGAGGAGAGGTACCAACCATTCAAAAGGAGCTTGGAACATCCTTTTATGCATTTTATCTCTGCAAGGCATCCCCTGGCTTCCTTCTGAGCTGGACATCCACACTTTCACCAGGTGTTTGGGGGGGTTTGGGAAAAGCTGGGATACTGGTAGTGGACATTTCATCCCAGTAATCATTACCCTCCAACTCTCTTTATTGGAGGTGATTCACCCTCTCATCTTTCTGCATCTTACCCCACAGCAGTGCAAAAGGCTGGAGGCTGCTGCTTTAAAATTGAATTGAAAGGAGAGGTACTAACTATTCAAAAGGAGCTTGGAACATCCTTTTATGCATTTTACCTCTGCAAGGCATCCCCTGGCTTCCTTCTGAGCTGAGCATCCACACTTTCACCAGGGGTTTGGGGGGGTTTGGGAAAAGCTGGGATAGTGGTAGTGGACATTTCATCCCAGTAATCATTACCCTCCAACTCTCTTTGTTTCATCAGCTGATTCACCCTCTCATCTTTCTGCATCATACCCCACAGCAGCAGTGCAAAAGGCTGGAGGCAGCTGCTCCTTTAAAATGGAATTGAAAGGAGAGGTACTAGCTATTCAAAAGGAGCTTGGAACATCCTTTTATGCATTTTATCTCTGCAAGGCATCCCCTGGTTTCTTTTGAGCTGAACATCCACACTTTCACCAGGTGTTTGGGAGGTTTGGGAAAAGCTGGGATAGTGGTAGTGGACATTTCATCCCAGTAATCATTACCCTCCAGCTCTTTGTTTCATCAGCTGATTCACTCTCTCATCTTTCTGCATCATACCCCACAGCAGCAGTGCAAAAGGCTTGGAGGCAGCTGCTCCTTTAAAATGGAATTGAAAGGAGAGGCACCAACCATTCAAAAGGAGCTTGGAACATCTTTTTATGCATTTTTACCTCTGCAAGGCATCCCCTGGCTTCCTTCTGAGCTGAGCATCCACACTTTCACCAGGTGTTTTGGGAGGCTTGGGAAAAGCTGGGATACTGGTAGTGGACATTTCATTCCAGTAATCATTACCCTCCAACTCTCTTTATTGGAGGTGATTCACCCTACTCATCTTTCTGCATCTTACCCCACAGCAGTGCAAAAGGCTTGGAGGCAGCTGCTCCTTTAAAATGGAATTGAAAGGAGAGGTACCAACCATTCAAAAGGAGCTTGGAACATCCTTTTGTGCGTTTTACCTCTGCAAGGCATCCCCTGGCTTCCTTCTGAGCTGAGCATCCACACTTTTCACCAGGTGTTTTGAGGGGTTTGGGAAAAGCTGGGATAGTGGTAGTGGACAGATGATGGACATTTCATTCCAGTAATCATTACCCTCCAACTCTTTGTTTCATCAGCTGATTCACCCTCTCATCTTTCTGCATCATACCCCACACAGCAGTGCAAAAGGCTTGGAGGCAGCTGCTCCTTTAAAATGGAATTGCCTGTGATGGGAGAAATCTGAGAGCAGAGCAGAGCAGAGCCCGGTGCCTCCTGCGCAGCTCCAGCTCTGCACAGCTCTGCCCTCTCATCAGCCTCGTCACTGCTGCTTCCTCTGGGCCAGCTGCAGTGCCCACAGCCACCCCAAAACTCCATCCCAGGGCTGCCATCTCCATCTCCATGGCAGCCCTGCATCCTTCCACGCTGGACTCTGAGGTCACGGCTCTGTGCTGCTTTTCCCCCTGCCCCACTGTGCGTGTGTAACCCGGCTGGGATTTTTTCCTCCTTGAATCCAGCGGTGTTTCCTCCCCTGCTGCTGAAGGGAGCTCCCTCAGGTTGCTGGGAGCTGGCCTGGGACAGATCCCCCCTTCCTGCCGATGACTGTAACCGTGTGAGTGCTCGCTGGCCTCTGCCTTTCTTCTTCTGCTTCTCCCTCCCCATCGTCCCTCCCTGGCCTGTGCAGTGTTTGTTGTGCCTTTGGTGCTGCTGTGTGCAACAAGCTCAGGCACTGGGGTGCCACCAGCCAAGCTCTGTCCTTGAGCCCCTCTGCTTTACCCAAATGCTTTTCCTTAAGCTTTCCCTGCTTTCCTTCCCCTCGATGAGCCCTGCCCCAAACCTTTGGCTGCTCACTGCTGGCTCTCCTGAACCCCTTCCTGCTGTTTCAACACCATGGGAATATGAGCTTGTTTGGGGGTCTGGCAAAGCTTCCAGCACTGTAAGATGTCATTCTTTCTTTACTCTGGGAAAGGATCTTTGCTCCAGGCTTAGACTTCTCCGTGTGAGTTTGGGCTTTGTGCAGAACCTGCCGCCCATCAGTGCCCTGAGAAACCAGGATTGATGCTGGGCTCCCCAAGGGAGCGTGGCTCTGTGGGGAAGGGGCATCCCCTGCACTCTGTTCCTCTTTCCAACCTTTGTTCTGCCCTGTTGTTGGTGCCACTGTCACTGGGAGAGCCCCTGAATGTGCAGGAGGGGCTGGGGGAGGCTGCCCTGAAATTCCTCTCTGCAGCATCAAGTTGTGTTCTTTAGCTGCTTTCTTCTGTCTCAGGTTTCAGAAATGAAGGATTCAGGATCTTTCTCCTCCTCTGCAGTCATCCCTCTAGTGGCTTTTATTCTTAAAGCCAAAAAAATATCGTAGTGTGTGTTCTTCACCACTTGATCTGAAAATGGAGGTTATATTTTATAGGATATTGCATGAGATACCCCAGAGATCCAGATGGGAACAGAAGGTTTGGTTTGTCCAGAGTTCCCATGGATGATCCCTCAGGCAGTGCCAGCCCAGGGACTCCAGGCTGTTGGTTTGATTTGGTTTGATGGACTGGAAAGAATTCAGTTCCAACAGGTCTAAAGGCTTTTATTTGACTCTGATTTGGGGAGTCTGTGTGTTCAGCACTGAGTGTAAATCTTGTCCTGTTCAGGTGTTGGGCTGTGGTGATGGGAATTATTTCAGGCCATGAGATGATTCAGAACTTCCTTGTCTCAAAGTGCAAAACCAATCAGGCCACAATATTGGCACCCAAGGCAGTGACATCCTGCTGCCTTCTCACCGTGGCTGCAAGTTCCTGGCAGTGAAGACAGAAATTAGGAAATGGCTTTCCTGTCAATTCACCAGAACGTGAGAAGGGGATTTCTGTCTGAGGTGTGCCACGAGTCCCTGAGCTCTCTGTTACCCAGCTCTGCAGGCTGAGCCTTTCCCGGCTGGGAGTGGTGATTGCACCACCTCAGGCAAAGGGAAGGCTGAGTTCAAACAGGCAGGATGATGAGGGGAGGGAAAGAGCCAAAAGCCAGTGTGAGAGCAGGATTTTTTGATTGTAATATTGCTCAAGAAAGCAGCAGTTAGAGTCTGAATCATCCCAGTTTCTCTACCTTCCTGCTGCTGCCCCTCATTCTCCCAACACAAATAGGAAAGGTTTCCTATTCCCACATCTCCCTCCTTTTGACGCAGGGGAGTTTTTCTCCACTCTCTAATTCTGATATCTAAGGTTCTGTGCTGCTGTTCCACTTTTCTCTCCCTGCCAGGACCCCAAGCTCCACACTGCTGCTCAGGACAGAGGCTGCAGCCACAGCTCAGAAATGGCTCAGTGCTCTGGCCGTGGAACTACAGCTCCCGTCATGCCCACAGACAGAAATATTTTTTTTTTTTTTTTTTTTTTTGCTGGAAATGAAGCCTCATGTGACTTCCCAGCTGCTGCAGCACACAGGGAGTCCCTGCTGAGGTTTTTTTTCCCAGGGAAATGGAGGTGTGCCCTAGCTGGCAGATGCTGTGATGGCATCTGAGCTGCTGCTCACCGCTGACTTCGGGAAGGACTCGGGACTGTGCCCTGCTGCCACATTTTCCTGGGGATCTGTCACCTGTAACCAAGGTGCATACCGATTAAACTCTCTCCTCCTTACATCCTGACATTCTCTGTAGCAGTTCTTCCTCTCTCCCCATAACATTTCCTGATTTGTTTCTAATTTCCCCTCCCACCGGTTCTGTCACTAACAGGTTTTGTTTTGCATGCATTTCACAGACCCACTGAGGGGTTTTTTGGGTGTTTCCCTAACTCCTGCAGCCTTTTGGGTTTTTTTACCATATGGGAGAATCACAGTGTGGCTGAAGTGGTGCCTCACAGGCAGCACTGAATTCTCTGCCTGCAGGTCATTTGCCTTGCCTGGCAAATTAATCTGTCTGAGCCTCCTCAGCCCTTTGTTTGCACTGCGTGGGCACTTGGAGAAGGGAATTTTTCAGTCCCTGGGAGTCTTTGAGAGGTGAGGCAGCTCTGGGGAATGTGAAGCCATGCAGAGGATGCCCTGCTGGCTGTGAGCTGTGACTGAAGGGTAATACTTACAAAAAGCCATGTTTTCTGATTTTTAACATACCCTTTTGGAGGGAATTTTGAGCTCGAGCCCCGGGCTAACACAACCATGGCTGTGGCTATTTATAGAGGCTGGAATTCCTACCCAGAGCTCAGGCATTTCACAGTGGGCTGTTCCCTTCCGAACTCTGCACTTCCTCAGGAGATGTTTCCTGTTTGCTTTTAATTCAGGAGCTGCTGTAACTACAGGGAGCCTCTGCTGCAAAGAGGCTGAAACGTGGAGATCTGCTTTTTTCTCAATTGCAAAATAATGATTCTTTAGCTCAAGATTTGCTAAAAGTCCTTCATGGAGCTGTTGTGGGCTTTTATTTTTCTCCCTTCCCATGCTGCTGTGAACTTGGAGAAAATCACAGCAATAGAAATGTCAATTAAGGGACAGAAAGAGGGATTGGGGAGCAGATTGTCCACTGTGTGTGGGTTTGCTGTTTGTGATGTCTGTGTCTGGACTGGATGCCTTAGGAGGTTGAAATGAATGTTCAGAAGAAGGGATTTATGTCCCTAAGGCTGTTTGTCATGGAATCATGGAATGGTTTGGGATGGAAGGGACCTAAACCCATCCAGTGCCACCCCTGCCATGGCAGGGACACCTTCCCCTGTCCCAGGCTGCTCCAAGCTCCATCCAACCTGGCCTTGGGCACTGCCAGGGATCCAGGGATCCACAGCTGCTCTGGGCACCCTGTGCCCACCCTCCCAGGGAGGAATTCCTTCCCAATTTCCCATGTAAACCTGCTCTCTTGCAGGGAATTTGTGTATTCTGAGCACAAAGGTGCAGTGTGCCAGCTTGGGTTTGTGCAAGCATGCATGAACACATCCCAGCACAAACACATGGCAAAATTCACATTTCCTGTGTGCCAGCCCTGCAGCCTGCTGTGCTGAGAGCCCTTTCCAGGGGAGGGGAGGGGTGGGTGCTGGGCATTGCTCCTGTTCCCAGCTGCTGCACCCTCTGCACCTCTGCAGGAGGGTCACATCTGTCCCACCTCCCTCCAGCACAGGCTGATGGCAGGGCTGTAAAATATTGAATTTAGTGAAGCCCCATGGGTCCCCAGCACTGTAAAATACTGAGTATATTAAACCCTGATGGGTATACCTGTGTTGTAAAAAACTGAATATACTAAACCCCAGGGGATCTTCCAGGGCTGTAAAATATTAAATTTAGTAAAACCCTGTGGGTCTGCCAGGGCTGTAAAATATTGAATTTAGTAAATCCCTGTGGGTCTGCCAGGGCTGTAAAATATTGAATTTAGTAAATCCCTGTGGGTCTACCAGGGCTGTAAAATATTGAATTTAGTACATCCCTGTGGGTCTACCAGGGCTGTAAAATACTGAATTTAGTAAAACCCTGTGGGTCTGCCAGGAATGTAAAATACTGAATATACTAAACCCACAAGTGTCTACCAGGACTGTAAGATATTGAGTATATTAAACCCCTATGGAGTTGCCAGGGCTGTAAAATATTGAATTTAGTGAACCCCTATGGGTCTACTAGGGCTGTAAAATATTGAGTATATTAAACCCTGATGGGTATACCTGGGTTGTAAAAAACTGGATATACTAAACCCCTGTGGGTCTACCAGGGCTGTAAAATATTGAATTTAGTGAACCCCTATGGGTCTACCAGGAATGTAAAATACTGAATATACTAAACCCCAAGGGGTCTGCCAGGGCTGTAAAATATTGAATTTAGTGAACCCCTATGGGTCTACCAGGAATGTAAAATACTGAGTATACTAAACCCCAAGGGGTCTGCCAGGGCTGTAAAATATTGAATTTAGTAAATCCCTGTGGGTCTGCCAGGGCTGTAAAATATTGAATTTAGTACATCCCTGTGGGTCTGCCAGGGCTGTAAAATATTGAATTCAGTAAATCCCTGTGGGTCTAGCAGGGCTGTAAAATATTGAATTTAGTACATCCCTGTGGGTCTAGCAGGGCTGTAAAATATTGAACATGAAACCCCTCAGGATCTCCTCCCTGGGGTGAGCGTGTGACGCTGCCATGCCCAGGGGAGTTGCAATGCTGTGGTTTTGCAGAGGCTGAGCTGCCTTTGGTGTGTTCAAACCTTGCAGTGTGCTCAGAGCCTGCCATAAATCCATCTGCAGGTCCCTCTGCTCCTGCTGTGTGCTCTGAGCACTGGGATGAATAAGCACTTTGAGGCAGGGATGCTCCTCGCCCTCTGAGGCTCTTGCTCTGCCTGAGCTCTGCAGTGTTTTCCCTGCCTCCCTCGCAGCCCAGCCCTGCCAGGGAGCTGTGAGCAGCCTTCCTGAGGTTGTTCCACAGGCTCCAGGCTGATTTACTGGAGCAAAATAGGCCAGGAGGACCGGCAGGGAGAAGCTGGGGGATGAATGAAGTCACCGTGCTCCGCCAATCCGGGCAGGGCCACGCAGCTACGGGTGCCTCTTGATGCTGGCACCCAGCACCCCTTCTGCTGGAGCTTTGGTGCCTCCAGCCCTGCTGAGCGTGCACCAAAGAGTTACTAGGTCAGGCCCAATCGTTTGTGAGTGCTGTGTGAGGTGAGTGTGCTCAGGGGGATGCAGCTGAGGCTCCTGCACCACTCTGCACCTTTCAGTGTGCCTGGGCTCTGGTATGGCTGTTCTGCACCATCGCTGCTTCACCCGCCTGCCTGTCCCCCCTCACTCTTTTCTTTCCTCCCCACGTCAGTCCCCTCGTGTCTGAGCACTCCTCCTGTACCTGTGCACTGCTTAATTCCTGTCCTCCTCACTCCTGGAGTGCCCACTGGGGATGGGTGGGGTGGGGTGGGGTGGGGTGTGTGACTCTGCCTTCCTGCAGAGTGCCAGAGGATGAGCAGCTGGCTGGGAACTGGGCTGTTCTGCTCCCTGGGAGCTGGGTTATTTCCCTGAAAGCTGGGTTATTTCCCTGGGAGCTGGGTTATTTCCCTGGGAGCTGGGTTATTTCCCTGGGAGCTGGTTATTTCCCTGGAAGCTGGGCTGTTCTCCTCACTAGAAGCTGGGTTATTTCCCTGGAAGCTGAGTTATTTCCCTGGAAGCTGGGTTATTTCCCTGGGAGCTGGGTTATTTCCCTGGAAGCTGGGTTATTTCCCTGGGAGCTGGGTTATTTCCTTGCTCCTGGAAGCTGGGCTGTTCAGCTCACTGGAAGCTGGGTTCTTTCCCTGGGAGCTGGGTTCTTTCCCTGGAAGCTGGGTTATTTCCCTGCTCACTGGAAGCTGGGCTATTTCCCTGGGAGCTGGGTTATTTCCCTGGGAGCTGGATTATTTCCCTGGAAGCTGGCTGTTCTGCTCCCTGGGAGCTGGATTATTTCCCTGGAAGCTGGGTTATTTCCCTGCTCCTGGAAGCTGGGTTATTTCCCTGGGAGCTGGAAGCTGAGTTATTTCCCTGGGAGCTGGGTTATTTCCCTGAGAGCTGGATTATTTCCCTGGAAGCTGGGTTATTTCCCTGCTCCTGGGAGCTGTGTTGTTCCCCTGCTCCCTGCAGAGCTCAGCCTGGAAAGGAAGCTGGGAGCAGCAGCAGGAGGAGGAAGAGGAGCAGGGTCCTCTCTGTCCCTCAGCATCCTGCTGACCCTTGGGTGGTGGCAGGGGGAGCAATTGGGGACATAGCAGTGACTCAGGTCTTGTGCCAGGCTCCAAACAAGTTCCTAACCCAGAGCCACTTGCTTGAGACGCTTTTCCTGCCCTTCCTTGGGGGCACAATCTCGGGACTGACCCCTAAGTGCCTTTCACTGTCCTCACCCTCCTGTCAAGTTGTTCTCCTGTTGTTCTTTATCCTCTTTTGACTGTCCCTTTCTCTCCCCTCCCTCCCTCCCTTCTCCCCCATGCTCTTGTTCACTGCTAGGCCAAGCAGAAAGCATGGAGACGTCTGATATGGCGACAGCAAAGGTAGGATGGAAATGCTGCCGGCCTCACTGTGCGTAAGTGGTTTCGCTTGGCACCTTCTTACTCTGTCTCAACCTTTTACTGCCCCTTGGCCACCCTGCCTGCAGTGCTGGGCTGAGGATGGGCTCTAAGCCCTGGGAGGATGTCACAGGCATGAGGATGGAGGAAATGCTGGAGTGCTGGAGGTGGAGGTCGGGGGTGGGATGGGGACTGGGGGCTTGTGGTCCCTCTGTGACATCTGAGCAGGGATGCTGAGTGCTGAGTGAGTGAGTGACACTAGATGGTGCTTTAGGGGCAGCTTTCCACTCCCAGGGATGGTTGTGTGAAGAGAAATTCCTTCTGGCAGCCTCTTTTTTTTTTTTTTTTTTTTTTGGAAGGATCTCGGGGGAGTGTCGAGTGAGAAAGTAATTCGAGCTTATGGATGCATCCACCCTTTTCTGTGAGGCTTCTCTGTTGCCTGTGCCTTCCTTTCACCAGGCTGTGGCTTCTGGTTTCCTGTGGGCTGGCAGCCTGGAAATCTGGGAGTGGAGCTGGGTGGGTGCAGGGCTGGGAATGGCTGGGAGGCCTGGGAAGCAGCAGGCTGGCACCCCTGGGTGGGTGAACATCATGGCACGGTGCCCTTAGAGCCAAGGGGGGATTTCCTGGCCACCAGAAGGGCTCTGCTGGGGATCAGGGCAGGATGGGAGTGCAGGGGATGTGTTTGAGGCTTTGTGTCACACAGTGATGGAGCTCAGTGTGCATTAACAGCTCTGAATCCCTGATTCTGAGGCTGCTCTGGTGCATCCTGCTGCATCCAGGGACAGGCTCCTCCCTGGGTGTGCAATTCCTTGGCTAAACCCTTGCACTGTGTTCCATGGTGCTGTTCACAGATTGAAGGAATCCCAGCTGAGTTTTCCCTGTCACACAGATTCCAGCTGGAATTCCACCCTTGGATCCCAGCCTTTCCAATTCCACTTCCCTGGGTGAGGCTGGGGAAGGTTTTGCCCTGGCACTGGGGTTGCTCCTTGGTGCATGTTTGCAGTTTACTAAGTGTTAATCAATAAATTGTGTGATATGCTTCTGGATAAATGTCGCTTTATAAGGGTGAACTCATCCTCACTATTGTATTTGCTGAAAACTCAACTGCTCCAAACCCTCTTCAAGCTGCAGGGCTTGAAAAAAAAATCCCACTGAGGATGCTGAAGGGTCTGTGGCATTTCAGTTGGAGCTGTGGTGGCGTTTTGGGGAACTCACTTTTATCTCTGGGTTTAAAACAGACTTTCTCATGACAGAAACAACAGTCACTTGAAAATTGCTTTTCTCTGTACCTGGTTTTTTGTTTTAATTAAAGGGAAATGTGACCTACAGTGTTAAAGCACCATCTTAGCATGAATGTACTGAAAAAAATGCAATTATCTTTTTGGAGAAATGGAAAACTGAGTTGAGTTTGAAATTCTAAATCAGATACGACTTGGGAATTAGTTATGCAGACATTTCTGGAATGTGCAGAGGTTTATTTGAACTTAACCTTGGTGAATGCTGATGTTTAGTCCCCACTTCTTGTTTTAATTCTGTTTTCATTGCTGACTTTGAGCCAGTTACCCCTGTAAGGAGTTTAGAGCATTAAAGAGATGTTGTTAATTTTGCTTAATTTCTGCTGGGGTGAGTCTGGAAGAATTTCTGAGGAGGTTGAAGAGAGTTGTTTCCTGATGCCGGAATGTTCGAGAAGTGGCCAGGGGCTGGGATGGATGTCAGGGTGAAAAAAAAAAAAAAAAAAGAAAGAAGGAGAAGTGAGAGAGCAGGATGAAATGAAGATTGTAAAATCAGGGAGCTCCTTCCACCCTGGCACTGCAAGGTTCTGCTTCTCTGCCCTGCAAACTCAGCCATGGAAATCTCTGCAGTTTGGGATGTTGTCAGAGATGTTTAAGCTGATTTACTTGTTCCATCCTGAGGGAAACGTGTTCCTCTCCTGAGCTGGGAGGAGGTGATGAGTGAAGGCAGCCAAGGTGCCTTTTACAGCATCACAGGGATTTTTAGAGATGATTTCCATGGTTTTTAGCAGGCAGCATTGCCTGGCATTGCTTGGAGAAATGTCTGTGAGGGGAAAAGGACAAACCAGCTGTGTGTGAATAAAATTATTATTAATAATTTTAACATTATTAATTAAACATTATTACCTGACTTTTACTTTCTGTGGTTGCCTCTGGGCTTCCAGCCTCCCCCTAGGCCAGGGGTGGTGGTAAATCCTGAGCAAAAATTGCCTTTTTTTTTTTTCTTGCAGCACCAAGCCCTAATTCCTGCCTGTCCCTTTGTGCAGATGTTCCTGCCTCTGCACAGCCCTGTTTTATCTGGACAGCACCACCCAGCATTTCTTTCATCCAAGTAGGGGGCCAGGAAAAAACAAAAAATAACAAAATCCTCTAGTTTTTTGTATTCCAGACCTGACTTTTAAAATTCATGAGGCCTTGACAGTTTGTACAGGTCAGGAAAAACATCCAGTCTTTTTTTCCAACCCATTTTTTTGTTGTTGTTGTTGGTTTTTTTTTCTGCTGCTCCTGCTCTCCCAAGTTTTTCTTCAGTTTGAGAAAGTTCTGCCTGGTTTTGGTTTTGTTGCTGTTTTTAGTGTTTGTGTGTGCTGCTGCTGCTTGACTTCCTCCTCCTGACTGGTGCTGGAAGCAACCAGGAGCCCCAAGGGAGGTTTTATTAATGGAATTCTTGATCTGGACCAGGAATACTCAGAATGTTACTGGCACCAGGCCAGGATCCAAATTATCTTAATTCTTTTTGAAGTTTATGAGAATTTTTTCCTGGGAGAAAGGACAGGGATGAGGCAGGACAACACAACCACATGAACTTGTCTTATTATTATTTATTGTTTGTGCTGAGCAAATGATGCTCATTTAATGATCTAATTAAAGAATGAGATTGCCTCCCCCAAACAATCCAAATGGCATTCCAATAAAATCATTGGATTTACAACTTTTATGGCTGGAGGGGAAAATGAACCTCTGGTCCAACATCCTGTGTGAAGGATGAAAATGGTGCAAATGTGTATTTATGGCTCTGTGAGGGCACCTGCACACATTTCAGAGCTGCTGTTCAGCTCAGCTATTATGTTTATTTTCACAAAACATCAAAACAAACTCTAAAGATAACCAGTGTTTACCCTTTCATGCCTATTTTAAATTTTTTGTATGGAAAAAGAGTTTTTACCAAAATATCAATGGCTTGGGAAAGCTCTTTTGAGTGCAAAACATGATCATGAAAGATATTTGCCACAAAATTGACATTTATACAGATGAGGACAATATATCAATGATGCTTTTTACAACAATTTTCTGAATTACAACCTGCAGTTGCACAGAGCAGTGAGAAGCCAGGGATTTATAGAGCTTCCCTTTCCAAAACAGAGGCCAGAAATGGCTTTGGACCCCTCCAACCACAGCTCTGACTGATTTTTTTTTTCATTTTCCCTTTTAGTGGGATGGAGTAGGTAGATAATGAATCTGGAATTCTTCTTGCATGTGACTGACAGGTATTCTTAGCTCTGAGGGGGTGGCTGTGCATACCTACAGCTGCTTTATTTCAATTTTTATACCTTTTTTTCTTTTTTTCCCCCACTGGAATAATTAAGTGCAGAGGATGGGGGGAAAGTGATGGGTTGTCCATGCAGCTGGAACAGCTGGGAGGATTTTGAACAGCAAATCCAGAGGTTAAACAAACACCTTCCCAGCCATCTCTTCCTTGGATAATTTCCCCACCCCTCACATCATTTAGATAAAAAAAAAAAAAGAAAAAGAAAAAAAAGTGCATGACTGCTTATCTCTTAATACCTTTCTTGCCTGAGCTTTGATTTCCAAACATGTGACTCTGCAGCATTAGTCTGTCCTAGATTTGCCAAGCTTGCAGGTCTCCTGACCCATTTTACAGCATTTGGGATTTGCCTCCCTCCTTGACAACCTGCAGGCCACAGCTGCAAAGCTTCTCCTGGAGAAAAGCCCAGCCCAAAGCCTGGCCCAAGCTGCTCTAGGTGGGACTAAGAAGGGCTGAGCCTGGGATTATGTGGGGTGAGACTTGAAAGTGTTTTTTGTTGTGAGGAAATTCGACTTTATGGTGAAGTGAGTGATTTTTGTGTAGAGTTAAACAGAAAATGCATTGCAAAGTTGTTGTTGGAGCCAATTCCCAAAGCAGGGATTTGGGATCTCCCCAGCTGCAGAAATCCCATTTCAGCATCACTTCCCCAATTTCTGAAACTTCAGTCCAAGATGCTGCTTCATTTCACCTGGAATGGTCCCAGCCCTCCAAAAGTGACTTTTCAGAACTAGAATTTTGCTTCTCTTCATCTTTTCAGGGTTTGAGAATCTGAAAGAAACATCTTTGTTGTTATTAGGCACAGTAGGAAAGCAAAGAACCACATTTATGACTTTCCAAAGGGAATGTGGGCATCAGAATCCCAGAGATTCCTTGGAAAAATGTCTCAAAAAACCAAAAACCAGGACAGAGCTGTGGAACTGCCCCAAGCACCCCCTGAACAAAGGTGGTGATTTTACAGATTAAGGTTTTTGTCAGTCAATTTTTAATTATCTGCAGCCATGGGGATGGGGGTGTGACTGCAAAAAAAAAAAAAGACAAAATACCATTTAAAGCCTTTCAAGAGAGTAGAATCTTGATTTACACACTGCTCTCTTTCCTCTACCACCCCTAAAAATGAGGAATTCCTGCAGGATTTATAATCCAGACTTCCTATCAGTACCAAACCCTTTCAGAACTCTCTGTGTGTAATAAGAGTGTGGATGTCCATCCCTTTCTTCACTTTGTGAAGAAATAATGTCATTATAAGTGATTTGAAATCCACTGCTCCTACCAACCTGGAAGGTGAACAGAAGAATTCCAGGGGAAAGCAGCGTGAATTGCAGGAAATGAGGCTGGAACTGCAATAATTGGCATTTTTCCCTCGAGGCCAAGCCCTGTCCTGTGGGTGTGGGGTGCTCTGCTGTGGGGGGCAGAGCTCTGGTTCTGCTCTGATAAGAGATGGGGAACAACGGCTCTGCTGTTCCTCAGTGCCGGGAACTTGCTCCCTGCCTCACTGAGGATTTTGGTTTCCATTAGGAAATTTGGTTTTCCATTATGAAATTCAGGTTTCTATTAGGAAATCTGGTTTTCCATTAGGAAATTGGGTTTTCCATTAGGAAATTCAGATTTTCCATTAGGAAATTCGGTTTTCCATTAGGAAATTCAGATTTTCCATCAGGAAATTTGGTTTGCCATTAGGAAATTCTGTGTTCCATTAGGAAATTCAGGTTTCCATTAGGAAATTCAGATTTTCCATTAGGAAATTCAGGTTTCTATTAGGAAATTCAGTTTTCATTAGGAAATTCAGTTTTTCATTAGGACATTCAGGTTTCCATTAGGAAATTTGGGTTTCCATTAGGAAATTCAGTTTTCTATTAGGAAATTCAGGTTTCTATTAGGAAATTTGGTTTTCCATTAGTTTTCACAGCCCTCAGGTGAGTCTGTGGGGTCTGACTCTCTCCCCTTCAGGAAGCTGCAGAGGGGAGCTTTGTCAGGAGCTGTGGTGATAGCACAAGGAGAAATGGGTGCAAATTGAAAGGGGAAATTCAGGTTACATGTCCCAGCTGCTGGAGCATCACCAGGGATGCAGTTCTCTTTCCTGGCCTGAACTGAGCTCGTCCCTGCTCTGGGATAGTCAGGGAATTGGATTGATGGTTTGGAAAATCCCCCCACAAGCATCAACCACCAAATATTGCAGCTGTGGCAGAGGGAGGAGAGGATTGGGGCTCACTCTGCCTCTTCCTCCAGCTCCCCTGCATAGACAGGAGCTGGTGCTGGAAGAGAAAAGTAGAAAAAGGCCAAGGGAGCACAACCCACATGTATGAGAGGCCTTCAAAACTCCCACCTGTTCTTGCTGGCCCCAGAAACTGATTCCACAAGAGGGGAAGCATGGCCAGGACTGAGGGGAGTCTGCAGCAGAGATGGAGAGGGGATTTTATGAGAGCATGGAGTGACAGGACAAGGGGAGATGGCTTCACACTGTCACAGTAGGGTCAGGTTGGATTATAGGAAATATTCTTTACTGTGAGGGACATGAAGTGGCAGGGCAAGGGGAGATGGGTTCACACAGGCAGACAGTAGAGTTAGATTGGATAATAGGAAATATTCTTTACTGTGAGTGGGGCAAGACCCTGGCACAGAGAAGCTGTGGCTGCCCCATCCCTGGAAGTGTCCGAGGCTGGACAAAGCGGTCTGGCAGGCTCTGTCCCTGCTCTTGTGTGGGGAAGCTTGGGATGAGGAGACCCTTGCTGTCCATCCGTGGGCTGGGGGAGCGAGGTCAGGGGAGCGGGGCTGGAGGAGCAGGGCTGGCAGGGCTGGGACAGGGGAGAGGAGTGGGGCTGGAGGAGAGGAGAGGAGAGAAGAGGAGAGGGGCTGGAGGAGCAGAGTGGGGCTGGGGGAGAGGAGAGGAGAGAAGAGGAGAGGGGCTGGAGGAGCAGAGTGGGGCTGGAGGAGAGGAGAGGAGAGAAGAGGAGAGGGGCTGGAGGAGCAGAGTGGGGCTGGAGGAGAGGAGAGGAGAGAAGAGGAGAGGGGCTGGAGGAGCAGAGTGGGGCTGGAGGAGAGGAGCAGGGCTGGAGGAGCGGGACTGGGGGAACGGAGCGGGGCTGGTGGAGCAGGGCTGGCGGAGAGGAGCGGGGCTGGAGCACCGGGGCTGGAGGAGCAGAGCGGGGCTGGAGGAACGGAGCGGGGCTGGAGGAGAGGAGCAGTGCTGGAGGAGCAGAGTGGGGCTGGGGGAGCAGAGTGGGGCTGGGGGAGAGGAGAGGAGCGGGGCTGGAGGAGCGGGACTGGGGGAACGGAGCGGGGCTGGTGGAGCAGTGCTGGAGGAGCAGAGTGGGGCTGGAGGAGCAGAGTGGGGCTGGAGGAGCGGAGCAGTGCTGGAGGAACGGAGCAGTGCTGGAGGAGAGGAGCAGTGCCAGAGGAACGCAGCAGTGCTGGAGGAGCAGAGTGGGGCTGGAGGAACGGAGCAGTGCCGGAGCAGCACAGCAGTGCCGGAGCAGCACAGCAGTGCCGGAGGAACATAGTGGGGCTGGAGGAGCACAGCAGTGCCGGAGCAGCACAGCAGTGCCGGAGGAGCAGAGTGGGGCTGTAGGAGCACAGCAGTGCCGGAGCAGCACAGCAGTGCCGGAGGAGCAGAGTGGGGCTGTAGGAGCACAGCAGTGCCGGAGCAGCACAGCAGTGCCGAGCAGCGCGGCCGGCGGAGCTGTCCGGGGCCGGGCGCTGCCGTGGCGAGCGGCGCTGCCGTGGCGGGTGCCGTGGCACGCTGCGGTGCCGCCGCTGCTGCACATGCTCAGCAGAGAGCGGGCCGGCTCAGCCCCAGCGGCCGGCGCTGCTGCTGCTGCTGCTGCTGCTGCGGGGAGCCCTGCGCGCCTCGCCGCGGCTCCGGGGGCGCGGGGCGCGGCCGTGCCCCGGCGCGGGGGGCTCGGCGCATGGGGCTCGCAGCTCCCCGCGGGACGCTCGCCGGCCGGGGCTGCTCCAGTATGTGCTGGGACCTCTGGAGCTGTCAGCGGGCAGACAAGGACACGGGCAGCGGATTATCGTGGCTGTACTAATGAAAGGGTTCAAGCTCGCCTGGTAAGCGCGCGGTGCGGGGAAGGGGCGGGGGGGATGCTGTGGCCCCCTCCCCGAAATGGGGGGAAAAAAGGGATGCGCTGCTTCTCCGAGTTACCGCTGCGGCACGGCCGGGGGGATCTGAGTGCGGGATGCGGCGGGGAGGAAGGTACAGGGAGAGGCTCCGGCGGCGGATGCGGCGCTGGGCCGCTCTGTCCGGGCAGCTCCGCATCCGCGTAGCGATGTCCTGAGCATCCCTGCTCTACCCTGAGCATCCCTGCCATACCCTGAGCATCCCTGCCATACCCTGAGCCTCCCTGCCATACCCTGAGCATCCCTTCTATACCCTGAGCATCCCTTCTATAGACTGAGCATCCCTTCTATACCCTGAGCATCCCTGCCATACCCTGAGCATCCCTGCCATGCCCTGAGCATCCCTGCCGTGCCCAGAGCATCCCTGCCATACCCTGAGCATCCCTCCCATACCCTGAGCCTTCATCCCTGCCATGCCCTGAGCATCCCTTCCATTCCCTGAGCATCCCTTCTATACCCTGAGCATCCCTGCCATACCCTGAGCATCCCTGCCATGTCCTGAGCATCCCTGCCATGCCCTGAGCATCCCTTCCGTGCCCTGAGCATCCCTGCCTTGCCCTGATCCTTCCTCCCTGCCATACTCCGAGCATCCCTCCCTGCCATACCCCGAGCATCCCTGCCATGCCCAGAACCTTCCTCCCTGTCATACCCAGAGCCTTCCTCCCTGCCATACCCCGAGCATCCCTTCCTGTCATACCCAGAGCCTTCCTCCCCACCATGCCCCGAGCCTCCCTCCCCGCGGTCCGGCTGCATTTCCCTGCTCCCCTCCGGATTGTGCACGATCCGCATCACCCGCGCTCGGGAGCTGCTTGGTCGCACAGGAAAATAAGCACGGGGTGCTTTTACCGAAGAAAGGTGGGGGGATAAAAAAGTGTTTTGGATGCTGCGTGCGTGGAATGGCTCCTGCTCGGCTCGTCCTTTAAATAGCGGCTTTGGGGATGCTGTGAGAACACAGCAGAGTTCCAGGGAGCCCGGAGCTGCCAGCAAGGTACCCAGGGCTCCTTCATTCTGTAATTCTGGGTGTTTTGGGGATAAACTCATCAGGTTTGGCTAAGTGGGCAGTGAAAGAAAACATTGTGTGGGTGAAAGGCAATTGTGAAAGCTCTGTGTGTGTGTGTCTGAAATGTTTGCACGCAGATGTTTTGTTGGTTGAGTTTGTATTTTACAGGGGTAGGTAAATATATATGTGTCATAGAGGATGCAATTATATATCTATATATAAAATATAATATAAACTTGACCACCAAAGGCTTGTATAGAATTCCTGAGTATATCAAAACTATTTTAAATTTCCAATAAGTCAAAACCACTTAGTTGGAATAAATAGCCTTTGAATTATGATGATGGAATTGATTTAACCAGAACTTTATCAGATGGGAACAGTGCCAGAGTTAACAGTGGAATGTGACTTCGTAATTTGGGTTGAATTGGATGACAAGGGCAATGGGAAGGCCTGTTTCTTTTCCTTAATCCTTTTTTTTCTGGAATGAAAAGGGAAGTAATCCTAGAAATAACAACCTCCCTCTCAAGTGTGCTAGTTTGCATCAGGATGAATGTGGTGCTTTGAGATCCTTGCCTGTAAAGTGTGAGAAAACAGCGAAGTTATTTTGTATTTATCATTTTACTTATTGTTGCTATTTAAATTTTATCTTTTTTTTTTTTTTTCCCTGTGTAAAAAATAAAAGCACTACAGTATAGAACTAGGAAGCATCTTGTACTGGGCCCCAGGGGACAGACCCGAGCCAGGGATGACTCAATAGGTCATTTCTTTTTCTAATTTCTCTAATTCTGTCTTTTATTTAATTACATTGAGAGCCTTTGAATTTTCCCTGTGTATACATGGCTCTGTCTCACACAGGCTGTACAAATGATACGGATATTACACGATTTTTTTAATGGAAAAAAAGCCCCTCTCTTGCAGTGATCTGCTGCCTTCTGTGCTGTGCAGTTGGGCTGAGGAGTTGCATAATAGCTCAGTGTACCAGCAGCAGAGCAAAGCGTGTGCTGGAAATGCTGGGAAGGCTGGGATGGAGTGGATCTGCAGTGACACAGCCCCGCTGCATCCCCATCCCTGCCTGCCCCAAACCCTGGGCAGTTCTGCTGTTCCCAGCCCAGCCCAGCTCCCCTGGAGCATCCTGGGGGTGCTGCGGGCTGGGAGCAGGGCGGGGAGGCTGTGGAGGATTCCTGGGGACATAAGCAGATTACAGAGCTGGAGGAAGTGCTGGCTGCTCTTCAGTAGGTGACGCTCTTCCCTCTGCCTTCCTGGGCTGCAGGCAGGGCCCGGGGGCTCTGGGCAGCCCTGGACCCCTTTGTTCTCCCTAAAAATCCCCATCAGCTCTCCTGGAATCACTTCATGCTGCCTCCTCAACATCCCCCTTCATCCCCATCCCAAAATTGCACATTCTGATTGCTTCCCTTATTTAATTATACAGCATTCTGGATTCTGCAGCTGTCACTCTGTTCCCCCTAGGATATTTACAGGCAGTTTTGTTTATTTGGTTGTGCTGCAGCATCCACGCACAGGAGGGTGAGTTTGGGATGTTATTTCGGGTCCTTCTTTGCCCAAATCTGTGTGTTTGTCCCTGCTGGATTGATTGGAGGAGCACAGATTTAAGGACAGAATTAATGCAGGGTTGTCTGAACTTGCTTGGGGATATTTAATATGGGCTGGGCAGCCTTGATGCAAAATGAATTTATAGGGTTAATATTTATATAAAGAAAAAACAACAGTGCATGGGATGCACACAAATCCTCTGGTGCCTGCTGGGGTTAACCCAGATTTCCTGAGGGAGCCATGCTCAGAGGGACACATGATTTCTGCTGTACCAGGGAGGGACAGAGAGCTGTCAGCAGGAGCAGCCTGCTCTGACCCTTGGAACAGCGCTTGCTTTTCCCACTTTCCAGCCCCCACATCCATCCCGTGCTGTCTGATCACAGCCAGTCCCACCGTGTGTGACATCAGGGACCCTCTGTCCTGTCCTGGCTGTCCCCTCACACCATGCCCTGCATTTATTGCCACCTCATCCTGCCCAAAATGATCTCATCCCCACCTGGCCGCAGCCACGGGCTCTGCAGCACGCAGGGGACAGCCAGGGGGCTAGGTGACATCAGAGTGTGCCAGGGGACAGCCAGGGGGGCTGGGTGACATCAGAGTGTGGCAGGGGATGGCCAGAGGGGCTGGGTGACACCGGAGTGTGGCAGGGGACAGCCAGGGGGGCTGGGTGACATCAGAGTGTGGCAGGGGACAGCCAGGGGGGCTGGATGACACCAGAGTGTGACAAGGGACAGCCAGGGGGGCTGGATGACACCAGAGTGTGGCAGGGGACAGCCAGGGGGGCTGGGTGACATCAGAGTGTGGCAGGGGACAGCCAGGGGGGCTGGGTGACATCAGAGTGTGGCAGGGGACAGCCAGGGTGGGTGGGTGACACCGGAGTGTGGCAGGGGACAGCCAGAGGGGCTGGGTGACATCAGAGTGTGGCAGGGGACAGCCAGGGGGGCTGGGTGACATCAGAGTGTGGCAGGGGACAGCCAGGGTGGGTGGGTGACACCGGAGTGTGGCAGGGGACAGCCAGAGGGGCTGGGTGACACTGGAGTGTGGCAGGGGACAGCCAGGGTGGGTGGGTGACACTGGAGTGTGGCAGGGGACAGCCAGGGTGGGTGGGTGACACCGGAGTGTGGCAGTGGCATGATGAAGGAGCTGCTGTGGCGTCACTGTGCTCCAGCACACGTCCTGGTGGCAGGAATGATGCTGCAGCCCCCGAGGACGCTGCTAGGACAGATGACAGCAGCGATTTGCCTCAGCAGGGTCTGGTGTCTTGTGTTAATCAGTGATTTCTGTGCTCCTAATGCTGTTTGCATCTCTAGATTGTGACCTGGTGTTGTGAGAGACAGTTTTGCCTCCAGGCTGACATCACTGTTGTCTCCCAGCTCCTCGGGATCTGCAATCAGCCAGGCCTCCAGCTTTAAATCTCAGCAAGCCAAAATCCAGAGCAGCCTCTCCCTCCCTTCCATCCCAGGCTGTGCTGCTTGCCCTGCTCTTCCTTCTTAGGAGTTTTGGGGAGTTCATGATCCAACAGAGATGAAAGCTAATTTAGATCTTTGATGAAAAATGAGAATCTAATGCCAGAAGAGCATTGCAGGGACAAAAACAAGCTGGTAACTGAACTTGATGTCCCATAAATGGGATACTGAATAAAACTCTGCTCGTCTGATTTTCCTTTTTTTTTTTTTTTTTGTGGTTCCTTCTGCATTGCTTGTACTGCGCTGTTGATTGGAATAATTCTGAGCTGCAGAACCTGTGATCTGGAACCTACAGAGGAAATAAGGGCCAAAGGCTCCACTAAAAATAAATCTGTAATTCATTTTTCTGCTAGTGCCTGTGGGTGAGAAAAAAAAAAAAACCAACAACCTCTCAATGTTCCAACACCCTGCTTATCTGAGGGAAGGATCTATTATGTAGTTGTGGGGGTGGGATGGGAACTAAGGTAGGGTTACAGAACAGCAGAGCTAAAATTAGAAGTTGTTTGATGTCAGGGAGCAGTGAAGATTGACTTGAGGCAGTTTCAGTTCTGCATTCTGGAGGCTGTGGCTGCAGGGGAGCTTTGTGCCTCCACCAGGCTGCCCCTGGCTCTGGAAATCCGAGTGTCAGAGGGGCAGGAGGAGTTCCTGAGCTGTCACACTCAGCCCACCCAGCTCTGCTCTTCCAGCCTTGCCACTTCCTTGAGATGTGGAATAGCAGGATGGGGGGACAGGGACAGGAGGGATGGTTCTGTCCTCCCCTCCAGGCTGGAGTCCTCCTGTGACACACAGGGGTGACAAACGTGGCCCCTTGATTACCCAGGGAAATGATGAAGCTGCTTAAAGCACTTTCAGTTTTGTACTGAGGCTGCAGAGCCTTCGAGAGCTGCTGTGTGCAGCGACAACTTCATCCCGTGGCACTGCAAATGATCCCAAATGAAAGTGGATTTCCAAATCAATTCTTCCTCAATTTTTGGAGAAGCTTTGCAAAATAGTACTGTTGAAGTTCCATGATTGTGCTGTTTGACCTTCATGCCACAGGTTCAAGTGTTGCATTTTCAGTCTTTCCTGTCTTCATTGATTCTTCTGCGCCTACATCTTCCTTTGTGCCTTTTATTCAGGGGGGAAGAAATAGGTGCTGATAATCCTGGGCTAAAAACCACCAGAGCTGACCCACATACATATAAATATGGCTCTGGTATTGGGGAGAGGAGAGGCCTTAGCTCCTTATGAATTCTGCAAATGGATTGAGGAATCACAATGTTCCGGCGGTTCGGTAGGAAGAGCAAACCTCATTAACAGGTCGCTCATCTTCCCTGCATCCAGAACCTTCTGAGCTGGCCATACATCCTGAACATTCTGGCTGTCCATAAAGTGCAGTTTTTATCCTTTTCCAGCACAAAGATGTTGTGCCAGGTGCCTGGAAGGACAGCTTGGAGCAGCGCTGGCAGGTTTATTTTGTAGATGGTTCTGTGGCACGCAGTCACTGAGGGGTTGTTAGCAGGGTTTGTCTAATTTCTCTGCCCTTGGTGTTATTTTTTCTGCCTTTTTCCATAGTGGGAAGCCCTAGGAAGCAGTGAGGAGCCTAATCTGAGTACACTAAACTCAAGAGAAAGCTTTGCACACAATTCCCTTGGCCAGGCTGTGCTCATGGGCACCAAGAGAGGCAGAAAAAGGAGCAGGGTCAGCCCAGCTCCAGTTTTATCCTGGTCTGCACAGTGGCAACAGGCTGTGAAACACAACTTTTATTTTAGTAAAAGTATGAAATTGCAGTGGAAGGAGGCCATTTGAAATAAAACCAAGGCATTTTGAAGCCCTTGATCTGAGACTGGGTTTGCTGTGTGATAATAGACTGGTAAAATCATCCCTTTAATATTTTTGTTTCTTATGTGGTTGGCTCTTGGCATCAAGTTTTGACTTAAATTTGGATAAACATCTGTAATTTTGTTCTCTAATATATATGTGCATATTGAAGCCTCTCTGAGGACATCCAGACAGAGCAGCTCTTTGTCTCAGGCCATGAAGAAGCTGCACTTTGCAGAGTGTGCTGCCAGCACCCGGAATCTCCCCCCCAGATCTCTCCTTGGGCTGCAGATTATTTTGGCTAATTGAATCCTAATCGTTTGTTTTTGCTGGGAAATTGCCTTTTACTCTTATCAGATGGCAAGATCACCTTGCTCTCTGTCTCCAGTCCTGGGGCAGCCTCAGAAATGTCAAGTGAAGGGCAAAGTGCTTGGAATGGCTCTGGAATTCTGCAGCCTTTGTTCTCTCAGGAGTCGAGGTGAATGAGGCAGCAGTGGGGCTGTTCCAGACATTCTTCTCCTCACTGAAAATGTGGAAAATTCAGTCAAGAAGGGATAAAATGTGGGGCTGAGGCTGCTGGGTGCTGTTTGACTGCTCAGTCCCATCCAAAGGGAGGGAAGGCGCTGCCTGTGGGAGTCACGAGAGCTCCTGGATCTGCCACCGACCTTTTTTATCCTGATGTTGCCTCTGCCTCACTTTCCCTGCTGCAAAATGAGGCAAAACCAGTCTCCCCTTCTTCTCCCTCTGTCTGGAGCAGAGATTTCCATGGGACAAAGTTAAGGAGATGTTGGATAGAAATCAGTCTCCCCTTCTCCCTCTGTCTGGAGCAGAGATTTTCATGGGACAAAGGGAAGGAGATGTTGGACAGAAATCACTCTCCTCTTCTTCTCCCTCTGTCTGGAGCAGGAATTTCCATGGGACAGAGGCTGGAAGGAGATGTTGGACAGAAATCACTCTCCTTTTCCCTCTGCCTGGAGAAGAGATTTTCATGGGACAAAGCCTGGAAAGAGGTGTTGGGCAAAAATCACTGCCCCATCCTTCTCCCTCAGTCTGGAGCAAAGATTTCCATGGGACAAAGTTAAGGAGATGTTGGATAGAAATCAGTCTCCCTTTCTCCCTCTGTCTGGAGCAGGGATTTCCATGGGACAGAGGCTGGAAGGAGATGTTGGACAGAAATCAGTCTCTCCTCCCTCTGTCTGGAGCAGATATTTCCATGGGACAAAGGGAAGGAGATGTTGGACACTGTCCCACGTTTCTAAGTGCCTGATTCACCCCGTGTGTGTTGATAGTTGTGTTGGACTGAAGAGAAACACTCACATAGCTGGAATTTCTGTTTCATTTCTGCTCAGCAAGTGGGCAGGGGCAAGGCTTGAAAGAGGCAAAAATTGCCATCAAAACCCTTGTGGCATTTCTTGACAGAATCACGGTGTCCTGGTCAACTTTTCCTGCTTTTTCCAGCTGAAATTCCAGATTTCTCTCTGTTTTAACCAGTTCATGATATTCCTTTGGTTGATTGAGCAGCTACTGTGTTTTTGCTTGAACCTTCCCCTGAGTTCAGGCCTGGTTAGAAAGTACATCATAATGCCATTATTATTTTAATTGATGCTTGTTATGATTGGTAACTACAAATTTCAGGATTTTGAGCCTGTTTGAAGTAAATTATAGAAACTGCAACATATATAATAATAATATATCCAAGGATGGAATATCCAAGCTCAGGAAATGGAGACACCAAGCCCAAAATGCTGCACAGAATGCTGGAATGTTCTCTGAGCTTCTCCTTTCCTAAAATTTTCTTTTTGACCAGATTTAGGCCTGTGCTGATGATTATATTTTACATTTTCCAGTGGGTTTTTCCCCTGTAACCATTTTTCCAGGACAGAATGCTCTCTGTGGTCGCAGCCAAGTGATCTGGGGGCAGATGCTCTGCTTTTTTCCCAACTAAAAAAAGATGCACAATGCTGCCACTCTCCTTTGACAATGTCACAGCCACTCCATGCATGTGGCAGAAGAGCAGAGAAAGAGGAATTTGTGGATTTTTTTGGGGATATTCATGTATTTGGGGTATATATCTTGAATAATTTTTCAGCCACTCAGAATACCAGGTTTGGTAGAATGTGGTTTGGACCACAGCTAAGTTCAGGCCTTGGAATTGGAAGGAGAAAAATGGAAGAGAAAATGGAGCAGAATGAAAAAGACTTTGGGGGAAAAGGGAGGTAGCAAAATTTTGGTAACAGAAGGAAATGTCCAGATATGAAAATAAAATTAGAACAAATTAGCTGGAGGGGGAACACACAACTTATTTAGTTCCAGAGCAGCTCCCTTTAATTAGAATCATTCCCTTAATGAAATAAATGACAGGAGAAGGAGGTGGCCAGGCCTGAGCACTGCAGAGATCATTTGCAAACTCTCAGCCCTGGTGCAGGGAGGACACACGAGGTGCTGTGAATTAAAAGGTTTGCACTGGAGACAGAGGAGTTTTAGAGAGCTGAGCTGTAATTTTGGTTATTTCTGACCCCACAGGACCAGAAATAAAGCAGCTCTGGAGATGTGAAAGAAGTGCCCTTTGCTGGTGAGGAGATTGGCTTGTGGCTGTGCAGCCCTCAGAGCTGGAATTGGGCTTTTTTCAGAGAAATGTGATGCACAAGCTGATGCACATTTTGGGAATGAGGTTTGGGAGGCAGACTCGTGCTGAGCTGCAGGCCATGCAAAAGGATGAGTCTGGAGGCCAGGCTCAGAACCTCAGCAATCTTCAGTGGCTGCTCCAGGGCACTAAAGCTGCATCATTCCTTCAAACACCTGCTGGATTATTTCTCCAGCAGGAAGAACAAGTTCCCCATGGATTCTTTTAAAGGCAGCTGATAGCACAACTGGTGTGGGAAATGGAACTGTTTCTAAAATTGTGTTGTTTTACAGCAAAAGAGGCTCTTGAAAGCAGAGATTTGCTGTGCTGGGAGATTTTCATGCCCCACCTCCAGCTTGAAGGAATAAATTCCATCCTAAATAGTCAGGATGGACAAAGGGTAGAAGAAAGGAAGTGGAATTAGTCCTGGTTTGCAGATGAGGCACATGGAGACCAAAGATGTTTTTCCTTTAAATCTATTTATTAATAGCTGTGTATTCATTCCCTACTGGAAGCTTGGCTTAGGAGAGCAAAATATTGCTGTAGTTTAAACAATTCTCTAAAGAGAGCAAACTCTACTGAAGTAAGAGCCAGGATGAGAAATGCAAACATCCATCCCTGTCCCCTGCACTTCTCACAGGGGACTTGCCCAGAGCCACAAACTGAATCCTTGTAATTGTCCCCAAACAGCCTGTGCCCTGCTCGTGTTTGGAGATGCTATAATTATCCTGAGGACATCTGTTCTTTCAAGGATCACAGCCCAGATCAGGAACTTGGGAAGATTTGGATGTCACTTTGCAAGATTTCCCACATGGAACTTCAGATCACATGGATGTCTGTGTGTGTGTCTTGGAAGTTTTGGGGATAAAAATGCAGCAAGTCCAAACAATCCTTGAAATTGTAACACTCAACCAGCCCTGAGAGCAATGATTGCAAACCTTCAGAGTCCTGCATTGCTGCAGGCTGGGCTTTAAAAAAATGGAAATAATGGAAAGCAGAACTAGGGACTGAAAATGTGTGATATTATTGATTATTGATCCATGCTGCTCCAATGGGGTGTTCTGTACAGGGCCAGGAGTTGTAATCCTTGTGGGTTCCTTCCAGCTCAGGATATTCTGTGGTTCTGTGGTTCAGTTTTGTCTTTATTTACAGTTACCTATTGCTGTTTATGAGCATGACAAGTGGATGAGTTTATTCCACTTCTCTCCTGCTCCTGGCTGTGAGGATTTGACTTCAGCCTTGTTTCTTTCCCACAATTGTATATAATCCCATTACTCATTGTTCAAAAAAGGAAGAAAAAAACCCAAACAAACCCCCCAAACCTTTTAATACAGCTTCTCTTTCTCTTCAATATTTACATTCTTCAAATATTTGTTGACCACTCCACTTTGTTTACCCTTCAAGTTTGTTTTCACAAACGAGCCTCGTGAGTGCTGTGATGCTTTTGTTGCTTTCCTTTGAACTCATTGCTGTGTAAGAAAATCTCAGCTTGTTTGGCACCCTTCTGACGTGTTCCTGGCTGGGATTAACTGATCATGCAGAGCAAATATTTCATCATTCCATGAGCTGTGATTGATCAGCCCCGAGTCACATCAGTCCTGCCCGCTCCTCTATCATGTCAGCAACATTTTTCATTTGCCTGCTGCTCTTCCCCTGTCCATCTGTGTTGCTTTTTTTGCTTTCTAAATTCTTTAAATTGCAGTCTGTGGCTTTGTTTCCTCTGTTGCACCTGCCTGGAGCAGGTATAAACCCAAGGACGGCAGCAGGGCTGTGTTCCTGCTTTTTCCCAGCCGGGAATCAGGCACAGGCTCTGTTTATTTTCCCCAGACAGGTTTTTAAGTGTGTTTATATACACTTTCAAGATGAGTCACATTGTTACCTTCTGCATTGTAGAACCTCCGTGCGGGAGATGGCCTTGCCCAGAGTTTGTATTTGGAAATACCCGAGTGTTGAAGGCAAATATTTCTATTTATTCTAAATATTTCCTGTTGCTGCCTGCTGTTCTAGCAGGGGAAATCGATGCTTTGTGCTGCCTGATAAGGTTTGGGAGGGCGTGCAGCCCCCCAGGGTGAAAAGGCAGAGCTTTGTGGGAGCCGGGAAGTGGAATTTCGAGGTAATTGGGATGTTTATGTCCACGCTGGCTGCTCTGCTCCTTTGTCGTCACAGAAGCGCTCCCTGGAGGTTTGCACCGCGGGGATATTTAATAAAACCCCGCTCGGGTGCCAGGGCTGTGCGGCAGCAGCGAATATTCAATGAAGCTCTGCTGGGATGCAGCAGCGCAGGGAAGCTGTGCCAGGGCACAGCAGATGGGTAAGGGCAGGGGAAGAGCAGAAATTCCGGGATTTCTGCAGCCAGGAGCAGCCAGGGTTAATGGGCGATGCAGGACATCCTTAAAGCCACAGCCGGAGCTTTTCTGCACAGTGGGCAGCTCGGATGCCAGAGCCGGGCACTCGCAAAGGCGGCTTTGTTCGGGCTGTGCCGAGCTGGTATCAGAGCGGGGAATCTTCCTGAAATGCCCGGGGGCAGCAGCGAGGCTCGGGATGGATCCTCTGAAATGTCCCGGAGCAGCGGAAAGGCTCCGGGGTGGATTCCCTGAAATGCCCCGGAGCAGCAGCGAGGCTCGGGATGGATCCCCCGAAATGTTCGGAGCAGCAGAGAGGCTCGGGGTGGATTTCCTGAAATGCCCCGGAGCAGCAGCGAGGCTCTGGGGTGGATTTCCTGAAATGCCCCCGAGCAGCAGCAGCAGCAGCGAGGCTCCGGGGTGGCTCCCCGAGCAGTAGAGAGGCTCGGGATGGTTCCTCTGAAATGCCCCGGAGCAGCGGAAAGGCTCCGGGATGGATCCCCAGAAATGCTCCGGAGCAGCACAGAGACTCCGGGGTGGATTCCCTGAAATGCCCCCAGCAGCAGTGAGGCTTGGGATGGATCCCTGAAATGCCCCGGAGCAGCAGAGAGGCTCCGGGGTGGTTTCCCCCCGAGCCCGGGATGCGGGGAGCCCCCGGAGGAGCCGGGAGGATTCTCCCGGGAAGGGCAATGCGCTGACAGGTGCCCGTGGAATCCTTGAGCTGCTCGTTTTACATCGCCCCGGCAGGCGGGGACTCCTCCCTTTGTGTGTGTGTGTGTCTGTGAGTGCTTTCCTCGGGAAAAAGGATGCAGGGCTGGGATGGAGATGCAGCCGGCTGGGGGAGTCTCTGTCGGGGTGGAAGGGATGGAGGGGGAAAAGCTGGGGGAGAATTAGGGTGGAGAAATATTCTGCTGTCATGGGAGCAGGAGCTGAGTAGCCCTGTAGTGATTTTGGTGAGTTTTGGGGTGAGCCCAGCAGGTTTCAGGAATCTGGAAGAAGAGGCCAAGCAAAATTAAAGACGTCAGTGGGAGCAGGGATGAATCCAGTTGGACTGGGGTTGGAAATCAGTGATGGCACAGGGCAAATCTGAAGGTACAGACTGGGGCAGTGCTTTAGAAGGCTGCAGGAGGCTGGCACCTGTTTGGATAAATGGATTGGAACAGTTGGGAGGAATGGAGGAGCTGGAATAGCCATAACACAATAACACAAATGCAGAACACCCTGCACCAGCCAGTGCTGGAGGAAGAGATTGGACCATGGGCCGTTTTAGGATGATTAGGACAATTTTCCTGCTCTTTGTGAATGGGCTGTGGGCTGTTCCAGCTCAGTGCAGCAGGGAATAGGGAGCAGAGGGTGGGTGCTGGATGGGGCCTGTCTGTACCAGGAGGCTGCTGCAGCCCAGCCCCTGGCACAGCTCCGTTGGTGTTCATTCTGCTCTCCCAATGGCAGCTATTGAAGCCTTAGCCAGATGTCAGGGAACTCTCCCTTTGTGCTGAGCCTGCATGGGAGCAGCACAACTGAGGGCTGCTGCTCCGTTCCTGGGAGCAGGGAGGGGGTGGCTGTCTCATATTCCCAGTGGCATCCCAAGAACTCGTTTGTGTTGGGTTTGAGGTGAAATTTTGGTCCCTTCTGGCTGCCCCTGCAGTGTCACTGGAAGTACAGTGGCAAAACATTCAGCTCTGTCCTGAGGGAAGAAAGGAAGGGTAAATAATGGAGGCACTGCCGTGATGTTTTCAGAAGGACCTGCAATTAGCCTGAGCTGCTGTTTCTTTATTTTGCTTTGTGTGTAGGGCAGCTTTCCCTGGTCAACCTGTTTTGCTTTTCCCTTCATCCTCCCAGAAACTGGGAGCTGATCCTGCTGAGATGCACTCAGGCCTGTGTCTGCCTGATCTCCCCAGCCCTCAGCACAGTGCTGTAACCCCAATAAAGGCAGGAGTTCCTTTTATTAGTGCTCCATCTCAGAGACATCTGTTGGTGTTATTGATGTGCCTGTCCATCTTCATTTTCGAGCACACTGACTGCTGGATCCATTATCTGTCAGAGCAGAGCAAGGGCTGCTGGGGTGGAACATGCACCAGTGCAGGGGAACTGAGCATGCAATGGCTCCACAGGAAAAAAAAACAGATGGGTTTAGTATCAAGCAGAGGCTGACAGGGAACTTAAGGTGTGTGAGTGTCTCTGTAATACTTGGTTAGAAATTCCACACAGGGGATTTGTGGGTGGGCAGCTCAGGCAGCCTTTCCCACTGCCTCATTCCAAACTGGCAGCTTCCAGGTGGGATCTGCTCCCTGTCCTTGATGCTGTGTGCTCTCCATCTATCCTGACATTTATCCTGCAGTGCATATCCGTGCTGGGATGCGATTCTCTTGTCCTCAACCTACAGGGAAAAAATGGTTTGCTTTGTGCTGCTCTTCCTTCTCATTTTCAGGGATCACATTGATTTTAAAAGGCCAGAAGTGCATTAAACATCCTCATGGACATCACTGTGGACTGATGGCTGTGCTTTCCTCAGGGATTTTGGGGCACTCCAGGGCAGTGGCTGATGAGGAAACTGTCTAGACAGATTCTGGCCAGGCTACAAATGCTTGTCCTGGCTGTGGAGGCTCCAACCCTCTCTCCAGCATTTTCCCTCCCATCCATCCTGCACCTCTCCTGCTCCCCACATGGTGTTGGGGACAGCAGGTAGGGCTGTGCTTCCTGGGTGAGGTGGGACCTGCTGCTGCTGAATGTCTTTAATTCGGTGTGGTTCCTCTTGTGCAATTAAGGAGAGCTAATTAGCTCCTTTTAGTGCAGTCTCCTTGCAGAGGTAGCTGACCTCTTGTTAATCCTGGATTAAGTTCTTACCAAGAACTGGCTCTTTGTGTGTCCCAGTTAAGATGTTGACACTTTGTTCTCTCTCTCCCCTTGTTCTCCTCCTCCCCCTCTTCCTCCCCATGCCTGTGAGCACATGATTCCAGCCCCCACTGCTGGAGGAATCCATGGACTCTGTGAAAATGCCACTGCCAGCTCAGTTCTTGGTCTGGCACCTGCCTAGGAGCCCGTTTTGCACAAGGGAAAAGGGAGAGTGCTGCTTGTTGCTTGACAGGGTGGGAATCCTTGGGGGGGTTTGAGGAGGAGCAGCCACGGCTGAGCTGGAGTTATCAAACAAAACCAATATCCCAGGCAGAGAACTCCCTGTCCCGTGCAGTGCAGTCAGGAGCCCACCCCTTCATTCCTGGAAAGGATGACTAGCAGCTGTGGAACGAGCAAAAAGCAAATTCAACATGTGCAAAATGCTAATTATCACCCAGTTACCCACTAGCGCTAATCCTGCTCGCACATCTCGAGGTTGTAGCGCTGAGTTTTCCCTCGGGACACGGTTTCACGTTTCTGATGAGTCTTTTTCAAAGACTGGAAATACAACGGAGGTGTGTCCCTCTGGTTCTGTTCTGAACTCAGCTGACAAGCAGAGATGTTGGGGAGCGGCTGCCCCAGTGGCTTTAAGCGTTCAAACCAGATCATATTAAAGAATTGCGGGGGGAAATGAGAAACCCTACATGTTTCCAGGTGCTCATTGTTGCCTGACGTTGTGCAGACAGACTTTTAAAGGCTTCTTTTTGTTGTGCACCGCTGGTGTGCCTTACAGGGAGGGTAGGATTGCTCTGGCTGCTGGAGAGTTGATCCCAGCCCCACCTGATGCTCTGCAGCCTGGACATCCCGGCCCTGCTGAGTCCCCCGGATCTGTCATCCATCCATCCATCCGGGCTTTAATTACTCGGACAGTGCCTCATTTCCTCGGGGCTGGGAGATGCAATATGTATGAGAGCGCTTGTGTTACAGGCAGCCCTGCAGCCCTGCCGGCACTGGAGGGGCAGTTTGGGGAAGGAGAAGGTGCTGCAGTGCCCCAAACTGGAGCATCCTCGGAGGGAGGGATCCCCAGATGTCACTCTGGTCCTCCTGCAGGGTTGTAGGACTGTGGTGCCCAGGCTGAGCTGTGTCACCACGTCATGCTCACATTGTCCTTCACACATGAAGTAAAGTCCTTGTCCTGAGTCTTGAACACCAGACTCGTGCTGACATAAAATGCATCCTTGCAGCTCTTGAACAGGACAGGAACTTGCAGCTTTATGTCCAGAAGAGTTTCCTTAAAGGCTCCTAAAGATCCTCAGTGCAGCATTATCTAACTTTTCTCACCATGAGCTGGCTTCAGTGCCAGGGATGGTGCTGCAGAAATGTAAAAACTGCTTGTCCTTCCAAGAGTTTTGGGTGAAACTTTGCAGATCTGAGGAAGTTTGTAAAGCTTTTGAGGTGCTGTGTGGTTTTCCAAATTCCCCATAACTTTGCCCCTTGCTCAGCACACCAGATAAGCCTAAGAAGCTTTTGTCTAAGTAAATCTTGCATTTCTACTCCTGCCCTTGCAGTGCTTTTGGAAGCAGAGCTTTTGTTTGATTCATCTTCTCTCCTGACAGTTTAAAGGGTGGGTTAGACTTAACCTCATATCTTGTCCTGCCACTCCATGAACTGCTTTGAGCCTTTATGTGCTCCAGATCCGAAGTAGCCATTATATTGAATTTATCACAGCATTTGGGTCAGTGTAACTCATGTGACTATTGAAAAATAGCGTTTGTTCAAACCTTAAAATCATCCAGACTAAATATATTAAAATTTGTGGAGGCTAAGAATTAAGTTTTTAACTATTTTCTCACTTTCTGGAAGAGAAAAAAAATCACTGAAAGATCCATAGGCTGTAAAACAAAATGAGACCATTCAGATATCTCATTCCAAGTCCTGTTGAATGCAAAGTGTGAGGCTTGAATGGATTCTGGTTCGAGGTACAGAACAGTGTTTGGGAGAACACAAACCCTTGCATAATAATGTTTGCCACAGATGGGTAATTGAGCCTTGAATTAGTTACAGTGGTTAGTTTTGTTTGCTTCCCAAAATAGGTTTCTCTTGTCTAGTCAGGATTCATCCAGCTTCAGCTTTCAGCACTTCCAGCTGGTACCCAGTGGATCAAACCTGGATTCCAGGGGAGCATTTAAATCTTGCCATTCCCTGGACTCCAGGCTGTGTTGAAAGGATTCAGTGCTGCTTCCTTTGGAGCTGGTTGCTCTTCTCTGAGTTTATCCAGATTATCCACTCACTGAACGTGGGTACAACCCCAGGCATGGTGCTTCACACCATCCTTGGTTCTGCCTTGGGCACGGGGAGGGGGAAAATTGAATGTAAAATATAATTTCCTTGAAATAGGTTCCTAACTCTCAAGCTGGCAAACTTTGGGAAGCAGTTGAAACAACAAAATTGACATCAGGCTGATGGATGCAGTGAATTTATTAGAATAGTGGCACTTAAAGTGAATTCATGTGCACCTAGGTAATCTCTGAGTGACATGAAGGTGGTGGTACTGTTGTGTCCAGGCAAAAGTGTTGTTTTCAGTTTAAAATCCTGGATGGTGGTGTTTTCAGTTTAAAATCCTGAATAGTGGTGGTGTTTTCAGTTTAAAATCCTGTGTGGTGGTGTTTTCAGTATGAAGTCCTGGATGGTGTTTTCAGTTTAAAATCCTGAATAGTGGTGGTGTTTTCAGTTTGAAATCCTATATCATGTTGTTTTCAGTTTAAAATCCTATATGGTGGTGTTTTCAGTTTAAAATCCTATATAGTGGTGTTTTCAGTATAAAATCCTGGGTGGTGGTTTTGTTTTCAGTTTAAAATCCTGGGTGGTGGTGTTTTCAGTTTAAAATCCTGGACAGTGGTGGTGTTTCCAGTTTGAAATCCTGTGTGGTGGTGTTTTCAGTTTAAAATCCTGGATAGTGGTGGTGTTTCCAGTTTAAAATCCTGTTTTAATCAGCCTTTGGATCGCACTGGTCTGAGCCTGCTGGAGCACCTCCTGCTCCCGCTGATTTTGATTGGAGTGACATGATGGATAATCAGCATTTTGGGAAGATGCTCTGCTGGGAATTAGCACTCAAATCTGGGACTGGTTGTAAAGAGAAGAGAAAATGCTCAGCCCTGGGTATGGAAGGGGCAAAATGCAACAAAAGCAGGCAAAGGGCAGAGTGATCAGTATTTGGAGCAGCCAGGGAACTCCTTGTGTTGTCAGTGGGGAGCAGAGTGGCCCTGAGGGGGTCACTCACAGCATCCTGACTCCAATAATTCAGTGTAATTCCACACCTGGACTCTTGTGCTCAAATCAGGGGTGTTGGTGCAGTTCCAGTTCAGTTTTTGCACTCTTTGCTTGCACGCACCAGGCCTGATTTCACAGACTGGGAGGCAAACTGGGTGATTGTTTTGCTCTCTTATAATTCTTCACCCTAATTTTTATTATACTAGGAGGAACCCATTGTCCCTTATTTATTTTATTGAGAGAGACTGAAGTCCATCTTCTTATTCTGGAATAAAGATGTCCCCGAGCAGGTTTGGAGGGATAGAGTATCCTCAAAAGAAACATCCTGATCTAATGCTGAAAGTCTGTAAACATTGCTTAATAATGTATCTTTAAAAATCCCAGGCCTGTTTACACATGGATAAGCAAGGCAAAAAAAAAAAATAAAGAAACCAAATGAGCTTCCTAGATGGAGCAGGCTACATTGAGTTGAGGTCACCTTAACTCTGAATGAGCGTTGTTTAATTCAGCTCAGATAATCCACGCTGCCACTTAATTAGGGTTTAATTTTCCTGGCTGTTCTTGCTTACACGCTTTGAAACTTTCTCCCGGCAGTGTGTGTGCTGCAGGGAGCACAAACACAATGTTTCCAACCTGCCGGATTTTAACTCCTGGGGCTTGTTGGACTCCTTAAAGAGCATTTAGGGTCGCTTTTTTTGGGTTCCTTGGGGGAGATGGGAGCGGGGTGGGCGCATTATGAAACGAGATGTGCAGGGAGGACAAACTCAACTCTTCCAACCTGTCGATTTTAACTCCTGGTGTTGTTTAAATAATGAGAAGGGTCTCTTTAGAGGGGTAGATGACAGCGGGGTGGGCTCATTGTGTAAAGGGCTGCACACAGAAGGACAAACTCAACTATTCCGAGCTGTTGGATTTTAACTCTTGGAGTTGTTTAAATAATGAAAAGATTTTGGGGGTCTCTTTGGAGAGGGAGATGGGAGCAGGGTGGGCTCGTTATGTAAAGGGCTGCACACAGAATGACAAACTCAACTCTTCCAACGTGTTGGATTTTAACTCCTGGTGTTGTTTAGATCCTGAAGAGAGCTCAGGGGTCTCTGTCGGAGATGCAGCGGGCGGGCAGGGCTGGTTGAAAAGAGCTGTGCAGGGAGGATAAACACAACTATTCCAGTCTGTCGGATTTTAACTCCTAGTGTTGTTTAAATAATGAAAAGCGTTTGAGGGTCTCTATAGAGGGGTACATGAGAGCGGGGTGGGCTTGTTATGTAGAGGGCTGCACACAGAAGGACAAACTCAACTCTTCCAACCTGTCGGATTTTAACTCTTAGGGCTATTTAAATAATGAAAAGATTTTGGGGGTCTCTTTGGAGAGGGAGATGGAGTGGGGCGGGCACGGGGTGGTTGAATTATGAAAAGAGCTGTGCAGGGAGGACAAACACAACTCTTCCAACCTGTCGGATTTTAACTCCTAGTGCTGTTCAGCTCCTGAGAGGCTCTCGGGGGTCTCTGTCAGAGATGCAGTGGGGCGAGCAGGGCTGGTTGCATTATGTAAAGCTCTGTATACACAAGGACAAACACAACTATTCCAAGCTGTCGGATTTTAACTCCTAGTGCTGTTCAGCTCCTGAGAGGCTCTCGGGGGTCTCTGTCGGAGGTGCAGCAGGCGGGCAGGGCTGGTTGCATTATGTAAAGCTCCATGTACACAAGGGCAAACACAACTATTCCAGTCTGTCGGATTTTAACTCCTAGTGCTGTTCAGCTCCTGGGAGGCTCTCGGGGGTCTCTGTCGGAGGTGCGGCGGGCGGGCAGGGCTGGTTGCATTATGTAAAGGCTGCGCACGCGTGTGCCGGAGCCGTGCGAGCGCCGCGGCCGCTCCGGGCAGCAGCAGAGCGGGGGGACGGGCATGGGCACGGCCGGGGCCGGGGCAGCGAGTCCGGCCTGAGAGCCCGGCCAGGGCCGTGCCATGCTGCAGGAGGTGAGTACCCTCCGGGCCCGCACTGCCGAGCGCATGAATGAATGAATGAACCCCATGAATGCCGGGCGATCCCCAGTGAATTCCTCCTAGCTGCCGCTGCCGCTGCCGAGCCGCTCCACGCTCCCGAATGGCTGCCAGGTTAGTGCTGTCGCTGTCCCCGCTGGCTGTCACACGTGTGCCGCTCGCAGGGCTCCTCCATCCAGCAGATTAAAGCTGGAGTCCATGTTGGTTGCTGCTGCTGCTGCTCTCGGTTCGGGGGGCTGGGAAGCAGGCGCTGTGACATCATGGTGCAGAGATGCTTGGTTTTTCTGCCTTTCCGCGGGCTGCTCCCTTTTTTGTTGTTGTTGTTTTATTTTATTTTATTATTTTTTTTTCCCCCCTCTCCTTGTTCTCTCCCCCACGCACGTGCCCTGCCTCTCCCGCAGGGCGGAATTGCTAAAACAGCCTTTTCGATTGTTCAAAACAATGGGCAAATCTGATTGTTTGGGTCCTTTCTTTTTTTTTTTCCATTTTTTTTTTTCCAGCGTTCATTCCCCTCACCCCTCCTCGTTTCCCCTTCACGCCCTGCTGTGTCCCCCATCCCCCATTCCCACGGGGACAGTTATTCCTGTATAACATCTGGGTCCTGGCAGGAGGGGGTCGGGGTTGGATGCGTCACGGAGCTGCTGCAGGAACATGGTTGGGTTTGCTTGCCCATGTGCTCCCCTGCCTCTACAAGGGCTCGTGGTTCCGCTCTGCCTTCCCCTCTCTGCTGTTTGTGTGTTTGCACTGATGGGGAGAGGCAGGATTTGGTTTGTGTCGCTTTTGCAGGCTGTGCTCCAGAGTCTATACAGGTGGCTTTATTTTTTTTAAAATATTTTTGGCAAGGGAGAACAGTAGGAAGTGAAGATTCGTTGCACCGTGTGTGTTCATAGACAGGGAGAATCTGCTGAATGCCCTAAAAAATTGCTTTTTCTTAGATTACTGGTGACTGGCATTGTCCTGTGCATCATGGAAATGCTGCTTCAGAAAGGAGAATATATTCTGTTCCCTTGCTCCATTAAATCACATGCATGTGCAGGAGAAGCTGTAGATTTAGGATGGAGCTTGTGATTTTGACTCAGTAGGATGGAAACTTCAGGGTGAATCTCCAGGGTGTATTTTACAGCAGTGCAATAACTTGGAACCCCAGCATTCCCTTGGAGAAGCCCCCAGGTGACAAACAGCTTGAAGCAAGAGAGAATCTGTTAAAGGGGGGGACAAGGTTGAGCCAGGGACAAAGGGCAGCTTGTGACTCTTCACTGAGGGGGTCTGACCCTCTCTGTTTTTAACCCAGATCTGGCCAGTGCTGCTGCATGGCTGGAGCAGAGCAGGGCAATGCACGCAGGGCATCCATCAGAAATTGTGCCGCTGTTATTTTCAGGAAGGTAAAGGGAGGAAACATCAAGGGCTGAACAAAGGGAAGTCGCTTTGATCCCAGCTTTGAAGATCACAACATCTTCCATTAACTTGTGACGGCTGCTGACGAGCTGTGGGAGTGAGTGGGAAGATGCAGAGCTCCAGCTTTGTCTCCTGCTCCCGCTGCACAATATCCCTGTCCGCCCCCACGCTGGCTGCGAGGCGTGCTCAGAACCTTCCTGGGGCACACGTGCAGCTGGGGAGGGTGAAACCTCTGCCACCTTCGCCTGGGGTTGGTGAAACCTCTGCCACCTTCACCTGGGGTTGGTGAAACCTCTGCCACATTCACCTGGGGTTGGTGAAACCTCTGCCTCCTTCACCTGGGGTTGGTGAAACCTCTGCCATGTTCACCTGGGGTTGGTGAAACCTCTGTCAGGTTCATCTGGGGTTGATATAACCCCCACTAGTTCAGCTGGGGAGGGTGAAACCTCTGCCATGTTCATTTGACATGTGTGAAACCCCTTCCAGTTCAGCTGGGGTTGGTGAAACCTCTGCCACCTTCGCCTGGGGTTGGTGAAACCTCTGCCATGTTCACCTGGGGTTGGTGAAACCCCTGCCATGTTCATTTGGGGAGGGTGAAACCCCTTCCAGTTCATCTGAGGCTGTGTGAAACCCTTGCCAGGTTCATCTGGGGTTGGTGAAACCTCTGCCACCTTCACCTGGGATTATGGAACCCCTGCCATGTTCATTTGGGGTTGGTGAAACCCCTGCCACATTAATTTGAGGTTCATGAAACCCCTTCCAGTTCAACTGGGTTGGTGAACCCCCTGCCACACTCACCTGGAGTTGGTGAAACCCCTGTCACATTAATTTGAGGTTCATGAAACCCCTGCCATGTTCATTTGGGGTTGGTCAAACCCCTGCCACAATAATTTGAGGTTCATGAAACCCCTGCCATTTCAGCTGGGTTGGTGAAACCCCTGACACGTTCATTTGGGATTCATGAAACCCCTTCCAGTTCAGCTGGGTTGGTGAAACCTCTGCCACATTCACCTGGGGTTGGTGAAACCCCTGCCAGGTCCATCTGGAGTTGGTGAAACCCCTGCCACATTAATTTGAGGTTTATGAAACCCCTGCCATGTTAATTTGGGATTCATGGAACCCCTGCCACATTAATTTGAGGTTCATGCAACCCCTGCCATGTTTATTTGGGGTTGGTGAAACCCCTGCCAAGGCTGGGATGTGCTCAGGGGGACAATGCTGTGCCAGGGATAAAATCCATAAGGCCTTGCTGGAGTTACAGCAGGGAAAAGTGCCTGAGCTCTTCTGGGAGTTGTACCACACCTACATCCCCACCCAAAAGTGGGCCTGGGTATTTTTCACCAGCTCTGCTGCTTTATCTTACTCTCCCTTGAAATAAAGCACACATGACAGCAGCACTGCATCCCCAAAGCACCGAAAGATTCTGATGTTAGCTTGGAAATGACGAGGATTAAAATAAACAGACTTGGATTTATTTTAATTTTTATTTTTATCCTTTGAGCTGTCACATTTTCAAAACTTTCCTCAGATCAAAGACGGTTTAGCAGTGTCTGTTGTTGTTTTGTTTATTTTTTAAACAAGGCTTGCCAGCTCTGTTCTGCCCCAAGTTCCAGGCTTGGAGATGCTGATGGAAGCATCAGACATTGCAGTTCCTGCTGTTAATTACAGAGCTGTTGACTTTGTGGTGGGGAGGGGAGGAAAACAAAGGCTGGATCTGTTCCTCCTTGGGAAGTACAGTGTGGAGTGGGTGACCTGCAGCTCACTGTGGTGGGGCTGTGTCTGTCACCTTCAGAGGGATGTGAAATTCTCACTTGGTGCTGTTTCCCCTGTGCTGCTTCCCAGATTTCTTTGTGTTATCCATCATACTTTGTTTTCTGTGGCTCGCCTTGCTTGGGAGCAAATGGAATGATAATAATTTGGGACTGAGGGAGGGGTTTGGGGTGTGATTTATAACCCCTGCACATTAATGACCCTTTCCAAGCTGCCTTACTGGACTTTATTATTAAAATCTGTCTTGTTGTATTTCAGAAACATTTTCCAACTTTTCCTCAGGATTTTTTGCAGCAGGAAGGGAGAGGTTGCTTCCAAGGCAGCTGAGGGGGAGTCTGTGTGTGAGATGAGGCCGTTTGTCCATGGGTCTGTCTCCAGTGGTAACCAGGATCGGGTGATCCACGGGGACAATGACATGGTTAATAATGCATCTGCCCATCCTCACACTGCTGCCTGTGGGCAGAAGGCAAATTCCTTCCTAATGCTTGCAGTGATTTGCTAATCCTCTGAGGCATAATAATTGCATTAATTTTATTTCATGAATATGTAAACATGTGATTGGATGTCATGGGAGGACAGCATTCTGCAAAACGTCAAAATAGAATAAGTCTTAGGCAAGGCTGGACTTTTCTGCTAAAAAAAAAACCATGCAGAAGGCAGACTTTTTATGATTCTTTTCAAAGCACTTGTCATGAAACACTCCTTGGTTTCTGCACAGCCCTGCAGGTGTCATTGCTTTTTTTGACTTATTGCTTTCTCTTTTGTCTCTCTTGCTGGGAGATGTAATAGAAATATAACATTTTGTTATTGCTTGTAGAGCAATGGCGAGCCCAGGGAATTGCTGCAGGATCTGTGCAGGTTTTCATTCTTGGATTATCAATTTGAAGGGAGTGTAGGTTGGTGATCAAAAGTTGTTACCATCTGCTTGCTGTTTGGGAGACTGCATAATGAGCTGCTGAATCTCCTGGTTTTCCACTGATGTCAGACTGGATGGCAGAAAAGTATCTTTGTAGGCGTCTAATGAGCCCCTCTAATAGCTGGCTCTGAGGAGAATTAACTCTTTTCAGAGCTACAGCCAGGCTGAGGTGCCTTCTTGACCTTTCTGCTCTTTTCCAGACTATCAGCACAGTTCTGTGCTGGCCTCGAGGATCTCCTCTGGCCTTGTTCAGGAAAGGGAAGGCACAGCCCAGAGATTTCAGACACAGAGAGTTCAATCTGTGCTTCATTATGTGCATCTTGGCTGCTTTGGGGACAGATTGCTCAGCACTTCCAGAATTCTGCTCAAATTGCAGAACAAACCCCAATTCTGGGCCTGGAAGAGCTTGTTAGCAGGTTGGTGCTGCAGGGAGAAGTGAGTAATTGCAGGATAACTCTTTTGAGAACTGGGGGAAGACTTGGAGGTCTTTAAGCTTCCAGGCTTAAGGAAATCCCAGGGGTTGAGAAATTCACTGCAGGGAATGGTGTCCCTGGTTTTTTTTTGCCCCTTGGGAAGCAAAGGTGATGAGTGCTGTGCACCTGAGGCTGCTGCTTGTTCAGCTGAGCTGCTCAACTTGCAAAATTCTTTTGGTCCTTTTCCTACTTCTGGCTGAATCCTAATTGATATCCTGCAAGGGATTTGCTGTGTTAATCTGTGTCACAGGTGCTGTGACAATGCCCTTCTGGAGCTGGCTGCTGGCTCTTGGGGCACCTGTGGTTTGGGAAAGAACTGCTGCAGGGTGCTTGTGTCAGTCCCAGGGATGTCTGTGGTTCAGATGTGGTGCCATGGACAGAGTTTTGTGTCCCTTCAGGACTGCCTGGGTGTCATTCCTGCAGAATTCACTTAACAGACTGCAGCAAAGTCTTGTTGAGTTCTCCATGAAAGCATTGCCAAGAGTTCCTTTATTGTTTTAACAACACCAAACTTAACTTGTGGAATTCCTTTCCCAAAAGCTTGGTGAAGCTCTGTTCATCCCCTGCTTCACATCCTTGCAGGAAATTCTCTGTTGGAGGAGGAAATTTGGCCTTTCTGTGTTTTGCCTGCTGCCTCAGGGCAGGGTATGACCAGGGGCTGGTCCATGCTTTGCCAAATATTCTTTTTCATCAGCTGAAGGAAAGTTTGTAGAATCCAGAATGGTTTGGGCTGGAAAGGCCCTTGAACATCACCTGTCCCATGGGCAGGGACACCTTTCACTGCCCCAGGCTGTTCCAAGCACCATCCTTGGAATTCCAGGGATGGAGCAGCTTCTCTGCCAGCACCTCCCCACCCTCACAGAGAAGAATTTCTTCCATTTATCCAACCTCAATTCCCCCTCTTTCAGTCTGGATCTGTTACTCCTTGTCCTATCCCTACAATTTTTGCTAAAGACCCTCTCCAGCCTCAGGAAACCAGCAGGCTCCAGATTCTTTGCTGCACTGCTGCAGACATTGATGCTTTTCCTCTGTGTCTGAGCAGAGTTTGGCCCCTTCCCACCCACACCACGTTTGCTGATGGAATTTCCATGAGGTTTTTTCCTTTAGGGACAGCAAGGACATCAACCAAGGAGACAAACCCAGCCTTCTGTGCTTTGAAATGTTCTGTGCAGGGGATTTCACCTCAGAGCAAAGGGGCTGCTGCTTAGGTGGGCTTGTTTGTGTTCTGTCCCTCACTTAATGTGTCTCACCCACTGAAGGCTACTCTGCAGGGGGATGTGAGGCTCTGAATGCACTCTGGGCAATTAGGTCTCTAAAGCGTTATTTATTACAATTATTTTTTTTTCAAAGTGGGTCAAGCCGTTTTGGCATGTCAGGCGTTGATTCCTGGTTCAATTGCAGGCCTTGGTGGCCATGGCAACTGCAGAAAGCGTTCGTCATGGCTGTGCCTTGGGCTGGATTCAAAGTGCAGGGATCCAGCAGGAGCAGGGAGCCTTGGAGGGGCTCGGGGCAGGGGCAGCCCTGTGCTCTCCGTGCCCATCCTCGCTGTCACAGAGCTCAATTTATGCACTCATCGTTTTCTCTGTGGTGGAAATATTCAGATTTTCCCAGCCATCAGAGAGAGGGGGGGAATTCAGCCCTGCTGGGTTTGGTGTTTGTGCCACTGACTTCAGGGAGAGCCAGAAAAAGGAGTCCTGGATGTTATTTTTCTGCAAAGGTGAGAATCCACACACACCTAAGATATATAGATGGATTTAATTTTTTAAGCTAAAAATCGAGCTTGGAAGACGGGATCTGCCCAAGGTTCAAATACAAATCCTTAAAATTCTTTGTTTTAAAATATGCACACAGGGCTAACCTCAGTGTAGCCTTCAGCAAGTGTTCACTGTGGTTCTGTGTTATTTGAGAGGACAAACAGTGTGCTTTTTTTACAGAACTATGCAGTTTCCTTTATCCTGTCTCAGGTGAATCCTCAAAGGCCTGAGCCATCCCAGTGACATAATGCCCAAGGTTGTTGTGGCAGAGCTGGCACCAAAAACTGTGGCTATGGCAGTGTGAGCTGGGCAAAAAAATCAAATTGCCATCTCTAAGCAAGTCAGTGCCAGGGCTTGCCTGGTTGTGGCTGAAAAACCCACCTTGAGGAGCTTTGTAAGACCATAAAAAGATTAAAATAGCACCAAACTTCCCAGCATTTTTCATCTTGAGTTCCACCTGCAGCTGGTTTTGAGCTGCTCATTCTGAGCTTTAATTTTTGCAGCAGCAAAATCTCACAACTGCAAACTGAAAGCAAACTGAGCCTGGACTGAATTGGGCTTGGTTTTTAGAGAGCTGCTCTAAAGTCAAGCTCAAAGTGAAACTGTGAACTCGCACGAACCGAAAATGAGACAGAGATTGTGTGTGGTAAACTTGGGTTTTGTAGAGCTGTAGAGGGAAAATTGGTGCATCTGTTCAGGCAGGTTTAACCCAGTGATGTGCTATCAGGGACAATGGATTCAAATTCTTGCCTTCTATTTTTGGGGACCTCTCACAAAAAACAGCTTGTGTTTCCTCAGGCACGACACATGCTCAGAATTTAGAGGTTTTAACTAGAAGTCTGCTTTTTCTACAGTCTGTAAAAATGGCAATTCAGAACTATTTCTGTCTCTGGGACCACTGCTGATGAACTTGGAGTCACTAATACAGCTCTGCTGGGCTGTTAAAATTGAGTTTAGCAGGAGCACAAGGGTGAAACGCCCATTTTTACTGGACCAGCTGAAAACCTGTGAAGGAACCTGATGCTTGTTAATACTTCAATAAATTAAGAAATCCCTGATAATTTTACTTCATGTTATACCTAAACTGCTGCAGGCAGTGCTGCTGGGAGAATGGTCCAGATCACTTTTTGATTTGTCTTTTGAGGGGATTAAATCTTGAATATTGCTACAGCTATTGCTGCAGTGGTTTAGCATTGAATATTCCTGTGCCTTGTCCAGGGAAAGGGAGGGCACAGGATGAGGTGATGTGACAATATTTCACTTGGGGATGTGCCATTGTGAAGAACCCCAAGCCAAGGGGGAACTGCTCTGCCTTTCTTTGCACTGGAGCTGCCTTGGGGCTTAGGTGATATTTGAACAGGTTTTTATTGGTCTATATTCCTCATCCTACTGAGTGGAAATAGGAAACAGAACAGAGTTTAACTTAATCCACCTTCCTGCCTACAGAACATTCTGCAAACCCACTTTCCCAAGCCTGTTCATTATCTGCTGAAATCCCTCACTTTATAGTGGTGAAAGCATCTTCAGGGGCTGCTGAAGCTCCATGCTGCTGTTCCTGCCCTGTGCCAGCTCCTAGGAAATCTGATTCTGGCCCTGTTTGCATAAGCAGCTTGGCTGTGTGCTTCCTGCAGCCTGTGCAGGGAAAGTTTCATCACTTGTGTGTTGACACAAGCAGTGAGCAAATAAAGGATAATTTATGAGACCAGTTAATCCAAAGTCAAACCAACCCAAACCTGGTAACTGCTGGAGGAGTGTGTGACACTGGCTGTTCTTATCTAAATAATGCTTGTAAAATGGTTTTGGCATCTTCAGAAGTAAGAGGAGATGGATATGGTTTTTATCTGGGAATTGATGAAACCTCAGGCACGTGTTCAGCTCTCCTAGATTCTCAGGGAGGAAATGATCCATTTGGAGTGCCTTGCTGTGCATCACTGTGATTGCTGCAATTTGGCTCAAACCATAGCCCTTAAGAGTCTGTAACAACGTTTCTATTCCAGTCCCTTGCAGTTGTATCTCCTCCATCCTTTCCCTGCTGCCTCTGCTTGGTGCAGCTCATGAGATAACACTGAAGGAGTTAGCACAGATCCCATCCTTGGATCAGCCTGCTCTGTAAGCTGCTGGCTTGAGCAGGACCAGCTGGAAAAGCCTCGAGGATGTGTGGACTGGTCAGAAATAGATTTGACTCCTGAAGGAAATGAGTGGGGGGAAGCATGGGTGTAGTGTGTGGTATTCTGAAGAGTCTGGCAGGAAGGAGAGGCATCAAAAGAGAAGGAGCAGTGAGGAAATCTGAGTTTTCCTGTTCTGTATTAGTATGCATGTTACTGGCTTGCTGATCTGGGTGCTGCAGCATTTGCTGGGGAAAGAGGATGAGAAGTTCCATTCCCCTCATGATTTCTGTAAAACTCTGAAAGGCCTTGCTTTTCCCATTTGAAAGAGGAACTTAATTTTTTCTCTTTTAATCACAAAGGCTTTTAGGTTACAGCAAACCGTTCCCAGGTCTAACTGGTGTAGGAAACGATGGTTCTGTACAGGAAATGCTGCATTGAATGTCACCATGAGTCCCCTCCCAGAGCCCCAGCCTTTCTGATCTCTTTGATGGGGTGCTCTCTGAAAGGTGTGACCTCGTTTTCGTGCATCCTGTTAAGGAGAGCTGCACCAATAAAAGAGGAGCAGAGTGAGGCTGTGTTGAGAACACGCTGCCTCTTGAGAGCACATTGGATTTTTCTAAGCTCAGATCAACATCTGAAACTCCTGGAGCTCACAGGAGTGAAGGAGCTCTTTGGAACTCCTGGAGTCAAGGAGCTCATTGGAACTCCTGGAGCTCATTGGAACTCTGGGAGCCCACAGGAGTGAAGGAGCTCATTGGAATTCCTGGAGCCACAGGAGTGAAGGAGCTCATTGAAACTCCTGGAGCCACAGGAGTGAAGGAACTTGTTGGAACTCCTGGAGCCCACAGGAGTGAAGGAGCTCTTTGAAATTCCTGGAGCCCACAGGAGTGAAGGAGCTCTTTGAAATTCCTGGAGCCCACAGGAGTGAAGGAGCTCATCAGAATTCCTGGAGCCCACAGGAGTGAAGGAGCTCTTTGGAACTCCTGGAGTCAAGGAGCTCTTTGAAACTCCTGGAGCCCACAGGAGTGAAGGAGCTCTTTGAAATTCCTGGAGCCCACTGGAGTCAAGGAGCTCTTTGAAATTCCTGGAGCCCACTGGAGTCAAGGAGCTCGTTGGAACTCTTGGAGCCCACAGGAGTCAAGGAGCTCATTGAAATTCCTGGAGCCAAGGAGCTCATTGGAACTCCTGGAGCCCACAGCTCGTTCTCGTGGGCACTGCTCTGCGGTCAGAGGGATGGAAGGGTGGGTGGAGAAAGGCACTGCCAGCAGTTCCTGTGCCTCTGGTGGATGGGAACTGCCAGACCGCGCTGGGTGCGTTAGCTCAGGAAGCAGCTCTGCCTGCGGGGCCCTGGGGAGCCCTGCGGGCGCTGCCAGCTCGGGGTGCAGCCGTGCCCCTCTGGAACGCTCTAACCCTGTGTTCTGTGTTCTGTGTTGTGTGTTCTGCCCGCTGTGCCCGCAGTACTGCCAGTAACTCCAACCGCAGCACGCCCGCCTGCTCGCCCATCCTGCGCAAACGCTCGCGCTCGCCCACGCCGCAGGACGCGCCGGGGGACACCATGGTGGAGAAGGGCTCCGAGCACTCCTCGGACAAGTCGCCGTCCACGCCGGAGCAGGGCGTGCAGCGCAGCTGCTCCTCGCAGTCCGGCCGCAGCGGGGCCAAGAACTCCAAGGTGAGGGCGAGCACAGGGCTCTGGGCACTGCCCTTGTCCTCTGCCTTTTGCTTCTCTGCCTCAATTCTGAAGGTTCTCCTGATTCAGAGTTCCTTGTCTGGGTGAGGTTGAGCACAACTCTGTGTCTACAACTTTCTGTAGTCAAGGTCCTGTTCCTTGAGAAGACCTTGAAAACCAGCTGTAATTACTTTTTATCACCTGGATCATGAAGGGACATGAAATAAAGAAAGTTTCCCCTGTGCTTTTACCCTATCCAAGCCCTCTGAGATCAGTTCAAATTGCACAGAATCAGTTTTCCAACCCTCTGCCCATTCCTTCCATGGCTGCACTGTTTTCACTGGCTTGCCCAGGGTAGCTGGTATTTTCCCCAGGAAGGTTTTGTGTCTTTGGACTGGATTAGAAACAGCCTTGTCTTTGCTGTGCAGGGGAAGAGGGTTTCAGGTTTGGCTCTAGGTTTTTGTGTGAGCAGTGGGACCTGGTCAAACACACACAGAGAGCCTGGGTACCAAACAGTGATGTGTCAGCTGTCAGGAGCACTTGTGTTTGCCCAGAGTTTTGAAGGGAGATGTTTCAGCCTGAATAATTTCACAGGCAGAACTCTGATGGATTGTATAAAATGAATTGTTAGATCTTTATTCATTGCTGGATTGTGTCACTGACAAGAAATCTTCACCCCCTCCCCTTTGTGGCCACTCAGCAGAGGGAACAGGACTCAGTGGCCCAATTCTGATCCCTCACCACTACAGGGGGAGTCTGTGAGTTCAAAAGAGGGGGAAAAGGGTTTTTCAAGCTGAATCATTGGCGTTCTGAGGTTGCCCTTGAGGTCAGCCTGGCTTCCTGTGCACACAGTGACCTACAAACCCCAGCCCAGGGCTGGTGACTCCCTCAGCACGGGGTTGCCAGCACTGTGCTCCCAAAAGGAAGCTGTGGGATGGGAGGCAGGCAGGATGCAGGGCACACTGTGCTCAGAGCCACGCTGGGGATGCTCTCAGGGAAATGGGAACCTCAGAGAGGAGCTGCATGCCCTGGACTCGAAATGCTGTGAATTAAGGGAGTGAGGTTTTAACCAACATGGTGACACTAAAGCTTGTGACCCAGTGTTCTCTGTTGGGTGTGTGGGTTTTCCTTCTCTTGATCTGCAGGGTAATTTTTCTTCTTTCCCTAACTTCTCTCTTTTCATTCCTGCATGCTCTCTCTCCGATTAAGTCACACAAGCGCCTCTCCAAAGTAAGCCTTCTTTTTTCTCTCCTGTCCCCCACTGTAGAGCTGTCTCACCACTCAGGAGCCCTCCCCGTGGTGCTGAGTGCTGACCCCAGTCAGGCATTCTCCTGCTGTGGCTGTGAGAATGTCAGCAAGAGCTGTAGCTGGAAGCTGGGTTCACTGACATCACTGGGATCTCGCTGGTATTTGCTCACACAGACTGAGAACTGGCCTGCTCATCACACCCCCTCAGCTGCTCCCAAATCATTTCAGCCTTTAAGTTCTGCTTTCCCCTCTCCCTTCAAGTGAGCTGCTGTCTTTGCCAGGGAGAAATCCTCTGGAGTTGAGCAGAGCCATGATCCCTTCTCATTCCTGTCTTCTTCCTCCATGATTTCAGAAACAAGAGTTCTTCCCTGCTTTTCATGAGGAATAGCATTTTTGTGGCCAGTGATCTCAGCTTACTGCCCTTGCACGCTCTCCTGTGTGATGTAAATATTAAAGATCAGTGATTTCAAGTGGACCCAGCTTGAACCTGGTAGAACAGACCTGTCCCAAATGAATTGTGAGAATTCATGGGCTCGCTCTGAGAGGTGATAAGTGGAAGATCCCTCTGTGGGTGCTTGAATTGGAGATAAGATCATCTGGGATTTGATCTCACACCTCTGTGCTACCCTCAGAAGGGTGGAAAAATCAGGAACACAGGTGGGATGTTGTTGGACAAAGTGCCAGGCTGTTGGCATCTCCACTTTATGAAAGCAGAATGGCTTGGATGGCTTCACAAAAATCCACAAAAATCCCTGTCTTGGCCTTTCCCTAGCAGATGCCTCAGGTTTTCCTTCTAGGCAAGTTCTCAGAGAGCAATGCTGGCTCCTGTGTTCCCTTGGTCATGGTCCCTGTGACCAGCCTGACCTTGCATGGTTTGGTGTCTGCTGGAAGCTTCTTGACGTCTTTTTTTTAGACAGATTGTCTTGTGCTCGGTATCTGTAGCTGGGATAACTGCAGAGGAGCACTGTGGGACTAAAGTCTCAAGGTGAGGTGTGAAAGAAGTGCTGTGGAAGGTCTGGAGTAGCAGAGTCCTGACAGGATTGCTGGTGAGTAGAGGTGTGTGGGCCAGGACAGGCTGTGCTGAGCTGGAGGTGCAGAGGGTTTGAGGAGAGGGATTGGTGGGAAGCAGCCTGGAGCAGAGGGGTGTCTGTGTAAAATGTGTGTGCAGTGGTGCAGCCAGCCCCTGCTGCTCTGACAGGGAAAAACCCAACCCCTGTGAGGCAGCTGGAGAAACTGAGCCCAGATGAGTTCAGAGGGAAGGGGATCCCAGGCAGGACCCCCTGTCAGAGCCTCCTGCCCTGCTCACAGAATATTCTGAGTTGGATCCACGAGGATCACCGAGTGTGGAGCTCTGTTCTGTGCTCCACGAGCTGCTTCCTCTGGCACAAATGCAGAATTTTCAGGCATTAACCTCCCTGCTTCTCCCCACGCAGATAATTCTGTTGTCTGCTCATACAGGGAGAGGTTAGCAACAAAAAAAAACCTGCAGGGCAAAGATTTTGAACTCTCCTTTCTCAGCCTCTTCTCCTCTCCTCACCCATCTCCTGCAGGAAGAATAATTTGGTTTCCCAACCTGTCTGGCTAATGAGGTGGAACAGCTTGAGCCCATGAGTTTGCTGCTGTGTTGGTGCAATCGCTGACAGATCTGCTCGAGTTCCCTGCCCTCTCCTGTCTGTGCTGTTCTGTCGTGCTGCAGCTCTGCCGTCAGAGGGAGTGCTCCACCAGGAGTTTTTAAGCACTGGAATTGCATCCCGAGGGAATTGCCCGGAGCTCTCTTTGCCACCCTGACCCCACCAAGGTCTGAGTCAGCCTTAGGCTTTTCTGGGGCAGCTTTCCAAACTCAGGAAAAACCCATTCTGTGCTAGCAGCCGATGATGAAATGTCTATTTTTGAACTATTTTGCTCTTGCCTGATGATAAGAGTGGTTTCCTTCAGATTCCTCCCAATACCTGTAGCTAATGGTGAATGCTGAGGGTTAATATGAAAATAAGAATTTTGGTGCAGGTCCTGGGGGTTGTGGAGCAGTTTGGGTTGGGAGGGATCTCAGGAGCTCTCACCCAAGCCCCTGCTCAAAGCAGGGTTAAATCAGCTTGGTCTAAACCACATTTTGCAGCCCTGCAAGGCTGGAGATGCCACAGCCTGGCCAGGCCCCTGCTCCAGTGCTTAACCACTCTTGTGAACAGGCTTTTCCCCCTCCCCAAATAGAATTTCCCCTACTGCAGCTCATCAGTGTTGCCCCTTGTCCTTCCAGTGTGCCACGATGAGAAGAGTTTGGCTGTGTCTTCTCATCCACCCCTCCCACTGGGTGGGACAGACCCCCTGTAGGTAGTGGGTGATGAAATTGTGATAATTTGGGGCTGGGGTGAAGGTTTAGAGAATAAATTCCATCAGTTCCCTCCAGTTTTAGCCCTTTAGAAGCAGCCTAGCTTTTACAGATCAGGAGAGGGCTCTGGAATCTGTTCTGAGCTCTGGTTCTGTGCCTCTGCTTCCCCAGGTGTGACAGGGATTTAGGGGTGCTCCTGGAGCTCTGTGGCATGCCTTTCACCTGGCAGAAGGTTTGTGTTGCCCTGGGAGCAGCAGGGAGTGAGCTGTGATGCTGCTGCCAGCGCTGCTGAGAGGCAGGAGCTCAGTTTGGGTGGAGGTGTCAGGGTGCAGTCAGTGTGAGCTGAGTGCCCTGCAGAGCTGTTCCCTTCCCTGGCACTGCATGCCCTCACTAAACCATGACAATTGAGAGGCAGCAATTAAAGGCTTAGAGAAAATATTCCATTTTTCACATTCTTGGTTACAGCCCCTTGTAACCACGAGCTGTGCTCTGTGCTCCTGTAGCATCATCTCTGCAAACCAGTCCCATCTTCTCCCTGTCTGTGTGCAGCCCCCTCCTTTTGTTACTTATTTATTTTCTCTTTTCAGTTCTAATGCTTTTGGTTTCTTTTTCCAGTATGACAGACTTAACCTGCTCAAAGTAAGAATATGTTTTTCCTTTTTCTTTCTTTCCCCCCCCACCCCTCCATTTTCCTGTCTCTTGATTTTCACAGTTTGCATCTCCCTCTCAGTGAGTTTAAAAAAAAAAAAGATAAAATAGAGGAGAGATTTAAGGGCTGAGATTGTTTGGATTTTGAACTTGGTGGAAAAGATGAGGTCTGAGTGTTGGTGTAATTAAGGATGTTGGTAAAATTATGGATATCAGTGTAATTATGGATGTCAGTATAATTTTTTTGTGTGGAGAGCTTAAGGAAGAACCTGCAGAAATCCTTTATAGAGGACACTTGATTTGGGAAAATTCAAATGTGAGGAGGGGAAAAAAAAAGAATTGCTGCAATGAATGCAGCAGAGGGGACTGAAATCCTGTTGGGCTGTGCTGCCACCACAGCATGGGCACAGTGACAGCAGTGACTGCTGTGTGTGTGCCAGCTCTGCTTTGATGAGGAGGTTTTTTTTGCCCAGGAATTTCTGAGTTACGCCTTTTGCTCATTAAGGCAGACAGATGGCAAAACAAATCTGCAGGAAAATCACTCCACTCAGCCCCTGTGCTCCTGAGGACAAGGTGCTGTGTGCACGCTGCAGATTAATTACCCTGCTGCTTTTTTTAGTGTACACTGGGTTGCATAAGGCTTTTTTCCACGTCCTACTTGCAGACAGGGATGACTTCAACCAGATCCTTTATGAATGGATCAGGTGTGGCCAAGTATGGAAGAGAGTGGGAAGAAAGAAGAAATTCCTCTGGTTGGAGGAATGAGTGTGAGATATGAGCCATGCTTTGTTCAGTCCCTCAGCTCATCTCCTTTCCCCAGGATTTGGGGTAAAAAGGGGTGTTGATGTTTTTAATGTCCAATTTTTGTGTTTTAGCTTGTGTTACTGTGGGGCTTTTCATTAGAGACTGGGAGCTCTGCAGAGCTGCTGGCTCCATGCAGGGAGGTTTTGTGGCTGGAGTGGCAGGAAAATCCAGGACTGTATCTTCACAGCAATCTCTGGTCCAGTCTGACCCCACTGCACTCCTCCTTCCCTGTGTGTCCTTGGTGGGCAGGCACTTTCTGTGGCCCTGTGAATATTCCAGGGAATTCCCAGTGAATCTCCCACAGCACAGAATGTTTCCCTTCCTATTCCAAACTGGCTGCAAAGCTGGAAAATTCTCCAAGGTCAGAAGCAAGATGGCTTCAGAGGAGGGAAGGCAGTGAAATATTTCTGTCCTTGTGTGTCACCCTCAGCTCCCATCAATGGATGGGTTTGGGAGAGGGGGACAGCACAGTGCCCCCAGGCTTCACTGCCCTGAGCAAATCCCCCAAAAATGGAGATTCCTGTGTACCCTGGCAGCTCTGCCCAGTGTCCTGTGTGTGAAAGCCAGCCTGGTGCAGGGGAAGCTCATTTCTTCCTCTCCCTGTGCAGATAAATCTCACCTCCAGCTGAAAATTGCCTGACTTTCCAAGCTGAGCCAGCTCTTTTGTGTGCTCCAATGTGACGTGTGGCCTGTCCTCTCCAACCATCTGAAATGCCATGATAAGGACAAAAAAAAAAAAAAAATAAAAACCAATCACATGTGCAGATGATGCAAAACACTGCACTGAAATGCTGAAAAAAAAATCCCAGCTTTTTTTTTTTCCTCGCTTAGCTTCTCTAACTATTTTCTACACTTTCCCTGGCTCTGTGTGTGTGTGTGTCTCCCTTTTAAAATTCAAAATACCCTTGGAACATTTGCCTTTTGTGAGCAAAGCTGTGTCCCTGCCCTTGGCAGTGCTCTAAGGGCTGCTCAGGGCAGTGTGTGTTGGAAGAACAAAGCCCCTGGAGAGGTGGCTGGCAGTGAGGGGGTGATGAAGATGATGGTGATGATGAGGATGGTGATGGTGGTGGTGATGGTGATGATGGTGATGATAATGATGAGGAGAGTGATGATGAGGATGGTGATGATGAGGAGGGTGATGGTGGTGATGATGGTGATGATGATGAAGATGATGATGATGATGGTGGTGATGATTTAAGATGATGATAAGGATGAGGATGGTGATGATTGAAGATGATGATGAAGATGGTGATGGTGATGATTGAAGATGAGGATGATGATGATGATGGTGATGATGGTGATGATTGAAGATGATTATGAGGATGATGGTGGTGATGATTGAAGATGAGGATGGTGATGGTGATGATTGAAGATGAGGATGATGATGATGATGGTGATGAAGATGATGATTTGATGATTGAAGATCATGATGAGGATGATGATGGTGATGATTGAAGATGATGATGAGGATGGTGATGGTGATGATTGAAGATGAGGATGAGGATGGTGATGGTGATGATTGAAGATGAGGATGAGGATGATGATGGTGATGATTGAAGATTATGATGGTGATGAAGATGATGGTGATTGAAGATGAGGATGAGGATGGTGATGGTGGTCATGATGATGGTGATGGTGATGATTGAAGATGATGATGAGGGTGAGGATGGTGGTGATGATGATGGTGATGGTGGTGATGATGGTGGTGATGATGATGATGATGGAAGATGATGATGAGGATGGTGATGGTGATGATTGAAGATGAGGATGAGGATGGTGGTGATGAGGATGGTGATGATTGAAGATGAGGATGAGGATGGTGACAGTGATGAGCTCCTGTGTTGCTGGCTGGCGCTGCTGCTGTGCAGGTGGCAGCATGTCTGGGTGTGTGCATGTGGACATGCACACCTTGGCCTGAGCTGTTTCCTGTTGCAGGCTCCTGCTGCTGGATTTGTCCCTTGCTCCTGTACCTGGGGATAACTGTGTTAGAGCACCCTGTGAAATCCATTGAAATCTTCTGTTTAATCCCACTTTCACTTCACTAATGATCCAAACCAGATTGGACCTGCTTTCTCTGTCCCTCTTTCTTTTTGATCCTAAGATCTCTGTGCTAACTAATGCTTCTCTTTTATTTTGTCCTTACAGAAAAGCCAGAGTTGGTATAATGTAAGTACTCCTGTTTCTCTTGTCCCTGGGTGCTGTGGGCTGGGTGGGGGGAAGGTGCAAAGGGGCTTTGCAGTGGCACTGGGGCACTCTGACCATTTCCAGGAGGAGGAGGAGCTGGAAATGGCTCAGCACTGGCAAAGGAGGGCTGGCATCCTCAGCAGGGGGATGCCAGAGACAGAGAGCAGAAGCTTTGTCCTTTTGGTCACTGTGGTGATGCTCCCCACATCCTGCTCCTCTGGCTTCTCACAGGGGAGCTGGGATGTGGTGACACTGGTGACAAACAGAGCTGCCACCCTGCAAACCCTTTGCATCTCCCAGGGCGGTGTGGGGGCAATAGAGGAATTATTTTCTGCGACCCCAGAGAAACACCAACCACCCTTTGCTTCTGCCTTGGTGTTTTTTGTTCTCCTAGCACGAGTGGCCCTGCTCCAGGCACAAGCTGGTGTCACCTTTGCACACTCAGGGCCCCACCCTGGAGGCTCTGAAGCAGCCATGGGCAAATGCAGCAGCCATCCCCAGCCAGCCCCAATCCCTGCAGGCATTAAAGTCAGAGTGGGGCCAGCAGAGTGTGTGGTTCTGGCTGAAACAGCAGCTCAGGTGTGACAGGGGGAGAGGCAGGGCTGGGAATGTGCTGGCATCAGTGTAGCACGGGCAGGAAGAGATCTTGGGACAGAGGCAGTGACTTTAAGAATAAAATACAAACCAAGGTGGCCAAACTGTGGCAGATAAGGGCTGTGAGCAATGTCCCAGCCTGGCCTGGCTGCTGCCAAACCCAGCCTAGAGGTGACTTTGGCTCTTACTGCTTCTGCCTGTAGCTGCTGAGCTCCATCCTTGCTGCATGATGCTCTGCTGTGCTCTGCTTCTGTGGGTCTCCTGTGTTTTCATGTCCTCTCTATCTTATCTTTCTGTTCTCTTGTTTTTCCTCCATATATTTTCAGCATGAGAGACAGTACATCCGGAGAGTAAGCACTGGCTGCATTTTTTTGTGGTTTTCCCCACCCCACCCCATTATTTTCCTTTGTAAACAAAACAAAACAAACCCATTTTCTAGTTAGCAGAGACATTCTGGCCAGATAAAAGCAGCAGTGTGAAAATATGGATGAGCCACAGACTCCAGGGAGGCAGCCAGTCCTACTTGGCAGTGTAATTTCCATTAAAAATTTGCTAATGCATCTCCTTGATAGAGTTTCCCTTCTTTGCCAGCTCCTTCCAGGCAGGATTTTTCTGCCATTTGGACCATTCTGATTCCTCCATTCCTCTCCTCTCTGAGAGCAGCTCTACAAATGAATCCATGGAATCTGCTCCTTCATGAAACCTCACAGTTTCCTTTGCTCACTTTCCCCCACTCTCATTTTACACAAACCCCACTGTACCCAGAGCAAACACCCTGCACATTCCAGCTCAGCAGCCCTGGGTACCAGGCACTGTGCAAACCCAACCCAAAATACAATCCCTGCCTCAAAGATCCACAGGGCATCACCAGTTTTCTTCATCTTTCTGCTGCTTTTAACTGGTCTTTTTGTCTCTGGAGCACTGCATTCCTCTTTGCCAGTTGGAACCCTCCCTTCCCCCTCTCCTGGATTCCTTTTTCTCTGTTTTTTTTTAATTATTTTTTTGTTTAAGATGCCACCAACTTCTCCTGCTTTGTGTGTTCTCCTTTCAATCCCACCAGTGCTTTTTTGGGATTACCATCCCTGTCCTGTGGATAAGTGGGAGGAAAGGGGTGAATTGAGGCCATGGATTGTTCTGGCACATCTGCCCCTCTCTGGTTGTGCTTTCTCTGCTTGGCTTTGCAGAGGACAAATGCAAACTGGTGCAGGTGCACTGTGAGGCTGAGAAGAGAATCCCAGTTTGGGGATAAATGCACTCAGACTTTTGGGGTTTGCTTTGTGTTCTTGTTCTTGTGGTGGAAGAGCAGGTCAGAGGAAAGGAAAAGTCCCTGAGGTGCTTCTCATGCTTTTTTTTTTTTTGTGAGCAATTGTGTACATGGTTTGGAAATATTGTGGGTTTAAGGGAAAAAAAATCTGTTGGTCTCTTGTGGTTTAACCATCAGTTGTGTTTGCTTTGGGCTGTGTGTCTGCATGGTGAATTATTGTTAATTAATTCTCTTAAAATAATTTATAAAAATAGACCTCAGACCTTAAACCTGAACTTCCTTTGTAGTTTTGTTTGCTGGAACAGAGATGTGCCTTGCTCTGTGCCCCTGAGGTGCTCAGAGAGGTGGGAAATTTGTGTTTTGTTTCCCTGAGGACACCAAGGAGGAGCTACTCTGTCAGGAACCCCACAATGGAGAAGGCATTTGTCACCCAGATGTCATTACAGGGACAGACAACCTGGAGATGTTTTGCTGGCAGGGATAAAATCTCTCTCTTCTCTCCTTTTCTTCCCATTTTGAGCATGGAAATCTCTCATTTCTGTGTCACCATTGAGCCCTGAGCCTGGCAGAGCTGCCATGGTTTTCCTGCCTCACTTGGGATGTGAATCCTTCCCCTTCCCTGTTCCTAAAGTAGGGTGTGTGTCTCAGTATCATTTCTGCTCTATAGCAAGGCTTGCCTCTTAAATTCAGCACCAAGCATCAGGAGAAGCCAGAGGATGCTCTGGAAAAGAGAATGAATAAAAGGATCTTGAAAAGTTAGAGAAAACACAGCTGGCATCAGAGATTTAAATCCAGAAGCTTTTCACTGTAGCATTTACATCCCAAAGTCCACCTTGCTCTGTGTGCCTTTATTTTTATTATCACACACCTGAATATTTTTCTTCTTCCTGTAACTGACCTGAGCAGTAAAAAGACAACAATTGTCTCTTTGAAGTGTTCCTAAATATTAGAAATATTTGCTGTCCCAGTCAGTGTGGGCAGATCAATAGGAGCCCACCTGTGTTTGGGAGAGCAAAGTCTGCACTGAGGATTGCAGGGAGTGGGACAGGAACCCTGCTCCTGCAGCTCTGCAAACAAATTGCTGCACACAGGGCAACCTCAGCCTGGCAGGAGCTCAGAGTCTCAAAAATAAACCCAGAATGCCAGTGGGGAGGCAGGTGAAGGGGAGATCCAGAGTTTTCCTTTGGGAAAGCTCCTGCAGGAGGAACTGGCTGAGGATCTGTTGTGGATTGTGGAACTCTGAGCAGCTCTAGAGCTTCTGGAGAATAACCAGACATCACAAAGGTGATAAGAAATCAGCCCTGGCCTCAGAGTGCTGTGTTTATTCTTGTGGGTAACACAGTGGAGGGGAAACAGCTGCTGGAAAGAGGAAAATGTTCCCTATAAAGGCAAATGTGCCTCATTTTAGGGAGAACATCAGGAACCTTCCCCAGGGCTGGCAGGCTGAGCCTCCCTCAGCAGCAGTCACAGGAATGGAGTTTAAAAATCCAGGTCTGATGAGTGAGCAAGGTGTTGAAGAGCCTTTTCTCTGTAAATCAGCACAATCACCTTTTAACCCCCAGCAGCCATTTCATGAAATTATTTCTGGATCAGTGTTAACTCCCTTCCTTTCAGGTACTTGTCATCCTGCCAGATTTTCCTTGATTTTCAGCATGTGGATTACCTGCCTGGCTGAGTTGCTGGGTTGTAGAGGCACTAAATTAGCAGTGAACTTCTGGTGATGATGAGCTCAGATCCATTTTCTAGCCCAAATGGCCAGTGGTTATTTTGAAGCATCTTCCTCTCTGCTTTTCATTCACTTCTAAAGGGAGAAAAAGGAAAAAGCTGGAAAAGCAGAGCAACCAGGATGGGTTTAGAGGAGATGCTGTGGGACAGGTGCCCATGTCCTTGGCTGGTTTTTCGTACCAGCCCTGCTCTCAGTGGGGTCTAAACTCGCCCACATGAGCAGGGAGTGTGTTCTGTTTATTCCAGTGTCCCAGAGCAGTGTAAATCACACAATTCCACCAGCCATGAGGATTGGGTGAGGTTTTCCTTCCCCCTCTCCTCTGTGCCTCCTGCCACCTCTGCCCCCTGTTTTCTGTGCTGTCCAAGACTCAGCATTCCTCAGCTTTTGTGTTCTCACATTCCTGTCCCATCCCCCAGCAGTTTTTGTTTGAGGTTTCCCGTGGGAGATTTGTTTGTGTGTACCAGGGAGATGCCACCACGGGGAGTGACCCTGCTGTCCCCAGTTCCCTCACCTGGGCAGTGCCATCCTGTGCTGTCTCTCTGTTTGCTGTGGAGTTAATGTTTGCTGCCTCCAGCTCCAGGTCAGCTCTCCCCAGCACTGCTGGCACTCATCTCTGCAAAGGCAGGTGGCTGGGGGTGGATTTTTATTTTTAATTCAGTCCCATTTGGAGTTTCCAGCCAAGAGGGCCATTCAATAAAGTGGTGTCCTAGTCTGGAGGACAGGTGTCTGCTAAGAAAGGCAGGAGCCTCTCTTTGAAATGGAGAATGTAAATCCCCTCCCTCCAAATTATTATCATTTTGAAATCAAGTGGCTTTCAGGCAAAGATATGGGAATTAGGAATAACAGTTCTTTTCTAGTGAAATTAAAATAGAAATACAGCACTACAAAGAAACAAACACCAAACCCTGACACAGTCAGAGTACAACCTGACACCCGTCAGGCAGGGTGTTGGCACCCCTCAGATTTCTGCCTCTGTGTGTGTCTTCCATGGCTGGTTCCTCCCAGCCACGTCCTCTATTTTTATCTGTCACAATCCTGAATATTTTTCTTCTTCCTTTAACTGACCTGTGAAGTGAAAAGACACCAATTGCCTTTTTGAGGTGTTCCTAAAAATTAGAATACTAATTATTACAATACTAGAAATAGCATTAGAATGCCAGCAGTATTTGCTGTCCCAGTCAGTGTGGGCAGAGTTCACCTGTGAAAAACCTGCACTGAAGGCTGCAGGGGGTGGACAGGGCCCCTCATCCCAGCCTCTCCCCACGCCTGCCTCCCCCAGCACACTCTGTCCAGCAACTTTCCATTACAGGAAACATCTGCTGGGAGGCAGGGCTGGGTTACTGCAGGGCATTGGCCGCCAGAATTCCCCAGCTCCGGTCACTCCAAGCATGTGCCAGTCATTTTGGGATGTTCCCCACCCGCCCCTTCCCTGAGAAACACAGACAGAGCCTGAGGCTGCCTTTGAGAGCAGGCAGGGACTGCAGGGACAGCCTGGGGAGGGCTCAGAATCGCTGCTTTTCTGCTTCCAGAGAGGGGGGAGAGCTGAGCCCGAGCTCTGCGCCTTCCTGTCGGGTCCTGGAAGCCGCGTGAGTCGCAGCAGAGCTGCTTGGGGCTGGGGCTGGAACTCCTGGGGTTGAATTTGCAACTCCTGGGGCTGCATCTGGCACTCCTAGGATTGGATTTGCCACTCCTGGGGCTGGGGCTGGCATTCCTGGGGCTGCATCTGGCACTCCTGGGGTTGGATCTGGCACTCCTGGGCAACATCTGGCACTCCTGGGGGTTGGATTTGCCACTCCTGGGGTTGGATTTACCACTCCTAGGGCTGGCTCTGGCACTCCTGGGCTGCATCTGGCACTCCTAGGGTTGGATTTGCCACTCTTGGAGCTGCATCTGGCACTCCTGGGGCTGCATCTGGCACTCCTGGGGTTGGATCTGCCACTCCTGGGGCTGCATCTGGCACTCCTAGGATTGGATCTGTCACTCCTGGGGCTGCATCTGGCACTCCTAGGATTGGATCTGTCACTCCTGGGGCTGCATCTGGCACTCCTAGGGTTGGATCTGGCACTCCTGGGATTGGATTTGCCACTCCTGGGGCTGCATCTGGCACTCCTAGGGTTGGATCTGGCACTCCTGGGATTGGATTTGCCACTCCTGGGCTGCATCTGGCACTCCTAGGATTGGATCTGTCATTCTTGGAGCGGCATCTGGCACTCCTGGGGCTGCATTTGCCACTCCTAGGGTTGGATTTGGAACTCTTTCACTCTTTGGGTTGGGTCTGGTACTCCTGGGCATTACCTGTGCTCGGGGGCAGTGCCCACACCTGCCAGGGCTCCTGCAGGGGATGCCCACAGCAGGAAGCTGCTGAGGCTGCAGCAGGAGAGCACAGAGGGTGCCCAGCACAGTCACCCCCATGAGCCTCCCTGGGAAAAGTCCTGTAGAGGGCAAATCCTCCCTCAGATCCTCAGGGGCTGCCTCAGGCCAGCTGGATGTGGGCAGGAGAGCAGGGGAAGGCACCTAAACCCTGCCCAGCTGCTGCAGCTCTCGACTTTGGACATAAACAAGGAGCAGGAAAAGCAGAGTTTGGCCACGGGAGCAGTGCCAGTGCTGAGGGAAGGAGATGGATTCCCTGCTGGAGTGTGGCTCCCTCTGGCACCTTTTCCTGGATCAAGAGCTGCCCTGGGACCTGGAGGCACTTGGGGACTTCTTTGGAGGAAATGGCAGCCCTGGATGTGCTGAAATCCCAGCTGTGAGTGTCCCCAAACAGAGCTGTGTGCACCCTGCAGAGCTCTGCTAGGACAGGCTTTAGCTCCTGCTGAGCTGGGCTGCACTGAGCCCAAAGCTCAGCCCTGCAGGGACTGCAATTCCTTCTCCCCACTCCATCCCCATCCTGCCTGCTTGTTCCTAGAAATCTTGGATTTGGGCTCTTGCTGGAGCCCATCTCAGGCCAAGATCTTTTCCAGATGTTCAGGCTGGGAGTTTGGTGAGTGAAATTCATATTTCTGTCATCTGCTGGTTGGCAGGTTTTACTCAGAGTGAGATCCCTTCCTCTGGGCCACAGGGCTGGAGCAAATATTGGAATATTCTGTTTCTGTTGAGTTATTCTGTTTCTGCTGGGATATTCCTGTTTCTGTTGTGTTGTTCTGTTGGGTTATTCTGTTTCTGTTGGGTTATTCTGTTTCTGTTGGGTTACTCTGTTTCTGCTGGATTATTCTGTTTCTGTTGTGTTATTCTGTTTCTGTTGTGTTATTCTGTTGTGTTATTCTGTTTCTGTTGGGTTATTCTGTTGGGTTATTCTATTTCTCTTGGGTTGTTCTGTTTCTCTTGGGTTATTCTGTTTCTGGTCCACTGAGTGGCTGTGAGGAATTGTTTTTGGGGGTGAGAGTTTGTCTATGATTTGACAACCAACATCAAATCTGCTGTGATCTGACAGCATTTGGCAGTTCAGTGAGGTTAATTCTAAATAAACTCTGTGTTCCTCCCACCCCTGTGACTCCACCACCATTTTTAAGCAGAAACTGCCTTCCCTAATCTCAGATTTTTGGGGTCTTTGCTGGAAGACTCTCACATTTCTGCCCTAGGAGATCAGTGCCTCTTGCAGGAGGATTTTTGGATAAAGAGGGAAAGGGTTTTAGCCCAGGTGGTTTCTTCTCTGCATTTGTGGGAGAAAGAACATTACAGGTTCTCTGCCCCCGGTCCCCTGAGCCCTTTGCTGGGGACACAAAACATGGTTGAGTCCCTGGGAGAGCCTTTCTGGATCCCCTCTGAAGTGTTCTCAGCATCCCAGCACCTGGCTGGCTTTGTTTGTGGTGGGCATGGGGGATCCTGAGCCCTCCAGATTGCTCAAGCTCCTCTGGCAAGGTTGAGTCCCTCAATTTTTTTGGGTGAATCCTCCAATTTTCTGTGCTGAATCACCTGTTTTCAGGGGTAAATTCCCCATTTTCAGGGGTATATCCCTCATTTTCTATGCTAAATAACCCATTTTCTGTGCTGAATCCTCCATTTTCTGTACTCAACCCCCATTTTCTGTGCTGAACCCCCCATTTTTTGTGCTGAACCCCCATTTTCTGTACTCAACCCCCATTTTCTGTGCTGAATCCCCATTTTCTGTACCCAACCCCACATTTTCTGTACTCAACCCCCATTTTCTGTGCTGAACCCCCCCATTTTCTGTGCTAAATCCCCATTTTCTATACTGAACCCCCATTTTCTGTGCTGAATCCCCATTTTCTGTACTCAACCCCCATTTTCTGTACTCAACCCCCATTTTCTGTGCTGAACCCCCATTTTCTGTGCTAAATCCCCATTTTTGAGTAGCTGTGCCATCCCTGGGGGTTGGCAGGTGACTGAAGCCAGCAGAGCACACTCTGTACCTCACCCAGTGAGTGATGGCAGGCAGACAGAATTCCTCTGCAGGCTGCCCTGAGCCTTCCCTGCTCCCCCAAACCTTCTCCTCTTCCTCCCCCTCCCTGCCCTGGAGCCCAACCCTGCCATGGCTGGGCTGTGATGGGATCCTTCTCCTCCTGCACCCGAGGTGTTCCTGTTTTTCCCACTCTGTCCCCCTCTCCCCTGGCTGCCTCTCTCCTCACCAGACCCATTTTTTTGTTTGCAGGTGTTGAGTCCCACGTACAAACAGCGGAATGAGGATTTTAGGAAACTTTTCAAGCAGCTCCCGGACACCGAGCGCCTCATCGTGGGTAAGGCCAAGCCCTGGGTGTGCACAAACACATCCAGATCTTAATAATTGGCAGGAAAATTAATCCACAAACACCTGAGGTTTGTGTCCAAAAAGGAGACAGAGCAGCCTTGTGATTTTATTCAATTAAAGGGAGAGGCTGTGGGGCATTTCCTCTAAAAATCTGAGGGATTTTTTTTTCCTTTTAATCCCAATTTCCCTCCCTCTCTATCCCATTGGCTGAGGTACTTGAGAGGTCCAGACTTCCCAAAAAACTCATCTGTTACAAACCCCCTTCTGATGTGTACCCTCCTTTTTCTTTTCCTTGTGTCACTCGGTGGAATTCCTCTGGAATTTCTGTTTTTTCCCATTGTTTCTTTCATCTCTCAGTATCCAGTTTTATTTACCAGCAGACCCACAGTTTGTTTGTAAAGATAAATCTCTCATTCCTTTCATCAGTCAATGAGATCCTTCCCATTATTTCTTTCACCTCTCAGTGCTGGTTTTATCAGTTTGGAAAGACAAACCCCTCATTCCTTTCATTCTCAGACATTGCCACTGACAAGACAGCTTTGTCTGCCTGAGCACAGGCAGAGCCCCATTTCCAATGGCTTTTGCATTTTCTGATGGCTTTTCCTCATTTCATGGGGATTGATGTCATTTTTCCCCTTCCTTTTTTCTCCCATTTTTCCTCCCATTTTCCCTCCCATTTTTCCTCCCATTTTCCCTCCCTTTTCCCTCCCTTTTCCTTCCCTTTTCCCTTCCCTTTTTCCCCTCCCTTTTTCCCCTCCCTTTTTTCCCACCCATTTTTTTCTCCCATTTTCCCTCCCATTTTCCCCCCTTTTCCCCCACTTTTTCCTCCCTTTTCTCTCCCCATTTCCCCCTTTCCCCCCCCTTTTCCCCAACACCCCTGCTCACACCCAAACCCTGTCTCCCATCACTGCTGATCCCCTCCTGTGTCCCACACTGCTGAGAGCTGCAGAGGGCTGGAAATCATGAGGGATGCTTCAACTGGGGGGAAAATGCACCATGAAATCTGGAAACAGCACTGGGAGGCTGCAGAGGATCATCAGCCAGGAACAGAGATTGTGTGTGACAATTCCTGGAGGGAAGGGCTCAGCTCCTGCTGTTCTCTGTGCCTTCTCTTGGTGCTCATCCTCACCTTTAGGCTGTCCTGATGCCTTTGCTTACCTAGAAACAGAGGCCAGACAAAGTTAAAAGCATTTATTTATTGAGTGGATATATTTCATGAAGGGGCTACACCCACAGTGGATGATGCTCACAAGTTTTTCACACTTTCATAAGTTTGGTCCATTTGCATATCAAGGGTTAATTTTCCAGTTATAGCTTCAGGTAATGAAGTCATTTATCCCCAGTTTTCTCCCATCCCCATTCACTTTTGTTTATATTTTCAGGGCCTGGGGCTGTAGGGTACCCTTGACTTACAGCCCTGCCAACAGCTGACACTTTATTTGGAGTTCAGAGTTCTGCACTAACACAGCACAGGATTTGACAAATCTAAAGGCTAAAATATAAAGGTATCAGTGACATCTTGTGGCTTTGGTGCCCCTCACTGACCATTTGCTGTCCCCCACAGATTACTCATGTGCTCTCCAGAGAGACATCCTCCTGCAGGGCCGCCTCTACCTCTCCGAGAACTGGATCTGCTTCTACAGCAACATCTTCCGCTGGGAGACACTGGTGAGGCTCCCCCACCTCAAAATGTGCTCAGATGTCCTTTGGGAGGGCTCTTCCTGCTGCTTCTCTCACCAGTTTCCCCTTTTTGTGGTGTTTTCCCTGCCTGCTGCAGCTGACAGTTCGCTTGAAGGACATCTGCTCCATGACCAAGGAGAAGACAGCACGGCTCATTCCCAATGCCATCCAAGTTTGCACTGACACTGAAAAGGTACAGCCCACTCTGCTGAGCCCACCCTGTGCCCAGCAGGGCTCTGAGAGTGTCTGGGGTTTTTTTTTCAAACTGGGGAAAGGGCTGTGCTGAGGTTGGAGCTCACATGTGGGGTGTGGGGCCAGGTAAAATAAATGGTTTTACAGCAGCACAGCTCTAACAGAGCTGTTTCAGTGCTCTGGGGTCTCCATCAGCTTCTCTCTGTGCTGGAAAGTGATCCCAAACAAGCTTGGTGTGTTTTTCCCTTTTTTTGTTTTTTTCTGAGCTGATTTTTCTCTCCCTCTCTCCCCATCCAGCACTTTTTTACCTCCTTTGGGGCTCGAGACAGGACGTACATGATGATGTTCAGACTGTGGCAGAATGCTCTGCTTGACAAGGTACAGAGAGAAACCCCAGAGCTGGGCTGGGAGGGGAGGGGAGGGAGGTGATGGACATGGACAGGAGCATCACTTCTGGCTGAAAAAACACCCAGGACAGCAAACACAAGTGTTTAGGCAGTAGGAACATTAAACACAAGTGTTCAGGCAGAGCAGGCTCATGACTGCAGATGCAATTCCCTGTTTTTGCAGGGAATTTTTTGCTGGGGTTAATCACCTGTTTTTGGGGATAAATCACCCATTTCTGGGGTAAATCATCCATTTCTGGGATAAATCACCCATTTCTGGGATAAATCACCCATTTCTGGGGTTAAATCACCCATTTTCTGGGGTAAATCACACTCAGTAGGTGCACTCTGCTGAGGAATCAGGGTTCAGGAGGGAAGTTTTATTTTGGAAGTCTGTAATTCCACAGTGGAGCAGCCCTGAAGAAAGCAGCAGGAATAACTCACTGTGCAGGCAGAGCTCAGTAACTCTGTGCTCCAGAACTGTGGAGCTCCAGACAAGACAGAAAATGAATGTTCAGGACATCCCAAATGCAATTTGTGGGTGCACTGGGTGAGGTTGAGTGGGTTAGATTTTAAAATAAATCTGCTCCTGCTCCCAGCATTTTGGGGTGGAATTCAGAGCACTCTGGGGGAATGAGGCACCAGGAACAGCCTGGCCCAAAATTTGGAATTGAGGAGCAGAGAGGATCACCTTGCCTTGTGCTGTGCCAAGGGCTGGAAGCTGAGCAGCCTTTGGGAGCTCCCAAGGAAATTCAGTGCCCTTGGGCTCAAGGTCGAGGCTAATGGGAGCTGAGGCTGTGATAAACACAGGAAACACTTCCAGAGCTTTTTCCAAATGTGGATCCATGGCTGGCAGGAAAAGGGGAGAAAGAGCTGAGTGCAATTTTCCTGATAAGACAGGGGTGTGAGTTCATGTGTGTGGGAAGGAGGTGGAACACTGATTTATCTGGATGAAAGTTCCTCATTAGAGGATTTTTTTTTCCCATGCTTTTGGTTGCTGCTGTGAGGAGTTAGATTAAAAAATTCCTGCCTTATCCCATGCAGTTACTGTGGGAAGAAATTCGAGCCAGCAACTCAGAAAAAGTTCACTGCGTTTTTTTCCCCTCATTACCAAGAAATCTTTGTTGCTGGTCATAAGTTTCTGATGGGTAAAAATCCCCTTTTATCCCTGGACCACCTCTTGAAATCTTTCCTGCTCCATTTTTCAGAGCCTCACAGTGATGTGCTGATCACTGACCTGCATCCCTAAATCTGGACTTTTTTCAGTGCTCTGGAAAATTAATTTTCTCTTTATTACATTTTTTACTTTTCACAGGGGTGTCTGGTGACACAAACTCCTTTTGATTCCAAACTGCAGCAGGAAATTCTCTGTTGCTGTTTTAGATCATTGTCCCTGCAGCTGGGATTTTTCAGGCAGCTTTAATCTAAACAAATAAAAATAAAAAATAATATAATGAAACATTGCATAGAATCACATATATTATATATTATTAAATATTATCACATATAAAATATTATATATTACATATTCTATATTATGTGTAGAATTATGTATTATATCTAGATATTCATATATATATGTATATACATATACATACACATATATACATATTCTATATTATAGAATATATACTATATACTATATATTATATATTATAAATTATATATTATATATTATATATTATATATTATATATTATATATTATATATTATATATTATATATTATATATTATATAATATATATTTGCTATTATATATTTACTATTTTTATATAGATTTCTATACTATGTACAGAATTCTGTATTATATATAATATTATATATTAATATAAATATATATACATACATGTACATATAAATAGATGTATAAATATAAGTATGTCTACATCTAAATATATGTGTAAATAAAATAGAATGAATATTAATAGAATATGATGAAAACCAAAAAATACAAATTATCTATCTATATATAAATATTATATATATGAATAAATAAAATAATAAATGAATGAATAAATAATAATTAACTCCCTAAAATGGAATTTCACAGAGCTGAGCTCTCACCTCAAGTACCAGAATTTCTCACTTCTCCTTGCAGTACAAGGACTGTCCTCCTGGCAGTGGGAATTCCAAACTTTCACTTTTTGTTTTTGCATTTTTGGCTGCAATAAATGCTGTTCTGTGTCCCCTGCCCAGCCCCTGTGTCCAAAGGAGCTCTGGCACTTTGTCCACCAGTGCTACGGGAACGAGCTGGGGCTGACCAGCGATGACGAGGACTACGTGCCCCCCGACGATGACTTCAACACCATGGGGTGAGTGGGGAGGGCTGGGCTGGCCAGGAGAGCAGGGTGTGCTGTGTGCAGGAGGGATGTGGTTGGTGGTGTGTCTGCAGCCTGAGCTGACACCTGGGTGTGTTTTAGAGTCTCTGTGTCCCACCCCAAGCACCAGAGAAAGAGTCAGGAGACTCTTCTCTTGTTCCCAGAGTTGTTTATTTTATCTCATCTCAAAGTTCTTTCCCTGCCCAGCCCAGGTCTGTTCAGCAGCTCAGCCCCAGGCACACTGCCCACCCTGGGGTGGGATTATCTTTTTATACTATAAACTACATAAACATTATTTACAATTATCTTCCAATACCTATCACTCATATTGTACAGTCTGGTTCTGCTCTAAACCAATCTAAAAGACGGATGCAGAAAGAAGGACAGAACACACCCAGATTCCTCCAGCTTGACCCCAGACCCTCATTATAAACAATCTTAAAAACCTACTTTTTCACCTTGTAATAATCTAACTTGCACTCTACTTATTTTTTGTGACTTGTAATTCTTCATGTAAGGGTGGTAATTTTTCCCAGGGGTTAAAATCAAAGGCACAGGGGTTCTGGGCTCTGTGCCAAGGCTCCTGAGCCCCTGCCTGGGTCTCGAGTCAGGGATGTCCTGGGTTCCCACAGAGGGCTGCACAACTGGCCTGTGAGCCCAGTTTAGTCAGGAGAAAAAACAGCAATTGATGAATTCCCAGTGTGTCCATAGCCAGGAGGAAAAGGCTGTTGGTATGGAAGCCGATTTAAAAAGATACATGAAAGATTTTTGTAGTTTGACTACAAAAGTAAATGTGTATATGTGCCTTATTACCTTTTTGCAAAACTTCTGACCAATAGAATTCATAGAATCACAGAATTCTGGGTTGGAAGAGGCCTTCAAGATCTCACTGGACTCTGCCCATCCATCCAACCCTTCCAGGTCTCTCTGCAGAGCCCTCCTCCCTTCCAGCAGATCGACACATGCTCCCAACTTAGCATCAATATATTGCTGCTAATTGCTTTGCACCAATGAATATAATAAGTTATTGTAGTCAATAATTTCAGATCATGCTTTATTAAGAGTGTATAAACTGGAGAGCACACAGAATAAAGGGGACACCTTTGTTATTCTGTTCAAGTGTAGTTCAGTGGCAGTCCTGACACATTCTGGGCTCTGGCCAAGTGGTTGCTGCTGAGTGTGTGGTTCCTAAAAAGCTGGAAGTGTAACCTTTCCTCCTGGAAGCTGGGAGGGACTGGAATGCCTGCTGAGCCAGCTGAGCAGTTCTAGAAATGCCAAAGCTTCCCAGTCACAGGGTCAGGCAGGGCTGCATGGCCAGAAAATGCTGATGCTTGTCAGTCCCTGTATAAACACCCAAAAAAAATTGGGGCTTGCTCTCCTCTGCACTGAGCCATTCCTCTTCTGGACAACCTGGAAACTTCACAGAAACATTCTCACTTGCTCTGTGTGTGCAGCTGTAGCTGTTGTGAGAGGGGTAGCCATAAAAACCTGTGTTCTCTGTGGCGTCCCAGCTACTGCGAAGAAATCCCTGTGGAGGAGAATGAAGTCAACGACAGCTCCTCCAAGAGCAGCATGGAGGCCAAGCCAGAAGCCAGCCCTCAGCTGCCAAAGAAATCTGTCACTGCCAGCACCCTGACCTCTACAGGCAGCAGTGAAGCCCCAGCCTCGGTGAGTTTTCCCCTCCCCTGGCAGCAGGAGTTCTGTTTTCCCTGAAATCGAGGGAAATTGGATCATATGAGGTTTGTTCATCCTCCAGCTCCTCTTCCACTGCTGCTGATTTTAGTCCTTGGTCAGTGATTTCTCAGCAGCAAGAGCATTTTCCTCTCTGTATTTCTGGAGGAAAAGTCTTGGACATAAAAGGGTTGTAATTTCTTCCCTGCCTTCAGTTATTCCCTGGAAAACAGTGTGTACCCTCCTGGTATTATGGCAGAGCAGACCTTGTTTGGATATCACCTCAGGTTCTTTTAGCTTGTTCAGGAGCTAAACCAGGACTGGACAATATTGTGCTTGTCTGAACAAAAAACCTGGTGATGTCCAAAGCTTGAACACTTATTTTTTTGAGAGGAGGTTTTACAAACACTGTGTGGCCATTGTCCTCCTCTACCTGTTTAATTTCGGATATATCAAGGCCAAATATTCAGAAATTAGCTCTCAGATGTGGGGATTTTTGAAATAAAGCCCATGTCCAGTGCTGATCTTGCCCTTGTTGTGGCCTGTCCTTGCTGCAGTTCGATGGAGTGCTCCCAGAAGAGGAGGAGGCAGTGGCAGAGAGTCCAGTGGAGAAAGACCTTGGCATTGCCAACATCATGGGAGAGAAGATCGACATCATTGGCCCTGTGAACTCCCCCTCCCTGGACTTCAATGACAACGAGGACATTCCCACTGAGCTCAGTGACTCCTCAGACACTCATGATGAAGGTATTTACATGGGGAAAGGCCATCAGGGTATTTCCAACCTTTAGCCCATCCTTCCCCAGGAAGAAATGGAGTGGTGACTATTGAAATCCTTTTCTGCACCTTGAAGATGCAAAGAATTCCCATTGTGGGCTGCAGAAAGTGAATGTGTTTGGGCTGCAGAAAGTGCATGTGTCTCAATTTTAGGATGTGCCTAAAGATTTTAGGATGTCCCTAAAATGAGCTATGTACAGTAATTTCACTATTATAAGCCACACCATTTTGAATAAATTTTGGTCCGAACCCAAAGTGCGGCTTATAATCAGGTGTGGCTTATATATGGACAAAGAACGAAAAGTTGCTGTTTTAGTTTGGAGGACAGGTGTCTGCTGAGAAAGGCAGGAGCTTCTCTTTGAAATGGAGAATGTAAATGGTCCTGTACAAGGTGCAGTTTCCCTCCAGAGCTCCAGTGGGGATGTGGAGAAATCCGGTTTTCCTCTGGAGTCCAGTGGAGAAAGGGGCTCCCTTAGTGTCCCAAAACCTCTGTTTTTATCTTGGTAAGAAATGTTGGGCTCTTCCCCCTGGCTGGAGCAACTCCCAATGGGATGCAGTAATTTTATCAGTGCCACAGTGGGACTCAATGGCCATGAGCAGAAAATGACTGGCTGGAGGAAGGATGGGTTGTGAAAAGATAAAGAACACTGCCCCAGCTGGTTTATAAACCATGGCCATGAACAGGAGATATCCCATGAGATAAAGAACACTGCCCCAGCTGGTTTATAAACATGGCCATGAACAGGAGATATCCCATGGAGATAAAGAACACTGCCCTGCCTGGTTTATAAAACATGGCCATTAACAGGGGATATCCCATGGAGATAAAGAACAATGCCCCAGCTGGTTTCAATAGATGGCCATTAGCAGAATATCTCCCATGGCTTATAGTGGTGAAATTACTGCAATTAATTATCCCTTCTCACATCCCAATTCTTGCCATGGGAAAGGAAGAGGGCTGAAGTCCCTCCTTTGGGTTCCTTCTGGAATATGCTGGTGGATATTGGTGGTGCACCTGGAGGTCCTGCTGCTGTGCAAGCACATTTTCCATCATCCTGGAGGGTCATGGCTGGATTTATGGCTCTCCCCACAGGTGAAGTCCAGGCCTTTTACGAGGACCTGAACGGGCGCCAGTACGTGAACGAGGTGTTCAACTTCAGCGTGGACAAGCTCTACGACCTGCTCTTCACTGACTCCCAGTTCCAGAGGGACTTCATGGAGCAGCGCCGCTTCTCTGGTGAGCTGGGCTGCACAGGGGCTGTGGGGAAGGGCTCTGCCTTGGAGGCACGAGTTTGTCTGCTTGGGGACGTTCTGAGCTGATTTTGGGACAGTGTGACCCGTAAGGAAAAGCAGTGTGCCCATGTGGTTTCATTTTCTAACAGCTTTTGTAATGGATAAAGCAGATTTTCATATTTTTTATCATGACCTGATCCTCTGTTCAAGGGTTAACAGTGTGAGGGAAAAGCTGTTCTAGCTCCACACCTGACACTGGCACAGACAGAGCTGCAGAGAGTCCCTTGGCATGTCACAGTCTTCCTCTCCCTGTGACTGTAGGTTTGCTGAAGGAGGGAAATCCCCAACCTCTCCCCCTTTCCCTGCACTTGAAAGAGGGGAAAATATTCACATTTAGCACAGGAGCCCTTTGTTTCACACTCAGACCTCTAGAGCAGCCAGGCTCCCCAAGAGGAAGGAACCCCATCCCCAGCTTGGTTAAATGGTTATGCCTTTCCCCAGGGGACTGACCAGAGATCCCTCCCCAGTTATGACTGGAATGTTGTTTTGTCCTCTCAGATATTATCTTTCACCCCTGGAAGAAGGAGGAAAATGGCAATCAGACCAGAGTGATCCTGTACACCATCACCCTCACCAACCCTCTGGCCCCCAAAACTGCCACAGTCACTGAGACTCAGGTAAGGGACAGTGGAGCAGGGCTGGGATACCTGCTAGAAACTGCTCTGAGAGTTTCTGAGCATGTTTTATTGTCCCTGCCCATTGTCCTCTTCACATTTCCTTGATTTATCTTGCTGCCCAGCATCTCTGCTGCCACAAAGAGTTAATCTTACACTGGGTTGCAATGGAAGCACCACAAATTTCCCAGTGAACAAGGCAGCACATCTTAATAATTGTTTTTCTCACCTAAACTGGTGTTTTCTGAGCTGTGCCCAGCCCAGCAGTTATTACTCAAGGAAGTCAGATACTGCCCGACCAGCCCTTTTCACAGCTCTACAGGGTGTTGTGCAGTTTTTATTGTGGTGAGGACAGTGAGATGATCTGTTAAAAAAGGTGAAAAAGGGAAAATCGGCACTGAGAGGAGCCAGGCTGGCTGGGTCTAGCAGGGCCTGCAAGTGGATAGGGAGGAAAAACCTCTTTCCATGTCCAGAGATGTGTTCAAGTGGCAAAGGATAAGTACTGAGAGTGAGCTTTAGGGATTGCTTAGAGGGTCTGAGCACCACATTTCAGAGAGGAGGATGCCAGCAGTGAGGTGGGACTTGTGAGGGTGTGAGGAGAGATTCAGGGAACAGAAAGGAAAAGGGAGAACAAAGGGATGAGCAAAGGGAGCAGCACACTCTCAGATAAACAAGCCATGACTTATTTAATTCTGAGTTTGGCTCAACCACCAGGGCACCCCCTGTGTGTCCTCACTGCAGAGCTGGGTGGGAATAGTCTGCAGGAAAAGCCTTGCTCTGTCCAGGCATCTGTGCTGAGCTGTGTCTGTCTGTCCTCTGGGTCAGGCTTGCTCTGGAGCAAAGGGAAAAGCACACCAGAAGTGCTTGAAAGAAGGAAGTGGTTGTTTTTATGGTGTTTACAATCACAGAATAATTTATGTTAGAAAATTTATTAGCTAGAGTTTATGCTAAAACCTCTGGTTTTAGCTCAGGATAAGGCAGACACAAGAGAGGTCCCACTTGGAAATGTCCCAGCAAACTGCTGCCCAGCTGGCACTGTGTGCAGCATCTCTGTTACAAAATCCTGGAGGCTGGAATGGAATTCCCTTTTTATAACGTGCCCAGGGGCAGCACCTGGGTGAACCCCCTGTTTTCCCTGCCTTCCCTCCAGGCTGAGCTGCTCCCAGGGGCAGGGCTGGGCAGGCAGTGCCTCCTGTTTGCAAAGTGCTGCTACAGTGGGTCCTACCCACACTCAGAGCTGCCTTGCACGCTGTTTTCCCTGCAGACAATGTACAAAGCCAGCCAGGAGAGCGAGTGCTATGTCATAGATGCAGAGGTGCTAACCCACGACGTCCCCTACCACGATTATTTCTACACCATCAACCGCTACACGCTGACTCGGGTTGCCAGGAACAAAAGCAGACTCAGGTACCTCTGTGGGCAGGGGATGATGAGCAAAAAACACCTTTGGGAGGGAGCTTTGCTGGTGGGGTGTTAGGAGGGGTTTAGGGGGTTATTTCTCTGTCCTCTTGCTGGGATGTTGCTGTTACAAAGGGTAGGGGCAGAGGTTGGTGTTGTGAAAAACACGTTTTACTGTTTGGGTAAAATTTAAAAGGTTTAATAAAAAGACAATAGGAGATACAGATAAAGTAAAGGGTTAAAACAGGTGCTTGGCAAGCTGCTAAGAGCTTTGGGAACACTTTTTAAAATACACTTTACAATACATTAATTTGTTGTATATTTATAGTTTTTTTATGTATAATAAAAATTTTTGGGAACTGTTTGGCATGGCTACTTTTTGGGTTTGTTTTTTTAGAGTATGGATGTTTCGTGGTTTGTGTTTTTAATTTTTTTGTTATTTTTTAATTTGGGTGGTGGTTTTGGTTTTTTGCAGTTGGTGAGTGTTGATAATTGTTGTGTTAGTTGTAGGGTCCCCATCACATGTTCATGGGCTGTTATTTTAACTAGGCAGGTAGTTTTAGCATATTATTTTTTAAAAACTTATGTTTAACTTTTGCTATTAGAAGAAAATAACTTATATTTATACAGAAAAGCCATTTTAACATTATACATACAACACTTATTTCAATAGTTGCAAAAAGCAAATAATATGTTATACATTTATAACAGTATCAATGCATCAAGGAGAGGATTTACAGGTTTTTTTGCCTCTCTCTTGGAGGCAGGGGTGTGCAGAGCCTGTTGTCACTGCAGACTGTGATAAGGAACAGGGTGAACTTCTGGGGTTGTGCTTGGGGGGAGAAGCAGAGGAATTGGGTATGGGCAAAGCTGTATCCATGTGACTCTGGGTGACTTCAGTAGTGATAATCCAAATGTCTGCCAAGTGGCCATGGAGCACTCCTGGGAAGGGCTTTTCCAGCAGTGCTTCTCTAGAAATGTGAAGGGTGAGACCATTCCAGAAATAACAGTGTGTACATGATTATTTCCTGCATTTACACTGACAAAGATTGAGAATTGACATCACCCCAGGAAGCAGAAGCAGGGCAATGACTGAGCTTTGTGTCCTCACAGGGTTTCCACAGAATTGCGCTACAGGAAGCAGCCCTGGGGGCTGGTGAAATCCTTCATTGAGAAGAATTTTTGGAGTGGCCTGGAAGATTATTTCCGTCATTTGGGTAAGAGTGGCAGTGACAGTGGCACTTGTGTTTCCCTGGGAGTGGGCGGCATGATCCAGCCTTGGGGTGGCTTACATGGCCACAGCTGGAATAAATTACCTGCTGGAATTAATCAGGGCATCAAATCCTGCTGACTGTCAGGAGTTTGGGGTCAAATTTTGGTAAAAGACACAAGGAGTGTGGAGCACAAATTGCTCAAACTCTGCCAGCTTCTTTGCCCTAGCTGGTGCTGTTTTGGGCTTACCTAAAAACAGTGGCCAGACAAAATAAAGAGAATAAAAAGCAGTTCTATTTACTGAATTATTCAGGTACATTCAGGGCAGACAAAGCCCCCCAGGGGCTGCACCCAAAATGGACAATGGGTCACAGGTTTGCACACTTTGATAAGTTTGGTCCATTTGCACATTGGGGGTTCATCTTCCAATTCCAGCTCCAGCTAATGAAGTCACTGACCCCAAGTTTGCTCCCCCAGCTCACTTTTGTTTCCATCTCTCAGGCCTGAGGCAGTGAGGTGTCCTTGATTGCCAGGCCTGGAGAGGAATTGTTGTGTGTGCCCAAAATGGGAGAACAGCAGTGACACTGGATATGGAGTTTAGAGTTCTACACTGAAGAACTGCAGGGTTACAAATGGATGAAAATAGAAAAGCTGAAACCCTAAGGGATCAGCCCCACTGCAGGAGCTGCACCTGGCACAGGGAAGCTGCTCCTGGTAGCTGCTCTCTCTGGCTCTGCTGCTAAAGCTGTCCATGGCTGTGCTTTGGAATCATCTGGAACTGGGTTGTTTGGGCTGTTGGCACAGGCCCACAGCTGTTTTGAGGTGACAGGAGCCAGGGGACAGCATGACATCACTGTGGCTCAGAGCTGGCAGGGATTCCGTGCTGGAAAGCACAGCTCACATGAAAGGCTCCGTGCAGGTGGATCTCGAATTCATCATGTCCCTGCCAGCACACCCAGTGAACCCTGGCTCTGTGACAGCACTGTAACTCCCAGAAATCATAAAAAAAAATTATTTCACTGTGTGTGCCCAAAATGGGAGAGCAGCAGCTCCCACTGGATATGGAGTTTAGAGTTCTACACTAAAGAACTGCAGGGTTACAAATGTATGAAAAATAGAAAAGCTAAAACCCTAAACAGAGGGGATAAACCTTTCTCTCCCTACAACACCACCTGCTAACGCTCCCCCTTGTGCTGCAGAGAGCGAGCTGACCAAAACAGAGAGCACATACCTGGCTGAGGTGCACAGACAATCCCCCAAAGAGAAGGTGAGCAAGCAGCCCACGGTGCGGCGGCGGAAGCGCGCCCACGCCCACCTGCGCGTGCCACACCTGGAGGAGGTGCTCAGCCCCGTCACCACCCCCACGGATGAGGAGGTTGCCCATCGGATCAAGCACGTGGCAGGTGAGCACTGCACACCCCACACAGCCTTGGGATGGGCACAGACAGGGGCTTGGCACAGCAGGGTGGGGAGGATGTATGGAGGATTGACAGGCATTACTGAATGGGGATGAGAATTCTGTGTTTACTGAGAGCTGCATGTGTTTATGGACTATTTTAGGAAGGCTGTGGGTGATAAAATTCCCCCCAGATTGTCTGCTCCAGGTCCCTGGAGTTTAGTTTAATAGATAAGGTTTCCTAGATACCAAGGCTAAGCCAAATTCCTTAAGAATTTGGTCACTCTCTAACACCTTGGAAGATAATTGGTTAGCAATCAGTCTGTGTAATTGGTCAGTTCACCTTTAGAATTTCTCATTTAGATTAGATGCTGCCCTTTGTATAAACTTTTATTGGTTGTATTTTGAATCCCCCTTGAACCCATAAATATGACTGTCTCCCCTTTGTCTCAGGGGGTCCCTTCTCGACCACCCTTTGCATGAAATAAAATTCTTGTGGAAGGCGTCTGTAAAGGGCCGCCAGTTTTTCTCTGCTGGCTAATGTAAGCTGCTGAGAAGTCACTGATCTATATCAGCACTCTCAGGTCCTGGTAAAACACCTACCAGAGACAAAATAAAGCTTACAGAAGGCTAGTAATATTTTACTACAATCATTTAGTTAAACATCACACAAACTTTACGTTTCTACTTAGTAGAATCTTATTTCCATCAGCCAAACTTGATCCAATTTTGTAATCTTCAGAGCTCTGTTTGGTCTTGCCAAGGCATCCTGGTTATCAAACTGCATATGATAATTAAATCTTGTCTTAGTTTGGAGGACAGGTGTCTGCTGAGAAAGGCAGGAGCCTCTCTTTGAAATGGAGAATGGAAACCCCCTCCCTCCAAATTATAGTTTTGAAATCAAGGGTCTTTCAGGCAAAGATATGGGAATTAGGAATAACAGTTCTTTACTAGGGAAATTAAAATAGAAATACAGCACTACAAAGAAACAAACCCCAAACCCTGACACAGTCAGAGTACAACCTGACACCCGTCAGGCAGGGTGTTGGCAGCAGTCCCATCCCATGGTGGCTGCATCCTCCTGCAGTGACAGATGTGGCTCAGTTGGAGCAGTGCTCCTGTACAAGGTGCAGTTTCCCTCCGGAGCTCCAGTGGGGATGTGGAGAAATCCGGTTTTCCTCTGGAGTCCAGTGGCGAAAGGGGCTCCCTTAGTGTCCCAAAACCTCTGTTTTTATCTTGGTAAGAAATGTTGGGCTCTTCCCCTGGCTGGAGCAACTCCCAATGGGATGCAGTAATTTTATCAGTCCCACAGTGGGACTCAATGGCCATGAGCAGAAAATGACTGGCTGGAGGAAGGATGGGTTGTGAAAAGATAAAGAACACTGCCCCAGCTGGTTTATAAACCATGGCCATGAACAGGAGATATCCCATGAGATAAAGAACACTGCCCCAGCTGGTTTCAATGGATGCCCATTAGCAGAATATCTCCCACAGAGATCAGGATCACTGCCTCCACCCTCAACAGATGGTGATGGAACAGACACCTTTGATTACAGCCTGTATTGTAACCCAAGACAATCTGCAGTGCTGTCAGTCTCAGTTACATTTGCCACATGCACAAGGATGTGTTGGGGTTGTTTGGGTGAGATGCAGGGGTGGGTAGAGGATCTTTCCCTGTTTCCCATCCCAATGCTTCCCCTCTCCTCAGGTTCCACTCAGACCCGGCACATCCCTGAGGAGAGCCCCAGTGGCTTCCACCTGCAGAGTGTCTCCAAGCTGCTCCTTGTCATCAGCTTTGTGTAAGTGGGGAGTTTATTGTGCTTTCCTTCCCAGTCAGTGTTAAACACCTTTGGTTTAGCTGTGTTCCTGAAGTTCTGTGCTTCTTTCTGTTCTTTCCCCTCGTTTTTGCCCTTGTTTTAGCAAACATGGGCTTTGCAGATCTGCTCTGAGAGTCCTAAAGGCAGGTCTGGGACCTGTCTGGGACCTGTCTGGGACAGTGACAATCAGCACAGAGGCAGAGAAGTCAATATGTACAAGAGAAGAAATCCAACAAGTATAACCTTTTTTTTTTTTTGCTTTAGGGATGCAGTTTACAGATTTTTAATGACACATAGAAACTGTGTGTGTGGGTAATTTAAAACAAATGATTTAATTACTGACACACGAGCTGCTATAATGGACAATAACTGTGCAAAACTCTCTGGGAGTCACTGGGCTGCCACAACAGGGCTCAGTGCTGTGAGGATGCTGTCACCTCTTCCCTCTGGTCTGGCAGAACCTTTTCATATCTGGTCCTGGACAGTGATTCTCATGAGAGGTACAGCCAGAAAGCAGCTGGACCCTTTAGAGATGATTTCTGCACAATAAGTAAAGAAACACCTGGAGCACCAGAGGTTGGTGTGGTTTCATCAGCTCAGCAGCAGGAACTCCCTGGTTTGGGTGTCTCCTTTCAGGATTGGTGGTCCTGGACTGGGATGTGCTCTCCAAGTGAGCTGGGAATGGGCCCCTCACATCCCTGTGGCTCAGTTTAACACCTAAACTCACTGTTTTTATTGTTCTCTGCCCTGGGACTGACAGCAGCCTTCATTTAGAGCTGCAGTCCTTGCTGGGCAGGTGCTGTGGAGCTGAACAGCCTAAAACAGTGATCCAGGCTCTTCTGACTCAGGCTCAGCTTTTCCTTAAGCTGCACCCAGCTTTTAGAGAGGTGTGGAGAAGCTGGGATTTGAGGACTGAAATTACAGCTCAAGATGAGCTCCATGCTGTGTTTCCTGCTCCCAGAGGGGGCACAGATGCAGAGGTTTGCAGCAGCACCCAGCCAGTGATGAATGAGGTGGTGTAAGGTGCTGTCATGATGAGAACATGGCACAGAGGCACCAAAGCTTTGTGCCAGTGTCTCCTGACAGCTCCACTTGGGTCACAGAGCCCTCTGTGATGTTTCCAGAATATTCCTCTGGCCACTTGCCATCTGCCTGACTGAACTGGTCATAGTGGGCCATTCTTCCAGCAGAATAACTGCACTATTCAGAGCCAGGCACCAGGCTGGCATTTAGGAATCTCTTCCTGGGGAGGAGCAGAAATGCCCCAGTGTGGTGGGCAGGGCATGGCTGGTGCTCCCAGTGCCAGGGCTGGCCGTGGGCAAGGCTGGATGTGTCAGACACGTCCCCAGGAGCTCAGCTGTGCTGAGGGAGCTTCACCTCCAGTGCAGGCACACAGATCCCTGTCTGTCCTTCCTGCCTCTCTTGCCTCTGCTCCTTTCTTCTGCCCCCTGTACCTCCTGCACTGTCTGAGCCTCCTCCTCTCAGCCCAGCTTGTGTCAGTCCGTTTCTAACCTGCAGCTACTCCGTCTTTTCTCTTCCCTGCTCCCATTAGGATCTGTTTCAGGTACTGTCTCTCTCTTTTTTTACCTCTCTACTCTCCCATTTCCCTCCCTTTCTCTGCATTCAGCACATCCACTCACCCAGCCTGTTCTATCAGAGCTGTCACCCTGTCTGTCTGTCTGTCTGTCCTCCTGGCTCACACATTTCTTCCACGAGGTGAAGTTTTGGTTGCTCACTCAGATTAAATCCCCTCTCCCAGCATGGGCTGGCTCAGACACCTCCCTGAAGGCCTGGCTGTTGTCCCAGGTGTTGCTGGTGAGCAGTGAGCTGTGACATGCTCCTAACCTGGCTGTTTTCTTGCTCCCTCTGCAGTCTGGTGCTGCTGGTCATTCTCAACATGATGCTGTTCTACAAGCTCTGGATGTTGGAGTACACCACGCAGACGCTGACGGCGTGGCAGGGCCTGAGGCTGCAGGAGAGGTACAGCCCCTCTGCTGCCTCTGCTGCTTCCCTGGGTGTGGAGAGGCTTTTCCATCACACCACAGCTCTGGGCTTTCATTTCTGTGTGAAACAGCTGCAGCTGAAGAGCAGAGTTAAGGGCACAGAGGATGCTCTGTGAATAAATGTTCAGCAGTTTTGGGCTGAGGTGGTCACTTTTGATGGCCAAACCTCCCTCTGTATGGAAAGCAGCATTTTAAAATGATCCCTGTGTACTCAGAGGAGAGTTTGGGCCTGGGACACACCACTGGGTCTGTTAGGTTTGTGTTTTGGAAGGAGTGGATCCAGATGTCCTGCCTGAATGGTCTATTTCTAATTTCTACTTTCTAATTTCTAATTTCTACTAAAAAAACCTGTTTATTTTTAGAGGCTGAGAACATCCTGCATCCACTTTTCTGCGGTGTTTTTGTCCCCTTGTGTCCCTTTCTTGGAGTCCCAGTTGTTCCCTTGCTACACTGGGTTTAACTTCAAGCATTCATAGCCATGTGCCACCGCTGTGTTGGAGTTCTTTGCCCTATTTGTGTCATTTCTCCTCATTAGGAAAGGAAATTAATATCTTCCCTATACCAGCCCTGCTGCTTCCCCACAGATAGATTAAATTATTATAGATACTTTACATGATTTTATCTTTCTCTGGTGCTCTTGTTGCTTTTTTAGACTACTACAGTAATATTTAAGTACAGAACTTGCATCCTGGTTGCACAGTGTGATGATGTGCAAGTACTGGAATTATGTGGGTGGCTCCACATGGGTAATTTTTGTGTTGCAGCCACGATTGCTGTGGAAGCATCTGAATCCATCCAAGCACCTGGAGTGCTTCCATCTGTCCTGATTCCACTCCCCTCAGTTCTGCTTTGGGGCTTTCAATGGGCCTGAAGAGAAAGGCTTGGGAAAAAGAGCTAGTGCAGCTATTCCTCACAATAAAGAGAAATCTGTGTACAAATGATGTGATTTTATGACTCCTGCCTGTTTCTGTGGCAGGTTGCCCCAGTCTCAGACAGAATGGGCCCAGCTGCTGGAGTCCCAGCAGAAGTACCACGACTCAGAGCTGCAGAAATGGCGCGAGATCATCAAATCCTCGGTGATGCTGCTGGACCAGGTGAGGCTGCACAGTTCCAGGCAGGGGGGTGTCCAGGGGGTCACTGTGTTCTCCCAGTCCTGCTCCCCATCCTTCAGCATCTCCTGCTTCCACCACAGCCCCTCAGGTGAGGCAGCTCCTTTAGATCCATCTCCTGCTGCTGGTGGGTGCCCCGTTCCCATCAGGGGTTCTGCACGTCAAGGACAGAACCCTGCAGGGCCAAAAATCTCACACTGGCACATTTGGGATCTAATGTCTGTCACTGGCACATTTGAGATCTAATATCTGTCATCCCAGCTTGGAGAGCAAACTGGTTTTAGCTGGACCTTGGAGTTACATGCAGCTTTCAGGGAGGAAGGGGACACGCTCTTGTAGCACAAAGCCAGGAATTTCAGGGTGTGCTCCCTAAAAAGCACAAAGGGCTGCTGAGAGCACAGCCCAGAAACGAGAGCTGCTTCCTCACAAGTGCCTAAATGTGAGCTGCTTCCTCACAAGTCCTAAAATGTGAGCTGCTTTCCCCTAAAGAGAGAGAACTCCCTGTACAGTAATTTCATGGTTATAAGCCACACCATTTTGACTAAAATTTTGGTCCAAACCCAAAGTGCGGCTTATAATCAGGTGCGGCTTATACATGGACAAAGAATGAAAAGTTGCTGTTTTAGTTTGGAGGACAGGTGTCTGTTGAGAAAGGCAGGAGCTTCTCTTTGAAATGGAGAATGTAAACCCCCTCCCTCCAAATTATTATAATTTTGAAATCAAGGGGCTCTCAGGCAAAGACATGGGAATTAGGAATAACAGTTCTGTACTAGGGAAATTAAAATAGAAATACAGCACTACAAAGAACAAACCCCAAACCCTGACACAGTCAGAGTACAACCTGACACCCGTCAGGCAGGGTGTTGGCAGCAGTCCCATCCCATGGTGGCTGCATCCTCCTGCAGTGACAGATGTGGCTCAGTTGGAGCAGTGCTCCTGGACAAGGTGCAGTTTCCCTCCGGAGCTCCAGTGGGGATGTGGAGAAATCCGGTTTCCCTCTGGAGTCCAGTGGAGAAAGGGGCTCCCTTAGTGTCCCAAACCCTCTGTTTTTATCTTGGTAAGAAATGTTGGGCTCTTCCCCCTGGCTGGAGCAACTCCCAATGGGATGCAGTAATTTTATCAGTGCCACAGTGGGACTCAATGGCCATGAGCAGAAAATGACTGGCTGGAGGACGGATGGGCTGTGAAAAGATAAAGAACACTGCCCTGCCTGGTTTATAAACCATGGCCATGAACAGGAGATATCCCACGAGATAAAGAACACTGCCCTGCCTGGTTTCAATGGATGCCCATTAGCAGAATATCTCCCACAGAGATCAGGATCACTGCCCCACCCGCAGCAGATGGTGATGGAACAGAGACCTTTGATCACAGCCTGTATTGTAACGTGCAGCTTATAATAATGAAATTACTGTACTCTGGTCACCCCTTCTCATTCCCAGTCCCCATTTGCACATCCCCATTCCCAAAATCATGGCATCAACATTTTACAGGGAAAAAAGAAACCCCCAAGTTCTCTCCTCTGGGGTAGCACCACAGTGGAGAAATCTCTTGTCTTGCAGATGAAGGATTCACTAATAAATCTCCAGAATGGCATCGGGTCCCGGGACTTCGGGTCAGATCCAGAGGAGAAACGGAAACGTTTCCATTAACAGGCAGGAATGCAGGAGGCCAGAGGACGGTGTGCAATACGTGTAAATAGGATATATAAATATATATATAAATATATATATATATACAGATATAAATATATATATTATATACAGATTTTAAGAGAAAAAAAGCAAAAAAAAAGCAAAAAAAAAAAAAAAAGCCTAAAGAGGGGAAGGAGTGACCTCCAACACTGGCTGAACTGGAGTGTCCCTGGGAGCGTGGGGGGTGTGTGTGTGTGTGGGAGGGCTGTGCTCTCCCAGCACTGAGGTGTGCTTAGGGCTGTGCCCAGCTCTGCTCCCTGGGCCTGTGCACTGCTCCTCTGTAATATTCCTGTCTGTCTGTCTGTCTGTTCTGTTTTTGTTGTCTCAAAGGGAAGCATCAGTGTGAGTGGCCCCCCCTGCCCGTCCCCATCCCCTCCCTGCGCATGGAGATCCCTGCTGCACTCTATTTATCTCTAAAGGGGACACTGTCACCTCCCTGACCTTGCTGGCTTCAGGGTTTTGGGGACACTGTCACCTCCCTGACCTTGCTGGCTTCAGGGCACAGAGGTTTTGGGGACACTGTCACCTCCCTGACCTCGCTGGCTTCAGGGCACAGAGGTTTTGGGGACACTGTCACCTCCCTGACTTTGCTGGCTGCAGGGCACAGAGGTTTTGGGCTCAGTCAATCCCTTGCAGAACTGCTCTGAAGGGGAGGGTGAGTTGCTGTGGGTCTGTGGAGGGCAGATCCCCCTGGCAGGGCCCTCCTGGCAGCAGAAATTTGCTGTCAGGGTGGCTCAGAGAGCAAAGCACAGAGTGTGACTGAGCTGTGATCCCTCCCAGTTTGGATTTGCTGCCTCCTGTCGTGGATGCTGCAGTGAGAGCCAGGGGAGCGTCCCCCTCCTGTGCCAGTGTCCCCTTTAGCTGCTCTCTGCTTTCTCTGTGCTTGGCCCCTGCCCCTGAGCCATCCCTGTGCTGCAGGTCTGCATTGGTGCTGGAATCACCACGCTGGGGGGACCCACATTTAAGCAGAAAACCAAAATTAGGATTGATTTGCAGCTACTCCCACCACCCAGCTCAGCAAATCTCTCTGCTGTTTGTTCACCCAGCCCTTGTCTTGTAAAATCTGTGGGGAAAACAGGGGGAAAAACAGCAGCTTGCTTTCCTTGCCTGGGATAGATTGACATCATTGTATCTATGCAGCAACAGCCATCACTGTGGATATTCATGTGACTGCATCTGTAGAGCAACAAGGCTTCCAAAAATCCAGGAGAGGTCAGGAAGGGTCACAGGGACCAAGGGAGGAAAGGGAAAAGGGCCCTTAGAAGGTGGCAGAGAGCTGGGTTGAGGCACCTGAGGGGTGTCTCCCATCAGCTGGGAGTCAGCCAGGGGGTAGAGCTGCACTCAGAAAATCCAGTGTGCATTTTCAGTTGTTGTGGGGGATAATTCCAGACTCCATTAGCAGCCAGATGAGGAAGGGGGGCAGCTTGGCTGTGATAGCAATGCACAAACTCCACAGGGACTCATGGGGATGCAGGCTGCTTCCTGAAGTGTTTAATGAGTGCTTTGGCCTCTTCCCCAGACAGGTAAATCAGGGGAATTGAGTCCCACTTTGTCCAGCACTGGGATTTTTCCTCCTGGCAGGAGGGAGGCAGCTGCACATTCCCAGTTTGGAAATGGTGCAGCTGTAACTCCTCCATTGCCTCCAGGATGAATAATTGATCTCACACCATTCTGTAGCACAGAATATCCCCAGTGCAGTCTGAGGAAAACCCTCTCAAGCCCCCACTTCCCATTCCAAAGGCAATGGGTGCAGGAACAACCTGCTGATTTCTGCCATCCTGCCTGCAATCCCATCCCCAAGGGCTGAGCACATGCCCCACACACAGCTCACATGTGCATGGATGAAGCCAGGCTGTCAAAAGGACATTTCAGACTGTGAAAGCAAGGTCCACTTGGGGGAAACCAGAGAGTGATGTGTATTTATGACTATTTATTTAATTTATGCTGCTGACTACTGTACTGCTCCCTGACTTTTCTGCAGGGAGGCTGCTGAAATGGCTGCTGTACCATGAAATTGAGGTGCTAGGGCCTGGGAAGGGCTTTCTGTGGCTCATTTCCCCCACTGTGACTTGGCAGACTGTCCCAGAGTCCCCTTTCCCCTCATTATCACTCCCACAGTTACTAAGCACACAAATTTCCCCTGCTGCTGGAATTCCCCTCTCCTAGAATTTAATTTCAAGCACCAAGCAGGAGGACAGAGAGGAAGCTCTGGGATTCACCCTGCCCATGCCAGGAGAGAGGAAGAACACACTGGGACAGAGGAACCTGGAATGTGGGGTCTCCTCCACCTGGAGACAGAGAAATCAGAGGGGTCACAGATAAATGCTGCTGGGCAGTGTTTGTTGCTCACCAAGATCACATTCTCTCTGTTAGGGAGGCAAGGAACCCTTTTTCTCATCCTGAATCCTTTCTCCTGTGCAGATTTCCAGCTGCAGCCTCAGAGACAGCTCTGTTAAATCAGGTCAGGCAGCTGCAGCAATCTCCACACTAATATTTGTCCTACCTGTGCATTAAAGTGGCTTTTGAACCTGTTTGACCCCTCTCCAGGCACTGAGCCATGTGGAATCCTTCAGGGTGGTGGCACCAAGCAGAGCCTGGTGCTGCAGTGTCCTTCACACTGAGGGAGGTTTCCCTTTGAGCCTTAGGGTTTTATTTTTTTTTTTCCCTAGTTATTTCTTTTTTCCACTTAGCAGCCAGTCTGGCTTGGAGTTGGATGGGATTCACAATCTTTTTTTGCCTCTTAATCTCTCACAATCTTAATAAAAAGGGGAAAATCAAGGTCTTAAGGCACTAAGGGTGAGGGTTTAAAGAAAAGCTTGGAGTGTTTTCGCTTGCTCTGGAGAGCTGGGGTGGGAATCAGCTGTCCCTGAGCCGTCCCAGCTGACAGGTTAATTCCCTCTGGAGCCAGAGACAATTTTGGATTTCATTTCCTGGAGGGATCAGTAACTTTCTAGGAGTGAGAGGCCTGAATAATGTTCCAGAGGATGGTGCTTCCCTCAGCACTCTCAGCCAAGCCTGGCTTTGCTTCTCCCCTTGCTCACCTGTGCCAGAAATCCCCCTGGATTCTTTTCACAGCATTTCCCCTCCCAGCCTGACCCTTCCACCTCTGCTGGGCTTTGATTTGCAGGATCTGAGTGACCACAAACACAGGGATTTAAAAAAAAAATAAAAAAGTGAAAGGCATTTCTCCAGCCAAGCATGCAAAAGTAATGCCAACAGCTTGTAGCCTAATTCCTGCCAAGGGAAATGATTCCTGTTGGGAGGAGGGAGAAGGGGGAGCAGGAGGCTGTGCTCCACCAGTTTGTGACATCCTCACTGATCTGATCTTGGCACAACCTCACCTGTGATAGAGACACACCTTGCAGTGCTGATCTCAGAGTCCTGGCAGCTGGGATGGGTGGGTTTGAGTCCTGGGTAAGTGCTGGGCATTCCCAGAGTGCACACCTGAGCTTTCTGCAGCAGCAGCTGCCTGGGAAGTCTCTGGAGGACCAAAAACCAGATTACTGCAGGTGGTGAGCTGCCCACTGCTGGGCCTGCACATTCCAGATGGAAAATGTGGGGAAATAAAGGCAGGAAAGGCACTTACAGTGGGGAGATGTTAGCTGTGGGTTAACAGGACAATGAGATTTTTTGGGTGCTCTGCACTTCAGGCTCTCTTCAGTCAGAAAATTGTGCTGTTAACTCATCCTGACTGATACCAACTTCTGTCTAAATCCTCTGGGAGAAGAGAAGAAGGGCACAAGGCTTTGATCTGCCCTGAGCTGCCTGTTCTGCTGTGACACATTTACACCCCTGGCTGCTGGGTGACACCTGACCCTGCTGGGATGCTTCTGATCTTAAAAACAAAAACCTTAGGGACCTTAGGAAATGCCTTTAGTGTAGTGTGACCCTGGATTGGAAGAGGAAAGGTTCCCAAGCACAAGGCTTTGCTGGATTTGGAGCCCTGAAGGCACAAAGCTGCCTCTGAAATAACAGGGCATGTGTTGGGGGATCCCCTCTAGGAATGCTAATCCTGGAATGCTGATCCTGTCCTTATCAGGCAGTTTCAGCAGCTCACCTGGGTGTAGGTAAGGACTGACTTTCCAGGCTCCTTGGCTCCTCAGCACTGTCCTGGTAGCCACACAGGAGCTTTTTCTTACTTTTATGCAAGAAGGTAGAAATTTCTTTCCCAGAGAGTGGCTGGAGACACTTTAGTTTGGGTACTTGAGACCTTTTGGATGTGCTGTGGTGCTGCAGCAGCTGTTCTCCCAGCAGCACTGGCAGGCAGCACCTGCTCCTCCCCACGAGCACAGAAACAAACTCCTTGCTGATTTACAGCTGGAGCTGTCTGCTTCCACTTTACACAGAAAATCAGTCTTAAAATCACTGTTAAAAGCAGCAGTGCCTGGCTCAGGGGAGGCAGCTCTGTGCTGTCTGCCCAGGCAGCTGCTGCACCCCCAGCTCTTGACACATCAGTGCTTTCTGCACTGCCTGCTCAGCTCCAAGGGCTCTGCCAGGCTGCCACCAACACATGGCACAGCCACCTGGACCCTGCTTTGTCTTTTCAGTCTCAGCACCACTTAAAATACCTGGCAGGGGCTTGCTTAAAACAAGCTCAGAACAGAAACTCTGGAACCAAAGCCCCTGAGGGAAGTGACTCAGAGCAGCTGTGCCAGGGTGGTTCCTGTGCTGATTTTCCAGTTTGTTCCCCACTGGACACTCTGATCTCTGTGCTCACAGAGCAGCTGTGCCAGGGTGGTTCCTGTGCTGATTTTCCAGCCTGTTCCCCCCTGGACACTCTGATCTCTGTGCTCACAGAGCAGCTGTGCCAGGGTGGTTCTTGTGCTGATTCTCCAGTTTGTTCCCCCCTGGACACTCTGATCTCTGTGCTCACAGAACACTGTGCCAGGGTGGTTCCTGTGCTGATTTTCCAGCCTGTTCTCCCCTGGACATGCTCTGATCTCTGTGCTCTCAGAACAGCTGTGCCAGGGTGGTTCCTGTGCTGATTATCAGCCTGTTCCCCACTGGACATGCTCTGATCTCTGTGCTCACAGAGCAGCTGTGCCAGGGTGGTTCCTGTGCTGATTTTCCAGCCTGTTCTCCCCTGGACACTCTGATCTCTGTGCTCACAGAACACTGTGCCAGGGTGGTTCCTGTGCTGATTTTCCAGCCTGTTCTCCCCTGGACACTCTGATCTCTGTGCTTTGCAGTCTCTCCAGCACGAGTCTCTCTGTGCCATAAACCCTCTCTTTTCTAGATGTGCACACTGGCCAAATAACCTCGTGTCTTGGGTGACTGCTGATCAAGGCCATTCCCTGATCTAGGCAGACAGCATGGGCTTCTCTTAGCATGGATCCATGGCATGCCATGCCCTCCTCCTCTCCCACATGTTTTGCAGTGCTGGCTATGGCTTTTCCCTGTCCCCTCCCTCCTCTGCTGCTGGACAATCATTACCTGTGTCATAGATGGTCTGACCTGGTGCTGTCCCTGCCTGCCTTCCCCTCCTGCAGTCTGTATGCTCTTCAAGTGAATGTGTTTTATTTTATTTTATTTTATTTTATTTTTTTCAGTAGGGAAAAGGACTTCCTTCTGCTGAAGGAATTATATTTGCACATGGCTGGGGAGGTTCCTCCTCTGGCCGTTTCTGTTACCTCACTCATTTAGGCCAATTCCATTGCTAACGTTAAAGGCCACCTTCCCTGACCCAAACCCCGAGAGTAGGGAGGGAACAAACCCCAACGTGCAGCTCAGGTTCTGGAGCCACTCATCCCTCAGGATTTGGGAGAGCAGCTGTTAGAGCTCCATCCAGCAGGGAGCTGGAGCCTGTGCCATGCACGTCCCCCCCACCTGCACATCCCCAGCTCCTGGGAGATGGAGAGCAGGGATGGGAGCACCCCCTGCTCTGGGCTGGACATGGAGCAGCCTGGCACCTCTGGGACATCACCATTCCAGTGGGATTTCATCTCCCACCGCGTGCTCCAGGCCTGGAGGGAGCTGCTGAAACCCTGGGGCGTGCTGTCCCCACGGAGCCTGCAATTCCTGTGCACGGCTGCTGCTGAACTCTCCTCACAGCATCAGGTCCCACAACCACAGGAATCCCCTCCAGAGCCCGGGGAGCAGGGGACTGATGGCTGAGGTGACTCTGGGGTGGGTGGGGGAAGGATTGTGGGTTTGTTTTAGGAGTTGTCCCGACTGTCAGAAACTTTGCGCTGTGCGCAAAAAAAAAAAAACAAACAAAAAAAAACCAACCCACGGTTAAAAAACGATACTGGAACGTGCTGGAATGTAGGAATTGTACAGGCTCTGCAGCCAAACTCTGTGTAAGTAGTTAGTACCATGGAAGTACGGTATCAATTAAAAAATCTATCCAACAACCAGCGTGGCTCTTTGTTCTTTTTATTATCCTGCCTGTTCTGGAGTCTCCTCTCTCATTCCAAACACACACACAGTCTTTGCCAGGACCATCTCTTCCAGGTCTTGAAAAATCACCAGTTTTTAAATTATAATTCTTTTTTTCCCTGTGAGATTATTGAGCAGAACTTTGCACCCCGTTTCCTCCTGCTTGGAACACCACATGGCAGTGCTCACCTCTGTCTGCAGGAATGGAAAAGTGAAAGATTTGTCCAAAAAAGAGCATCTGCAGAAGATGCCTGTGGGGTACAGGGAGGTGCAGGACAAGGGGATGGCCCTTCTTTACCACCTGAGGTAGCTCTCAAGAAGTTCTTCAAGGGTTCACTCCTTTTCTGATGTGGCAGTAGGACACCAGGGTTATCCGTGGTTCACAGGGACTGAGGAGCAGAGCTGGAGTGGGAGAGGTGTCCTAAAATTCACCATGGGCTCAATGCTGGAAAGTCCAGAGTTACAACCCAGTCCCTCTGTTGAGTTCAGGATTCTGCCAGGCAAAGTGGGATGGGGAAAAAGATGACATCCAGCTGAATTCAAAGAGGAGCTGCTTGGATATTCCTTGGGATATCCCTTTTGGATAGCAGGATTTTGGGAGCTGGTGCCCAGATTATGAGTGAGCTTCATCTGGAAAATGTGCTCCCCTTGCCAGGCTTGGCTCTGGGCTTGGGAGCAATCCTACTACCAAGCCTGCACTGGAGTAGTTTCCTAAAGTTGCCACCCACTCTAAAAAAAGGGTTTTGAACAAGTGCCAGTTGGAAATCTGGCCTGGGCCTGGCTTACAAATGGGGTAATTTCTGTGATTTCAGCGAGCACATAAAGAGCAGCAGAACAAAGCAGAGGGGATCCCGTGGGTGGGAGCATGCCTGGAGTCACAAGCACTTGGGAACTACTTACAAAGAGGTCAGTGGAGCAGTTTGTCAGCTCTGGCAGAGCAGCACGGGCTCCATTGCAGCAGGGATGTCACACAACAAATCCAAACCTTCCCCACCTGGTTTTACAGCACAATCCCACCCTGGCCAATGTTTCTGCCTTTTCTCCCCTTCCAATCCCAGCTTGTTGAGCTCAGCTGATCTGCATTGAAGAGGAGAAAACAATTTTTACTCAGCTTAACCCTCAGAAAAGGTAAGTTTGGGTAGGAAAGATGGAATTTCCAGGGTGATTCCTGGGCAACAGAGGATGATTTAGGATGAATCCAGACTATTTATACTGGTGATTAATTACTTCAAGAGAGAATTAGGATTAGCTGGGAGAAGTGGGTGTTTTCTGTCTATCCCTCTAGATGGTGCTGCTACAGCACCAGAGAACCATCCCAGTTATAAAACCACAACCATTTTACTGAGCTGCCATCCTGTGAGGCCTTTGCATCCCATTTATTTCTCCTGCCTACCAGCATGAGGCTGCCTTGTTTTTTGGGGTTTCCCAGGAAAGGTGATCCCATGCCTGGTCCTGCTGTCTTGCCAGCTGTGGCTCTGCAGGTTTCTCCTCCCTCTGTGTACTCCAGGAGCAAACCTGCTGTGCCAGGCAGGTGGAAGGGGGTTTTGACACTTGATAAATGAGAGGGACACAGGGGATTCTAATACTTACATCATCCTGCTTCCCATAGCAGGACTGCTTCAGGATCTGTATTCTCAATTCCCTCCAGAAGGAAGTGTGAACATGGCACAGGGACCTGTCCTTCCTAGTACACATTTCCAATTTTAGTGCATTACAGTCCTAACCCTACTCAGCTTGTGCATGGACAGCCTAAAATTCTGAGTGACTTCATTAACTAATTAAATTCTTCCTGCTTTAACACCAAGAAAACTGCTTGGGCCACAGCATGTGGTGGAATAACCCCCTAAGAGAGCCTTGTTCAGCATCCTGCAGCTCAGAGCAGTGTGCCACACATACCCCTAACCTCTGCAATGGAGAAGCAGCATATTTAGCAAATAAAGGTGCTGGTGAGAGCAGCTAAGAAGTGACAGTAGCATTTACAAAGCCATTGAGGTGCTGATGGAGCTGGAAGTCGGGAAGGAGCCGTGCTGCCCACGCCCCTGTGCTGTTTGCTCAGCATGCTTCCACAGAGGAGTCCTTCAGCACCGGGCTGGCAGCTCTCAGGGGTCACAGGACCAAAGTCAAGGCTGTACAGAGTCCAAGGCAAGTGGAAGAGGATTTACACTTCCCCGTGTTCCTCCTGATGGCGCAGAGCTCCCCCTCAAACCTGGCTGCTGTGGCATGGTCCTTCTGAATTCAGAGCCCCTGCAAGGGAGACAATTCCTCTGGGACCTCACCAGAGTGAGGATCACAGCAGAGCTAGGAACTGACAGGAGAGCAAAACCCAGATTTTAATCTTTAGCACACAAACTCCTTCCTAGAACGTGCTTCCTTTGCACATAGAGCCCTTACAGTCCTCATGGGCACAGCAGGGCAAAGTGAAGATTCCCAACTCCACAGAAATTGGTAAAGGAGGCAGAAATACATCATGGCCTGTGCTGGTTTGGGGGTTCAATCAATACAAGCACAGCTCACACCCAAAGACACCTGTATGGCTTCTGAGGTCTCTGGGGAGGCTCCAGAGGAGCACAGCCACACTCCAGCAGTCTCCAGCCCCAGCACAAGGAAGCTGAGGGGTGGCCAGCCCCGAGGAGTGACCAGTTCTTCCCCACCCACCTTGGTGCCGCTCACTCCGCTGCCTCCTCCCGCTACTCCTCCACAGGCACAGCACAGTTCTCCTTGTTTTCCGACGGGATCGCTAGGTAGTCTGTCCTGGAGTTGGAGGGAAGCAGGAAAGCACGCAGTGTAAAGCCCAGTTTGGGTAAACTCATCTCTGCTGAATGCCTGGGAGCATCTCTGAGGTAACAAATGTCACCTGTAGATGCTCAGAGTAGGAAACTCCTAGGAAACAACGAGTCTTCCCTGCTCTAAAATCCTACACACTCAGAGAGTACAGAGAGTGCTCTGACCCCAGCCAAGTGTGTGGAAAGATGGGAATGGGCCAGGATGAAACCAGGAGAACATCTCCACATGGTCCTAACGAGTCTACCCTGGAATACTGCTCACTCCCTGCCTGCTCTGTGGTGAATCTTGGTGCTTCTAAACCCTGCAGGCACTTTGGACAGAGCAGACCCCAACCAGCCCATGCCACAGCTCAGTTCCATCTCCTGCAGTCTGCTCTGGAGCAAACCCCAACCAGCCCATGCTGGTGAATCTTGGTGCTCCTAAACCCTGCAGGCACTTTGGACAGAGCAAACCCCAACCAGCCCATGCCACAGCAAAGTTCACTCTCTTGCATTCTGCTCTGGGACATGTGAGGAGCTCTTGCAGAGCAGATCTCATCTCCAGGGGTCCCACACTTACGCGTTTTCCTGGGCAGCCTCCTCTGCCTTGGAGACCTTCCTGTAGCAATAGACCATTTCAATCAGCAGCCAGAGCGTGAGGAAGACCAGCAGGATGTACATCATAATTTCTGAGATGACAGAGGTGAAGTCTTCTCCAGCTGTGAATAGAATGAAATAAACCCTGATCATTTCCATGCAGCTCCATGGACACTTTCTATCCTTGTGTCATCCTTCCTAAACCACCTTGCCAGAATGTCCAGGTGCTGTGAGTGGGTAGAAGAGAGGGATTTGCAACAGGCAGGGATCTCAGTGGGCTCCAGCACTCACAGCCCTGTCTGTGCCTTGCATCCTGTGCCACCCCCACATCCCCACCATCGCTCACCTAGCTCATCTTCACGCTCTGATTCCTCCCCGTGTCCTACTGGCTGGTGTTACAGAGCTGCCAGTGATTTGTAAAGGATCAGAACACCGAGGTGTTTGTGGGGGACAGGGAGGGGAAGGGCCAGGAAAAAGGGCTGAAAGCTCCTGTCCCTCTCTGAAGGGAGCAGCAGAATCCCTCTGCTCTGCAACATGCCATGATTTCAGCAACACCAAGAGGACCAGAAAGATTCAGGAGCACCAAAAAGGGGAGGAGGAGGAGCAGGAGAGTGGTATCAAAATGGAGAAGGAGTCGTTGTTCTAGGAGGGAGGGGGCGGCAGCAAGGGAAGGCTGCGGCTCCATCGCTGTCACATCCCAGCACTGCCACGGGAGGAGCTGGAAACCTCTGCAGGCTGTGCCCAGCTGTGCCCAGTTGTGCCCATCCTGCCTTCCCCCGCTCACACACAACCTGCCTGCACCTAAAAAGATCCTCCAGCCATCAAACCAGGGGCAGGCTTTTCCTCCTGAGCCGTGTTTGTCGCTGACAAACCCAGAGCCATCTCCTACGGTGCAGTGACAAACTCACAGAGTTCACAGAATTCACAGAATTCACAGAATCACAGGGTTGGAAGAGGCCTTCAAGATCATGGAGCCCAACCCAACCCAACACCTCAACCAGACCATGGCATCCAGTGCCACATCCAATCTTTTTTTAAGCACATCCAGGGACGGTGACTCCACCACCTCCCCTGCCAGACCATTCCAGTGCTTTATCACTCCTTCCATGAAAAAACTCCAACACCCCCAACCAGTGACAGCACAAAAAAACCTCTGGCAGCCCCTCCTACCCTCCTCCACCACGGTGAGGTGGATCTTCCTGGAGCTCTGGAAGAGGGGCCGGTGGATCTCGAACTCGAACTCGCGGGTGATGTTGCAGGTGTAGACGCCCGAGTCGTTGAGGGTGACGTTCAGCACGGTGATGGAAACATCCTGCATGTCTTTGCTCCCATTCCACTGGATCCGCCCACTGAAGCGGCTTGGGAACTCGTGGATGGATTTCCTGTGCTCGTAGATCTGTGGGGAAATGAGAAGGGATGTGCTGGTTAGTCCCTGCCTCGGACAGCACCGCGCATCCCCCTCCAGCCACGCTCAGGGAGGCTCTGAGCTCCCTTGGTAACAGAGCTATTCATATTCCATCATCCTTCGCCTCAAAGTATCAGGTGACTTCACAAAAGACAGGAAAATGAGTGATCAGGAATCCAATATCTCCATCAGAGAGGGGGAAAAATTAAGGCACAGCAAAACACAGATGCATGTGGACACAAAAAATCGGCAATGGAACAGAAATGTGGGGTTCTTCATGGCTTGCAATGCTCCTGTCAGTCAGTGCATGTGAGATCACCTGAGGAATGAACCACAGAATATCCTCAGTGAAGACAAACAGCCCTTTTGGGGAGCCCTGGGACATTCAGCTGGGATGGAAGTGCTGCAGGACAAATGTGACAGTGTGACATTCTGGGTGACCACAGCCCCCATCACGACCCTGCCCACCCCAGCTCACTTTGCTTGGTGTTCTTTGGGTTGCCACTGGCAAATGGATGTCCCAGGGCACTGGAAGTGAATTCCTGTCTCATTCCTTAGCCTGGTCCCTTTAGTTCTCAGACAGAAGGAGAATATTTGTCCTCCTGTCTGGCCCTTCTCAACCACAGCCACTGATTTAATGCTTCAGACTCGGATAAAATAGCTAGAAAGAAATGTGCACTCAGCCTTTATCTTGTTCTCCATTTAACCATTCTCTCTTGAATTCCAGCTGCCCCTCATCTGTCCAATTTCCATTTTGATTCACTCTGAAAATCAATTTTACCTTTTCCTGACAGGGATCCAAAGCAACTCCCAGAGATCCTCCCACAGTCGGGATAACACTGCTTTCTCTGAGGCATAAAGAAGTAAATCCTGCCCTGCAGATTTATTGGAGACCAATTTCACCTCTGAAAGAACAGCTCTGGGATTCAGAACTGATTCAGACAAGGGTACCAAGTGTCAGTCCTATTTGCCATCCTTTGATACTGGGCTTGAGGGAATGGGACTGGAAATTGCCACTGATGAATCTACAACCCAAACCTCTGAACTCAACAACTGTTTGCAGCTTTTCCTGCCAGGAGTTTGTGCTGTGCCCAGGTGTGGAAATGGGATAAGCAAGGAAAGAAATGGAAAGGGCTCAGCTCCCAGACATACATACAGGCTCATCCTTTCCCCCCTCGGGGGGTTTGTAGAACCATTCCACCACCGTGCTGGCCGTCACCTCTTCCCTCTTCATGCAGGAGATGCAGAGCAGCTTCATGTCTGTCCCTTGCACAGCCTCTGTCTCAGATGGAACTTCCACACACACCGAGGAGCAAAGTCCAGCTGGCAGAGAGGAGCAGCAGAGAAAGAAGCATTAAGACAGAATTAGAGAAAAATCATTTATTCACATCTTGGCGTTAATGTCCCCAATGGAAAGTGGTTTGATTTATTGCTTTAATTCTGTCTGATAACAGATTAAGTCTCAAATGTCAAATTTTACCAAGCTTCCAAGTCCTGAGATATTAATAATTCATAATAATTAACAGGGTGATCACTTCACACAGATTCACCTCTCCAGCATCTGCTTTGCCACAACTTTCATCTTTCCCTGGTAATTAATGCCACTTTAAAGGCATTGTTCATTCCCTCCCATGCATGATGGGCATGCTCCTGTTAGAGCAGCAATTTCAGTCTGGGATGAGGGGAAGCCCAGAATTCCAGAGTGGAGGAACAGCTCGCTCTTTGTGCTAAGTTGGAAGGTCTGGATGCTTTAATTCAGCAAAACTGGGAGGGTCCAGCCCCCTTCCTGTCCCTGGGCTATGTGGGCACTACTGGGAGCCAAGGGGCTTGGACAGGAATGAATTTGGCAGCAGGAGGAATTATTGATTTCCCAGAAATTCCTGCTCAAAACGCTTCCAATCAGAGCTGTGCTAAGGCTGGCAACTCTCAAACACTGCTCTTGCAAAGAGGGCACAAATGGTTGCATGTGAAGCCACACGCCCGAGCAGAAAGGGATCGTTTCAGCACGACATCTCCCACCAAATCCCTGCTGACATTTGTCCCCTGGGCTAAACAATCCCGGGCTCTGTCTGTCCAAGGCTGTCTCCAGAGCCCAGACGCTGACTTTGCTGGCTGCTCCCTCCTCCCCAGCCTCTGAGGCACCATTAACCCACTCTCTCAAGCAACATTTTATGCCGGGACTGTTCCTGGAAGCAGCCTGGCTCCAATTCTCCCATACTACCAGCTCCACAGACAGCAGCAGCTTTCAGGGAGAAATAAGGAAAAGCTCCTGGATCCTGCTTTGCTCTGAGGGCTGCACACACACACAGGCACCCACACACAGGGCTGAAGGCACACGCACATCAGATGTGGCAAAACCACCCAACCCCTTCTCGTGGCAGCAATCAGACTGCAGTTGCAATCGATTGATTAACTCCAGTTTACACAGACCGCACTAAAACACCGCTTAATGATCTGCACACCCTCCCCGAGGCAACTCGATGTTAAATCACGCTGCAAACCCCAGACCAGCATCAAACAGTGAGCGACCAGCACATGCTTTGTGCTGGGCACCGAGGTGTTTCCTCCGCTCGCATTCACTCCCTCACACTCACACCAACTCCGCACGAGCGCAATCCCCTTCTCCCGACAACAAAAAACCCATCCGGAGGGCAGAGCATCCTCCCTTCTTGCCACAGCATCCTGCCATCCCCGGAGGTTGGGGCGGGAGAGGGAATGGCAGCACCTACCCCAGAGCAGCAGGGCGAGCGCGGACGCGCAGAGCAGCCGCGGCAGCGCAGCCATTGTTCCGAGCGGGGCCGGCGCTCAGCTCCCGGGCAGGATGCTCGGATGATTCGATGCTCGGATAATTCGATGCTCGGATGCTCCGGTGCTCCGGTGCTCGGATGCTCTTCCCCCGCTCGCCGCGCTCCCGGCGCAACAGGATGCCGGGCGCGGTCCGGGGGCTGCGCTCGGCCGCGGGGGCGGCAGCACCACGGACAGAGCCCGAGGCTGGACAGGAGCCGAGCCCGGACACAGCCCGAGCCAGCGCACAGCCCCAGCCCGGACAGCTCCGCCGGCTCCGGGGCTCCGCGGGCGCGGCCGGCGCTGCGCAGGGCGCGGGCGGAGCGGAGCGGGAGCAGCGCTGGATCAGCAGCAGCAGCAGGATCAGCAGCAGCAGCGGCAGCAGGATCAGCAGCAGCAGCAGCAGCAGCAGCGGCAGAGGTAGCAGCAGCAGCAGGATCAGCAGCAGCAGGATCAGCAGCAGGTGCCCCGCGCCGGGAGCGGCTCCGCGGGGCGCGGCCGCGGCGCTTTTGTTGCGCGGGCTGCGGGGCGCAGCGCTCGGCAGGGAGGATGCTGGGGATGATGCTGGGGATGATGCCGGGGATGATGCCGGGGATGATGCCGGGGATGATGCCGAGGAGGATGCCGAGGATGCTGGAGCAGCCCGGGCGGGGGGCACGGCCGGCACATGCGCGGCCGCCGGCTCCTCCCGGCTCAGCACAAGCAGCCTGGGGCTCCGGTGGTCCCGCGGGCAGCGCCCAGCTCGGCTGCACACATCACACAGAGGATATCACATAATCAGCCAGCGTTAAGGCGTTGGAATGGACCGTACAGCTCAGCCAGTCCCACCCCCTGCCATGTGCGGGGACAACTCCCACCAAGCCACATCCAACCTTTGGGCATGTCCAGGGCAGCCACAGCCTCCCTGGACACGCTGTCGCCGGCCTCACATCAAAGCATTCCTTCCCAAAATCTGAATTTTCCTCTTTCCATTTGTACCCCTCGCTTCTCGTCCAGCCTCTCGGATCAACACCACAGATCAGCATCACTGTCCTGCCTCCAAAAAAAGCCAAGGGGTGGGGGGGAATGGGGGGAGTTATCCCTGCAGGGTCACAGAAAGGCCTCTGCTGTTAATAAGTTTAATGTTAACATTTGCACAGCTCTGAAGGTCACAGTTGGAAATACTGGGAAATCCTCTTGCCTCGTGTTCCTGCCTGATTCCAGGGAATTTAATGCCAGCAGCAGGCTGGGCTTTCTCTCCTTGGACAGGGGCCACCATGCCCTGGAGGGCTCCTCCAGCTCTGAAGGTCACAGTGGATAGAGAGGGGGAAATGAAGCATTTGTTACATGTGCTGCTTTTAAAGCACCTGCAGCTCCATACACAGCACAATCTCTTGGGTTAAACCTGACCAATCCCACCAGAGAATGACACAGGAGTGACTGGCAGTGCCAAAACTCAGCGTGCAGGTGGCCAGACCCTGCCAGAGATGTTTGCAGCCAGCAGAAAAATCAGCCCTGGCAGTACTCGGGCTCTCAGCTGGGCACACACCGCTGGTGGTGGCACTGCCACAGCTCTGTGGCCTCCAGGGGTGGGCACAGGGACACACTCGTGAGATCAGCTCCCTGCACTGCTGGAGTGAAGCAGGCACAGAACAAAGCCAACACTTTTCCTAGACATCACCTAATAGTGTTTGTGTCAGCAAGCTGCATTCATCATCTGCCAGCAGCCACACGCAGCAGCTGCCTGCACGTCACCCTGCCCAGCTCTGGTGACTGCTCCAAGTCATCCCCAGCTAAGGGCACCCTCCTGTGCCTCCTTCTGCCTCTCTGTGCTGGCTGCTCTGCCCTGCTGCAGCCCACAGCTGCCTGGCAATCCCCAAACCTTTGCAGCCTGAATTATTCCAGCAGGGACTGGCCAAAGCCACACGCTGCCTGTCAGGTTGTCCTCGCTGTCCCCTCTGCTGCCAGGCTTCTCTGGGCTTCTGTGCACTCTTCCAGCAACCACCAAAAGAAAATAAACTATTTAATGTACCTGCAGCAGCCAGGTGTGACCAGGGACACCAACAGTTTGCACCACAATCCAATCCCCCCTCAGAAGTCATCCCTCATGGGTATAGAAATCTTCAAATCTGATTTTCTCTCTGGGAAGACAGAACAGCAAGCATGATACCCAGAAGGACATTGAGCCATTTCTTTTGTGCCAGTGCCCCTTGTTATCATGACAACAGCACAAAGGGGAGGGCAGGTTAAGCCACAAGGATTTGCTCCTAACCCTTCTGGAACAATCCAGCCCATGCACAGCAGATGAGTGCTGGGTGGGTTTTTTATAGCCACAGGAGCTGCTGGACAACGTCCCTGGCTCTTGTTTGACAACCACCTGTTCCACAAAGCACCACGGAAATGGGAGCTATTCCCAGGCAGGCAGGTACCCTGCCAGAACACAGAGCAGGGATCAGCACTGTGTGTGCTGCTGCCGCTCTAATTACATCTATTACAGACAATCCTGCCAGGGATGAGACCCAGGGGCCAACAGGATGAAGAGGAAGCAGCAGCTCCACCACACTGACTCAGTCAGAGTCACTGACTGACCCCCCCAGCCCTTCTGCTCCTGCCCAGTAGAAACAAAACCCTTTTCTCCTCTAATCCCAGGCACCCCAGAACCAGCTGCCCAACAATTCAAATTACAATGGCAAACAAACATGCTGAAAAAGTAATGAGTTTTCCCTCAGAATCACTCATGTACCAACCTCAATTACCTCATTCCAGACCAGCACTGTAGCTGCTATTTAAGGAAGGGAAGCAGGGCCCTGAGGTGAAGAAAACCTCTGCTGAAACTGGCCTTGGATTTGGGTGGATTTTGAGATGAAAAGTTACAGGTAAGGGAGGTCACACCCTCTTCCCCAGCTCTGGATAAATTTATTCCTCACCTGTGATTCTTCACCTCGAGCCTGCCTCGTGCACCACAGACCCAATCCAAGGTGGTTTGGAATAAACACCTGTACTCCATCCAGTTTCTTAACCTGCCACAAGCTGTGCTGGGTTTTGTTTTCAAAGCAAACCACTCTGGGCTCGCTCAGAGAGACTGAATGAAAAGATAAAATCCTCTCACTCTTGCTACAATCTGGGAACCACTCCAGTGTCACCCTGTGCCTGCTCAGGACAAGCAACAAACACCTCCCTGCCCTCTTCAGGAACACTTGCAAATAACTGGGATGTCACGCTGGAAGCCTGTTTCAATTCTGAGCCCTGCACAAGGGATGGAGAGCAGGGATTCTTCCATCCCCATCCCACTCCAGGGTGATGCCCAAGCTGCTCCTTCCTGCCCTGACCCAGCCCTGGTGCCTGCAGGGAGCTGGATGGAGGGCAGGGTGGCCTTTAGGGAAATGGGGAAGGGATGCAATGTTGAGAGAGAGAGAGAGAGAAATCTTGACTGTCGAGGGAGAAATCTCTGCAAGAAGCAGCCCAACTTATCATGCGGGGGTTGCTATGGCAACCCACCCAGTTAATGCTTCACAGGAGGAAAAAAAAAAAGAAAAAAAAAAAAAAAGGCTGAAAAGGCTGGCACTTGTGCATAGGCACAACAAGACGAGGAGATAAAAATAATTTCAGCACCCTGCCCCCACTAATCCCTCCCTGTCACGGCCCCCGAGGCTGGGACAGGGCAGTGGGAGCAGAGCCCTGCGTGTCTGGGCTCCCTGGCACGGCAGCATCCTCTGCCATCCCCATCACATCAGCCCGGCCCCTCCCAGCTGCCAGGGGCCAGGCAGAGCCACCACCACCAGCAGCAGCCTCTCCAGCCCTCCAGCCCAGCCCTGCAACCCCTGAGCCCCAAATCTGAGAGAGCCCTTTGTGCTCCTCACCCTGCCCTGCTCCCCAGGATAAAACGAGCTGAGCTTTGGTTTTACAGGACAGAGAATGCCAGTGTAGAGATGTTGGATTTAATAGATGTAGGCATCCTTCCCACTCACTCCAACATCCGTGTGACACAATTCCACGGGAGGGGAGGGCTGCTCTGCTGGTTTTCTGGTTGCCTGGGGGGTTAGAAAGGCTCATTCAGTTTTCTCTTCCCACTCGAGGTTTAAAATGAGTTCCCTGTGTACCTGCTAACACCTGGATCCTCTGAATGTTCTAAACCAGAGGCAGCTCCAGCTTTGCTCGTCACACAGCTTTGCACCTTCATTTCCTGCACAGAGCTGATGCTGGGGGCTTGATCTGCAGTTCCCACCCAATATTCCAGAGGGTAGATCCTCATTAATCCCTTAAGATGCAGGTCCCCAGAGTGCCTCTGCTGCCCAGTGTGCTCTCCCCACACAAAACCTCGCCTGCATTTGTGTTGCACACAATTTTTGGCCAATCTCCCTCCCCATGGAGTGTAACAGTGTGAATATCACCACAATTCCCAAAAACTCTGCTCCATCCTGAGCAGCCTCTGTGATTTCTGCCACACACACCCTGCAGGACCTCTCTCCATTAGATACAGATTGAGCTTGTCCTTGATTTACTGCTCTCCTTCCTGCTTCCCCCAAGGGCCCACATGCCACAGTTCTTTGCCATCCTCCTCTCCCAGACAAAACCCAGGCCTGCTCAACCTCCTCTATTTATCCTTGGCTCTGAGGGCTGGTTTTCCATCAGGACAGAGAACCAGAGGGGCTGGATTTCAGTGAGCCCTCCCCTCTGTGAGCAAGAAGTGGCTGCCCCTGTGAGCAGCCTGTGTGTCAGCATTCCCAGAGAATCCATAGCCTGCCCTGTGTGCCAGCATTCCCAGGGCATCCATTCTTCCAGAGCAGCCTGCCCTGTGTGTGAGCATTCCCAGAGCATCCATTCCCTGCCCTGTGTGTGAGCATCCCCAGGGCATCCATTCCCTGTCTTCCAGAGCAGCCTGCCCTGTGTGTGAGCATTCCAGAGCATCCATTCCCTGCCCTGTGTGTGAGCATTCCCAGAGAATCCATTCCCTGCCCTGTGTGTGAACATTCCCAGAGCATCCATTCCCTGCCCTGTGTGTGAGCATTCCCAGAGCATCCATTCCCTGCCCTGTGTGTGAGCACTCCCAGAGCATCCATTCCCTGCCCTGTGTGTGAGCATTCCCAGAGAATCCATTCCCTGCCCTGTGTGTGAGCATTCCCAGAGAATCCATTCCCTGCCCTGTGTGTGAGCATTCCAGAGCATCCATTCCATGCCCTGTGTGTGAGCATTCCCACAGAATCCACAGCCTGCCCTGTGTGTGAGCATTCCCAGAGGATCCATTCCCTGCCCTGTGTGTGAGCATTCCAGAGCATCCATTCCCTGCCCTGTGTGTGAGCACTCCCAGAGCATCCATTCCCTGCCCTGTGTGTGAGCACTCCCAGAGAATCCATTCCCTGCCTTCCAGAGCAGCCTGCCCTGTGTGTGAGCATTCCCAGAGAATCCATTCCCTGCCCTGTGTGTGAGCATTCCAGAGCATCCATTCCCTGCCCTGTGTGTGAGCACTCCCAGAGAATCCATTCCCTGCCTTCCAGAGCTGGAAATGCTTCCTCTCATCAGGAGCAGCCTCCTGCGCATGCACAGAGGGCTGGCAGGGTCAGGGATTCCTTGGAACAGCAACCACACTGAAGGCTGGGCTGAAATTTCCCCCTTCCCTGTCCAATAAAAGCACAGAACACATTCCTGCCCGTTGCTAACACTTTGTGGTCAGTAATTATATAAAAAAAAATATTTTTTTTATCCCTCCAGATCTTTAATCCAGGCCGTATTTAGAGGTGTGCTACTGTAAACATCCTGGAAATTCTAAGCCCTGGTGTCACTCCAGGTGCTTTTGGGCTTTGTTTTCTGGGACTGGATGCCAAGAAAACCAAGCACAGAGGGAAGCCTTTGTGTGCTGGGACTGAAGGGCTGCTTTACCCATCCCAGCCTAATGAGGTGGCACTTCCACATTTGCTTTTAGGCCTCTCCCCAGCTCGTCCACCTCAGCTGGATGGAACCCATTAGAGTGTCAGGTTGCCACACATTTTCATTCACAGCTGCCCATTTAATTTGGGGATTCTCACTGCTTGTAAAACACACAAGTGCATCAATTATTTCAGGATTGTGTTTTTGGGGAGGAAAGCTCGTTCAGCAAGTGCTGCTGTCTTACCTTGGCTGCTGCTTTTCCTTGAACACGAATAAAGGAAATAAAGCTGAATCAGTAAACATGGCCACAAATCATTCCCTTAAAAGACCAGGAGACTTTGCAATGGAGATTTTGGGTTGGATGCCCCTTATTGCTTTGCACAATCAAGTCCCTCCTGCTGAAACAGAAAATTTTGGGGGTTTTGGTTGTGTTTTGCACCCTCCATCTGTGGATTCCCAGCTTTGTCCTCCTGGTAGCACATGGTCAGCATCTTTCACCTGAAATGGCAAACACTTCTGGAATAAATTGGATACCACAGAAGAGAAGGAGGAGGAAGGAGGAGGAAGAATGAGGAAGGAGGAGGAAGGAGGAGGAAGGAGGAGGAAGGAGAAGGAGGAAGGAGAAACACTTTTCCAGCTTAAATATGACTGAACTGAAAGGTATTTTGTTTTCTGTCAGTGAGGAACATCTCCCTGGTCATATTTAAAGGTGCTGTGTAAAAGAGCAGAAGCTACCCGGAGATTTGAATCTGTAAAATATCATTTTCTTTCCCCAAAACACCGATTTTCCAAAGAGAATTCCTTGCTGGCACTTCAGCACCTCCTCCTGGCTGGGTATTCTGTTTATTTTATTAACTTTAAACAAAGAAAGTATTAGGGAAAAAAAAAAAAAAAAAAAAAAAAAGGGAATTGAGAGCCATCGGAGGTTTCCATCCCGAGCCCAAATTCTCTTAGGGAAGAGGTTTTGTGGAAGGGAAGGAGCACACTTGTTGTGCATCCCTGCAGAGGCAGGCAGGGTTCCCGCAGCGCTCCCCATTCCCGGCAGGTCGCGCTGTGACCCGGGCCAGGCACACCCGAGCTGTCCCTGTCCCCTCCTGGGGTCACTGCTGCTCATCTCTCACCACAGAGAGCCCCCAGAAAACCTCTACAGACCCCAGAATGAATGCTCACCACAGCCTAAATCTCAGCATTTACTGAGCAAGATCTCAACAACAAACATTTCTGGAAGAGCAGTTTTCACTGGAAATATTTGATATTTGATATTATTGGGATTTTCTGCTCAGGAGCAGCAGAGCAATACTGACTGGGAGGCTGAGGGAGGCAGAGCTCAGAACCCACAGGGATGGTGAGAAAACCTTGGGGAGGTGCTCACTTCTTGTCACAAATGTGTTTGAATAAAGCCTTTGGGGAGGAGAGGAAAAAAAAATGTTTTTTTTTCTCTAAAACACAAAAGGTTTATGGCAGAAATGTCATCCCAAACAGAGGCAGGCAGTGATGCACAGAGAGCCCTCCCAGAGCTCAGGAGCTGCACTGAGTGTGATCTGTTTGTCTGGCCAGGGTCAGGCTCTCCTCTCCTGCCTGGAGCCTTGTCCAGGTGCTGCACACAGAGGGAACTCCCCGGACCAAAGCCCTTCCTCCTCCTCCTCCTCCTCCCATCCTGATGCAATTCAGGAGCTAGTAATCTCTTCTCTAGGAAAACTCTCTTCAGTTTATCTGCAAACAGCTGAGGTTTCTGCATACACCTTTTCCCCAGCTACAGAAATACATCAATTCTCTTTAAAAAAATAACAAATTGGGGGTGCAAATCTACATTAAAGTGTCACATGCCAACTAATGAGCTGCAGTAATTAATATGTGGCCAGCAAATGCAAATCCAAATTTCAATCCAAAGATTTGAGCTTCTTGGTTTAGCAAAGCCTAGAAATGTCTGCACCAGAAGAGCTCTGACACATTCTAAAAGCATCTGGCCATAAAGGACTTAAGTGATGCATCATCATCTCTGAGCAACTTTCAGGATTAGATTTCCATGGCACAATAAAAGCAGGAGGGATGCAGAAATTCCTCTCCAGCTGCACCCTGGCATCCAGCACTAACCCTGCCCCACTCCTGTCCTCTCCTCTCCTGCTCCCCCTGTCCCTCCTGCAGGGATGGTGGTGTCAAGTGATTTACCAAAATATGAGTATTGGTCTAATATCAATACTCAGCTGTGAGGACAATAGACTCTCTAATAATTTAAAGTTAGAAAGTGAATGTTTATTCAGCGCTGGGCAGCAGCGTGGGGTAACCCCCAATACACACTGTGAAATTCCAGGTTCAAACAAATTCATATTCATAACACCAGCCCCTCCCATCCCTGCTTCCCATGGTAATTAGCTGGAATGGCAATTAAGCAGCGTGGTTGGCTTCTTGAATTAAGTCTGGGCTCGTTTTTGTGGGGAGGGGTCTCAAAAGGAGGAAGTAAGGTGAGTCTTCCTCACCCTGACCTTTTCTATCAATGACAATACAAATGGCTTTTGGGGCAACTCCAGTTTTTCAAAGAATGAGTTTCTGGTTGCAATTGTTTGTGTTCTTTGGACCTACCTACCAGTTTCATCCTTTCCCATTGCAAGCACAGCTCAGCAAACATAAATTGACAGGAATCAATTATTGAAGTTTCAGGTAACTATCTCAAGCTCAGTTTCTTAAAGCTTTTAACTAAAATCCTCATTTCTTTAAGATGAGTGTTTCAGTCAAACAGCTCCATTCCCCCACAGAGCATCCCCAGGGCAGATTCAGCAGTCAGGAGCTGCCTGCAGGTCACCAAGGGCAGCAGGAACCAGGTCAGCAGCCCCAGCCGCTGGTTTGGACAGGACTAAAAATTGGTGTGAACTGCCAGTGATGTGTGGGGGATGAATCAAGGGATCCAGGAGCGTTCCTGGCCCCAGTGGTGCTGTGATTGCCTGCCCTGGCCCAAATTAACAGCACCAAAAGCAGCTTTTTGGGTGGGACTTTGGAAAAACAGAATTTCCTTGTGGTGCTGGGGATGCTCCAGGACAAAGGTGAGGATCACTCCCACACACAGAGAAATGCAGAATATCAACATCATGCTCCCAGAAGGATTTCATTATGAGCAAAATTTCCTACGAATGGGGGAAAAAAAGTTTTGTTGGTGCTCTCCTGAATGAATGAATTTTCTCTGCTGCTTTCAAAACATTTTCTTTATTCTAATGCATACATTTGAATTATCAAAACGGAAACCATTTGGGCTCTAATCTCTTTTTCTTCCCTGTTTGTGTAGATTGAGCACCAGAGGATCCTTGTGCAGGTACAATCAGCCAGTGATAACAGCTGAGCTTCGACAGGGAGCCAAGGTGATGTCACAGCACAACACAATATAGTCACAAATAAAATATAAAAGCTTTTCTATAGAAGAGGATATCTTGGGAGCATCCACATGGCCAGGAAGAGGGAGGTGAAAGGTCACTGGTGTGACCCACAGAGCACAGCCACTCCCATCCCAGGGGCACAGCAGGGCAGCATCACTGAATTCTGACCTTTCCTGCCCCCAGCACACCTGCAGCACCTCACTGGGACTTCCTCCACACAGAGCAAACAGTCCTTCAATACAAACATTTCTGGGAGAGCAGTTTTCACTGGAAAACCCCAGATATTTGATGTTATCTGCACAGGGTCAGCAGAGCAATACTGGGAGACAGAGGGAGGCAGAGCTCAGGGATGGTGAGAAAACCCTGGGGAGGACAAACCTGAGCTGTCCCTGTCCCCTCCTGGGGTCACTGCTGCTCATCTCTCACCACAGAGAGCCCCAAAAAAACCTCTACAGACCCCGGAATGAATCCTCACCACAGCCTTCCTAAATCCCAGCATTTACTGAGCAAGATCTCAACAATAAACATTTTTCATTGAAAAATCCCAAATATTTGAAATTGTTGGGATTTTCTGCACAGGGTCAGCAGAGTAATACTGGAGATAGAGGGAGGCAGAGCTCAGGGATGGTAAAAAAACCCTGGGGAGGACACACCTGAGCTGTCCCTGTCCCCTCCTGGGGGTCACAGCTGCTCATCTCTCACCACAGAGAGTCCCAAAAAAACTCCACAGACCCCAGATATTTGATATTGTCAGGATTTTCTGCTCAGGAGCAGCAGAGCAATACTGACTGGGAGGCTGAGGGAGGCAGAGCTCAGAACCCTCAGGGTTGGTGAGAAAACCTTGGGGAGGTGCTCACTTCTTGTCACAAATGTGTTTGAATAAAGTCCTTGGGGAAGAGAGGAAAACAAAATGGTTTGGTTTTTTTTTTCTCTAAAACACAAAAGGCTTATGGCAGAGATGTCATCCCAAACAGAGGCAGGCAGTGATGCACAGAGGAGAGCCGTCCCAGAGCTCAGGAGCTGCACTGAGTGTGATCTGTTTGTCTGGCCAGGGTCAGGCTCTCCTCTCCTGCCTGGAGCCTTGTCCAGGTGCTGCACACAGAGGGAACTCCCTGGACCACAGCCCTTCCTCCTCCTCCTCCTCCTCCTTCTCCTCCTCCTCCCTCCCATCCTGATGCAAATCAGACAAGGAATGCACTTCCCAAGAAGTGAAGTGTTCCATAAAAAACCTTTTTTTTCACGTCCCACAGGCACCACCACCCTTTCCCAGCATCTCAGGGTCACAGCACACCAGTAAATATCAACACTGGAGGTTTCTGTGAGAGCTGAGCCAATAAAGCACATTAGTGCACAAGGCTGAAGCCATTTCTGAGGCAGCAGCAATAAAACTTCACACATCCTCGAGAAAAGCTGGGAGCTCATCTCTGTTTACAGAGAAATGTGCTTCCTCTAAAATGCCAGAGAGCTCCTCAGCTGGAATAAAGAGTATTAAGTATTAAGAGTATTAACGATGATTTTCCTTTTCCAGCTACTCTGGGGTGTATAAACATTGGATTTGAGATATAGGGGCAATATGGACAAGGAGGGTCAATAAATACTGAATTTGAGATATAGGGGCAATATGGACAAGGAGGGTCAATAAATACTGAATTTGAGATATAGGGGCAATATAGACAAGGAGGGTCAGTAAATACTGAATTTGAGATATAGGGGCAATATGGAATGGACAAGGAGGGTCAATAAACACTGAATTTCAGATATAGGGGCAATATGGACAAGGAGGGTCAGTAAATACTGAATTTGAGATATAGGGGCAATATGGACAAATGGACAAGGAGGGTCAATAAATACTGAATTTGAGATATAGGGGCAATATGGACAAGGAGGGTCAATAAATACTGAATTTGAGATATAGGGGCAATATGGAATGGACAAGGAGGGTCAATAAATACTGAATTTGACACATAGGGACAACACAGCCAAGGAGGGTCAGTGCTGCCTTTCCTTCTGGGCTCTGTGGGCACTGGGTGTACATCCATCCATAAAATAATAAAATCCTTTATTTCCTGACCCTTTATTTCCAAACCCTCCCTCCCAGGAGGAAGAGTGGGAGCAGGGGTAAGCCCAGGTGAGCTGATTTGCTCAAGGTCACACATTAATGCTGGCTTGGGGTGAGGGCCCTGCACGTCCCATTTCCTGCTGTAATGACCAGTTTATGGCACCTCCACCCCCACACTGACCCCATTCCTTCAGTGCTGCCCCATGACCATGCCAGGGCTGCTTCAGCCACGCCAGTCTTTCCCCTTCCTTCATTCATCTGGCTCAGCAAAACCTCCTCACCTCATTTCCCTTTCTAGGCAGAGCTTTATGGGCTCTTCCCCACCCTGTAACACACTCCTGGAGCAGACAGGAGCCAGCACAAGCAGGGAGCACTTTAGTGCTTTATGATACTGAGAACTTTTGTCTTTTTAACTTCAGAGAGACTTTGACCGACTGGGTTCCAGCACTGAAATCAGTTTTCCTCTTGGCAGGATTTGTTTTTCCTTCTTGAGGCATCAAATCACCTGCATTTCATCATTGGCAAGTCATTCAATATGCAAATAGCCACAATTCTCTATAAGCTGATTCCAGGTCCTGCTAATTTAGTATTTCCCAGGGAAAAAAAAAAAAAAAAAAAAAAAAAAAAAAAAAAAAAAAAGAGGCTCATCAGGCAGCTTGAGAAACCTCCCATGGCTCACACTCAGCATGGAATGGAGCAAGGCTGACCCAGGTCTGGGAGTTAATGGTGTAATCCCAAACAAAGATCTGGGAGTCCATGGTGTGATCCCAAACACAGGCTGAGGTTTTTCTGGAAGAGCTGGGAATCCATGACATGATCCCAAACACAGACTGAGATTTTTCTGGAAGATCTGAGAGTCCATGGTGTGACCCCAAACACAGGCTGAGATTTTTCTGGAAGATCTGAGAGTCCATGGTGTGACCCCAAACACAGGCTGAGATTTTTCTGGAAGATCTGAGAGTCCATGGTGTGACCCCAAACACAGGCTGAGATTTTTCTGGAAGATCTGAGAGTCCATGGTGTGACCCCAAACACAGGCTGAGATTTTTCTGGAAGATTTGGGAATCCATGACATGATCCCAAACACAGACTGAGGTTTCTCTGAAAGATCTGAGAGCCCATGACATGATCCCAAACACAGACTGAGGTTTCTCTGGAAGATCTGGGAACCCATTACATGATCCCAAACACAGGCTGAGGTTTTTCAGGAAGATCTGAGAATCCATTCCATGATCACAAACACAGGCTGAGGTTTTTTAGGAAGATCTGGGAATCATTGGGTGTGATTCCAAATACAGGTTGAAGTTTTTCAGGAATATCTGGGAATCTATGACATGATCCCAAACACAGACTGAGGTTTCTTTGGAAGATCTGGGAGTCCATGGCATGATCCCAAACACAGGCTGAGGTTTTTCAGGAAGATTTGGGAATCCATGACATGATCCCAAACAAAGATCTGGGAATCCATGGTGTGATCCCAAACACAGGCTGAGGTTTTTCAGGAAGATCTGGGAATTCATGACATGATCCCAAACACAAACTGAGGTTTTTCAGGAAGACCTGCTGCAGCCAGGAGCATTTCCAGCAGAATATTGATCCTCCTGTGGGTTATTTTAGTCTCAAAGCCGAAATGCTGCCTCAGGAGGTTCACACAGGACACACAAAGCTGTGAGGAGGAGCTGCCTCCTTGTCTTCTCCTGGTTTTGCTCCAAGTATTGACAATGCCTCCAAAGGGATCTGCTCACTCTGTGGCAGCATTTCCTGATCCCATGGAAAATCTGTCCTAGAAAAAAAAAACAAACAGAGCTCAGCTCACTTGGACCCAAACCCCAGCCCTGTCTGGCCCAGTAGATCTCAGACTGAACCACGGAAAGTACCTTCAGAAATCAGAGCAGGAAAATTCCCCAGATGCAGGAAAACATTGCTAGGTCATAATTCCCCATCTCCAGCTGTTTTAGAGCTAATTTAAAACCACTTTCTTAAAAAAAAAAAAAAAAAACAACAAAAAATGCAGATCCTTTCAATGTAATTATTAAGAATTTGAAAAACATAATTCAGTTTCAATATAATAATAATAATTCAGTTTAATATTTCATGGGGTGGCTCTAAATTCCTACAAAATCTCCCTGAACACCAAAATGCAAATTCCCTTCAGCTCCAAACGACAGTGCCACCAGATTGGATGTGCCAAACTGCATCCAAGAGCTGAGCAGCTGCTGAGAGGAGACTTCAGAAGGGAAAAAAGCAGGAGAGAGAGGCATGACTAAAGCAGGCTGTGGGAGAAGAGAGAATTCCAGCTCAGAAGTGCCTGGAGGCGTGGAACAGCAGACCCCAACACTCACCTCGGCAACAAGAAAGGAGCTGTTGGCAAAGGAGCTGTTTGGGTTTTAAAGGAGATGTTTGGTCACCTCTAATGAGGTCAAGCCAGCCTTGATCCCACTGGAATTTCCTCCTGCCAACCCAGCAAAGCTTCCCCAGCCTTGTCTGGAGCTGCTCACATGTGCTGCAGGTTCTTGTTTTCGGTGCAGCTGCAGGAAGCAGCATCCCCACAACCCTGCTCCATCACCAGCTGGCTGGGAATCATCACCCACCTGCCTCACGTGCCTGGGAATACTTTCCATGAGCAGGCAGCTGGCAAACAGCTCTGAAATAGGGCACAGAGATGGCACAAACCCCACTGCCAGGCTTTAAACACAGAGCCTGCTCTGGTGCAGTGGGGATGTTCAAACATTTTAGGAATTTCTGCAGGGAAATGGATAATTTGCTTTTTCTTCCAGAGACATCCTGATACCCCAAATGCAAGCCACTCTCACATCCCTGTTGAGCTGCTCATTTTTCCCATTCCCATTTCTCCCTCTGCTTCCAGGCAGGGTTTTTCCCAAGCCTTGAATTTGCAATCCACCCCTTTATCCTTGGGCTTTAACAACCTGCACAGCCCCAGGTTTTGTTCAGAGCAGACAAATTAGTGTAATGGGAAGGATGTCTGTGGGTGTGACAGGATTTATGGCACTGAGACAGTGACCAGACCATGGAGCAAGTCCCCACAGGAGATCCCTGCAGGCAGCAGAGAATTCCCAGGGAGGCAAACACCTCTGAGCTGAGATGGATTTCCAGGAAGGAGGGAGGGAGAGAAGCAAAGAATCAGGCATGGAATTCAAAAATTAGGAGGCAGCACCATGGTTTGAGCCTGACACACTCCAGGTTCCAGAAGCCCCTGCTGGAATCAGTGCCCCAAAAACGCCCAAATCTCATCTTTCCCCTAGAAACAGGCTCAGAAAATACAGAGGCACACATTTAAACCAGCAAGAGAGCCTGGCTCACCCTGAGCCCATGGCAGGTGCTGGCAGCCCTGGCAAGCTGCAGGGAAGGGATGATGCCATTCCCAGACATGCACGGGCTGGGAGGCCAAGATTTGCTGTTTATTCACTTACAAAGCAAGAACTGAAGGTAGGACACCCCAAAGGTGGAGAGAACCATCCTCCAGTCCCTCCTTCCAGGAGGGTTCTGCTGATGGTTCTGATTGATGGTTCTGCATGAGCAGAGCTGAGTTTTAATGAAAAACCAGAAACTGTTTGAGCCCCAGGCAGTTCAGCACTCAGAAAAAAAAGGAAATTCTTCCCACCCTGCTTCCTGGGGGCTCCAGGCAGAGGCATGGAACCAAGGCTGCATCAAAACTGAATCAAAAATCAACCCTGTGTGCAGCAAAGCAGAGATTATAACAGCAGATCCAGCCCAGCACTCACAGCTTTAAGCTATTCTTCCTGAGTGTCCTACATAACAAACCCAAACAAATTAAGGAATGAGTAATGAAAAGGTAGGAGGTGGCAAGGCTTGTTTTGGTTCAGGAAAGGATTCCCATCCCTTGCTTGGAATCTAAATTAGATTCAATTTAGATTAGAGTGAGGCAAGGCCAAATTCCCCTGATGAATGAGTTGCTGCAGTAAATCACTCCGATTTTGCAGCCATTCTTCAGCAGATGTGTTTTCTTTTCCCTTCTTCTCCTTTTGTTTCTGATGCTGCCAGCCCCCTGCCATGGCCCTGTTCCTCTGGGTTAGGATATCCCTTTTTATCTCCTTCAGAAAGGGAAGAACTAATTTGTTGTCTGCTAGGGAGAGAAGGTGTTCTTGGCCTGATAAGTGGATTATCTCCCTAAACAAGCTCTGTAATGCAACAAACCCCACACACTCACAAAACCAAAGGAATCCATCACAACCAGGGATGTGACATCCAAAAGTGAAAGCTCCCGGTCCTGCACAGCACAAGCTTTGGCTGGAGCAAAATTCCAGGGGGAATGCACAAAATTAAATCCACATTTAGGCTTGCCATGGCTGCAGATGTATCTCTGAGCTCACAGCAGCATTTGCAGGGTCACATCACCTGTATGTGATTTCTATTCCAGCTAAAAGTGTTAAACAGCCTAGAAATTGAAAATGAGGAATTATGGCAGGAGTGCAGCACGAGAACACCCCAAAAACAGAGATGGGAATGGGGGAAATGGAGTCACTGCTCAGCTTTTACCCCTTTGCTGCAGCCCAAGCTGGGGATTTTCACTCTGCTGACTCCCTGCACCCCACAGACCATCCTGGAGATGTCAGTGATATCAGCCACAGCATCCAGCCCCTCTCAGGAGGAACCAACAGCGTGTAGCAACTTAAAATAGAAACTGGGCTGAAACTGCTGAGCCTCTGAGTCAGCCCCAGAGGAAGCCAAGCCGGTGGAACCACGAGCTGATCCAGAACCTTGGACCTGACAGAGCTCCAGGTGCTGCAAAAAAGGGACCCATCCATGTCCCAGCTGCCAGGAATGGATTTGCAGCTCGCCCTCCCTGCCTGGTGGGGTTTGTGTGGACACAAAGGCTGCTCCTGACACGTCCTGAAAGCTCCTGGCTTTTCATTTGAATCCACAGTTTATAGTGCCTGAGGTAGCTGAGGTGATTTGGCAAAATCCAGGGCATCCTCCAGGGATAATCTGTGTCTCTGATGGATCAACATCAAACTGCTTTATTTCACTGGCCCAGCTTCCCTTGCAACCACCCTCATTTCTGCCTCTTCCTCAGAGAACCCAATTTCATCAGGGGCAGCTGCAGAAACACAGAGTTTTCATTTTTAGTGCTTACCTTGTGTTTAAACACACTCCCTTAGGCACAACCAGCCCATTCATCATCCTGATGAGAAGAAATATCCAGAATTACTTCTCAGAGTACAAGACAATTCCCACAGGACTGGTAATTTATTAAGCCTGATTTTCTTTATGATGCAATTTTCCTTTTCTGAACTTTGCAAAACTGTTCCACTGCTGTGTTCCAGCCTTTGTTTCCTGCTAGCATTGCATATAATTCCTCCTTTCTGCTGTTTGGATTCACATGGTGGTAAAATTATGCTCATTTTGTAGTATCACTTCAGGAGCTGAATAAAATCCTTCAGGGTCATACTGCAAGACAACAATATCTGAATGCAATGCTGATTTTGTGCAATAACCTGATAAAACCAGACTTTGCTCCAAGGAGCTCTTCTCTTGAATGAATGCCCAGAATCTTCTGAAATAATTAATCTTAAAATATATTATGTTAAAGAGTAATCTGTTTCCAAGTGATTCATCAGCCTAAATTCCTACATGTTGGGAAGTCAGTGCCGAGTGGAGTAAATTTTCAGGGTTCTGAAACAGCCAAATTCAAAGTATTATTCTGTGCACATGAAATATTGAAGTATTTGACTTCCCTTCCAAGGAGGAAAACACTACCTCATGTATTTTCATTTCCTGTGATTATAGTGTTCATAGGAGAGAGGAATAATAATAATAATAATAATAATACACATTTTGGATCTTTTTTAGTCACCCCACCCCACTCTCCGTGCTGCTCTGCAATTTCCAGCAATCACAAGGAGACAAAGATGGAATTTCTCATTGCTGAGAAGTGCATGGTTCATGTCCAGTGAATCCCTGGGTCAGTCACTGAGCTGTGCACCTCCCCAGAATTAAATGGATGTCAGAAAACTCAAACACTCAAACAGGGCACAAGAGCTGACACAGAATTAACCAAGGGCATGGTTGTTTCAGTGTATTTAGGGGCTGCACATTGCTCAGGCTTTTCTGAGCCCATCCAGCCAGACCCCACATTTCATCCAATCCCCATTCCCCACTCATCCCAAATGCCTGCCTGCCTCATTAGCAGAGAGGGCAGGCTCCAGAGGCAGCCTGGGAGCCAGCCAATTTATCATTTGCATTTCAGCACTGCTCTCCTATTTGCAGAGTGCTGTGCAAACACCAATTAGCGCCGGGAGCAGCGGGGCTGGCGAGCCCTGGCAGGGAGCAGATCCCAGCTGAGCTCCATCCCTGCCAGCTGTGCCACCCCTGTGCCACCCCCAGCTCCTCACCCTGCCCCTCTGCACTCAGAGTCCATCAATAATCATCCAAAACCCAGCCAGGCTGGGCACTGCAGCCCCCTGATGTCTGTGCTGTGCTCATTTCACAGCATCACTGGTACCCCCTGCTTCTCCCACGCTTTCCCAGGGTTATCAAGAACAAAAACACCTTTTGCACCTCACAGTCCTTACCAAGCTCAGAGCATCTCCTGTAGTTTGGTTCTCTTTTGGCTCCTCCAAAGCCATGGAGCACCTGGTGTTTGTCCCAGGAGAGGAAAAACCTCCAGCACAGGAGGAACCACCCAGGCCAAGCCACCACCAAAGGGACTCTGTTTGTATTGCCTCTTGTCAAAAGCTTTAAGTTGAAGGAGAGCAGATTGATTTTGGATATTCAGAATCAATTCCTCCCTGTGAGGGTGCCCAGAGCACCCTGGATCCCTGGAAATGTTCAAGGCCAGGTTGGAGCAGCCTGGGACAGTGGCAGGGGTTGGGATGAGATGATTTTTAAGGTTCCTTCCATCCCAAACCAGCCTGGGGCTCTATTTTGGCTCACAGCTCCCAATAGAGTCACTTACTCATCACAAAACTTCTCACACTGAGATAGATTTGGTGACACACAGGGAGCCTTTCATGCACCCTTAGCTTTTTCACAAATCATCTCACCCCAGATGCATTCAAAATATTTTGACTCTTGGAGCAAAATTTGATGGGATTTGCCAGATCCTCTTTCAGTAAAAGTCAGCATTAGCTGCAAGTATTTCTGCAGCAAATCAGTGTGACCAGCACAAGCTCAATTCCCAGAAAAATGTGTTCCCAGGAAGCCCAAGGAGCTCACATGCTCTGTCTGGGGCTGGCTCAGACATGTCTGAACACAAAAAAAACCAAACCAAAGCCTGTTTTAATATTGAAATGACGCCAGCTGGGCTCATCCCTATGCATTTGCTCCTCAGGACAGGAGTGTCTGCCTGCCCTGAGAGCAGCTCTGTCGTCTGCAGAGCTCTCCCTTCAGCCAGGCAGAGGACAGGATGATTCCACAGGGCAATTCTCATCTCATCTCTGCCTGCCACGCTGAGGAACTGCTGCCTGGAGGTGCTGCTCTCTTCCTCCAAACACAGCCTGAGTGATGAGGGCAGAGTTCAATTAGATGAGCTGCATCCCACCTCAGGTTCTGTGCTCGTGCTTTGCAGCTCTTCAGCAAATGAAGCAGGCAGGGGACACGGAAATCAGGCAAGGAGAGGAGCCAGGGCTCATCCTTTCGTGGGACCTGCTGGGGGTCACACATGGAGGGGACACAATTCTCAGCCTGGCTGACACTGCACAGGTCACTGCCTCCTTTCTTTTATCTGCAGAGGGGAGATGATGCTCCCAACCTCCTCTGCCAATTCCTCTTCAATCTACTGGTGCAAGAACCCCAATCCTAACACAGATATTACTTCTCACCCACTAAGGGCATTTCAAAATGCTTTTTTTAAACCATGACAATAAAAACCTGTGATCTTCCCTGAGCTGAGCACAGTAAAATCAGATCCCACAGATATGATGTATAAAAAGAGAGCTGTAGGGAGAAAATCTAAACCCAGATAACCTTTTCTATTTAACATTTCAGGGCTGCTCAACACAAAATGCTTCCCTAAAACAAGGCTAGGAAACACTGAACACATATTGCAGCTAAAAATTTTGCATTCATTGTGGGTAGAAGAGCTTTACAAAACGTTATCCACACTATCCTGAGCCACTTCCAAAGCCAGGCCCACTGAAAATCAGGGAATTCATTGCTAGCCAAGCCCCAAACCTGCAGCTTTATGTATCTCTTACTTTAGTGACTTTATTCTGCTGTGCATGGAGCAGGTGGTTGGACTGGTTCTCAGCAGCACTCAGACAATACCCAGTGCAAATCACAGTCCAGGGCATTTTCCCAGGAGGGAAGGAGGGGAAAGGGGAGGTTGGATTTCCCTGCAGCTCAGGATTGAAAGTGGGAGCTGCAAAGTGCCCTTGGATGGGGCAGCTCAGGCTGGCACTGCTGGACAGGGCTGGGAGCTCTTCCTCTGTTCTCACACCTGCCTGGGGCACCTCTGCCACCCTCCAGGGCACTCCAGGGGAATGGCATTCCCAGGGAATGGCAGCACTAATCCCTTCAGCTCTGTGTAGGTGTCCTGGTCTGGAGGACAGGTGTCTGCTGAGAAAGGCAGGAGCCTCTGTTTGAAATGGAGAATGTAAACACCCTCCCTCCAAATTATTATCATTTTGAAATCAAGGGGCTCTCAGGCAAAGATATGGGAATTAGGAATAACAGTTCTTTACTAGGGAAATTAAAATAGAAATACAGCACTACAAAGAACAAACCCCAAACCCTGACACAGTCAGAGTACAGCCTGACACCCGTCAGGCAGGGTGTTGGCAGCAGTCCCATTCCATGGTGGCTGCATCCTCCTGCAGTGACAGATGTGGCTCAGCTGGAGCAGTGCTCCTGTACAAGGTGCAGTTTCCCTCCGGAGCTCCAGTGGTGATGTGGAGAAATCCGGTTTTCCTCTGGAGTCCAGTGGAGAAAGGGGTTCCCTTAGTGTCCCAAAACCTCTGTTTTTATCTTGGTAAGAAATGTTGGGCTCTTCCCCCTGGCTGGAGCAACTCCCAATGGGATGCAGTAATTTTATCAGTGCCACAGTGGGACTCAATGGCCATGAGCAGAAAATGACTGGCTGGAGGAAGGATGGGTTGTGAAAAGATAAAGAACACTGCCCCAGCTGGTTTATAAAACATGGCCATGAACAGGAGATATCCCATGGAGATAAAGAACAATGCCCTGCCTGGTTTCAATGGATGCCCATCAGCAGAATATCTCCCACAGAGATCAGGATCACTGCCCCACCCTCAACAGATGGTGATGGAATAGATACCTTTGATCACAGCCTGTGTTGTAACCCAAGCCAGTAGGGACCCAAAGCTCCTCCTTCCCTCAGTGCCAGGAGCTGCTCCAGGGTGGTTCCTGCACCCTGGAGTGCCCAGGGGAGGATTTACCCTGTGAATTCCTTGCTCTCACTCCCATTTCTCCAGCCCTTTCTCCACATCCTCACTTTATCTTTAACCTCTGCTGTCCCAGCCCAGACTGAGGCACCTGAGCCAGGCTGAGCTGGTTAAAAGATGCTGTGACACCTTTGGGTGCCCTGGCAGCCACCATGGAGATGTGCCCAGCCCTCCATGGCTTGGACAAACATGAAACAAGTTTTTCTTGACCCCAAGTATTTTCTGCAGCAGGCTGAGTGCAAGTGCAGGTAGGATTTCACACTGAGCTGTGCAACAAACCCATGTGATCCTCAAATTCCAGGGAAAATGCTATCTGCAAGCTCACATTGTGCAACACCTTGAATTATCTCAAGGCCATTTTCCTTGACCGCAGGAACTTTCTCTGAATTTTGCTCAAGAGCACAAACGTGACCATTACAGTGATAAGGGAATTTCTGGAGGATGGAATTTCTGGAGTTTCTAGAGGGTGGGGTATCAGCAGGAAATACAAATGAAAAATAAGTCCCAGATTGTCTGAAATACCTTCTCACAAGGTATGGAGAGCTGAGTGGAGAACGTTTTTCTTCCTTTCCTTGGAAACAGCCAACAGAATTCCGCTGTGATGGTAATGCATGGAAATGAGAAAAATAAATAAATAAATAAATAAATAAATAAATAAATAAATATTATTAATGATAATGATAATGATAATGATAATGATAATGATAATGATAATAATAATAATAATAATAATAAAGGAAAATGAAAGAAAAGGGGGCAACAGCCCTCTCTTGAAATACTTCCATAGATGCTTTCCACACTGCCTGCTCCAGGAACAGCTCCACAGAATTCACCCCCTTCTCTGGGAATGCAAAAACACAAAAATAGCTTTAAAGCAGCCATTCCTAACCGTGGCTCACCTCCTTCTCCCTCTGAGCCACTGAAACCCCTTTTCAGCTCCTGGCATTTTATCTTTGCTTCCTCCTGCAGAGCTGGCAGTGCCAGGGCTGGGGGTGGCACAGGTGCCAGCCCTGGGAGCCAGGAGCCACCCCTGGGCCAGCCCAGCCTCTGCAAGCCGTGACTAAAGCCCTGCCTGGCTCTGCCAGCAGCTGTTGCAAGCTGTGAGCCAGGATTTTGGCATTCCCAGCTGAAACCCCGGGCACCTGTGCCCTGACAAAGTGACAAGGTCAGCAGGGTGACACGGCAGGACAGCGCAGGGTGGCAGGGGACAGGGCTGGGGTGACCCACATCCCACCCTCTGAGTCAGGATGAATCCCTTTCCAGGTCATGCAGCTGGTAAACATCTGGCTCTGGCACCTCAGCCACTTCCAGGGGGAATTATCCTGCCAGTCTCATCCTGCTGAAGCAGTTGGCAACTGTTTGTGCAGTCACATTGCTGCACTGACCTGCTTTCCATCCCAAAAAACACCCCAAAAAAACACAGAAATGAGATTTTCTAACCAAATCTTTGCTAAATAATGCTCAGTCTGGTTTAATTGTTTTGTCAAATGCAGCCACACTGCAGCACTGATCTGTTTTCCATCCCAAAAACACCCCAAAAAAGCACAGAACCGAGATCTCCTAACCAAATCTTTCCCAAATAATGCCCAATCTGGTTCAATTATTTTGCCAATTTGTTGCACTGATCTGTTTTACATCCCAAAAACACCCCCAAAAACCCACAAAACTGAGATTTTTTTAACTACATCTTTGCCAAATAATGCCCAGTCTGGTTCAGTCACTTTGCCAATTGCTTTGCCAATTATTTGTGCAGTCACATTGCTGCACTGAGCTGCTTTCCGTTCCAAAAACACTCTAAAAAACCACAGAACTGAGATTTTCTAACCAAATCTTTCCCAAATAATGCCCAGTCTGGTTCAATTGTTTGCCAATTTGCTGCACTGACCTGCTTTCCATCCCAAAAAACACCCCAAAAAGCCACAGAACTGAGATTTCCCAACCAAATTTTTGCCAAAAAATGCTCAGTTTGGTTCAATTGCTTTGCCAATTGTTTGTGCAGTCACATTGCTGCACTGAGCTGCTTTCCATCCCAAAAAAAGGTCACAGAATTCAGATTTTCTAACCCAATCTTTGCCAAATAACCCTCAGTCTGGTTCCACATGAAATTAGGATGCAATTCTTGCCCACTCAAAGTGATTTTTGGTGAAGAATGGATGTGGCCCTTCCATGGAACATTTGCTGAGCATTTACAGCTTTTCTTGGGGCAGCCTGGGACAGGGGAGGTGTCCCTGCACATGGCAGGGGTGCAGTGGGATCAGCTTTAAGATCCTTTTAACCCCAAAAATCCCAGGATTCTGTGATGCTGGGATGGCTCAGGACACATCACACATTCCTGGCCTCTGCATTTACAGAGGTGCTTTGGGGTCAACACACCCCTGATAAAAAAAAATCCATTTTATCTTCCTGTGTGTCCAGATTGAGCTGCACAGAAATCCAAAGTCCCATCTTTCTTTTCACCATCCCATTTTCCTGACTGCATTCCAAAGAATTCCTGCCTCTGCCACTCTCCAGGCTGTGATTTCTGTCAGGAATGAACCTGGGTGTGTTCTGGAATTCCTTATCCTGCACAGATATATTTTAAAAAGAAATTTTATATATTTTTTTTAATGATCAAGCCATCAACACAGCAGCTGTTTGAAAGACTGGAATTTACAATTTCCTATAAATCATGAAATGTTGGGAATGCCACCACGTTTAAAGAAAGAAGTTTTGTGGTTTTTGCACCAATTTCCAGTTCTGGCTGTTCCTGAGAGCCCCAGGGAGTTACAAGGAGGAAAATCAATTCTCTTTACTGCTTTTAATCCGATATGAATCCAGTAATGGTTCATATTTAGGAGCATGAGGAAGCAGGAAGATAAAATATTAAGTCCTGGATGCTGTGACTTCCTTGTGATTTGTTTTTCTTCCTCACAGACAGAAACCATTGACAGAAAATTGATTCTCAGTGATATTCCCTCTAACAAGAACTGTGCAAATTCTGATTTTTGAGCTCTCTTTGGGCAGCAGCAAGCTCAGCACACTCTGATCTATAAACTAAAGACAGCCATGGCTTTCCACATCAAAAAGTGACCAATATTGCTGTAAAACCCAAAAAACTTTATCAGACAAGGGCTTGAGATTCAGAACCAGTCACTCCTCCCAGGATTCACCAGCTCTTCTTCAGGTGACAGGAAGAAATCAAGGAAATGTGGAAATACATAGAGATGAAATGCTGAATTCCAACTGTGCCAGCACTTTGTGGGTGTTCAGAGCCCAGCTCAGCTTAAAAGGCTGAGGCCAAATCCTTATTGGAAAATCCAAACCTTGCCCTGGAATGACCCAAAGCTGTGGTGGCTGTGCCAGGTCTGCAGGGACACCGAGCCACCAGGAGATCTCTAGTGAGGTGATAACAGAGCCCAGCACTTCCAATGAACGCTGGGAGTGAATCCCTCTGCTCCTCAGCATTCCCTACTCATCTCTGATCAACAAGAATGCAGAAATTAGGAGGGAGAAAAGCACAGAAATTGAGGTTTTCATGAGCTCCATGAGCAGCAGCAAAGCTGAATGTGCAATTCCCCCTCTTGGGAGGTGAATGCTCAGACAAGGAGTGGTTTACAGCCAATGCCTAAATTACCACTGTCCAAATACCACTTAAGCTTTGTCTTAATTTGGCTCCTGGGAGGTTTTTACAGGTGCTTGGATCGTTACTTGTGGCCTCTGAACTACGGTTTAACATCTTTGGGTTAAATTAAGGAGAAAAGCAGGTGAGATTTAGCACTTAGAGGGAAGGGGGGTTCTGCTCTGCACTGAGCAGAAAATCAAGGAACCCTCAGAACTTCTCTCCTGGGGGATGGATGCACCCAGGATAAATCCTTGTCTTCCATTTGTCTGACTCTGGAGAGCTCAGGGTCGGTTTTACCCTTGGCCTTGAGGGAGGGAATGAACAAACAAACCCCAAACAAAACCCTAGGATGCTTTGGGTTGGGAGGAACCTTAAATCCCATCCAATGCCACCCTGCCATGCAGGGACACCTCCCACTGTCCCAGCTGCTCCCAGCCCTGTCCAGCCTGGCCTTGGACATTTCCAGGGGCAGCCACAGCTACTCTGGGCACCCTGTGTCACCCTCACAGGGAAGAATTTCTTCCCAATATCCCATCCAAACCTCCTCTCTTGCAGTTTGAAGCCACTCCCCCGTGTCCTGTCACTCCAGACCATCGCAGAAATTCTCCTGCGGGCTCACTTCATGCACAGGAATGTCACAGCGATGTCACCTCTGGTCTCTTCTCCAGAAAGGCTGAAAAAAAATCCTCATTTTCTCATCATCCTGGAGCCTCCTCTGGCTCCTCTGCATCCCTCCCGTGCTGGGGCAGCACTGCAGGGAAGTGGCAGGGATGAGCCGCGCTCGTTTCTGGGGAACTTGGGGAATTTTTGGGGAATTTTTTGGGATTTTTTGGGGACTTTTTTGGGAATTTTTTGGGGAATTTTTTGGGAATGAGCGTGGGAATCGCGGAGCGCAGAGAGCCGTGCGCCCTCTCCTGGCCAGCCCGGGAAGTGCAGCCAGCGCGCACCACCCTGCCAAAAGCAGATTTACACAAATTCGAGCAAATTTAAGCAAACTTTCGCAATATTTGCCATCGATTTACGGTTTTCTCTGCATCTTCAGGTCCTTCCACCGCTCATGCAAGTCCTGCTTCATCCAAGACACGTAAACAACCCAGCAAAGCCCATCAGGCAGAGGCAGTGCATTCTCCTTACCCCAAAATGCTTCACAAACATCCACACTTCTGAAACCTGAAGGAATTTGACAATCTGAGCACTGGGATCAGCCCCTATGAGTTAAGAAATGTGGCCTAAATAACATCCAAACACTCTCCTGGCTGTCTTTTTTCACATAGGACCCAAATAGATCTTAATTCCAATGAATAAATGTGAGATACAATAATCCAGAAGGGCCACATTATTTTTCTGGGCTGATCTTCAGAAGTCAGCACAGTTTATTCTCCCCCTCAGCAGGGCCCAGCTGTGGCTGTTGTGCCACACCAGGAGCACACGTGACAATCCCAGCCCTCAGGTATGTTCCTCTCAGGACATGCCACGTCTTGCCAAGCCAGGGCACGGGGCAGGATTTGGTTGTGGAGCAGCCCTTGCTCAGAAATTCAGCCTGGGTTCACGTCTGGGTTCTGTTCCTGGGACATTTTCAGCACAAAAGTGACAAAACACAAATTTTGCCGTGACCCCAGCTAACAAGGAGGATTCCAGCTCTCCAGTCACTCATGAAAAACAAGAGATTTCTCTTTTTTACAGTGCTCCTCACCCTGTTGTAACTCACTGAATAAAAAGCCCTTCAGTTGACAGACTTAATGGAATTTTGGCCACAGAATTTTCACATCAAATTTGCCCTTTGAACTTGGCAGCTCCACACAGATGCTTTGCCAGCAGCAAATTCTCTGTAAATCCTGAGCCACAGAACTGTCCACAGAGATTTTCCCAGCTGAGTTCTTGGCCACAGAGCACATCCTGCAGCAGGCAGATGTGTCAGGGTAAATGTCCCGTGCGGGGCAGGGTTACCCCGTGCTCTGTTGCCAAACACTTCTCTCATTTGCATTTCTAACATTCGTCCCCAGGCAAAAGTCATCGAGGTTTGTGGAAAGCAAATGCAAAAAGTGCCCGAATGACCCAGATGAACATCCTGAATCACAAACCATTGCTGGAAAGCACACGGGGAGCTGTGGATTGTGGATCCTTGTTTCCCAGCCAGCACTGGGTTAGAAATCTCAGTGCCCAGTTCAAACCTGGAAAAGGGTGATGTGTGCTGGGTTTCAGGGTTTGCAGCTCACAGACCTGGTGTCACGGGAGCACATCCCTGGAAGGCATTTCCCCATCTCCAAGGTAATTTCCCATCTCACATCCCCCAAATTCCAGCCTGAGCAGCCCAGCTGGATGTCAAACATGCTCCCATTGCCTCTCCAGCACCCTGATCTGGATCATTCCCAGAACAGAGGGGAGGATCTCAGTGCTGGGATTCAACCAATACATCCCTGCTCTGGCTCACACTGGGAAACCTCCAGCACTCACAGACACGGGGAAAGGTTGATATTCCAGGACAAAACCCAGCTCTGAGTACATCAAGCAGAAACTGAACACGAAACCTTTCCAGACCCACTCCTGACCTTGCGCAACGCTCCGGGGTTAAGGAATGCCGTGGAAAGAAACCGTGAAGGGGGAGCAGCAGGGCTGGCACTCACATTTCTGTCAGTTTGATTTGAATATTAATTATTCCCGCTCCTGATGAGGTAATAGATGATGTCCTATGGGTTTTCCCTCTGCTAACAGCTTTATGGTTTGATAAAGTCGGCATTGATTATCTCCATTAGCACGTCATCTCTCTGACCACAGTTTGAGTCATTTACTGGTGGCACCACACAATATCTCCAGTGGATTTCAAGTTTGTGGATTGCATAGTATTAAAGATTTTGTACAATAGAAAAGATTAAAGATATTAAAGAGCAAATGCTGTTGATCAGCAGGGTCAGATGGATGGCAGACAAGCCTTTCCCCAAATAATGTTACACTACAGAAAACCATTCCCTGTGTTTCACTCAGCTCTTCATCAGTTCAGTGCCAGAGGTGAAGAAGCAGCTTTACCCCTCAGTGATGAGACCAGCCAGGTGCCAAAAGTGTCACAAATCTCATTATCACTCCTACCTGGAAGCTGGTAATTGGTGCAAGGCAAACCAAGAGCTGTTCAGGTAAAAGCCCTGCTGGAAAAGCACCAGGAAGTTCAGGAAGTTCACTTCTCCCAGCTCAGCATGCAAGTGGAAAACACACGAAATACAAGGCAAGGATTAAGAGTGAAGTCCAAGCTCTGAAGCTCCAAAGAGAACCACTCCACTAAACCCCTGCCAGCAGCCAGGTGAGGCAGGGATTCCATTGAGGGACCTGAGGCAGAGAGAACATCACAGACAGAATGTGCAGAGCCCAGGAGAGCTGGGATCCCGAGGGGAGCCTGCAGCTGGAAAGTCTCAGGAGGAAACTCCTCGCTTCCAGCAAGATGAATAATACACCTGTTCCCTACTTGTGAGCAAACACTACAAAGGAATAATTAGAACCTATCTGACCTGAAACCCACATGCCCATTAGTGTGGTATTTTTCCACCTACTCCAGGTGAAACAGAAGATGGGCTGGACCTGGAAGGGGAGGGGTGGAGTGGCAGCACAAGATGCTGATTTATAAAGCAGCAGCGAGCAGAGCTCTTTCTCCACAGGCTTGGGACAGGGAGCTGGTGCTGCCTGAAGGATGCCGAGGTGGGAGCAGCACTGCAGTTAACACCTGGCCACGGGAGAGGGACCCAGCACCTCGGGGAGCCTCTGCACTCCAGCACTGCTCTGAGCCACCACACTCCCAGCTGGCCTTGGGCTTTTCATCCAGACATTTGGGCTTTCTGATCCAGAGGTTTTTGGCTTGGTTGCTTCTCTCCATCAGGAAAGGAATAAATTCACCAAGATGCTCAAGGTGGGTACAATGCCCAAGGAACTGCCCCTTGTGTTTCTTCTTAAGTTTTATTTTGTGAATCTACACTAATAGTACAGGCTAAGTGGAAAGTTGAATTAATACCAGACACTCTTGGGCATGAACAGTTTGGATTGGGAAAAATTCTTGGATTGGCTAAGCCAAAAATCTGAGCCAAAATTTGAGATTTTCTGAAACTCTGAAGGTTAAAGGTTAGCATAGGACATGCTTACAAGTGAGCAATAGATTTACTAACTTCATCATATTTTTTAATTTTTCTCTTCCATCTGCTAAGTTCTCCCAGCAGAGACCTGTTGCCTTTCTCTCCTGGTTTCTGTGCTCTATAAGGATTTGAAAAGCTGAACAGATTTTTTGGGAGTGGGAGTTAAAGAGAGGAGGAGGAGGAAGGTGAAGAGAAAAAATCCCAATAGATATAACAGATTATTAATCTTCAGCATGGCAGAAAAACAATCAGAACTTATAACAGGCATGCCCTGTCTCTGGGGTGTGCACCACCAAGCAAAATCAAGTGGTTAGAAATAGGATTTCAGTCTTTAGAGTCTCTTTGCTTTCCCCTTCATCATGAGACAAGATCCAAATACTCCTTTAGTTACAGGACAGCTGCCAGTTTTGAGTTCAGATCAGTGTTAAATAATAAGATATCTATTATTATCTATTTTTTGTTTTAAAAACCCCAAACAATTATTATTGGTTTTGCTTGTTGTTACCATTATTTGAGCTTTCTTCATGTTCTGGAGAGCTCTTCCTTTAATCACGAGATCCCACAGGAAGCACTGGCAGAGCCCCTTTGTGCTCTGTCCCACCAGGGAACGTCCAGGGGAGCTCTGCTGATCCTCTGGGGTTTAATCCACCAGGAAATCTCTGGAATGGGGTCACCCCACGGCTCTGGCACGTGCTTTCCTGGCTAATTGGGAGCTGTGCTAAATCAGCAGCACGGGAGGGAAGTTTGCTCACTGCAGAGCTAGCCAGGCTTTGGAAACAGCACAAGTCTCAAGATAGGACTGAAAACAAAACATTCCCTGAGGTGCAGCAGCCTCCCTGCGTCAACAGCTCCCTGTGCCCCATGTCCCAGTGCAAAAACTGAACTGGGGGCTGAGCCCTGCCAGCTCTGAGCTCTGTGGGAGCAGGAACACAGCAGCTCCTCCTTGGCTTTCAGGCTGGTGTTTGCCCCCATGCCTCGCTTTGATTCAGTGCAAATACGTGTTTGGAGGTGTTAATCGTAAATTAAAATTTAAATCTTGGGGTTATGGATCTGAGAAGCTCCAGGAACAAGCTAGGTCTCAATGGATAATTTTCCCCTCCCCTTTTCTTCCACTAATATTTTGCTTTTCTGCTGATCTCTTCTTGGAGCTGATAAATAAGTTAATGATTTTCACTGCTGAGGTCGTGGGCAGTATTTTCCTACACTTGTTTTAGATCATAAAGTGCTGGAAGTGTTGCACATCCCTAAAGGAATCTCTGTAATTTGCACCTGATGAAGTCCTGACCACAATCACAGTAACACAAACTGGATGGATCTCTGCATAAGACAGGAAAAAACACCTTAAGTAGCCAGGAAAAAGGGACAGCAGAAATTTGTAACTTGATCAGCAAAATTGGACTTTTTTTTGTGGTGTTTTACAGAAAAAGTCTGATGTTTACTCGGTTGAGGTCTATGGGACAAAAGATCTGCATAAAACAGAGATTGAAGATGAAGAGGAGAAGCACAAAGACTCAAAAGGCAACAAGAAGAAAAAGAAGGCAGATGATCTGAAGAAAGAACTGGACCTGGTGAGTGTTGCTGAGCTTCCATCACACATCCCATGAAATCCAGGGGATGTCCAGCACTGAAAATCCTGGCACAGGGAAGGATTTGCTTCCTCACACTCCTGGAGTGTGCCAGAAAAATGCTGTGCAAGATTAATACCTAAAGTGAGAGGATGATTCTGGGATGATTAAGCCACCAATGGTACAGAACATTATCTGCCCAAAAAGGAACCATTCCCAGATGGAATCAGTGCCATCAGTATTTCCTGACCAGCCAGGAATCAGAGGGAGAGGCAGAACCACAGCATTGTGCTCCAGAGATTCCAGGGCTGAGATTATTTCTCAGCTTTAAACACAAGGGTTTCCTCCCCAAACCAACTCTCTGGCCTTCAAGAAATCTGTGTTTTCCTCCTGGCTCTCCACTGACCTGCTGGCTGCTCTTGGAAATGTTGCTTCCTCTCCACATTCCAGTTTCCCAATCTGAACACAGGGGTAATTATGCTGACCTCTTTTTGGGATGGCTGTGAGAGCAGCTCAGAGGAGAGGCTATTTACTGGATGGCATTTCAGAGCTGAAAGAACACCAAAACAAGCTCTTGATTCCATGATTCTCTCATCCATTCTCCCACCACGTTGCCAAGATCTGCCCAGCAGCAGGTAAATATTTCTCAGTGCTGTCTTTGCCACCGGGGGATGTAACTCCACTCCCGTGTTTCTAAAGAGAAACCAAAGCACAGACAGCAGAATTGACTCACCCAAGTACCCATGAATCACTCTGAGAAAACAATTGGGAGATCTCTCAAATTCTTGGCTTCTAAATCCCTGTTCAGCACAAGATATAATTAGGCCAACGATACCACAGAGGTGTCACTGCAGGCCAAGGAGAAGAGCTTTGAGATTTCCCTCTCCCACACCCTTTTTAACTGTGCTCAGAACCTGTTGCCTCTTTCCATCAGACTGAGGAGGATAATTCACATTCCCTACCCTGGCAATCAAGGGCAGAGGTTGTCACACACACTCTGAGCCCTGCAGCAGAGGGAAATGATTTATCCAAAAGCAGCACAGCCCCTCATGGCAAACAGCAAAAACATGAACACACCACCCTGTTCTTGTGACAGATTTGCTGGAGGAGGGAGCTACTTACAAAAGCACTCTGCAAATCAAAAGGAAAAAAATATCATCTTCCACTGGAAGATATATTGCTTATCAATGTGCAGATTTGTCTAATTAATGAAAGTGGGGTGTCATGCAAGCAGCTCCATCCATGCTCCCAGACCCAGGCAGTTTGGAGATAAAATGTCAGCAGTCTGCTGCTGTGCTCACTGTGATTTTCTGTCTCTTGGAATGCAGGATGACCACAGGCTCAGCACCTCAGAGCTGGAGAAGAAGTATGGTACCAGCATTGACAAAGTAAGTGCACAGGGCTTCCTTAAGGAGCTGCCTCCAGGCACCTCTGGCCTCCCCAGGGCTCCCAGAGCAGGAATTTCATTAGTAGATAATTATTTGTGGGTGCCTGCATTGATGCTCCAGTAAAGCCCAAACCAGCAAGGCAGCGAGCACTGACCTGGACTGAAAGTGGAGTTTCTCTCCAGCCTTTGAAATCAAAACTGGGACCTCAGGCTTTTGCACCAGGACCTCTTTTTCTCTAAAGCTGTTTTGTGATCTTTTGATTTCAGCACAATTCATTCTCCACAATTTATAGCCAAAGGCTGCATGGACTGAGCTGATTTTGAAGGAAAATCTAGATCTGAGAAACTACACCTGAGTCCCTTTGATATTTGAATATCAAAGCCCTGGGCATGGCCAGAGCAGAGACAGATTTTCATTTCTGAATTCCCTGAGCTACAAACACTTTGTGGAAATGCAGAAACAGCAGCAAAATAATATCAGGGATTTTTTGTCTTTCCAAACTTTTAGTGCAGGTATATCTGATTGATAACCAGCAGAATGGAAACTCCTGAATGATGTGGCCCCAAATTCAGTGCTGCAGTAAAGAAACAGCTGTTTCTCCATAGCAGACAAGAACAGCAGCCACTCTGAAATCAGGAGTTTGGAAATCAGATTGCAGCTGGTCTGTGACACAAACAACCTTTAAAGGCACAGCAGCACCTGCCCTTGGTTCTGAGTGGGGTGAAAGCCTGGTTTCTGTGATTTCTGTAATTTTTTTTCTGTGATTTCACTGCGGACCTGTCACCTCCTCCTGCAGGGTCTCTCGAGCGCCAGAGCCGCGGAGATCCTGGCTCGGGACGGCCCCAACGCGCTCACTCCCCCCAAAGCCACCCCCGAAATCGTCAAGTTCCTCAAGCAGATGATCGGGGGCTTCTCCATCCTCCTGTGGATCGGGGCTGCCTTCTCCTGGATCTCCTTTGGCATCCAGCTGGCACAGGGGGTGGATTCAGCCTTTGACAATGTGAGTGCGCGGGTGACCACAGCGCGCTCGGGTGATGGAAATACTACACGGTTACTCAGTAACTACAAGGAGGCCTCTCCTTCTCACGGGACTCTCCTGCTGCTAAGCACTTCTGATAAAAACTCAAACACCTCGGGCTTAAAGAGTGCCTGGGCAAAGGTTTTATAACCACTGGGCACAATCATAATTCTTGAGTACTCTGAGAGCAGTAAAGGAGTCTCAAGGCTTTAGACTCTGATTAAAGAGCCTCTGACTAATTCCCTTTGGAGTTACACTCTTTTATTTCTATTGTATTTGTTTTTTACACTCTAATTTCTTTGGTATTGTGCCAGTTTAGAGAAGAATTTTAGATGGGAAAATCACTATTAAAAATCTTTTTCTATACCTACACCAAAAAAGCTTTAATTGGTCATTTGCAGGCCAACACCCAAAAGTTCTTTTCTGAACTTCTGTCTTTAAACCTGGCCAACATTTCATCTTAAAACAACACAGAACTGATTTAATCTAACAGAGGAATTGCTGAGCACTTGTCTTAAATTAACCAGATTATATTTTTATTGATCAGCTCTACCTCGGAGTAGTCCTGGCTCTGGTTGTCATCCTCACTGGTATCTTTGCTTATTATCAAGAAGCCAAAAGCACAAACATCATGGCCAGCTTCAGCAAGATGATCCCACAGGTGAGAACCACCAGTGCCCTTCAACTGAGCCAAAAATTCCTCCCAATAATGCAGGAGGGAAACCCAACAAGCCCAGTTGGAATTTATCTCTTTCAAATGACCCAGATGAATGTCCTGAATCACAAACCACTGCTGAAAAGCACACGGGGAGCTGTGGATTGTGGATCCTTGTTTTCCAGCCAGCACTGGGTTGGAGATCTCAGTGCCCAGCTCAAACCTGGAAAAGGGTGACGTGTGCTGGGTTTCAGGGTTTGCAGCTCTCTGCTTTTACCCACAGACCTGGTGTCATGGGAGCACATCCTTGGAAGGCATTTCCCCATCTGCAAGGCCATTTCCCTTCTCACATCCCCCAAATTCCAGCCTGAGTAGCCCAGCTGGATGTCAAATATGCTCCCATTGCCTCTCCAGCACCCTGATCTGGATCATTCCCAGAACAGAGGGGAGGATTTCAGCCTAGAGAGTGGCACAAAGCTAATTTTGGTTCCATTTCTGTATTCCAGCAAGCTCTTGTCCTGAGGGATGCCGAGAAGAAGGAGCTGCCAGCAGACCAGCTGGTGGTTGGGGACATTGTGGAGATCAAGGGTGGGGACAGGATCCCTGCAGACATTCGCCTCATCTTCACTCAGGGCTGCAAGGTAAGCAGGGCTTGGGAGAGAAAAGGAAAGAGGGAAAACAGAGTTTGGAGAGGTTTTATTGCATAGAAAGATTTTCTATATAGCCAATATGGGTTATTAGAGCTTTGATTGGACATAATTAATGAAGTCAGAGAGTAGAAGCCTGAATGTGAGGCTGAGCTCCTCTGGGACTGGGACTGACACCTCCCTCCCAAAAATCCATGCCATGTTCTGGCTCTGCTCTCTGCCAGGACAGAGCAGATGCACCAGTACAAATTTGAGAGTTTCCACTGGAGATCCTCAGAACTGTGGGGTTTTCTCAGGCTGCTGCTGAAAATCCCACTGACAGACACACAGCATTGCTGAAGTGAATTCCCAGGGGTTCTGTCAGGGACAGCAGCAGCTCAGGGTACAGGCACTGAGAGATGTTGATGTCACTGGTTATGAAAGATTGCACCTCACCTCCTGGCTGGACACCACTGTGTACTGCTGACTTTAATCTGGGCACGTCTCCCTTCCATTAAAGGTGGACAATTCTTCACTCACAGGGGAGTCAGAGCCACAGTCCCGCTCCTGTGACTTCACCCACGAGAACCCCCTGGAGACCAGGAACATTGCCTTCTACTCCACCACCTGCGTGGAAGGTGAGCTGATCCTGAAACTGGGCATGGAAATCCCATTTTATCCTCTATATCTGTTTCTCTGCTGGCTCCAGTCACATTTATCATCTGTGTGCACACCTTTACCTTCTTTTATCTTTTTTCCTAGTTAGCCTTTGACCTCAGCTCAGCAATTTCAGGGGAACTGAACGTTTCTAGTACAGAGAGAAGGGCCCCCAAAAATGCATTTTGCTTGGTCCTGCTAACTCATTGAAACAATTCTGCTTTGAGGAACTTCAGAGAGGTTTAATTGCTCATAGGAATTTTGACCTGAGCAAATAAAAGCATGATCACACAGCATTTCCAATGCACAGCGTGGTTATGGCTGCACCAATGAATGAACTGATCTGGATTTGAACCCACTGCGGTTTCCTGGCAGTTTTTCCATCGTTACCTGTTGGAATGTCAGGCTGCAGCAACCTCTGAGTGTTTGTGTGCCCTGGAGGTGACAGTTTGTGTCCCTGCAGGCACTGCCACCGGCATTGTCATCAACACCGGGGACCGCACCATCATTGGCCGCATCGCCTCCCTGGCCTCGGGCGTGGGCAACGAGAAGACGCCCATCGCCATCGAGATCGAGCACTTCGTGTACCTGGTGGCAGGAGTGGCCATCTCCATCGGCGTCCTCTTCTTCATCATCTCCGTCTCCATGCGCTACAAGATCCTGGACTCCATCATCTTCCTCATCGGCATCATCGTGGCGAACGTGCCCGAGGGGCTGCTGGCCACGGTGACGGTGAGCCTGGGCTGGGATTCTCTGCTTGGGCTGGGCTGGGCTTGGACAGGGGTGGGGGTTCTCATTCCAAGGATAAACCCTTCATTTGGGAATTCTGGTGCAACTGAGTCATTCATCTCAAACCCAGTTTGGGTTTAAGTTCACTGCTCAATGGCTGTTGAGTGCAATGATGTAATTCATTTCCCCACCACCCATTCCCACTTGGAAGTGGGGACACTGCACTCTGAAATCACATGAAAACTCCACTTAATTCCTCATGTCCAGCACTTAAATCCCTTCTACAAATTCAATCCCTGAAATCCCTGTCCAACACTGAAATTTGGCAGTTCCGGTGTAACTGAGTCATTCATCTCAAACCCAATTTGGGTTTAAGTTCACTGCTCGATGGCTGTTGAGTCCAATGACGTGATTCATTTCCCCACCACCCATTCCCACTTGGAAGTGGGGACATTGCACCCTTAAATCACATGAAAACTCCACTTAATTCCACATGTCCAGCACTGAAATCCCTGCCTGAGGAGCAGCACACCTGCTGAGCACTGCTGGCAAACCATGAAGGGATGCATGGAGCTCTCTGCCCTTTGAAGGTTCTTCCATCTCAAACAGCCTCTTGTTTAGAAATAAGGCATCTTAGAATTAATTTCTAAGAAATTTTAGAGTTATTAAAATAATAGAAATATTTTCTGTTAGAAATAAGACATCCCATCTATCAGCAGGCAGCAGGTTCCTATCAGCAGCAAATCTAGCTGTGCTAGTTATGGCCAAACCTCAGATTCTAAATTTTAAAAAACCACAACAAATTTAAAATATTCTCTTAAAAAACCCCAACCAAGCAAACACCAGACCCCAGAAAAGATCTCCCAGGGGAATATAATCTCGTTAGACCTCAGTGTAGTCACACCTTGGTGACAGCTGGACCCCTTCCCTCCTGCAGGTGAGCCTGTCCCTCACGGCCAAGCGCATGGCCAAGAAGAACTGCTTGGTGAAGAACCTGGAGGCTGTGGAGACGCTCGGCTCCACCTCCATCATCTGCTCTGACAAGACAGGAACCCTCACCCAGAACAGGATGACTGTTGCACACCTCTGGTTTGACAACCAGATCTACTCAGCCGACACCAGTGAAGATCAGACAAGTAAATGGGAAAATGGGGGTGTGGGAAGGGGCAGACCCTCGGATCAATGTTCACTTTTGATGGCTAAATCAGACCCATCTTCCTTCTGCACATGGAAATCCCTCCTTAGCCATGTGGAATAAAAGAATTAATATCTGAATTCCTCACAAGAAGTAAACCTGGAGGAGCTTCTACTCCAGAGCCTTTTGCCAAGAGTACATTTAGTAGGGAATTGAGCAGAGAAACATCATCCAAACTCCTTTGCCAGCACTTCTAGAGGGAAAACTTATATAATTTATTTTTTTCCATAAAAAAACCTGTCAAAAGAATATTTTTTTTCCTGCAAATAAGTCAATTCTGTTTTTTCACTCTTAAGCTTTTACTTGTTTCATGCAAGTGCTAAAGGATGCAATGTGTGTTTTGCTTCTCTCAGCCCAGTCCTTTGATCAAAGTTCCCCCTCGTGGGCAGCGTTATCAAAAATCGTCACTCTCTGCAACCGGGCGGAATTCCGACCAGGACAGGAGAATCTCCCCATCATGAAGGTACTGCTGACTTCACATCAGCTTAGTTCCCTTCCTCTGGAAGAGCAATTTCCTCTGTTTGGCTTTAACAATCTCCATTTCCTGTGCCAGCCCTCTAAGTTCCTACTGACCGTGGTTTTATTGCTGTACATTCACACAAAATTTAACACAGGAGGAAAAACTCACACAGCCAAGAGCACAGAAATGCAGATTATCCTGAATGGGAAGAGATCCACAATCCCAATTCCTGCACAGGACAGCCCCAAGAATCCCTGATCCTAACAGTATTGTCCAAACCCAACTGTGCTGCCAGGAAAAAGGCAACACAAGTAGCAGGAATAGTAATTACTGCCCTGTTAATTTATTATAGCAAAGGTAAACATGTCTTAATTAAATGTCTTTCCACATGACAGCTTGAAGTAGTAAATTCTACTGACTGAACTACCAGAACAAATCTGCTGCTTACTCATCAATGTCATCCTCAAATTAATTTGGGTTTGTGCTTCAGCTCACCTGTACTGACCTGAGTGTGACCCCAAATCTGCTTTACAGCAGCAAATGCTCTTTGCTGTGCTCAGTTCTAACCCCAAGAGCAAAGCAGACATCCCCAAATTCTATTTTTATAATTTTCCAGGATAATTTGAACATAAAAATGTTGCTGAGGTGTGCAGCATGCCATGGAATTGTGGAAATGCAAAAGGAAAATGTTTTCTTCCTTTGTGCCCACAGAGGGTCGTGGTTGGAGATGCCTCTGAAACAGCTCTGCTGAAATTCTCTGAGGTCATTCTGGGAGATGTGATGAACATCAGAGCACAGAACAAGAAAGTGGCTGAAATCCCTTTCAACTCCACCAACAAATTCCAGGTATGTTTAATTTTTTTTTTTTTAACTGTACCAGATTGTTTCTGTCACTGAGCCTGATGCAACAATGGGTGGCCTGGAAGCCTTAATGGGGTAAATCAACAACAGAGTAAATTCAAGTTATAATAAATACAGTTCATTCCATTTTGATGGGAATTATGATTTCTCCATGGAAAAGAGCATGAATCCCATGGAAAACTAGAAGCAGATGGAGACAATCTGAGCTCTCCCAACCCCTTTGCTCTTTGTGGCACAGCTCTCCATCCACGAGACCGACGACCCCCACGACAAACGCTTCCTGCTGGTGATGAAAGGAGCCCCAGAGAGGATTTTGGAGAGGTGCAGCACCATCATGATCAACGGCAAGGAGGAGCCTCTGGACAGTGAGAAGGCAGAAGCTTTCCAGACAGCCTACATGGAGCTGGGGGGCATGGGGGAGAGAGTGCTGGGTGAGTGCAGATGCAGGGACTGCCTGGGAAATGGGGAAAAAATGAAAATGGGGCAAAATCCAGCTATAAAACTTGTGAAATGGGGTTTAAAGTCTTGGCACATCCAGCGTGGAAAAATGTTAAATGCTAGAGCTCCATGGGGAAGAGCAAACCCTGATGTTTTATCAAGCTCTCCTCTTCCCCCGACATTTTCCTGCCATCACACCAACCTAAACATCTCCTCAGGTTTCTGCCACTTGTACCTGCCTGAGAACGAGTTTCCAGAGACCTTCCAGTTTGACACAGATTCCATGAACTTCCCGACCTCCAACCTGTGCTTTGTGGGGCTCCTGTCCATGATTGACCCCCCTCGCTCCACGGTGCCCGACGCTGTCTCCAAGTGCCGCAGTGCCGGCATCAAGGTAAGGATTTTACAGAGAAAAACACAGAAAGACTCTTCAGAAAGACTCATTATAATCATATTAGGTATTATTTAAAGTATTTAAAATTTAAGATCTTCCACCATATTGTCATGGATTATCTTTCTTGCAGCAGCTACCAAAAATCTCAACTTTGGTTAAGACTATTCTATAATTTCAATTTAGAGAGTCCTTGGAGGCAAAATATTTTAATTTAATTGGGAATCAGACTATAGGAACTGCATAAAACCCTCAAACCTGGAAATCCAAATTTGCAAAAGCTCAGATACTCTCTCATCAGATCCATTTCTAGAATACAGAAACCACACCAGCTGGAATAACTTGCTTGTAAACAGAAAGGTGATAGAAACAATTCTAGAGAAGGCATCAGGTCTCTGCTTTGAACATTCATACAAAGAAATCAGTAATCTCAAAATTATTCAAGCAGAATCTGAAGCAGTAATTCCCTTAATTTCACTCCCTGGTGACCCACAAGTGATCTTCCAGTCCTAAGCAGAGGGGAAATCTATCGAAATCTAGGAAAATCATATTTGGGATCACAGATCTCGAACAAGATGGATCCCAAACCCCAACCCTGACGAAATTTTCCATAACCTGAAGACAGATCTTTCTTCAAGGAAAGCAAGAAAACGCTGTGCCTTATCTGTCAGGACACCTCAGTCACAAGGATCCATTTTAAGATGCAATATTCTAACAAACCCTCCCCACTGAACATACCTAATATAGATCCTTACATAAAGGCTCCTTTATTCTGCATTATTTTAATCTGTCTGCCTGTGACGAGTTCTTCCTTCAGAGCCCTGACAAAGGAGAGGCAGAGCCCAGATGTTGATACAGAGCTGGACAATCACTACCCCTCATCTCCCTTTGTTGTGTGCTCTGATCCAAACTGCAGTGGATATTTCCCCTTCTCTCACTCCATGCTTCACCCATTTATCACTCACTTGTGCCTTGCTCAGGTCATTATGGTCACTGGTGACCATCCCATCACGGCCAAGGCCATTGCCAAGAGCGTGGGCATCATTTCAGCCACCAGTGAGACCGTGGAGGACATTGCCAAGCGCCTCAACATCCCTGTGGAGCAGGTCAACAGGAGGTGAGAGCCAGGCCAGCACCTGGGCTTCATTTCCCTGCTCCATCCCTGCTGCTTTCTGCTTTTTTCACGGCACATTCCCGCTCTTGAGTCATTCCCACCTAAATGTGTCCACTCACTGGCTTTCATCTTTGCTGCCCGTGAAGAAAATCTGGCAAATTATCCTTTGCAGATCATGTGGAAGCTGCTGTCGCTGCCTGTTTGACAAAACACACGCACACACACAAAGCAAAATTCAGCATCACACGGCCCAGTTTGGACCATCAGCCCAAATTCCTTCTTCACCCCTTAAATGTAGAAAAAATAACATCACAAGGGAAGGATAAAAACTCTTTGCACAAGTGATGTCTTCCCCTGCCCCTCCCAGTTAGAGGCCTCTTTAAAATGGATTTTCTGAAGCTTCAATGAGACCCCTCTGTATCCAGAACTGCGATCCACTCTGGATTTCAACGTTTTGTCCAACTCCTGCTGATTAACAACAAACACCTCTGCAATTAATTCAATTTGCTGCATTCCCCCCATCCAGTTTTACTCCTACCTCACCAATTTTTACCCTTTTAACCCAAAACCCCCTGTTTCTGTGGCAGGGAGGCCACGGCAGCCGTGGTGAACGGGATGGAGCTGAAGGAGATGAGCGTGGAGCTCATCGGCCCAAATTCTTCCTTCACCCCTTAAATATGGAAAAAATAACAACACAAGGGAAGGATAAAAACTCTTTGCAGAAGTGATGTCTTCCCCTGCCCCTCCCAGTGAGAGGCCTCTTTAAAATGGATTTTCTGAAGCTTCAATGAGACCCCTCTGTATCCAGGACTGCGATCCACTCTGGATTTCAACCTTTCATCCACATCCTGCTGATTAACAACAAACACCTCTGCAATTAATTCAATTTGATGCATTCCCCCCATCCAGCTTCACTTCCACCCCACCAATTTTTACCCTTTTAACTGAAATCCCCCTGTTGCTGTGGCAGGGAGGCCACGGCAGCCGTGGTGAACGGGATGGAGCTGAAGGAGATGAGCGTGGAGCTCATCAGCCCAAATTCCTCCTTCACCCCTTAAATATGGAAAAAATAACAACACGAGGGAAGGATAAAACTCTTTGCAGAAGTGATGTCTTCTCCTGCCCCTCCCAGTCAGAGGCCTCTTTAAAATGCATTTTCTGAAGCTTCAATGAGACCCGTCTGTGTCCAGGACAGCAATCCACTCTGGATTTCAACCTTTCATCCAACTCCTGCTGATTAACAATGAACAGCTCTGCAATTAACTCAATTTTCTGCATTCCCCCCATCCCACCCTACCAATTTTCACCCTTTTAACCCAAACCCCCCTGTTTCTGAGGCAGGGAGGCCACGGCAGCCGTGGTGAACGGGATGGAGCTGAAGGAGATGAGCGCGGAGCAGCTGGACGAGATCCTGCGCGAGCACGCCGAGATCGTCTTTGCGCGCACGTCGCCCCAGCAGAAGCTGATCATCGTGGAGGGCTGCCAGAGGCAGGTGAGCAGGGTGCCAAAGGTCACACACACACACCAGCCCAGGGCTGAGAGGCTGCAAGCCAATTCCCAGGCCTCCCTAAGCCCTGTTTATACTCCTGCCCCCGTGCCAGAACATTATCTAACAGATTGCCACAAACGCTGCCTGGACTGGAGCCAAGCCGCTCAAATTCCTGCTGCAGACAGCTCCTGGGGACAAAATGAGCTTTGCCTGGCTCTGGAGCTGTGGCCAGGGCATGGATTGTCCCTGTCACTCTGAGAAGCAAAAAAAGCCTCCTGTGCCCTGGTTGGGAAGGAGAATTCCCTTGGGAATTCTTTAAACTCCGATAAAAGCAATGGTGCTGCCACATCCTCTCCTCTTATCTCACGTCCTCCTGCCCACAGGAATGCTTGGGAGTGGAATTGGTTAGTGCTGGGTGAGCAGGTGAACTCACAGCTCTTTTCCAGCCTAGCCTATTTAGGATTCTGAGGTATGAACCCCACAGAATGCCAGAGCATGATTTATGTGCCACCAAGCCTTCTCTGTGTTACTTCCCAGGGTTGTAAATCAGGCAGCAGGATTTAAAGAGAGTTTGTCCCATCCATGAGCAATATTAAGTAAAGCAGCCTGGAGTGCAGCCAGCACAGCAGGGAAAAAAAAAAAAAAAGACATTTACAGAGCTCTGTAAAAGATGAAAACTGCCATCAAAAGGCTCTCCACTCAAAAATGACATCTTCCAAGTAGATTTTGTGAATTAAAGCCACACTAGTGCTGTGCCTGGACTTTGTAGAGAAGAAGATGTGGCACATGATAATATTTTATCTTTGTAGTCACTTTGCCAGCACTAAGCTTCCCAATCAGCATTATCAGCTCGTTGGGTTTAACCAGAGGGCTCTCCAGAGAGTAAAAAATAGAGATAAAACTTTTCAATTCCGTGTGGTTTTTATTTTTTGAATGGTCTCTGTCAGGCACACGGTGGGTAAACGTGTTCTGCACTGCTCAGACTCCCACACTCCTGCAGATTTGGCTCTTCAGGGATGAAAGGAACACCCTCCCCCAGCCAGTCTCAGCTATGTTTAGCACTTAGAGCTTATAAGCCCTTCTGTACATGGCATTATTTATAGGTAGTGACACTGAGCTCAATCCCCCAGGGACAGGAAATTCAGCATTTTATTAATCACTTTGCCAGGCTTTGTCCCCACTCTGAACACCCTGCCTTGAACCAAGCCAGAAACTTCTGCAGCAGCCAGAGCAGAGCCTGGAGCTGCAGGAGATGGTTCAGGAAGATAACAAAGAAGCTGAGTTGGATAATCAGAGTTTCCCATCTTTTGGATTAGTAGAGAAATTCTAGCACAGCCAGAAGCTGTTGGGATAGGATGAGGATGGCTCTAACTCAACAGTTACATAATTCATGATTCAGATGAAGCCTGGCTGTTTGTGCAGCACTTCATTAAAAAAAGACAGGACATTTTGTGTTAATCAAACCTCCCCAGATGTCAGAGGTGAACCTGGCTCTGCTCAGACAGGGTTGAACTGTGCACACAGAGCAGAAAATCCATCCTCCAAATCTTAAATCCTCTTTATATCCAACTACCAGATTAATTGCATTTGAGATGCATCTAACTGAGATGCCCACTCTTCAGGATGAAATGAATCACATCTCTGAATTTTCCACATCTCCACTCTAAAGGGAACCACACCAAACTCTGCTTGCTCTCCCAGCCCTGCCCACCACCCTCCTGATCCCTGGCTGTGCTTGACGTGGGTGCAGGGAGGGTTCAGACCTTCCTGTCAGCATTTATCTGCTGGAAATGCAAAAGTTGCTGATGGCAGGTTCCCCCTCTCCTCCCAAACCCACATCTGGATGTTTTTCTGTGTTCCAGGGAGCAGTGGTTGCCGTGACTGGAGATGGAGTCAATGACTCCCCTGCCCTAAAAAAAGCAGATATTGGGATTGCCATGGGGATTGCTGGTTCTGACGCAGCCAAAAATGCAGCTGATATGGTCCTGCTGGATGATAACTTTGCTTCCATTGTCACAGGAGTGGAGGAAGGTAAAGATAATGTTGTTTCCCTCTTTTTGAGCTGGAAGCTGCTGGCAGGGCCTCCTGATCCTTCCCTCCTCTCTTTCCTCTTGGATTTTTGGATTTGATATTTGGGAAAGGTGGGAATGAATTCCATTTTTACTCATGACAATCAGAGAATAAGGAAATCATCTCTCTCTCACACAAATAATAAAGATTTGCTGTCTCTGTTTGATCCAGCTTCAGGTAAAAACACTTCCTGACTTGTTCCACTGCAGTTTGAAGCCTCACAAAGACAAAAATTATTTTCTCCACCTTTTCCCTCTATTATTTTTTTTCCCCACATCACTTTCACTGTGCTCCCCCTATGACAGGAACCCTCATCCCACCCTTCTTGCACTGTAAAGAGCTTGTGGTTTCCAGCATTTTGGGGAACAGGACATTTTCCCAGCAAACTGCCTCATTGAAAGAAATGTTTTATTATACTTGAGTTTTCAGAGGGCTCTAAGGGAGGGTAGCTTAAAAAAACCCAACAAAACCAAATTACAAAATGCTTGAGGAAACACATGAGGAAAATAGAAACAAGCAGTAAATGCTTTCACTTCATTTAGTTCAATTTGAATTTATTTTTTTCCTGGAAAACACAGATTAAATTCCCTCTGACAAGTATTTCCTCTTCCCCCAGGCCGCCTGATCTTTGACAACCTGAAGAAAACCATTGCCTACACCCTGACCAAGAACATTGCTGAGCTCTGCCCCTTCCTCATCTACATCATTGCCAGCATCCCAATGCCCATTGGCACCATCACCATCCTCTTCATCGACCTGGGCACTGACATTGTGAGTTGGGAGCTCCAAAGGCATTTCCTGCTGGAATTTCCTGCCAAGGGACAGGGCTGGGGACAAAGCACACCCAGAACAGGGGGTTTGTGGCTTTATCCTACAGCTGAGGAAGGCAGTGACAAAAGGGAATAAAAGCAGCCAGGTAGAGAGAAAGAAGAGTAGAAAACAACAACAACCTTCAGGGGTGGAGGGAACAGAAAGCAAAGACATCTGATCCAGACTAAGATCAGCAGTGAACAATTCCCAGTTTTAATTTTATCAGTGATTTAACCAAGAGGTCAGAGGGATTCCTGCAGTCACACCTGACATTCCATCCAGGGGACCTGAAAGACCCTTTAATTAGAAAGTAATGTTAAATTATTGTCAATCTTCTCTGCCCTTTTGTATTGATCACCAGATCCACACAAATTTCAGATTCCCCCAACCCTTTACACATTAATAGGAATCCACACAGATCCCCCTCTCCTTTCCCCCAGTCCTGCCAACATCCCACAGAACCACCTGGGAAGTGCAAATTCCTGCTGAACCTCTGAGAGCCAGGCCAACGCTGCCCCAGCCCCTGAGGGTTTGTTTCCCTTGCAGATCCCCTCGGTGGCACTGGCTTATGAGAAAGCTGAGAGTGACATCATGAACAGGAGACCTCGGAACAAGAGGAGGGACCGGCTGGTGAACGAGCAGCTGGCTGTGTACTCCTACCTGCAGATTGGTATGTGGCCTCCCAAACTCTGTGTCAGCAGACTCAATTAATTCATTTAAAAAAATAATAAATCAGGAGATGAAACTCAACCCTGCAAACCCACCAGCCTCCTCCTGCTGGTCATTATTTAATAAAATAAAATGAGGTTTTATCGACAGAGGAGCACCAAGAACTCTCAAGCTGCCTTTAGCATGTTTCATACATCCAGCACATCCAGTGCTTCTTAACTTTGTTTTTTCCTCATTCCTGCCCCTGTTTCTGCAGGAATCATGCAGTCTGTGGGGGCCTTTGTCACCTATTTCACCGTCTATGCCGAGCAAGGGTTCCTCCCCTCCACGCTGCTGGGAGTGAGAGTGGACTGGGAGAGCAATGCCATCAACGACTTCGAGGATTCCTACGGGCAGCAATGGGTAAAGCAGCCCTGAACATCCCCTGCCTTGTCCCTCACTCAAAAACTCCCCCAAAGTAAAGGGACAGGAGAGAATCTTTAGGGTTTCCTGAGAATCTTTAGGGTTTCCTGAGAATCTTTAGGGTTTCCTGCTGCCCAGCTCTTTCATTCATCCTCTCCTCTTTCATTCATTCTTTGACAATTCGCCGCCTTCTCACTCACAGCCTCTGCAGGTGCACCTTCCCCTCTGCTCTGGATCTTTAAACCCCTCAGAAGGAGCCATCCCCATCCTCTCCCAGCCCTGTCAGTGATCAGCACCTCTGCCAAGTCCTCTGCAGCCTCGCTCCCCCTCCCTCATCCTGCAGAATCACAGCAGGGTTGATAAATCCAAACAAACAGCCCTCACCCCCAGCTCGTGCTGCAGCCTCGTGACTCAGTCACAGAATAAAACTGGCTCCAAATCTGCTCATTCTGTGCCTAAATCTGGAGTAACTCTGCACTCACACCTTGGGAACTGAAATCCAGCCTCCCACCGAGGTTTGCAGTGGCAAAGAGATGGGAGGCTCTGATGTAAAAACACTTTGGTGTTTCCTTGGCTCTGCAGACCAAATACCAGCGCACGTACCTGCAGTGGACTGGCTACACAGCCTTCTTTGTCAGCATCACCATCCAGCAGGTGGCTGATCTGATCATCAGGAAAACTCGGAGGAATTCCATTTTCCGGCAGGGCCTCTTCAGGTGAGTTGGGCAGACGCACAATCCCAGAATGGTTGGGGTTGGAAGAGACCTTAAAGCTCATCCCATCCTATTATCCATCTCATCCCATTATCCCATCCCACCATCCCATCCCATCATCCCATCCCATCCCATCCCATCCCATCCCATCCCATCCCATCCCATCCCATCCCATCCCATCCCATCCCATCCCATCCCATTCTAATATCCCATCCCATTATCCCATCCCCATCCCACTGATCCCATCCCATTGTCTCATCCCATCCCATCCCATTATCCCATCCCACTATCCCATCCCAATTTCCCATCCCAATTTCCCATCCCATTTTCCCATCCCATGGACACCTCCCACTGTCCCAGGTTGTTCCAGCCTGGCTTTGGGCACTCCCAGGGATCCAGGGGCAGCCACAGCTGCTCTGGGCACCCTGTGCCAGGGCCTCACCTGGGAAGAATTTCCCTGAGAGGGAAGAATTTTTTCCTATCTAATCTAAACCTGCAGTTCAGGTTATTCTCCTGCTCTGTTCAGAAGCAGGTGAGGTCAGTGATTTGGCCCTCTCACTTTCAGTCTTTGCACAAAGATTAAGTCTGGCCTTAAACAATCACAAATCTCAGGCAAATATTTTATTACACCTCCCCTCAGCCCCTTTTCTATTTCAGGATAGGGATTTTCTTTAAAGACATTGTGCTGGTTATTCTGAAAATGCACCAGCTTAAAACCAACTCTCCATTCATTAAAATGTTTACTAGGAAAAAAAATGGGAGTTTCTCCCCCAGATTACTTTCTGAACTCCTTATCAAGAGATAGCAAGTCTGGATTTCTCTGAGATAACTTGAGGCTCTGAGAAGGGAGATACCAGCTGGCCAAACTCCCCCAGACAGTGCTGGCCGCCCTCTGCAAACCACCCTGCAGCCCAGGAGAATTCCAAATATCAGCTGGGCCAGAGGCCAGCAGCAGAGCTGCCTTTCTGATAGCACAGCAATTCGTTTTCCATCCTTTATCTGCAGCTACAGAGCCTACACCTATGTGTGCTTCCTCCTTGCAGCAACACCTGAGTCACCCCCAGCACGTTCCCAGGGCCACACAGGGGTTTAGCTCTGGGGTTTGACCCTTCCTCTCTGCTTTTCCTGCAGGAACAAAGTCATCTGGGTGGGGATATTCTCGCAGATAGGGATTGCTCTGATTCTCACCTACGGCCTTGGACATGTTACAGCCCTGAATTTCACTCCACTCAGGTGAGTCCTGGTGCCACCGAGCTTCCCCTGCCCTCCTCGTGGGTATTAAACAGGAGCAGCACCACTGCAGGACAAACATTTTAAAAAATTCATTATTTTCATCATTATTTCTTGACCTAAAAGCACATTATTGCCATAATTATAATAATTATCCTATTATCTATTAGATTTCCTATTAGATTTCACACTGAAGATCCAAAAACCCACTCGTGCACAACCAACATTTAAATATTTCTTCCAGCATCTCCAATGTTTTGATGAGCACTGACAGCATTTAACTCTAATCAGTCAGGTGATTTATTGCTGTGATAACACCAGGAAAAATTTCCTTCTGGAATTAATAAATCCAGTAACTACTTAAGATTGGGAGGCTTTACATGCACATCATCAATTTGAGAGATGAATTAAGAAAAGGCAAAGAGGCCCAAGGGGGCAGGTTTGTTTTGGTGACATTGAGGAGCACAGACAGAGACCCCAGAAGTGTTTTCAGATGTTTGTTTTGCCCCCACCCCCAGGTTCCAGTACTGGTTTGTGGCTGTTCCTTTTGCCATCCTGATCTGGGTCTACGATGAAATCCGAAAGCTGCTCATCAGGAGATACCCAGGAAGTGAGTGCATTGTTCTAATTCAATTTTCATTAAATATTTTCATTTCATCTCTCTTTCCCTACCCTTTCACTCAGCTGTCACTCACAGACAACTGCTGAAAAATGAACAATATTTCTCCAAAAATCACTTTTCCTTTTTGAGGAAAAATAACCAATTTTTTTTTTTTTTAAATTATTATCCCCTCCCTTCTCCTGCAGGTTGGTGGGACAAGAACATGTATTACTGAACACTCCTGAGCAAGGAGAGCTCCTTCCCCACCTGGCCCAGCCTCTGCTGCTTTCAAGTCCTGTCTGTGCAATACCAAGCATGGATCCCCCGTGCTGGGGTGAAGAGATTTCATGAATTCCATGAAGAAATAAGGACTTTAGAGGCTGAGAAATTACCTCCCACTGTACTGTAAAGCCTAGAAATTGAAATACTATCTATTTTTATAACTCCTACGATTTCCCCTCGTTCAGAGATGGAGTTGGAGAGGAAAACCATCCAAAGACAGGAACTCCACACAATCCAAGGCATTAATTTGCACTGAAGGAGTTGTTTGCTGATTTTTGTGCTGGTAGAACTGAATTCCTAATTCTGTTTTACCTTGTCACGGGTAATTGTGCTGTACAGGAATAATTTGTGAATAAAACATTGTTTTTTTTCCAGAAAACTGTTCTCTATCTTATTTTTTTATAAAAACTGAGAGAAACTGAGAGGAATGGGGTCACAAAGGAAAGAAGTGCAGCCCTGCTTTTTTTACCCCTATTAACAGACAAAACACTTGACCTATTCTGATAAATGTGTCTTGACAGGTGACAATCTCCAAGGCAAAATAGCTAATTACAGCCATTAATTTTAGTGTTAATTAAGTTATTTTTGAAACCAGGCCTTTAATATGGTCACTTCAGCAAGAACCAGCAGGTCCCACTTCTTGTATAGAAGGATTTCCCAATTTTAAAGCAAAAACCGAAATATTTTATGCTGCTATTTCACTTTTAAACACGAGTTTAGACAAGCTTTACAAAAGAAATGGGGCAGAAGGAGAATTCCTGTTGCAGCAAAGAGAAATTATCTGGGAGAGAGAAACCCTGGGAGGGGAAGAGAGGAATATTTTCCAATCTACAGCTCTTCCCAAAAATCCACACCCTTCCCTGTTAGGATCTCTTTATTTTGTGACCTTCTTTCCCTAAAATCCCTCACTTAGTGCCTGGCTGGGTGCTGCACACAGGTAGGGAAATTAGAAAAGAATTTTGTGTTCTGCTGAATGACCAGCCTGTAATTTCCCATAAGAAAGAATCAGAAGAACGAGAAGCAGTTAGCACAATAATTATTATTGTACAGAAAACCAGTCTGCACCTGTAAAAAAAAAAAAGAAAAAAACATGAAATCTGTCCCATGGGAATCAGGGAACAAAATTTATGAACTACCCAAAGATAGGGAGATTTGATGGATGTGCAAAATGTCATTTACTAAATCATTGAATAGCAAGAAAGTTATGAACCAACTGAGCTGTATAAAAATGAGATGGAACATCCAAAATTGGCTTTTTCTGCATGAAGAATCTGAGTCCTGCCAGCTCATTATTGGGCATTAATTACCCCCAGTAATTATCAAAGAAGAGGAATTACCAAGGAAAGGAGGAGGCAGAAAATGAGGCTGTAAACAGCGGGCGGGCCCAAATTCCAGATAAATGTGCTGCTTATCGCTGGTGATGCAATCCCGGAGCAGGTGCCAGCCGGACTCATTTCACACCTTGGCACTCGCCAGCAGCCTGCACTGATTTATTTTATCTCCTGTTTGAATGATAGCAGAGATAGAGGAGCTGTAACACAACCTGCACCTGCGGCTTGGCCAAAATTCCTGCTCCAGCAGAGGAAGAGGAAAGGAAAAAAGGAAATTCAGTATAAAGGGAGAGTTCTGCACAGAGCAGAATGCAGCTGCTTTGGGTTTATTTCTAAAGCAAAACACATTTTCTTGAAATAGCTGGTGGGAAAGATGCCTGGAGAGGTTTTGTGGAATATCCAAGGTTAAAAGCACAGTGGCTGCTCTGCAAAATCATCTCCAGAGTCAAAATCTGGTTTTTTTTCCAGCTGGCTGAAGGCCAAATCTACAAAGGATTCTTACAAAAAGGACTTTCTCCTGTTGTGCTGTATCTCCTGGCAATTATCACCTCGTAAACACATCCCTGGGGAAGGACACCAGGGCTTTGGCTCCTGCTTTTCCTCCTGGCTCTCCCGTTGTCACCTGGATAAAAACCTCAGCACTGCTGGCTGCAGCCACAGCCAACAGATTTTGCTGCCAAAAAAAAACCAAAACACAACCAAACAAAAAAAAACCCCCAAAAAAACCCCAAAAACCAAAGCCCCCCCCAACCAACATATTCGAGGTTGTGTCCTCAGGATCTCCCAGCCCAGCAGGACAAAAGCACAGAGGCACAGGAAAGGGATTTCCTGGAATTTCCCAGCATTTCAAGGCCAAGGGAGAGCATTGCAGCTGTAACACTGGAAATGTTCTGGCTTCATGGTTGAATTTCCAGGAATATTCTTTTCAATACCACAAACCATTCAGTCCCTGGGAAATGCAGCATCAGAGGGAACTTTGGCTGCTCTGGGCTTGAAGAAGAGTCAAATAAAGAAACAAAACCATGCAAGCTGGAAAAAAAACCCAGCAGCAGAAGAGAGGGCGGGGGAAAGGAAATTTTGAGAGGAGAATTTAAAAGATGGATGTGATCCATCCATTTAAACACCAACATATGCTCCTGAGAGGAGAGCAAAGGAATTCTGTCTGCTGTCATGGAGATGCCAAGTGTTTCACATCCCCTCTGTGCAAGGGTGATGGGCAGGAACTGCAGCCTCACATTTCCCATATCTGTAACCATACAGAAAAACTCACTTAGAAGGTCAATAATAGCAAAAAAAAAAAAAAAAAAAAAAAAAAAAAAAAAAAAAAAAAATATTAAAAATAGTAATAAAAGGCAGCTGATTATCTGGAGCAAACACCAGCAAAGGCTTCTGAAATAGTTTGTACCTGTAGGGTCAGTTTTGTTTTTAACAAGGATTGACAAGAGATGCTCCTTTGTGTTTCAAATGTTTCTGTGTCACAGCTCTCTTCAAAGGCTGGGAGAGATCTGGATTCACCCTGAGAGCTCTGTGTGCTCCCTGAGAGCTCCAGAGCTTGGCTGCCTGTGACTCAATCACATCAATATCTCCCTGAGATGACAAAATGTTCTTTGCCATCTGTTTTACCCTATCCACGCCTGAGCAGAGAGCTCAGATCAGAGGTTTGCAAAGAAATCAGAATATTGACATCATTTTCAACAAGGGCAGAGCCCGTGAACGCCTAAAGAACAGATTGTTTCTAAATCTCAGAGACTTCCCAGAGTTACCAAAGGTGAATGGACAGAAAGGAAATTTCCAGAATTACAAAAGGAGAATGGACTGAAAGGAACTTCCCAGAGTTACAAAAGGAAACCAGGCCACAGGAATGAACCTTGCACTTGCCCTTGGGGTTTTATTGGGAATTCCTGCCCAGGTCAGGACAGGGCATTGCATGGCAGCACCACAGGGAGCAGGGGAATGTGGAAGCAAACTCAACTTTAACCCCATGAGCTCAGGGAGCCCTGCAGGGCTCAGGTTAATCATGGGGAGATGATCAATCCAGCTGCATCCAGCACAGGTAACAAGGGAAGGTACAAAGGACCCTCCCCCAGTCTCAGAACAGGTTTTTGAGTAGCAGCATCACAAATTGATTCTCACACTCAGTGCTGCATCATTTATTCCCTTTAATCTGCTTTGCCTCCCACTTGTGAGCAGGTTAAAGATGCTCACCGAGGCATCTTCTCATCCTGGTGGCTCCCAGATCAGAAATCTTAGAGAGGTTTAGTTAAATTCCAAATCTGGGCAGAATAAACCCTTTATAATCCAGAATCTGAATAACTGAGCTGGCAAGCTCCTTATATGATAGCTGGGAAGGAAGAGAATTTGTTTTCCAGGTCAGGCTTATGTTTAGTTTTTCATTCAGCCTCACACAGAACATTCAACATTTGATGGGTCTTTTACTACTAGATAAATTACTATCATTATTATATTATTATTATTGTCATCATCATTTGGAGGATGGGAAAATATGTATGAATCATGTCTGAATGAATCATGAGAAATAATTATGTGCTAAATAACAATAATAATAAACAGAAAATGCAATTCCTCCACTCATCCCTTACTTGTAAATTCCACAAATCAGTTCTGCAGCCTCAGCAGGAGCAGACATTGCTCTCAGCCAGGTAAAAGCAATAATTTATTATTAAATTGTGCAATGGAGTGCAGCAGATTTTGAACCCTTTCAGCAGGGTGGGGTTTTTGTTTTTGTTTTTCTGCTACAACTGCACTCCAAGGAAACCAAGAGTTAATTCCCTACCTCATAAACTGAGAAATCTCTGCTGAGCACAAAACCCTTTCTTGCTCCAGCCTCAGCCAGACTGGGCAGGTCTGATGTCCCTGCTGATTGCCCTGAGCTTCAGAGCTTTCCTTCACCTCCTTTTGCTGAACAACATTTTCCTGGCACAGTTTCCTCCAGTCTGAACCAGCTCTGTCCCCCTCCCAGCTCCAAAAAATCCCAGCACTTTCCCCTTTCACCTCGGTGTCACTGACAATTCCTGCAGCCTGCTAAGGAGAGGGAGAGCTGGCTTAGGGCAAAGGGAGAACTTGAGGCCAAAACTTTGTGCAATGCAGCTGTAAAATTCTGTGCAGGGAGGTGAATTGTGATCTGGCTGCTTCTCTCTTGGCCCTCAAAAATCTGTTAATAACAAAACTTCATGCTGGAGTAAGTGGGATTTTAGGTCCTCCTCCCAAAACCAGATTTTGAATGACTCAGAGTTGTTGAGCTGTGTGTCCTGGAGTGAGTCAAGCTCCAACAAAATAACTCCTGCCCTCTATCAGAAGGAAGGGCTGGATTCCCGTGCGTGGCAGGGCTGGATTTCCCCCTGAGATCAAACCCCAAAGTGATTTTGGCAGCAGCAGCAGAGCCTGGGGTGACACCTCAGTGTGGTGTGAGGATTTTCAGTGGCATCTGCAGAGCACATCCCCTTCCGTGGAAATCAGCCCTGCAGCTCTCCTGTGGGACACTGACAATGAGTCAAAACCAGGAATTCCCTGGACTGCATTTTTAACCAGGGAACATGATCCAAGAGATGAAGAACTGAGAGAATTTGTGATGTTGAGACTCCAGCTGCAGGAACACTGCCAAGGTTTGTGTTCTATAAAGTGAGAGTCTCTTCAGAGTCATGAACTTGCAGAGAGGAGTTCCCCTTTCCAAATAAAAACTGCAGCCAAATTATACACTGAAAATTCTTCTTTTTTTTTCTAATGCACCACCTCCAGTGCAAGAAATCTCTTGGGCAGACACCAGGGCACTTGTGAACCCTGTTTATCTCTGCCAGGAGAGGAAGGAAAACACAGAAATTCACATTCTCATGCAAACATTTGCAGACAGCTGTTCTCACTATGGAGAAACAGAGCTGCTCACAGGGATGCTGAAATGTCACACCCAGCTCCCAGATTTATTCCTGCAGTCCAGGAGCTCACTGGGTCACTGGTCATCCTGAGGGCAGCAAAGTAAAATCACCCCAGCACATGGGCAAACTGTGAGCATGGAAAAATGGGATTATTTTGCCACTCTTGAGCCTTCACACCTTGTCAGGAATTTCTTTAGCATCACATCCTGCTTTAGAGACCCCACTGAGCTGTTCCTGCCCCCAAAGTGCTCCATTTATTCCTCCTGATTCCTTTCTCCAAGGGAAAACCTCTCCTCCTCAGGCATGCCCTATTCCACCTGGTCGTGTCCATGAACTTTTCCCAAAACATTATTTTGCAACGAGTGAAAAACTGGTCCAGACCCCCCAGCAGGAAGGACCTCCCCAGGATCTGGTATTTTCTGCACACCCCCTAATCACCCAGCCCATCACATTCCAGCAGCAGCAGTGAGTTTGCATTTCTAATAACTCTCAATTCCTTGCTCACACCATGGCTGAGCTGCCTGCAGCTCCACAACATAAAACTCCTTTCAGCTTGGAAATGAACTTCATTCTGAAGGTGCAAAATGTGAATGAAACCCAAACAAACAGAGAAATCGCAGATATTTACCCTGGATTAACTCCAATCCTCACAGTTAACTTCTGGAACCTGAGAGATGTTATCTTCAAAGCTCATTTAATGCTCACATTTCTAAAATGCTATTTAGGAAACAGAGCTCAGCTGGAATCAACCTCAGCTGGTTTGGTGCTGCTAAAAACCCTTGGGATGTTTTCCTAGCAATTTCAAGGAGAATGCCCATACAAATGTTGCACTTAAGGACAAACATGATTTTTTTTCTAGAAGATCCATACGAAAAAACAGTCTAGAACTGTGTCTTTTATTTAACAACTTACTCTAAAACACCACTGTGCTTTTTAACTACCACCCCTTTAATTGGAAAATTAATTGCACCAGGTGATGACTTTTTTGTAAAGATTTGGAAATCTTCTGTTTCATGAAAACTCCAAGCAAGAAAATCTAAAATGAACAAGAATTTTTTTTTTTTTTTTTCTGAAACAACAGAAAGATCTTGAAAAATAGCCAGCTATCTATGGGAGGGGGTTTAGGAGCACAACTGCTGAAGGTTTAAGAGTCCTAGCCAGGATTTCGACCCCTCACTCTGACAAGCTCCTGTGCCTTGTTTCCCTAAATAAACACCCTTTGGAACAGATTATTTCAGTATTCATCCTCCCAAACCCTCCAGGTTAACAGGGAGTTTTATAAAAGATCCAAAAACCTTCCCAGGTGAAAGGGACAGGACACCAGAGCCCTTCCCAGAGAGCAGCAAAAACTGCAGAGCCAATTCAGCCTCTAATTCTGAATGATAATAATGAGTCCCTGCAAGAACACAACCCCTGGAGCTGCTGCAAGGCCAAAATCAGAATTTTTGCACCTGCAAGACTCACCAGCCCTAAAGGAGAAGCTTTTCCTGTTGCCAAGGGGAATGGAATAAATATTCTTCAGGACATGGAATGTGCAGTGAGATGCAAAATGGGCAGAAAAGATAAAAAATTATAAAAGTGATAACAGATTTCTCTGCTTGGGGAAGGAAATCTCTGGAAATCTTTGGAAATCTCTGCCCTGCAAGGCACCAAACCCAGGTGCTGGCCCCACACCTGGGGTCTGTGCAGTGAACTTTTACAGCACCAACAAACAGAGATTTGTAACAGCTCTGGCAGAAATAGCAGGGCCTTCAGCTCCACACAGAGCTCAGTTTATTGCTGAGCCTCTGTCCCTACAAATGTCACCCCAAAATCCCTTAACTGCCCTTTTATACAGTATAATGGAGCCCCAATGTTGGATCAATAAACAATCTCTTTCCAGGCTCAGGGGATAAAATAAAAAGTATTTTATCAGTCAACAGGCAAGAAATGCCCTAATCTTAAACTATCTTGACAATAAAAATATTGGAAGTGGTTGCATTATTTATTTTTCCAAGCTCTGATTTCTTCAGCCATTCCAACCCTGCATATTCTCTGTGCTTCTCCAGCCACCACTCTTGTAAAACTGGAAAATAAAGGACAACTTATGGGGCTGTGCAACTGAGAAAGGACAGGAAAAACCACATTGTTCTGTGCAAATCTTGCTTCTAAAGCAGAAATTCCTACCCTGGCCAGGCCTGGAGTCCTGTGAGGCTGCTCCCCTCTCCCAGAGCAGGATTTCTGATGGAAAAGTGAAATTATCCAGGTGTAAATTCCAAATCTCCACGATTTTCTGAAAGGTTTGTGAATCACAGTGAGCACTTACACAGCAACAGTGAAGTGTGAGTCCTAACTAAAGCATAAAATGCATTTAGGTGTGCTCTGCCTGCAGGGAGGGCTGGCAGCAGCACTGCTTCTGAGGCACAAAGAGGAAAAAAACCACACAGAATTCTGGTTTTGAAGATGCCTGCAGCACTGGATCCCTGCAGCCTCCTCTTTATTTTTGACTCAGAGGCTGCTCAGTGAGAATTTCAGTGTGTGAGACAAGGAATGGGAGCCCAGCACTGACCTGGCTGGGCCAGGGCACCAGAACATAAAGATCACATCAAAACCTTGCAGAAAGCAAATGCAGACAGCAAAAGCTTTTGCAGACTCCCCTGGTCACAAGAAGCACGAGAATCAGGTCACTGATTTAACCAAAAAACACAAAAATGGCAGTGCAGTGGCATCCTGTCAGATTATTGCAGTCTAAAACTGCCAGTTCCTAAATTTCAGCCATTTAGGAGCTTCCCTTGGATGTAATTTGATAATTTCCACCATTTTCACTGTCCCTAGCAACCCAAACCTATCCAGTATCTTTTCCCCCTTGCAGTGTTTTACTTTTCCCCCACAAATAAAACCATCCTGAATGAATGACTTAAGGGCAAAGTACACTTTAAATGTCATTTCCTATGGGATTACAACAGGAGATAACTGAAGTCCAGACAGGGATTTTATAGCAGGAAAAATTATCTATGTGTGCCTGGTACACAAAGGAGGTGCCTGTGAGCTGAAAGGGCTAAAAGAGGTTTATTTTATGATTTCTGGGAGTTACAGTGCTGTCACAGAGCCAGGGTTCACTGGGTGTGCTGGCAGGGACATGATGACTTCGAGATCCACCTGCACGGAGCCTTTCATGTGAGCTGTGCTTTCCAGCACGGAATCCCTGCCAGCTCTGAGCCACACTGATGTCATGCTGTCCCCTGGCTCCTGTCACCTCAAACCAGCTGTGGGCCTGTGCCAACAGCCCAAACAACCCAGTTCCAGATGCTTCCAAAGCACAGCCATGGGCAGCTTTAGCAGCAGAGCCAGAGAGAGCAGCTACCAGGAGCAGCTTCCCTCTGCCAGGTGCAGCTCCTGCAGTGAGGCTGATCCCTTAGGGTTTCAGCTTTTCTATTTTCCATCCATTTGTAACCCTGCAGTTCTTCAGTGTAGAACTCTAAACTCCACATCCAGTGTCACTGCTGCTCTCCCATTTTGGGCACACACAACAATTCCTCTCCAGGCCTGGCAATCAAGGACACCTCACTGCCTCAGGCCTGAGAGATGGAAACAAAAGTGAGCTGGGGGAGCAAACTTGGGCTCAATGACTTCATTAGCTGAGCTGGAATTGGAAGATGAACAAAATACAAATGGCCCAAACTGATCAAAGTGTAAAATCTTGTGACCCATTTTGGGTGCAGCCGCAGGTCTGTGGGGCAGGGCCTTGAGGGTGACTGAGCCGAGGCTCTTCCCCTGAGTTTGGTGCCTCAGAATTTCAGCTTGTGTGTTTTTTATCTATTTGTAATCCTGCAATTCTTTAGTCTGTAACTCTATCTCCATATACAGTGTTAGCTACTGTTCTCTCATTGTTTTTTGGTCACACACAACAATTCCTCTCCAGGCCTGGCAATCAAGGACACCTCACTGCCTCAGCCCTGAGAGATGGAAACAAAAGTGAGCTGGGGGAGCAAACTTGGGCTCAATGACTTCATTAGCTGGAGCTGGAATTGGAAGATGAACCCCCAATGTGCAAATGGCCCAAACTTATCAAAGTGTGCAAACCTGTGACCCATTGTCCATTTTTGGGGGTTTTGTTTGCCCTAAATGTACCTGAAGGTCTTTCAATAAATAGAACTGCTTTTTATTCTGTAAATTTTGTCTGGCCTCTGTTTTTAGGTAGCCCAAAAAGGCATCACCAGTTGCAGATACTCCCATAGCACAAACATGGGCAGTTTAGCAGCAGAATCAGAGATCAGCAGCTTGGAGCAGCTTCCCTCTGCCCTGGTGCAGGGGGAGGTCAGAAATGCAATGATATTTAATTATTATTGCATTTCAGGGGTCCAGCTCAGTCATTCTGGGAGCTCTCTGTGCTTTAAACCTTCACCAAGATGGGAGCAGCACAGCCCTGGCCAGAACCAGTCCCTTCGCGGTGGCTGAAAGGAATTTTGCCCTCAATTCCCAAGGGTCCAAACCAGCTCTTCCAGGTTAGGTTTGAATTTCCCCGTGTTTCTGTCAGGTCTGAGCTGCTTTGGAGCAGAGTTCATTCCCTCCTGAGCACACAGAACGTTCCCAATCTGCCCAATGTCCCCAGCTGCAACTGGGATTTCTTGACCCCAGCACCACCCAGCGAGGTTGAAGAATAACTCAGAGGGGAAGGAGCTGCTGGGTCCAGCTCATTGCTGAGATTAAACCTCTCCACAAGGTGAATTTCTCCTTGAGTGCAAAATCTCCTCAACCCAGCCTCAAATTTCCTCCCAGTGCAGAAGGTGAATGTGTCAGGAAGTTAAAAAAAAAAATAATCCACAAAAGAATAAAACCCAAGAGGGGTGGTTACCTGCCCAAATGCTTTATTTCTGTGCTTGGCTAAGGGGTTGGAAGCTGCAGTTTGCCAAGAGCTGGTGGGGAAGCCAAAGTAAGCAAAGGATTTAGAACACTACAAAGTCTTCCTCGTTCTTAGTTACTGCTGACCTACAAAAAGCAGGCAAATATGCTGCAGGAAAGCTCCTTAGGGTGGTAAATCATTCATGGGAGACATTTGCTGATGGACTTATTCTGGATACAATAACATTTACATATTAAATTTAAAATTATTTCCTCAGGAAAGAGGTCAAGCCCTGTCTACTGAGCATGCAACCCTCATTTGGCCACAGGAGGAAAAATAACTCTGGCTCCTCTGACAGGGCCTGAAAAACCTCCAGAGGTCCTGACCTCATTTATAGCAAAATATATCAAAATTTCATGGTGGAGTAAACCCAGCTTCCCAGCAGCACTGAATAAGAGAGAGCCATGTCTATTTTAGCTCAAATATCCAACTTGTGTCCCTTTTCTGTGTGATCCCTGTCTGGGCATAGAACCCTTACACAAATAACTTAAACCTAAACCTGAACCTAACCCAAACCTAACCCAAACCCTAACACAAACCTAACCCAATGAGAGAGCCATGTCTATTATAGATCAAATATCCAACCTCTGTCCCTTTTCCCAGTGACACCTCCACAGGCATTGAACCCAAACCTAAACCTAACCCTAACCCTAATCCTAACCCAAACCTAACCCAAATCCTAACACAAACCTAACTCCAAGACAGAGCCATGTCTTTTTTTAGCTTGAATTCCCAATTTCTGCCCCTTTTCCCTGGGATCCCTCCCCAGGCATCTAAACCTGACCCAACCAAACCCTGACCCAAACCAAACCCTGACCCTAATCTAGCCCTAAGAGAAAGCCCTGTCTTTTTTTAGCTTTAATTTCCAAATTCTGCCCCTTTTCCCTCTGATCCCTCCCTGGGCATCTAATCTTAACCTTAACCCTAATCCTAAGAGAGTGCCATGTCTTTTTTAGCTCCAATTCCCAACTTCTGTCCCTTTTCCTCTGGAATCCCTGCCCTGGCATCCAACCCAAACCTAAACCTAACCCTAACCAAACCTAACCCTGACCCAAATGTAACCCTGATCCAAACCTAACCCTAAGAGAGTGCCATGTCTTTTTTTCAGCTCCATTTCCCAACTTCTGCCCCTTTTCTCTGGGGTTCCTCTCCAAGCATCTAACCCAAACCTAAACTTAACCCTAGCCAAACCTAAGCCTGACCCAAATGTAACCCTAAGAGAGACCCATGCCATTTTTTAGCTCCAATTCCCAACTTCTGTCCCTTTTCCCTGGGGTTCCTGCCCTGGCATCTAACCCTAACCCTAATCAAACCCAACCCTGACCCAAACTTAACCCTAAGAGAGACCCATGCCATTTTTTAGCTCCAATTCCCAATTTCTGCCCCTTTTCCCTGGGATTCCTGCCCTGGCATCTAACCCTAACCCTAATCAAACCCAACCCTGACCCAAACCTAACCCTAAGAGAGTGCCATGTCTTTTTTTCAGCTCCATTTCCCAACTTCTGTCCCTTTTCCCTGGGGTTCCTCTCCAGGCATCTAACCCAAACCTAAACTTAACCCTAGCCAAACCTAAGCCTGACCCAAACCTAACCCTAAGAGAGACCCATGCCATTTTTTAGCTCCATTTCCCAACTTCTGTCCCTTTTCCCCTGGAATCCCTGCCCTGGCATCCAACCCAAACCTAAACCTAACTCTAACCATATCTAACCCTGACTCAAATGTAACCCTGACCCAAACCTAACCCTAAGAGAGAGCCTTGCCATTTTCCAGCTCCAATTCCCAACTTCTGCCCCTTTTCCCTGGGATCCCTGCCCTGGCATCTAACCCTAACTCTGACCCAAACCCATCCTTAACCCAAACCCAACCCTGACCCAAACCTAACCCTAAGAGACACCCATGTCTGTTTTCAGCTCCAGTTTCCAACTTCTGTCCCTTTTCCCTGGGTCCCTGCCCTGACCTTTGCTGAGCACACTCCCCTCTGCCAGCCCAGCTTATCGAGGGCTGTGGCCGCTCACCTTTCCTGCCCTTCACCTCCCACCTGCACCCTGCACAGTTTGCTGCTCCAGCCTTTGGGAAAACAACTCTAACTGCCCAGAAGGGGCTGACCTGAGCTCTGGGAGCCTTTGGCACACACACACACCACACGGTGACTTCCTTGTTGACCACAGCCCCGTTATCAGCGCGCACCTCCCTGGCGCCGCTGGCAAAGGTCAGCCCCAGCAGCTGGGGCTCTGCAGGGGAATTCAGGAGGAGCTGGGCACATGCAGAACCTTATCTGGGCTTGCCCTGCCAAGAAATGGGTTTATTGGCAGCTCTTCTGCCCATCTGGCTGCCACAGGTGTGGGCAGGAAGGGTTCTGTGGCTCTGGAGGAGGAGGAGTGATGGGCTGCAGCAGATTCTTCCCAGGGAGCAGTGCAGATTTTTTTTTTTTTGAGGTATTTTTGGGCTTTGATTTATCAGAGTTTGACAGATGGCTGAGGGGGAGATTGGGAGTCGAGGCCTGTTGCTTGTGGTGGATAAAAGAAGAATTTCCAGGCCTCTCTTTTTCAGGGTCTGATGCTCCCAAAAAGCACAAGACAACAAGGAAAACCACGTTTCTTCTTCCTTAGTTTGTGTTTCTTCCAGTCCTTCTAATGACTGGACTGGAAACCTGATTTACATTAAGACAAGATGCTGTCCTGCTTAATTTCTTCTCCTTTTACAAAATTTTCCCAGGACATGAACAGCTAAAAACTTCCAAGATTATCACATAATTTTCACATAGACACAGGGAATTCTCACTCCATGACCACCAGCATGTGAATCTTACTGGGAAATCCTAACAGCCCTTTGCTTCTTTGGGTACCACAGTGAAAAAAAACAAACAATGCAAAAACATTTTGAGGGTGTTTTTGTTCAATTCAAAATATTTACAGCAATGAAAGAACCACAAAAAACCAAGTGCTGCAACTTTAAAATTGCTTGTGAGTATTTCTGAGATCAATGAACACCTGGGTGGTGTAGAGAGAAAATCTCTGCCCTTGATAATTAGGTTTTACAGCCTGGTTTATTTTGTCAGGAGAAGCCTTGAGGCAGAAAGGTTTTGCACCTTTACACAGAGTTTTACACATATTTCTAATTGTGGTGGTATCCAAGTGCCCAGCACAGCAAATCAGGAGTGGTGAATCAACAGCTCTGTGTGTGCTGTCCAGGGTCCATCCTGTGCAGATAGGAGCTATCTCAGGGTTATAAAGTGAATTAAAGAAGCTGATGGAGTAAGAGATAAAAGCACTATGAACCTGTTAATTGAGCAGTGCCAGAAATAGAACTGCTGTGTTAAAGATGAATCAGCTCAGGGCTGCAGCTCGTCCTTGTGCCAGGGTCTGATTCACCAGACAGAACCTGGGTCTGTGAGCACCCTGGGAATTTTCCAGGGCTATTCCTGCCCCCAGGATATTCCAGGGATATTCCTGCTTTCCTGCTGCTCTGGCTCACTGAGAGCAGCACCTCAGAAACCTGCCTGCCTCAGGGTTCTGCCAGCTGCCCAAAAAATTCAGGGCATCACCACAGAATGAACCAGGGCTCCAAGCTCAGTTCCAAACCATCCCTTCCATCTGGCATTGTCAGTGTTTCCCAGCTTCTTTAGAAGTTTTATTTTTGTTGTCCCATGGTTATTGAGTCTTTTTACCTGTGGGAGAAATGCAGAGCACTCACAGATGTGCTGGGGGAGAAAATGTGAGCACTGATTTCACTCAGCTCAACTGATGTGGATGGAGCTTCCAAAAGCAAGTTTGGTTTTCTGCTGTATTTTGAGATTTTTCCCTCTGGTCAGTGAAACTTTGGACTCCTCTGACTTCCCCAGTTTAGCTGCAGGGAGAAGAGCAAAAGTAGCTGAAAGGGAAAATCCAACATAATTCTTGTGTTTCCATGGCTCACACCATGTGGTCCACAGCTCCAGGACTTCACACACAGTGAGAAGGGATTAAAAAGAAACTTTAGAAAGAAATTTTACCTCCAATTTTAAATTCTGGAAATAAAGATTTCTCCTTTTGGCTATAAATTACAAACATCTTTACTTCAGGCTTTTATTTCTCCCACAGGAGTGCAACTTAAAGGTTGTTCTTTCCTCTCATGTTTGAGAACAAAGTTATGGAACATTTGTTTCAGGAATTTTGGAGTGACAATGCTCTGATTTTTCAGCAGTGGTGTAAAAACAGCTTCTTGGGAACCTTCTTGTCCTGTGAGGGATAAAAGCACGATGTTAAAGCCAGAACAACTTTTCCTGGAGGTAAAGTGGGACTATCAGGAGATTTCTGCTCTGTTGGAGGCGATCTTGATTCCCACCAGAGCATTTTCAACCCCAGCTTTGATTTCAGAGCCCAGGTCCTGGTGTTTGGTTCTTTCTTCAGGGCCTGAGTGCAGCTGAGGATGCTCAGCCTGGGAATCCAGGACACAAATCCTCTTCAGGAACTTTCTTCCTCCCCTGTGTGTGGGCATTTCTTGATTGAGAAAGGCAAGAAAAGTGTTTGCAGGGAGGGATTTGTGACCTATGTGTGACACTGAGGGGGACACAGAGCTCCCTCCCCATCAGGAGCTGCCACCCAAAGAGCTCCTGGTGCTGGAGCAAACCCTTCACCTGGCCATGTTCATCTGCCAGCTCCATCTCAGCTGTAAAACCCACAAATCCAGCTCAGGGAGCTCTAAAATAATAAAATAATAAGTGTCTCAGCCATATTGAGTGACCCAAAAATTCCCAAACTCCGGCAGCATTTTCACTGACCACCTCAAAAAATCCTCACTGGAAATTTTCTTCCATTTTTATTGAACTTTTTCTCCCCACAGCATTTAAAACTCTTTGTCTGGAATAGGGGCAGCCTTTAAGCAGCACCAGGAGCACGGTGAGGCAGAGGAGGGACAGCCTGAAGGAGGAGATCAACACCTCCCTCCCTCCCCACAGTGCTTGGTGCTCTCCAGGAGAGGCTGAGCCTGGCTGTGGATGTTGAAAAGGGGATTTTCATCCTCTGTAAGAGAGGCAAAACTCAAAGGAACCCAAGGGAAACCAAATCCAAATGCCAACTGCACTGAGCCTGCTCTCTGTGCCTGTTACCAGCAGCCCCAGGGAACTCTCCTGAGAATTTCTCTGCTGGGCTTTCAGGAGGTTCCACAGCACCCTGGAAAAAGAGATGTCAGCAGCAAATACTTCACCAGTGCCATAACCCCACCACTCCTCTTTTTATTAGATCTTTGCAAGGAGCTGTTGAGAGAAACTCTGTGAAATCCTGGTGTTTGTGTTGATATCCTTTGGGTTTGTGGGGGAAAAAAAGACCCAAAATATTTAAAGTTCTGATTTTTTTACTTACAGCTGGAATTAAGAAAACAAGAAGAGGGAGGAAAAAAACTTAGAGCAAATTCCACATTCATATCTTTGCTTTGGTTCAAAACAAACCAATTTACTAATTGAAATATTGCTACAATAAAAATTTGACACATTTTATTTACAGCTGCCTTCCACCCTGCCTTTTACAAATAGGATCTGGAGCCACAAGTCCCAGAGATAATTTTGTCACCTGTTGGGGCCCAGGTTTCCCTTGGGTATCAGAGGATTCTTACCTCATGGAGGACTGTTATGAGAAAACCTAAAAAAAAACAAAGCAAGGATGATTTTTTTTTTTTTTTCACTGCCACATTCCTACCAGGCAGCCACAGTGACCTGCAGGGGTTTTGCAGTGTTTTGCCTGCTTGTTCTCATTCCTAAAAAATCCCTTTGAGCTGTCAGGAAGCCCCAAAATTCTTTCCCAGAAAGTTGAACAAACTTTTTGGTTTTTGGGAGCAAGATTGGAAAAGTGGAACCAGCAACAGGAGTGGCAAAATCCTGGAGTGGAAGCAAAGCTGAGAATTTCTGTCCTGGCTCCTGGGCACCCAAATCTCACCCTGTGAGCACAATTTGGGGTTGTGTAAGGAGCAAACACAGGAACCAGCAAGGAGTGGGCTCAGCAAGCTCCTCACATAAACAATTCAGTAAATATTGCTCTGAGAGGAGAACTGGCTTTGCTGCTGGCTGGAGCCTCCCAGGGGGGTTTGTGCTGGCTCAGATCTGCTGTTGCTGCCCTTCACCTGGAGATCAGGGGGTTCTGCTCCTGAGCAATTCCCTCCTCACAGCTTTTACAGACAGGGCAAGGGAAGCACAGTGGTAGGAGGGAGAGTAAAAAATGAAAAATCAGCTCACAGAGCACTGGACAGCAGCAGCTATCCCTGCTGGAATAGTTTCAGTCTTTGCTCAGAAAAATCACATTTGTAGAGACCTTTGAGGTCTCTGCCAGCAGAACTTACTGAGTGTATTTAAAAGATGCACAGGCCTTGTAAGGGTGCTCTAAAATGGCTCTAAAATCCCTGAAAACTCACAAACATCCTTCACATCAGAGATCAGAAAGAACACATTGGTAAATTGAGGTTCTTATACCACCTGTGGTCTGCTGTTTATTCCTTTATTGACTTAACAACAAAAAACACAATTAGCAACACTGAGAACTCCAGCCTCCTTCTCCAGCCTAGAAATTATTGATAATCCACAGCAAATATTTCAATGTTAGGCAAAAAGAACATGGATTCCTCATCACATATTTAACCAAATACATCCTTAATTAAATCTGTCTGTTCTGATACTTCAGGTGAAGCTGCTCTGTGCCAGACAAACCCTCCCTTCCCAATCCAGCTTTATCCATTGCCCAGAATAAGCCCAGCTCCTCCAGGAAATGAGTTGGTGACTCTTTTAGTGTGCAGAACATGAAACACTCCTGTTTCTATCCTTTCAGTGCTCTGAGGATGCAGCTCCTCTTTTTTCCAGCTGCAGGCCTTCATCCCAGGAGTCCAGCAGTCAGAGGAGGGCTGAGCTCCCCAGGCTGTTTGGATGTTTGCTGCCTGATGGAGAAATTCAGAATAAAAGCAGAGGGGAAATTCAGGGGACACCAAAAGCCACCCCCACAGCAAAGCCAAGGGAATAACCCAGGACAGCCCCTGCAGCACTGCCCAGGGGCTGCAGGATCCAGGCAGGCTCAGGCTTTGCACACCCCCTGCATCTGAATTCCAAAATAATGCAAATGATCCTCCCCTAATTACACCAAAGCCTCACTGTTATTAATCTCCAACGCCGAGCGTCACAGCCTGAAAAATTCAGCAGCTGCTGGAGGAGAATGTTCAGTTCAGAAGAAATGCTGCTTATTTTAACTCCTGCTTTATTTGCTGCTCTAAACCAGCAAGCTTGAAAAAAAACCAGCTGAATTACCTGAATTACCAAGGGCTGGGGCTTGCTGCAGATTCACCAAAGCTTCCTTGATCTCACACAGGGTCTTGGCAAGGGGGGAAGCTGCCACCAGACCCTCCAGCTCCAGCTCAGTCAGATAAACCAACTGGAGATCTGAACCTGCAACAAACAGGGGCACTTCTGAGCCTAAAGCAAGAGCTGCAAAAGGAAATATTGTCCTGGGTAGAGGGAATGCTGTGAGGATCACAGAATGATGGTGCAGAATCTGCCTGACCTCCCCAAATTAGCATTTAATTATTATAATAACATCCAGACTCTTCCCTACAGGTGGTCACTTAATATAAAGGTGTGAAGGGTCTGTAGGGATAGAAACTCCTTGACTTAAAAGATTTAAAGGGATGGAAACTCCTTCACTTCTCTCTGCTGGGGGATAGAGGAGGCAGAAGTGGCTGCCCTGAGCTGACAGCTCAGAAAAAAAAAAAGAAAAAAAAGGTGAAAGTAAAAAAAATAGAATAACTGGGAAAAAGTAATCCTGCATTTGCTGTGTTAGCAAACATAGACACCGCCTGTTAACCTCTCAATACAGAATCAGCCTCCTCTGAAAGCACCTGCCAGCTGTGGCACTGCCCTTACCGTGCTCTTGGTGCCCAGGCAGGCTGGAGAAAGGCAGGCTGGAAAAAAGGAGGGTGGAAAAAGCATCTTCCCTGCTGAACAGCTCCCAGAGCTGAGGTAGCTCAGAATCCTGTGGGATAAAAAGGGCTCAGAAGTGAAAGAAATGGAAAAACTCCCAGGAAGGTGAGAGATGGCCCCAAAGCAGCCACCTGCAGCTCACCTGCCCTTCTGGGTTGTTTTCAGTGGCCAGGCTGTGCTGGGAGGGTGCAGCTCCCACTGCAGCCTGGGTTTGGATCCTGAGCTCCATCTCTGGGTTTGCAGCTCTGCTCGTGTCAGGAGTGTTCCCCAGCAGCACCTCCACAGCTCTCATTAACTCTGCCACCTCTTGCCACGGGGCACCTGATGAATGAAATTTCACTGGGATCCACCAGAACCACTTGGAAAACTGATTAAATCCAGAACAGCACCAAGAGCAGGAGCCTTTCTTTGCAAATCTCTCATTGGAAATCTGCCTCATTTTGTACAACATTTCCAAATGACTCCGTGCTCACCCCTCCCTGAGCTGCCAGACCTCTCCTCTCACTCAGCCCGGGTGCAGACAGGCTGTCAGCTCTCACAGAACAATTTTTTGGGCTCTCTTGTATGGATGAGCCAGGTCTTTTTTTAGCCTCTTCAGTGCTGCTGCTGCCCTCACGCTGCTCTATCCCTGCCCTGTCACCTGCTGCTCTCACCTGGCTGCAAGTTCCAGTGTCCATCCCTCAGCTCAGCCCCCACTGCTGCCCAGCTCTGCTCTGCAGCTTTCTGCCCACAGATCCCTTGCCTGGAAAAGGTTTTCAGGGCTTCCCAGTCCAGGGCTTGCACCGTGTCCTGCTCACACAAACAGCAGTGTTAGATTTTGCAAACCTCAGGATCCACATTCACCCTCTCGTATAAAACCATTAAAAAAAAATATTTTATGCCGAAATAAACTAGTGAAAGGAGTAATACCCATCCTTTAAACTTTAACTTTTTTTTTTTTTTTTAATTTTTTAAATTTATGTTAAAATTTCCGTGGCTGGCTGTCCCCACTGACCACGAGGCTCTGGATGCTCTGGCTGACCCCGCTGTGGAACAGCAGCACGTCCCTCCTGTGCTTGGCCAGCTGAGAGGCCAGGTGCAAATTCTGATCCTCCAGCTTGTCATAGAGGGTCCGGACACTGAAATCCTCCAGCAGCCCGGGTGCAAAGCTGTTTTCTGAAACACCAGGGGAAGGCTCACACTCACACCCTGCACGCCAGGTTATTTGGGTTTATTTCCTGCACAAGACGCTGCCTGTCCATAGGAATTTTGTGTTTTGTGGGGGAGGAAAATGGGTGAGGGAGGGGATGTGAGAGAAGCTGTCGTTCCCCAGCGAGGGGGAGGGTGACAGAGGGTTACTGTGAGCCACTGGATTGCCCAGGGATCTGCTGGGATGCTCCCGGAGCTGCTCCCAGCATCACCACCTGCTGCCATCTGCTGGGCTGGGGCTCTGCCGTGCTCTGAGCATCCCCAAATTCCCGAGCCCTGCTCATTCCCAGACAGCAAACGAGCCTCGGGATGCACGTGCCCTCAGGGAACAGAATAATCAGTGGAAAAAGCCGAGGAAAACACTGTAAATCTGTATTTTCTTCACCCATCACCTGGACTTGCTGCTGTTCTAAAGGGCTTGTCAAGGCTGGGAATTCACTCAACTCTTCAGGGAAAAAAACCTCCAACCCATCCCAATGACAGGGGGTTAAATTCCCTGGAATAAACCCAGGGTGGAAGCATGTGTGCCTGTGGAAATGTGCACAGCAACGTGCCTGTGTGGCCTCCTGAGAGTGCAGGAAATTCTGGGTGAGCAGGTGTCAAAATATTGCACCTGAGAGAAGAAAATGGGGAAAAACCAACGGGAGAACACCTGGGGCTGACCCAGCACTTCACCTGCACTGGGCACTGCTCCTTTCTCTCCAGAGCCAGGATCTTCTCCAGATCCACGGGGACCAAGCATCTGATAGAACTGGAGGCTGGAGAGGATGGCAAAGAGGGTGAAGAGCATCTCATTCTTCTCAGTAAGACCAGCCCAGCCCAGCTCAAGCACAGGATGGATTTCTTGGGTAGATTTTTTTGTAGGATCATGCAGAGATGGATTTCTTGGGTAGATTTTATTATAGGACCATGCAGAGATGGATTTCTTGGGTAGGTTTTTTTGTAGGATCATGCAGAGATGGATTTCTTGGGTAGATTTTATTATAGGATCATGCAGAGGTTGGATTTCTTGGGTAGATTTTTTGTAGGACCATGCAGAAGTTGGATTTCTTGAGTAGATTTTTTTGTAGGATCATGCAGAGGTTGCTCTTTACCTGTCCTTAAGGAGGATGTACTCTGGTGGGATGTGGGGCTCTCCCAGGCTCCTCCATCGTGGCTTCCAGCCCTTCAGGGGGCTAATTTTGGGGCCAGCAGGCTGGAACACGATGGCCAGGGTGGTCAGCAGCACCACAAGGAAGCCCAGGACAAAGAGGATCGCTGGAGAAGCCAGGAGAGAGGATGAGAAGTGAGGAACACAAGAAAAAAAACAACATTCAGCACCTTTCCTACTCATTTCACTTCTGTTTCTTCTGGGAGAAGCTGGGGCAGCTGGATGAGAAGCAAAGTGTTTTCAGGCCTGAAGGATCCAGTTTATAAATTTTACAGATAATACATAAAATATATGTATTTTATAGAGCCAGGATCATGCTTGCACGCCACATTTCCATTTCTGTTGTTTCCTGGCCTCCCACTGAAGGCCTGGTGTGTGCACAGTGCTCACACCCACCCTTGGCTTGGGGCAGAGACCTTACCTGACCTTGTGTTTAGCTCTAAGTCAACTTTGAGATGATGGATTTAATTTCAGCTGGGTTTATCATGGAAACACACTGTCATTTTCTGCTCTCCAGCCAAGGAAAACAAAGCCTTTGGTTACCTGAACTCTTCAAACAGGGTGTGGGGAGAAGCACGACTGCTCCTTCCCTCTGTCACCACCTCAGCTCCTGGGAGGCAGATTCTTGGCCAGGGAGCAAAGAGAACTTTGGGGAACTCCACAGCAGCAAGGGATTAAAGCTGGCAAAGCAGAGCTTTGGTGGCATTTTCAAAGAAAATGCTTGTTTAAACACACTCACAGAGGACAAGACAGGTCACAGGTAAGAGTGGAGGTTCAAGGTGCTGTCTGGGAGTTCTGGCTGTACCTGTGATAGCAGCCCAGTTGGGAGCCAAGTTCAGATCCTGCTGCTTCAAAATGCCGTGCCTGGCCAGCTGGAACAGGGAGGAGGGCTGGAAGGACACGTCCCCAGGACCACAGCTCACGTTGGCATCGTTCACTGTCACAATCAGGAAGCGTTCCTGAACGGAGCTGTCCCTGAAAACAAATGTCCCAGGCTCCAGGAAAACGTGGGCAAACCTGGAGGAGAAAAGAGAGCGAGGTCGCAGCTGATCCTTCAGCCTCCATCTGTGAGGATGGTTGATCACAGCTACTTGAACACAGCAAAATTTGGTGTTTGCAGCACCAAGGACCTGCGGATGCTGTAAAAAATGTCTTGGGTTACAATACAGGCTGTGATCAAAGGTGTCTGTTCTATCACCATCTGTTGAGGGTGGGGCAGTGATCCTGATCTCTGTGGGAGATATTCTGCTAATGGCCATCCATTGAAACCAGCTGGGGCATTGTTCTTTATCTCCATGGGATATCTCCTGTTCATGGCCATGGTTTATAAACCAGCTGGGGCAGTGTTCTTTATCTTTTCACAACCCATCCTTCCTCCAGCCAGTCATTTTCTGCTCATGGCCATTGAGTCCCACTGTGGCACTGATAAAATTACTGCATCCCATTGGGAGTTGCTCCAGCCAGGGGGAAGAGCCCAACATTTCTTACCAAGATAAAAACAGAGGTTTTGGGACACTAAGGGAGCCCTTTCTCCACTGGACTCCAGAGGAAAACCGGATTTCTCCACATCCCCACTGGAGCTCCGGAGGGAAGCTGCACCTTGTACAGGAGCACTGCTCCAGCTGAGCCACATCTGTCACTGCAGGAGGATGCAGCCACCATGGGATGGGACTGCTGCCAACACCCTGCCTGACGGGTGTCAGGTTGTACTCTGACTGTGTCAGGGTTTGGGGTTTGTTCTTTGTAGTACTGTATTTCTATTTTAATTTCCCTAGTAAAGAACTGTTATTCCTAACTCCCATATCTTTGCCTGAGAGCCCCTTGATTTCAAAATGATAATAATTTGGAGGGAGGGGGTTTACATTCTCCATTTCAAAGAGAAGCTCCTGCCTTTCTTAGCAGACACCTGTCCTCCAAACCAGGACAAAGAACTCCCTCCCAGGTGCTGCCCCAGCCCTGCTCCCACAGCAGGAGTTACCAGGAGATGTTGAGCTGAGTCTCCTGGATCAGGTGGTGCAGCCTTCGGAAGGGCCCGAAATCCCAGCCCGGGTTGTTGTTGTAGAGATGCTGCTTCTGGTACACGGGGTAATGGCTGGAGGCACGGGCTGGGGGTGGGGCAGCACAGGGACACAGCTCTGACCAAGCCCAGCTGGCACAGCTGGCACACAGCTGGGCCACTGCTTTTATAGGGCCAGGCACATCACATTACATATAAAAAATTATATAATTAAATTTCATATATATATATATGGTTAAAATGATAAATAATATTAAATTTAAATACACAATATTAAAATTATTTATATTAATGCAATAGAATACTTTAGTGTAGTATCATATAATAATTATATTAATAATATAATTATAATTATATAACAGAATATATATTGTAAACTAATATATATAATATATTATTATATTATATATATTATATATTATATAATGTAGATATAATTAATAATAATAATATAACATCACTTAGTATAATTAATAATTATATTCATATATAGTATTATAAGTAAAAGGAAATATAGAATATAAACATTATATCTATATACCTATATCTATATATATAGCATTATATATATCTAAGTGCCAGCTTATAACATTAATAATGAATAATGATAGGCATAACTTCACAGTTTTAGTGCTAAAAAGCCTCACTTTGATGTCACAGCCCCTTTTAGTGTTAAAGTGAGGTAAAAAGCCTCACTTTAATGTTGCAGCCCCTTTTTATACACTTTTCAAAGACATCATGCTGAACTTTAATTGGTTGCCAACTTCCTTTGCCACTCAGTTCTTTGGTTAAAAGGTGTTTGTGTGTGGTGTTTGCTGAGACTCTCTCTCTACACAAGAGTTTACATTTTTTCTTTGTGGATTCTCATGGACTTTTTGTTTTTCAGAGCCCCAACCTGCTTTTCTTACAAGAATAGTTTGTTATGCAGAGCATAAGCTATAAGCTTGATTTTGCCTTGGAGGAAAGGAAAAAATAATGTGTAGGGACCCACAAATGGGGGAGTTTTGTTATTTTTGTCTTTTTGACTCTTTCAGGGATCCAGAGGAGTAGTGCCAAACTGATTTTCATTCTTAGATTCTTTCTCATGGGGACTTAACAGACAAGTTGTTAATTCACCTAATTTTATAAGGCCTTGCTTTTATAAGGTTTTCCCCTCATTTAATTGAGCTTAATTACTGCCCCACAAAGATTGATGCTGTCTAACACAGGACCAACTTCATCTCATTCTACAGAAATCCAGTAAAAAAGTGAAAAGAGAGCCCAGCTGCAGTTCTGGGATGCAGGAAGGGATGGACCCGTGCAGGATGCCCAGCATGGAACCTCTGCTCTGAACAGTTCTGGGCACACAGACGTGCTCAGCCCCAGCCACACTCACCCTGGGAGTTGATGCTGAGCTGGAAGAGGATGGTGTCCCCTGTTTCCAGACACACCACTGGGTTGGGGATGAGGGGCAAGGCCTGCCTGCCTTTGGGGGAACTCCTCTGGGCTCTGCGCCCCTTCTGCAGCAGCTGATCCCAGGAGAAATTCCCTGCCACAGGAAGAGAAGAAACCAGAATGAGCCCTGAAACGTGGGCAGCACCTGACCTGGGCAAGGAAGAATTATTTATTTTGTTTTTGTGGGCACACAGAGCCAAACCCATGCACAGATTTGCCTCCAGAATTTCCTTCTAGTTGCCTGGAAATCCAAAATCCTGCAATCTTTATCTGACCCCTTCCCAGGAGTTAGCCACAGAGTCAGTGAATTCCCCACTCCCAGACAGAGCAAGGCATTTTCTTGTTTTCTAAATAATTTGGAGCATCTAATAATGAATTCCCTCTGTGCCAGCTTGCTGTCCAGTGGCTGTGCCAGCAAGGCAGGAAATGGATGGCTTGGTGTGGCTGGAATTTGGGTTCTCTCTCAAGCCTTACCCATGAGAAACGCATCCAGAACTTCTGTGCTGGAGACAATGAACCCCAGCACTCCCTGGGGACTGAACAGCACCAAATGCACCCTCTGGCTGCTCTGCACGTGCTCATCTGGGCCCAGAACGTTTGACACCTCCTGTGGGAAAGGGAAGGAGCTCTGATCACGGATTCAGTCAACCCTGGTTTGTGGCCAACCTTCAGAGCAGCTCTAAAAGGCTGCTCTAGGAATTTTCTCCTATAAAAATTCAGGAATTGCTGTTTCTCTGTAATGCAGCAACACTTAACCTCACCTGGAGGAGTTCCCTTACCCCACTGGGATTTCTGGGCTGCACCAAACCCACACATTTATGAAGCAATGCCTCCCTCCACACCTACCCTGACCTGCCCCTCGCTGAGCCTCAGCAGCAGCTCTCTGTGGCTGCCAAAGCCCAGGGAGATGCGTGGGGCTCTCAGCAGGCACAGCTGGTCACAGAGCTCCTCAGCAGAGATGTACTGCCTGCAGTGACATCTGCAAAAAGGACAAACCCTTGGTCAGCCCTGAGCCTTCACCAGACAGCTGCAGCAGAGCCCCAGTCTCTCACAGCCCACAGGGTGGATGATCCTACTCTGTATCCATGGAAAAAAGGATGGAGCAAACTCCCTGTCCATCAGCCTGCTCTTCAGGCTCTTGTACTGCCCAAGGTCAATAATTTGGAAGCTTTTAATAAATCCCTGCTTTATTCCTTTAACTCTGTCCCACCTCTGTTCTAGGTAACCTCTCAAGGCATCAAACCCACAGAAAATTTCCAAAAAACCCTTCCCGCAGCCCAACCCTGCTATGACCTCATGGGATGAGTAGCTCAGGGCTAATGTGAGAAGTGTTTTTGAGGAGAGGCCGTGCTGGCAGGACTCACATGCCCAGCTGTGCGTGGAGCTCTCCTCCCGCTGGCCCGCAGGCGGGAGCGCAGTCGTGGCGCTCGGGGACGGCGCAGCGGCGCGTGGACGCCAGCCGGACCTCACCGGGGGCACACAGCTCGTCCACCTGCAGGAAAACACACCCAGCTCATCCACCTGCAGGAGAACACACCCAGACAGGCTCCAGAGCTTCAGCTGAGCTGCACATCCCTCAAGATCTCCCCACTGTTGCACTTCAGACATTTGACATAAAGGCAATCATGATGCCTTCAGTCTGAGTTTTTACATTTTCCATTTTCTGTACTGCATTAGTGTGTGACTCTGAACTCCACATAAAGTGTTCCAGGTTCTCCTCCCAGCTCAGGCACACAGAACAATCCTTTTCCCAGAACCAGGACACTGCTGCAGCTCCAGCCCCAAAAAGTGCAAACAGGGAATTGAGGAGAGAATCTGGGAGGGTGGGACTGCAGAGCCTGGAGCTGGAATGGGACAATGAACCCCAAGATGGAAATGGAACAAAACTGATAAAAGCATGAGAACTCGTGACTCTGGGTCCATCTTGATTGTAGTAATGGCCAGGTTCTTGCACTGCCCAAGGTGAATCCTTTGAGAGCTTTTAATAAATCCCTGCTTTATTCCTTTAACTCTGTCCAGCCTCTGTTCTAGGTAACCTCTCCAGGTATTAATCCAACAATGAAAGCATCAAAGAAAGCACACAACAATTTCACTTCCCAACCCCTCATGATGTTCTAATTTTCTTCAGCTGTAAGAAAATATTGGAAAGAGCCAGAGTATAATTTTGGCACTCTAGATTGCTGTGGAACCCATGCCAGGAGGGGATTTTGCACTAGAAAAGTTCATTCAAAAAGAGGGAAAAAGTGGCATCATGCAAGATACAAACAAGAATTGGTTTTAGTGTCTCCCTGCCCATGGTAGTTCCAAAGAAGAATTTCATATTAAAGGAGGCTTAAATTCCTACATCTGCCATCCACATGAGACACTGTGCTGCTCCCATTGCCCTGGCATAGAAGGATCCTTTACCTCTATCCCTTATTAATTTAAATTGAACCTCATGTCTTAGCTTACAATACAGGATGTGACCTAAAGTCTGTATTCTATCACCATCTGTTGAAAGCAGGTGGGGCAGTGATCCTTATCTCTGTGGAGACATCCTCTGCTAATGGGCCAGCTGTTAAAAACAGGCAGGGCAGTGTTCTTTATCTTTTCACAACCCATCCTTCCTCCAGCCAGTCATTTTCTGCTCATGGCCATTGAGTCCCAGTGCATGACTGGTAAAATTCCATCATCCCACTGAGAGATGCTCCAGCCAGGGGGAAGAGCCAAGCCTTTGCAACCCAGATAAAAACTGAGATTCGGAACACCAGAGCAGCCTTTTTCCACTGGATCCCATAGGAAAACCAGACCCTTCCACATCACCACTGGAGCTCCGGAGGGAAACTGCACCTTGTACAGGAGCACTGCTCCAACTGAGCCACATCTGTCACTGCAGGAGGATGCAGCCACCATGGAATGGGACTGCTGCCAACACCCTGCCTGACGGGTGTCAGGTTGTACTCTGACTGTGTCAGGGTTTGGGGTTTGTTCTTTGTAGTGCTGTATTTCTATTTTAATTTCCCTAGTAAAGAACTGTTATTCCTAATTCCCATATCTTTGCCTGAGAGTCCCTTGATTTTCAAAATCATAATAATTTGGAGGGAGGGGGTTTACATTCTCCATTTCAAAGAGAGGCTCCTGCCTTTCTTAGCAGACAGCTGTCTTCCAAACTAGAACACCTCACAAAATCCTGGTAAAGAAAACTCCTACAAGAAAGGGCCAATAAAACATTTAAAACATTTTATTGGCTTGGCCTGAGGCCTGAACATTCCCCATCTCCTGCACATCACACCACACTTCTGGTTCAGAGCCTGATTTTACCTGAGGTCGGCAATCCTGATCGCTGTTGCTGTCAGGGTCTGTCTTGCCTCTCTCATCATAATAAACATAACCTGCCTGGCAGATGCAGGAGGCATCTGAGTGCTGGAAAGCCCTGTTGAGCCCATGGCAGGTACAGCTGGTGGCACCTGGGACAAGAGGTTGGATTTGGGGTTGGGAATACAGCCTGGAAAAACCATGCTGCAACCCTGGAAACTGAGAATTTTAGACATTCTGTGCTAAAAGACATTGACCCACAAAAAACCACAACTTTTGACCTGAACTTTTTTAGGAAAAGCTTCCAAAATTGAATAATAGAACCAGGATCACAAGAGTGTAGTTTGAATACAAGTGTTGCATCACATAGTAAAAAATTAAGAGCTAAAAGTTTTAGAATATAACAATATATAGATATATGAAGCAAGATGGAGGTTTTAAAACAGAAGTTTCCTTCTTCTTCATGAGTCTAAATAGTATTTTCGTAATTCAATAGAAAAATCTGCATTGTGAATCACGAGTAGTTAGTTAATAAATTAAAATTAAAAATAATTTAAGTGCCCATTCTTAATTAAACAGTTTAACCCTTAAAAGGCCTTGTTTAAAAAGTTTCAATTTTTAGGTTGTTAACTAAAAGTACTATAAAACTCACTGTAATATAAATAAGAATTAATAAACATCTAAGTCCAAACAAAAAATACTGTCTCTCAAACATTTAATCCCAACTAACAAAAAAATAAAAATAAAATAATTTTAAAAAGCAATAGGAAAGGAGCAGCTCCTGTGCTCAGAGCTCTTTATCAAACCCCACTGCTCATCTCAGGGACACTGCTGGAGTCTGTGCCCCTCTGCCAGGGCAGAGCTGAGCCACAGCAGAGCCAGCTGGGGCCAGCCTGCACCAACACAGCTTAGAGCATCTCCTGCAGCACCCACTGAGGCAGAGATGCAGAAGGGCCTCCCTGACAGCAGGGCTTTGACAAGCTCTCCATTCATTTGTGGATTAAGGCCCTGGATAAGCACCCTTTACTTTCCCAGTTTCCAGCCTTATCCCACTTTATCATGACCTCAGTGCCCAATTTTGGCTCAAAAGCACCTCTAGATTTAATACAATCCCCCCAAATCTGGGCTAAAGTGATCTTGGTGAAACTCCACCACTTTCAAAGCATTGACAGAGTCAGAATTAGTAGAGCTGCTCAGCTCTCCTTTCCTGTAAGGAGACAAATCCCCTTGGGTAAGAGGGGCAAAATGAGAGCTTTGGAATTGGAATCCTCCTCCTGGGTGGGACATAGGAAGAGCAGCTGGGCATGGGCAGCACCCCCAGCTCCAGGAGGATCCCAGGGCTTGTGGAACATCAGGAAACACCTCAGAGGGGAAAATCCCAGTCACACACAAAAACTCACCTGGCTGGGAGGAAGAGGAGCTGCCACAGGGGAAGCAGGCAGCCTGGGCAGGGAGGTGGTTGAAGGTGCCAGCAGGACAGGCCTGGCAGTCCCCTGGGTGCTTGGCAAAGTTGCTGCTGCCGTGGGTGCCCGGGGGACAGGGCAGCGGGGCAGAGGACAGGGCAGGGCAGTAGTGGCCACGGGGACAAGGCTGCTCGTGGTAGCTGTCACTGCCTGGGGAAAGGGGTGGCATTAGGGACCCCAGCAAGTGCTGAGAGAGAGGCAGAGAGCACTTGCTTGTCCCAGTGATCCATCTACACACGTCTCTCTATATATAGACACGGGTCTGTATAAATACACGCAGCGTTTTTCAGCCCAATTCATATTTAAATATAAATCTCAGTTTTTCTTTCCCCCAGCTCTTCCTAAATCAGCGGTGAGCCCACGTGACAGCCCACACCAGGGTTTTGTAACTGCAGAGGATTGAGAGCTTTGCCCACACACAACTCAAAAGTCTCTGCTCCCCACTGAAGCTGTTTGTTGCCCCAGCCCCCCGTGGCAGCTGGATTTACCTGGTGGGCAGGTGAAGCCGGCTGGGCAGGGCTGGCAGGGTGCTGAGATCAGGGGGTCGCTGCGGAAGGTCCCTGCAGCACAAACTCTGCAGAATCTCTCAGCTGAGCCCCTGAGGCCAGGCAGGCTGAGGGCCATGTGCCCTCCTTCACAGGGCACGGGGTGGGCACTGCCCGGGGGGCAGTAGTATGGGAACACACACCTGCGAGTCACAGCAGGGCAGGGAAAGGGAGGAAAATCTCTGAAAATGATTTTTTAGTTCGATGATCAGTGAAAACACAGAGCAAAACTAAAAGTACAGTAATTTCATGACTATAAGGCATACCCTTTTGACTAAAATTTTGATAGAAACACAGAAGTGCGCCTTATAGCCCGGTGCACCTTATATATGGACAAAGTTCGGAAATTTGCCAACCTGGAAGTGCCAGCTGCAAGAAGTGTGCCAGCCGGCACTGGGGGCAGATGGGAGTGCCAGGGCCCACGGCACAGGGAGGGCACCTGGGGCTGCATTTAAAGGCTACACCAATCCGTGAAAAATGTTTGCAAATTGAGCACCTGCCAGTAAACCCCGCGATCGCGCTATTCTGTTACTAATTCATTACTTTGTTGCACGCGGATCCTCGCTGCAAAAAATAAAACAGTGCGCCTTATAGTCCAGTGTGCCTTATATATGGACAAAGTTCGGAAATTTGCTGGCACCCGGAAGTGTGCCTTGTAGTAATGAAATTACTGTAATTCTTATCTGGTTCCAAGCTAAGCAGAAACTAAAAAATCCCCCTCCCTGTTCAGTCACCAAATCCGTGACTGCAGCCCCCACGATTCCTTTGCACAAAGGTCACGGTTCAGGTTGGATCCCAGGCACAATTCCCAGTTTTTAGGGACTGGAGGCTGGCTGTAGCAAGCCCCAGGTACTCACAGCTGCTCGGGGCTGGTGTAAGTCCAGGAGCCCTCAGGACAGTGGTAGCCAGCAGGACACAGGGGAGGCTCTCCTGTCACAGCCCCACAGTAAGAGCCAGGCCTGCAGGGCTTGGGATTTACTGACCCTGGGGAGAAATGGGGAACAGCGTTGATGAACAGAGCTGGAATGGGGGGAAATGGGGCTGGGAGTGGAAAAAATAGGAGAAAAAGAGATTGGGAGGGGGAAAATGGGACAGAATGGGGGAAAATTGGGAAATTGGGGCTGGAATGGGGGGGAATGGGAGGGGTGAAGAAAAAATGGGATAAAAAGGGGCTGGGATAGGTGAAAAACTGGGGAAACTGGGCTGGAATGGAGGAAAATGGGGCTGGGTAATAAGGGATAGACAAAACTCTCCTGCAATCAGATCAGCTCCTCTCCCCTGAGTGTTTGCCACCCAAACCTGCTTTGCATTCCCAGAGCAGGAGAATCTGTGTTTGGGAGGCAGACAGCAAGGAGGCTTTTCCATAAACTGTTTTTCCCTACAGCTCCCAGCAGTGCACAGAACTGTTGGGAACCAGTGGATTTTGTTTGTGTTTTTGTTGTTTGGTTTGTTTGTTTTTTTTTAATGTTTGTTTGTGTTTTTTTGTTTTTGTTGTTGCTGTTTTTTAGCATGGCATGCTGACACCTCAATGCCCAGCCCTGCATGAAAACATCTCCTCGTTTTTCAATCCTAGACCACTTCCTAGGCAACCTCAGCTAAAGAAAAACAGGGAGGGCTGAGAGGGATCATGTCTGGGAGAAAGGGATAAGAACCACTGCTAAATCCTTGCTGATCAAGGCTCAGAAATGGCTGGGAATAAGGAAAACAAAGGTGGTGTCACCTGCTGGGCACTCATAGCCAGGTTTGCAGGGAATTCCCCGGGTGTTGGGGAGCCCTGTCTGCGCTGGATCCGGGCAGTAATATCCAGGAGAGCAGGGATCACACTCCTCCAAGGATTTTGCACCAGGCTGGATCCTGGAAGTGCCAGCTGGACACAGGAAAGTGTCCCCTCTGCCAGGCACCAGTACCCAGGGGGACAGGGATAATCCTCAAAGCTGGTCAGGCCTGTGGGGAGGAGAAGGGAGTGAGGAGAGGAAAGGAGACAGAGTGGCCAGGGGGAATTTGGGGAAAGGCTGTGAGCAGGAATTCTCTCTCCCTTTCTCTACCTCATCCTGGGGAATTTTGTCACCCAGAGGTGGGAAAAGGGAGGAATTTTGTCACCCAGAGCAGGGAAAAGGAAGGAATTTTGTCACCCACAGGTGGGGAAGGGGAGGAATTTTGTCATGCAGAGGAGGGAAAGGGAGGTACTTTCGTCACCCAGAGGAAGGAAAAGGGCTGGCTTTGTCCCACACTCACCTGACAAGGGACAGTGACACCTGAGGACACTCATCTAACAGGGGACAGTGGTACCCAAGGGCACTCACCTGCCAAAGGACAGTGACACCTAAGGACACTCACCTGCCAAAGGACAGTGACACCAGGGACACTCACCTGGCAGGGGACAGTGACACCAGGGACACTCACCTGGCAGGGCACAGTGACACCAGGGACACTCACCTGGCAAAGGACAGAGGTACCTAAGGACACTCACCTGGCAGGGACAGTGACACCAGGGACACTCACCTGGCAAAGGACAGTGACACCCAAGGGCACTCACCTCACAGGGAACAGAGGTACCCAGGACACTCACCTGACAGGGGACAGTGACACCCAAGGGCACTCACCTGACAAAGAACAGTGACACCCATGGGCACTCACCTGACAGGGCACTCACCTGGCAGGGCACAGTGACACCAGTGACACTCACCTGGCAGGGGACAGTGACACCCAAGGGCACTCACCTGACAAAGAACAGTGACACCCATGGGCACTCACCTGGCAAAGGACAGAGGTACCTAAGGACACTCACCTGGCAGGGACAGTGACACCAGTGACACTCACCTGGCAAAGGACAGAGGTACCTAAGGACACTCACCTGGCAGAGGACAGTGACACCAGTGACACTCACCTGGCAAAGGACAGAGGTACCTAAGGACACTCACCTGGCAGGGACAGTGACACCAGTGACACTCACCTGGCAAAGGACAGAGGTACCTAAGGACACTCACCTGGCAGAGGACAGTGACACCAGTGACACTCACCTGGCAAAGGGACAGAGGTACCTAAGGACACTCACCTGGCAGGGACAGTGACACCAGGGACACTCACCTGGCAGGGGACAGTGACACCAGTGACACTCACCTGGCAGGGCTCAGTGACACCAGGGACACTCACCTGGCAGGGGACAGTGACACCAGGGACACTCACCTGGCAGGGGACAGAGGAACCCTGGCGGGCAGGGCTGGCACTCTGCCAGGCTCTGGGCTCCCGGGTGCCCACGGAAGGTGTGGGGAGGGCACTGCTGAGGGGCCAGCACCCTGCTGTGCTCACTGCCATTGCTCCCCAGGCAGAAGTGTCCCAAAGGGCACAGGTGCGCCTCAGAGTCCCCTAAAAACAGAAAAAAAAGTTTTGAGGGGTGTCCCCAGTGCCACTCAGTGTCCTCCTGCACTGTCCCAGCCTCTCCTCTGCCAGGTGGCACCCAGGGGTGGCACTGGGCTTACAGGTCACTGCCTCTTCTCTCTCTGCTCATCTCTGCTGGGGCTGCCCCAAAATTCCACATCTGACATCCAGCCATCCTCTAGGATGGGGGAAAAATGGGGTGGGAATGGTGGAAAAGGGGATGGGATTGGGGAAAAGGGGATGGGATGGGATGGGATGGGATGGGATGGGATGGGATGGGATGGGATGGGATGGGATGGGATGATGTGGGGAAAATGGAGCTGGATGGGAGAAAATGGAATGGGAGAAAATAGGAGAAAAAGGGGATGGGATGGGATGAAAACAGGGCTGGAATGGGTGGAAATGGGGCTGGGATTGGGAAAAAATAGGAGAAAGGGGCTGGGAGGGGGAAAACGTAGAGAAAATGGGACAGAAAGGGGGAAAATGGGGCTGGAATGGGGGGGAATGGGATGGGATCAGGAAAAATGGATTAAAAGGGGCTGGGATAGGTGAAAAACTGGGAAAATGGGGGAAAACAGGGTTGGAATGGAGGAAAATGGGGCTGGGTAATCAGGGATACACAAAACTCTCCTGAACTCATCTCCCATCCCCTCCCCTGAGGGATTCCCACCCAAACCTGCTTTGCACCAGCGGCCTGGCGGGCAGGGCAGGCAATCCTCCCTCCTGGCAGCCCCTGGCAGAGCCCTGAGGGTGTTGGCAGGACACGCTGTGGGCACCTCAGACCCCTCCAGGCAGTAGTGACCTGCACACACGGGTGGAAAAGAGATAAAAGTAAAACATGCAAATCCTCCAGCGGCAAAAACAACTGAGTCTGAGGCTGCTGGTGCTGGGGAATGAACTTTCACAGCTTTTGGGAAGCCAGGAGCCTTCAAACTCTTCTGGACTGGCAGCCCAGTACTGTAAATTCCTTTTTGGTTTGGCGCACTTTGGTTGAAAAGGGGCGAAAATGAGGAAACTGATGAGCAATGATAATTTTAATTAGATATAACACAATAAATCATGCAACACTGTGGGAATCCAGGACATCCCTCTGGGTGCCCTGAATGGTTTGAGACCCAGGCAGGGGCTCAGGAGCCTGGGCACAGAGCCCAGAACCCCTGTGCCTTTGATTTTAACCCCTGGGAAAAATTACCACCCTTACATGAAGAATTACAAGTCACAAAAAATAAGTAGAGTGTAAATGAGATTATTATAAAGTGAAAAAGTAGGTTTTTAAGATTGTTTATAATAAGGGTCTGGGGTCAAGCTGGAGGAATCTGGGTGTGTTCTGTCCTTCTTTCTCCTTCTTCCTGCATCCATCTTTTGGGTGATGTTGGCACTTTTAGATTGGTTTAGAGCAGAACCAGACTGTGCAATATAAGTGATAGGTATTGGAAGATAATTGTAAATAATGTTTATGTAGTTTATAGTATAAAAAGGGGCAGGCAGTGTGCCTAGGGCTGAGCTGCTGAATGGACCTGGGCTGGGCAGAGAAAGAACTTTTAGATGAGATAAAATAAATAACTCTGGAAACAACAGAAGAGTCTCCTGACTCTCTCTCCAGTGCTTGGGGTGGGACACAGAGACTCTAAAACACACACAGGTGTCAGCTCAGGTTCGAGACACCACACAACACAATATAACACAACTGGGTGGGCAGCAGGTGAACGTTCTGAGCTGCAGATGTGGATGAGGTGCTCACCCACCTGCAGGACACAGCCCTGCACACAGCTGGCCCCAGCGACACCCGGCCAGGAAGCGCCAGGAGAAGGGGAGGCCTCGGGGAGCAGCCTGAGAGCTCCCAGCCAGGCAGAAATATCCAGCTGCACATTTCCCTTCCAGCTTCCCGTGCCTGGAACAGAGAGGAAAACGATGATTTGTGAGCTCTGAGCTGCTGCTGGGTTGGTGCAAGAGCAGAGCATTGATGCTGGGAGCTCTGAGAGGTTTGCAGTGAGAAATGACTTGTGGTAAAAGAGAGAAAATAAACACATTTTTCCACGGAGATGGCTAAAGTGAGCCTGTTCAAATTCCATGGACGTGGCACGTTGCTGTAGATGCAACTGTGGGTGACTTTCCACCAGGTTGGACAGCCTGCATGGCTCCCATGATTTCAGAAATCCACCCACACCTCCTGCAGGTGTTTCTCTGTTCCACAGCAGTGGTGCCAGGCAGATTTTGCCTCCCAGAACCCACAGACCCAATGCCTCTGCACACAGCTCTGTGCTAAGCTTCTACTTTTTCCTTTGAGTGAGAGAAGGGCAGGAGAGGAGCCAGGAGGAACTTGGATGAAACCAGGATGTCAAAGTGCTCCAGAGGAAGGGAAAAATGCCAGGGGGAACTGAATCCTGACCTGCAGTAGTGGCCAGGGAGGCAAGGCAGGCATTCCTTCTCATTCCAGAGGCCACTCATGTTCTCAGGAGTGAAGGTGCCTTCAGGACAGGGGAGAGGAACTCGAGTCCCTAAAAGGGAGAGCACAGAGACAAAAAGAAACCTATTTCAACCTACAATTTTTCTTTACATAGTAAAAAAAAAAAATATATATATATATATAACATAAAATATATTTAACCTATATATAAAATAAATATACATGTAATAGATAAGAAATTGTGTAAGAGATAAGGTATAAGAGATAAGGTATGAGATAATGTATAAGAGATAATATGTGAGGTAATATGTGAGAGATAATTATAACAGATAATATATAAGAGATAATATGTGAGGTAATATGTGAGGTAATATGTGAGGTAATATGTGAGGTAATATGTGAGGTAATATGTGAGAGATAATTATAAGAGATAATATATGAGATAATATGAGATAATATATAAGATAAGAGATAATACAGAAGAGATACTAGGTAATAGGTAATAGGTCACAGATACAATACATTACACATTATGTATGCCAAATACTATATTATATATAAATATATTTTTATAAATATATTCTATAAATATGTATTTCACCTATAATTTATTTAACCTATATATTTCATCTACAATTTTAAATAAATAAATAGATGAATGAATAAATGAATAAACAAATAAATTAATAAATGAATAAAAAGAGTGTTGTGCTGTGACAAGGCTCTGGAGCTGTACCAGGTGACTCTCAGGTGGCCTCTGTGCCACACTGGCTCATTGCCACCTCCTCATCTGCAGGTCTGGGGAGCCACTCAGGACAGCACATGGCTGGGGCACAGGCAAGCACAGCTGAGCCCTTGGCAAGTGCCAGAGTACCTGTGGGACAGTAGGAATGGGGTGGGCACAGCCTGGGGTCCCCTGCCACCAGATCCTGGCAGTAGAATCCTCTCTGGCACGGGATGCAGGAGGCAGAGCCCGAGGCTGGCTGGTACTGCCCGGCAGGGCACGGCCTGGGGAGGGCAGAGCCTGAGCCACAGAAATGACCCTGGAGAGGGCAGAGAAGGCACAGACAGAGGTGACTGTAGGGCTACCTAAAAACACAGGCCAGACCAAATTTACAGAATAAAAAGCAGTTCTATTTATTGAATTATTCAGGGTAGGGTCTGCACCCAAAATGGACAATGGGTCACAGGATTTTACACTTTGATAAGTTTGGGCCATTTGCACATTGAGGGTTCATCTTCCAATTCCAGCTCCAGCTAATGAAGTCATTGAGCCCAAGTTTGCTCCCCCAGGTCACTTTTGTTTCCATCTCTCAGGCCTGAGGCAGTGAGGTGTCCTTGATTGCCAGGCCTGGAGAGGAATTGTTGTGTGTGCCCAAAATGGGAGAGCAGCAGTGACACTGGGTGTGGAGTTTAGAGTTCTACACTGAAGAACTGCAGGGTTACAAATGGATGGAAAATAGAAAAGCTTTCATTTAGAGGTTTGGCAAGGCCTTTCCTTTGTTGAGTCTCTATTCTAAATATCTACTAACAATATGTATCCAGCAGCAGTATTTAACTAACCACAGCAAGTATCTGCCAGAGCTGGGGCTGGATAAATCCCAGAGTGGCCCAAACCACAGTGTGGATGAGACCAATGACTCAATTAGCTGAGTGACCCTGTGCCACTGTGGGACAGGAGCAGCCCTGCCCAGAGCTGGGATACCCTGATACCCTGTGCCAGCTAGAGTTACCCTAAACCTGACCCTAATTCTAACCCCAAAATACCCCTAATCCTACCCCTAACACTAACGCTAACCCCAAACTTAACACTAACCCAAACAGTAACCATAACCCAAAGCCTAACCCTAAAGCTCACCCAAACCCTAACCCTAACCCAAAACCTAACAATAACCCTAAACCAAAATCCAACCTTAACTCCAACCCCAACCCTAACCCTACACCTGACCTTAACTCTAACCCAAACCCACCCCTAACCCTAAACCTAATACTAACCCAAACACTAACCATAACCCAAATCCTAACCCAAAAGCTCACACCAACCCTAAACCTAAGTGAAAACCTAGCAATAACTCTAACCCTAAACCAAAATTTAACCTTAATCCCAACCCCAACCATAACCTCGACCCTAAACCTAAGCCTAAACCAAAACCCAACCTTAACCCCAACCATAACCTTGACCCTAACCCTAACACTAACCCTAAACACAACCCCAACCCTAACCCTAAACCTAACAATAACCCTAACCCTAAACCAAAATGCAATCCTAACCCCAACCCCAACCATAACCTCAACCCTAATGCTAACCCCTAACCCTAAACAAAACCCTAACCCTAACCACAACCCCAACCCTAACCCAAAACCTAACAATAACCCTAACCCCAACCCTATCCCTAATCCCAAACCCTAAACTTAACTCTAACCCCAACCCTAATCCAGCCCCAGCCCCAACCCCACCCCAGCAGTACCTGGGGGCACGGCAGTGCCGTGGGGCTGGTGGAGCTGGAGTTGGCAGGGCAGTAAAAGCCCTCGGAGCAGGGTCCTGTGGGAGAGCTGAGCCCTGGGCTGGCACAGAACGCCCCAGGGTGGCAGGGCACACAGCTGTCCTGGGAGCCACCTCCTGAGGGGACACAAACACGGGGACAACACCCAGGGCACTCCAGCAGCACAGGTGGCCACCGTCACAAACATGTGGCCACTGGTCTCAGGGCACTGGTCACCACTGAAGGTCACTCCAGGGAGGTCCCCACTCACCAGTGGCATTGTTGAGGGTCCCAGCTGGGCAAGGAACTGGGAAAGGAGTTCCCTGGGGACAGTAGTGGCCCAGAGGGCAGGGCCCGCTGAGGGGGAAGCCGGGGGGTCCCACGGGGGGTGGCATCGGTGGCTCCTCCTTGGCAGAAGAACCCGGCCGAGCACAGCCCTGGGCAGCACAGAGGGGGCTCCAGCAGCCAGAGCAGCCCAGAGCCCCCAAAACTGCAGAGAGCCCAGAGGAGCAGAGCCCAGAGCAGCCCCCAAAACTTCACAGGACCCCAGAGGAGCAGAGCACAGAGCTCCTCACCCCAAACTGCAGAGAGCCCAGAGGAGCAGAGCCCAGAGCAGCCCCTCACCCCAAAACTGCAGAGAGCCCAGAGGAGCAGAGCTCAGAGCTCCTCACCCCTAAAACTGCAGAGAACCCAGGGGAGCAGGGCCCAGAGCAGCCCAGGGCCCCCAAAACTGCAGAGAACCCCAGAGGAGCAGAGCCCAGAGCTCCTCACCCCAAATTGCAGAGACCCCAGAGGAGCAGAGCCCAGAGCCCCTCACCCCAAAACTGCAGAGAGCCCAGAGGAGCAGAGCTCAGAGCAGCCCCTCACCCCAAAACTGCAGAGCACTCCAGAGGAGCAGAGCCCATCCTTGTCCTGCATTATCTCTCACCTTTCTTTGCCTTTCCTTCTGCCCATTAACCCCTGGCCTCCACCCCTGGCTCTGACCTCAGCTGGTGTTTGCTCCCCCTTATCTCCTCTCTAACTGCTCCCTACACTGCTTCCCCTGGGGACAAATCCTGCCTCTCTTCTGTCCAGCTATCCAGTCCTGGCCAAGGACAATTACTCTGTGCATTAATGGGAGGGGAAGGATGTCAAAGGACAGAATGAGCAGAGATAAAATGTTTAAGCAAAGGAAGAGAAAGCAGAAAAAAAAAACACTAAGGGAGAGAAGGAAAAGCAATGCAGTAACAGAAATAACTGTTAAATAAATAAATAAATAAACAAACCACCAAATAATAATGAAACCAAAATAAAATAATAAGTAATAAAAATAATTATTCATAACAAATAAATAATAAACAACAAAGCATTAAAATATAATAATATTATAATAGATGGTATCATGATAATGATATAATTAAATGATAATAATAAAACCAAATAAAATAAGAATAGAACCAAACTAAATGCTCAGCGAGAAGAATGGAACAGAGAATAAGAGGAGGCTGATAAGCACAGCCACAGGGTGCCCTAAATAACCTTTACCCCACTCACAGAGCTGTTCCCCATTTCCCCCCATCCCCAGCCCACTCTCCAGCCCTGTTATCACCCACACTCACCATCAGGCTCCCAGTTGGCCTCTCCCCCGCAGAACCTGCCCACGGGGCACTGCCTGCAGGCTGTGGGTGCCAGTGCCCCCTCCAAGGGGCTCAGAGTCCCCTCGGGGCAGGGCACAGGGACAGCAGTGCGGCCTGGACAGAAGTACCCTGGGATGGAGAGGGCCAGGAGATATTCATACACAAAAAAAATTATAAAATAACAGCCTTGATATCTTGGGATGGAAAGGGCCAGGAGATATCCATACAGGTAAAATTTATAAAATAACAGCCTTGGTATCCTGGGATGGAAAGGGCCAGGAGATATTAATACAGAAAAAAAATTATAAAATAACAGCCTTGGTACCCTGGATGGAGAGGGCCAGGACATGTTCATATAGGTAAAATTTATAAAATAACAGCCTTGGTATCCTGGAATGGAGAGGGCCAGGAGATATTCATACAGGTAAAATTTATACAATAACATGATTTTACCCTGGTAAAATCTTGGCTCAGGCTGCTGTTCTGGCCAAGTACAGCTAACAGCCAGCCTGAGCAGTTCCTGTAAGAAAACAATCTGCAACTCTGTCAAGAAAGAATCCCAGCCCTGTGGAACACGTTCTGTTTAGGAGACAAGAATGTAAACATCGCTAGAGAGGGAAGTTTTTGACACTAACCAAAGAATTGGGTTACAGTAAGTTACTAACCAACTAGAATTAAACACAATGCCTTTAGAAAACCAAATAAATAAATATAAGCTGTGAAGAATAAAAGGAGGCTATTGTGCATGGAGAAATCAATATCTTATCTGTCCTTACTACAACAAGGAGACACTGCTCACAACCAGGGGAGAAGGGGAGTGCTGGGCTGCTCCTGCCATCCCCTGCTGGAGAGAGGAATCCCAGTGCCCCTGTGCTCACCTCTGGGGCAGGTGAGGGGCTGCACGGTGCCAGCACTGCCACAGGACGTGCCAGCCGGGCAGGGCAGGCAGCTGCTGGCCCCAGGCACGGGGCTGAAGGTGCCAGGCTCACAGGGCAGCTCCAGCCCCGAGCCTGCTGGGCAGTAGGAGCCGCTGGGACAGGGATACCCATGGATCCCATCCGAGGGGCAGGGAGATGAGCTTCCTTCCAGGCAAACGTAGCTGCAGAGAGAGAGAGAGAAAAAAAAAATCCACCTGGAACAAGGAGCTCTGAGTGATCCCAGAGCCAGCCCTGGTGTCTTGGGTTACAATACAGGCTGTGATCAAAGGTATCTGTTCCATCACCATCTGTTGAGGGTGGGGCAGTGATCCTGATCTCTGTGGGAGATATTCTGCTAATGGGCATCCATTGAAACCAGCTGGGGCAGTGTTCTTTATCTCCATGGGATATCTCCTGTTCATGGCCATGTTTTATAAACCAGCTGGGGCAGTGTTCTTTATCTTTTCACAACCCATCCTTCCTCCAGCCAGTCATTTTCTGCTCATGGCCATTGAGTCCCACTGTGGGACTGATAAAATTACTGCATCCCATTGGGAGTTGCTCCAGCCAGGGGAAGAGCCCAACATTTCTTACCAAGATAAAAACAGAGGTTTTGGGACACTAAGGGAGCCCCTTTCTCCACTGGACTCCAGAGGAAAACCGGATTTCTCCACATCCCCCACTGGAGCTCCGGAGGGAAACTGCACCTTGTCCAGGAGCACTGCTCCAGCTGAGCCACATCTGTCACTGCAGGAGGATGCAGCCACCATGGGATGGGACTGCTGCCAACACCCTGCCTGACGGGTGTCAGGCTGTACTCTGACTGTGTCAGGGTTTGGGGTTTGTTCTTTGTAGTGCTGTATTTCTATTTTAATTTCCCTAGTAAAGAACTGTTATTCCTAATTCCCATATCTTTGCCTGAAAGCCCCTTGATTTCAAAATTATAATAATTTGTAGGGAGGGGGTTTACATTCTCCATTTCAAAGAGAAGCTCCTGCCTTTCTCAGCAAACACCTGTCCTCCAAACTAGGACACTCAGCTGTGCCAGCAACTTCCCCCAACTTGGTGCCCTGAAAAGCCTGGGAGAAGTTTTTTCTACACCAGGCTTTCTGGAAAGTGTTCTCATTCTAGAAAAAGAAAAAAAGCCTTTGGAAATGAAAAATAGTTTTACTTCAAAACACAGCGCCCAGGTGTTCAGTCCCTGGTGCCTTTGCTGAGCCTCTTTTTATCCCCAGTGCTCTCTTACTTCCCTCCCAGCCCCTCACAACGAGCAAAGATGAAGAAATTCAGAAACCATGAGCTCTAAGAGCTGAGCAACAAGAAAATGAGAGCTGTGATCCCATCCCAAGTGGGGAAGTTTCTGGAGAGGAAAAAATTCTCACTGTGAAAGGAACAGCACTGAATGAAAACCAGAACAGATTTTTTTTTTTTTTTTTTTTTTTTTTTTTTTTTTTTTGCCTGGAAACAAGACCAGTTCCAGCTGAGCATCAGGTTCTGAGGAATGATGGATGCTGTGGGATAAAGGTGCTGGAAAACATCAAACTGCTCCCTGTTAAGGGCCACAGATTTTGGAAGTTGTGGGTCATTTATAATTTAAAATTTACATTTCATTAGCATCCAGCTCAGAAAATCTTGATCATTGCTGTTACAGCTAGGCTGTAACAACTTTTAGGGTTACAAGAAATTCTAGAAAGGATTAAAGTTCTGCTAGGACAGGTCAAATTCCTCATATTCCCAAGAATAATTATTTACAGCCCTTCTCAATGCAGCCCTCATTGTATTCCCAGCTTAGCTTCAACTTCTAAACAAATTTCATTGTGATTTTCTCTGCTCCATTCAGGAGCCAACTGCTCTCAGAAACCTCATGAAATCTCATTACATGCACTGAGATCAATTCCAAGACTCTCTTACACTTATAAAATAAATCAGATTTCTGCAGCCTCTTGCCCTGAGGCTCATGAGATGGACAGACACTGCTCAGGGCTCTGCACTCAGGCTGGGAATGTGCCTTGTCCCTGCTTCTTGCACCACCTTGTGGGAGAAAGGGACTCAGGAGGAAAAAAAAAAAAAGTTAAATTCCCAGAAAGTGTGATTATGGGGCTAAATAAGGGGTTTGCAGCAGCAATTTACTTATAATAATGATTTTTTTTTCCACTGAAAACAGAGAATGGCTCTGAAACACTCCAAGGAGATGCCACATCCCCACCAAAGGGCTGGGAACAAGCCCAGGCTTTGGAAATTCGGATTTCCCTTGGCTACAACACACAGCAAGGCTGTGCTTGGCCACTGCCCAGTGCCAGTGCCACTCACCCTGGGTCACACAGCGAGGTCTGGGCCAGCTCAGCCAGCCCTGGGGCACTGCAGACCCTGCCAGCAGGGCAGGGCTGGCACTGCTCCTCTGCCCCCAGCCCCACGGCGCTGGACAGGGAGCCGGGGGGACACGGCACGGGGTGACCAGTGCCACGGGGACAGAAGTGACCCACGGGCAGATGTCATTGCCAGGCAGGGCAGGGCTGGAGGATTCCACCTGGATGAGGAAAATACAGGGGAGGGTTATCAGGAGGGGATTTGGTGGGCACAGAGAGAGGTTCTGGGCAGGGCACGCAGGGCTGAGTCCTGCAAATTTGCTGCCTCTGAAACGAAACAGAGAGCATTGGCATACAAAGGGTTCCTGGCCCCTGAAGGGTGGTTGTGCTGTCCCTGATGATGTATTTTGGAGGAGATGGCAGACCCCATGCTCCAGTGCAATGCAGAAATGAAGGCCTGGCCAGAATTTATCCATGGGCAGCCAGGCATTCCAGCAGACATCAGGAGCAGCATATCCAAGCAGAAATACTTGGAAAACATCCCTCCATCAGCCAGGAGAAGGTGACATGCCAGTCCTGGTCCCACCAGTGTCCAGGAGATGGTGACAGGCCAGTCCTCATCCCACCACTGTCCAGGAGATGGTGACAGGCCAGTCCTGGTCCCACCAGTGTCCAGGAGATGGTGACAGACCAGTCCTAGTCCCACCATCAGCCAGGAGAAGGTGACAGGCCAGTCCTGGTCCCACCAGTGTCCAGGAGATGATGACAGGCCAGTCCTGGTCCCACCATCATTCAGGAGATGGTGACAGCCCAGTCCTGATCCCACCATCATTCAGGAGATGGTGACAGGCCAGTCCTGGTGCCACCATCAGCCAGGAGAAGGTGACAGCTCAGTCCTGGTCCCCTGGTCCCCAGGTCCCTGTGCTCTGCTCCTGCCTGGCACTCACCCTGTGCTTGAAGGGGGCTGGGCTGACGGCTCCCCTTGGCACAGTGATAACCTGGGTGACAAAATCCAGATGGCTGGGACAGCCCTGGAGCTGAGCAGTACATCCCTGGAAGAAACAGAGAAGCCATGTCAGGGGGAGGGGCTGCAGGGAACGGCAGGGGAGGGTCAGCTGTGTGAAAAGAGAAATCATTTTCACATTTCCTGTGCCCTCCCTTCTCACCTGGCGGGCAGGGCTCGCAGTCAGACTCACTGGTGGCACCGGCCCTGGGCCCAAAGGTGCCCTTGGGACAGGGATGCTCCGTGCTGAAGGTGGTCCCTGGCAGGCAGAAGTGGCCAGCAGGGCACAGCTCAGGAGTTTGTGCTCCAGGACCTGGGGGACAAGGGCAGGAGCTCGCTGAGGAGGGACTGGGACAGGGAATGACATTCCCCATCAACTGAACCTCCCCTGTCTGTCCAGCCAGACACAAGGGCATGGGAAATCACATCCCCTGGGGCAGGAGGATCCCCATGGACAGCAGTGGGGGTCTGGCAGGTGACAGTACAGAACCTGGTCTTTCAGAACTGCTTTTGCCCAGATCAGAGACAATGGAAACCCAAAATAATGATCTCCTTCCTCATGCACCTCTACCAAGCATCAGGCAGCACCAATTCTCTGAATTCAGGCTCAGGAAAAAGAGCATTTCACCACACAGGTGAGTCAGTCCCTGATTAAATGCCTGGGGAAAACAAAGGCTTCCCATGAAAAACCTCAGCTGGGATTCTGAGGCTCTCAGTTGTGGTTCCAGCTCTGCTAAAACTCACATTAGCCCAGTCAAGTGATTCCTTCCCTGTTGCTTCAGCTGCTGACCTGAGAAAGGAAAAGCCTCTGTCCCCAGGAAGGTGAGGGGGGAATTTGTTACTGTCAGTGACCAAGGGATCTCAGTGCTGGGGGAGCAGATAAACATCGTGTGCAGGCAGATGGTGAGAGCCTCTGAGCAGGAGCAGCTCTGGCTCATGGCCAGACCAAGAGCTCCCTGCCAGGAATATTTGTTTCCCTGCAAGGCCAGATCCATGTCAGACACGCACAGGAGGTGCAGAGGAGGTTTGACAGCAAACAAGGATTTCTTCATGACCTGAGACTGCTCCCAAGGACTCAGCAGGAATTTTGGAATTAAAATTATTTGAGGCATTTCTGCTTGGTGCTAGAAACCAGCACTGACTAAAACGATGTGAGGCACTCAGATCTTGCTGAAATGAAGCTGTGGTGGGTGATTTTCTTTCCTCCCCCTGTAACCCCAGCACATCCTCACCGCTGCAGGAGTGCCCAGCTGGGCAGAGCTGACAGTCTGCTGCCTGCCCTTTCCCACTGGCAGGGCTGAAGCTTCCAGGGCTGCAGGGAATTGGGAATTCAGAGCCTTCAGGGCAGTAGAAGCCAGCAGGGCAATGCCTGTGGTCTGGCTGTGTGGAGCCAGGATCACAGAAATACCCAGCATGACAAGGTCCTGCAAGGAGAAAGCTTCAGTGTTAGGTTTGAAACAGAAAATAGAAAAACATATCCAAACTGGGAGAGAAGAAGGATTGGATGTGGGCAATACCCACCAGAAACAGCAGCCAGACCTTCTCCTTGGCAGAACTTGCCAGCAGGACAGGGCAGGCAGGAGTTCTGGAAGCCCATCCCAGAGTGGGGCAGGAAGGAGCCGCTGGGACAGGGCTGGGGCTCGGGGCTCCCTGCAGGGCAGAAATGTCCTGCTGGGCACAGCCCCCCTGTCCCATCACCCACAGGGTCGGGCACACGAGCCTGGGAAGTGCAGAAATGCCCAGGCCAGCACGGGCCACTGGGGGCTGAGAGTCCTAAAGGCAACGAGCAGCAAGTCAGAGGAGCCAGGGGCATCCTGGAAATCACAATTCAGGACTAAACCAATCCTAGAAACCCCATTTTGGATTAAACCAATCCTAGAAAACCACAATTTGGGACTAAACCAATCCTACAAATCCCATTTTGGGACTAAACCAATCCTACAAATCCCATTTTGGGACCTAAACCAATCCTAGAAATCACAATTTGGGACTAAACCAATGCTACAAATCCCATGATGATCCCAGAGCCTTCTGGCCAGTCAGGAGCTCTGTTAGTTCAAAGCTCAATCTGGACTCTCAATATTTCCTCACACAATTGATGAGCAGAAAGATAAAAGCCCAAATTGTTTCCTAAATCACCATTTTGGAGGAGGCTGATCATGATAAGTCTTTCCACTGAGACACAAACCCAAATGAGTCCTAGCCCCCAAGCTGCTTGATTTCTGCTTTCAAAAACCTCTGATAGAACAAAACCACCTTGATCTACCTTTAATTTAAATTTCAAAAGATGGCTTGCAAAAAAAACCCCTTAAAATCTGCCCAAGGGGTGCCAGAAATCCCTGAAAACATCTGTGACACATTGGATGAACCGCACAGAACACTTCCCTCCCTCCCAGCCCCAAAGGATTTTGTTGAACCACACACAACTCCCACCTGGCCTGGCACAGAATGTGCCCCCAGGACAGGGCCTGCAGTCCCTGGGGGTTGCCAGCCCAGGTCTGGTGGCTGTAGGTGCCCTCTGGACACGGGTACTGGTGGGCAGCCCTCGTTCCTGGTGGGCAGTAATGTCCTGCTGGGCATTCCAGGGCTTTGGGCACGCCATGGATGTTGTGTTGGGCATCACCTGGGTGCTCTTGTGGGGCACAGAACCTGCCAAAAAATGCCAGTGCTTGTGCTCTCCCTCTGAGATATAAAAATCTCAGTGCACAGCAGTGACCACACAATGAAAGGAGAAGGAAATTGCTTTGGAAAACCAACAGAGAGCTGAGGTGTGACCTGCCAGCATCACCCTGCCCATCCCAGCATGGATGGATTCCCTGGTCCAGAAAATGACACAGTGAAGGGAAAAGTGATGTGAAAACAGCAACAGGAAAACTCTTGTGTATCAAAGTGTGTCTTGTACATCAAGCACAGAGCAGCCTGGGGCAGGGGAAACACTCCTGATAAAAGAGAGCAGCAAGAGGAAGGAACAAATCTGTGTCACTCACATCCCTGCTGGGCAGGTCTCACAGTGGCCTCTCCCAGCCTGCTCCTGGTATTCTCCAGGGGGACAGGGCACGGGCTCTGGGCTGCCAGGGGGGCAGTAGTGACCCACAGGACACAAATAATCTGGGAGCAAAACAAGAATTACCTATTTTTATTTTTTCAGCTTTTTTTTTTAGCTTGAAAAGATCCCCTATTTTTCATATTTCTTACTATTACCCAATAATTTACCCTGTGCTACTTGGGATAATTTTTTTAAAAATGCTTTTTACCTCAATAGTAATTTCTAAACCATAACTAAAATCAGATTTTAAACCGCTGCTGCAACTCCTGTAGTTAAGAGTGACCCCAAAGAGCTCCTACCTGAGTGCTGCTCTGCCACAGAGCCTGCAGGGCAGAACCATCCTTCCTTACACAAACCCTGCGGGGAGCTCAGGCCGTGCTGGGGGCAGAACCAGCCCGGGGAGCAGGGCTGGCAGTCCTGTGCTGAGTGGCCACCAGGATGAGGCAAGAAGGAGCCTGATAAAAAAAAAAAAATCCGCCAAAATCACATTACTGCATCCTCACCCACACTGCTGGAAGTGGCTGTGGGGGAATTATCTGGATCTCAAAGCTCACACAGGAACTGTCTGGCTGCACTTGGCCCAGGATGCTGGTTTAGGGAATTCCCAAAATCCCTGCACTCCTATCAGAGGGACTGGGAGAGGCTGCCCCTGATTGCTGAGATGAATTCCTGTTTCTTTCTGAACTGAGCAGTGTAATCCCTTGCTGATACAGCTACTAGATTTAACCCAGGGAAGAAGCAAATGTTCCACAGCTCTTATCTAATTAGTGATGCTGTTAATGATGTGTCTGTGCAGGGGGTGCAGAGGCATGTCCCATGTGCTGCCTGGGTGACCTCCTGTCCTTCAGGAGGGCTCAGCAGGAACCTTCCCTCCCACTGAAACACTAATCTTAAAGAAATGAGGATTTTAGTTAAAAGAAACTGGGCTTGAGATAGTTACCTGAAACTTCAATAATTGATTGCCTGTCAATTTATGTTTGCTTAGCTGTGCTTGCAATGGGAAAGGATGAAACTGGTAGGTAGGTCCAAAGAACACAAACAATTGCAACCAGCAACTCATTCTTTGCAAAACTGGAGTTGCCCCAAAGCCATTTGTAGTTGTCATTAACAGAAAAGGTCAGGGTGAGGAAGACTCACCTTACTTCCTCCTTTTAAGACCCCTCCCCACAAAAACGAGCCCAGACTTAATTCAAGAAGCCAACCACGCTGCTTAATTGCCATTCCAGCTAATTACCATGGGAAGCAGGGATGGGAGGGGCTGGTGTTATGAATATGAATTTGTTTGAACCTTTTGTCAATAAACAGACTCTGTGACCGCCTGGAATTTCACAGTGTGTATTGGGGGTTACCCCACACTGCTGCCCCAGTGCTGAATAAACATTCACTTTGTAACTTTAAATTGTTAGAGAGTCTTTTGTCCTCACAGCTGAGTATGGGTGTTAGACCAATACTCATATTTTGGTAAATCACCACCAGAGCTCCAGGGGCACTTCAGCCATTCCTGTCTGATGTAGGAGATTCATTTCCATGCCTGAATTCCCATGCTGGGAGCAGCTTTTCCTTGGGGAACGCAGGAAAGCTTCAGCACAGCTCTCAGCTGGGCTCTGGGAGGGAAATGCCAGCAGGGACCAGCTGGCACCTGTTGGATCCCACAAACCTGGGAATTTTGAGCTTTCTGTGTTTTCTGGCACTGACCTCCAGGAGAACACTGCTGTGACCTGAGGCCTTGGAGAAGGCTCCAAATTTGAGTGATGGAGTTAAAATCATGGGTGTGTAGTGAAATAGAAATGTGTGATTTCACATGGTGAAGGGTTTGGAATTTGAGGTTTTTATAATATAGTAATAGGTATGGACAAGATGGAGGATTTTGGGTGCTGTCTCTTTTGGTGTTTTTCCTTCTCTTTCATGGTTTCAGGCAGTAGTTTCTGGTTGGACAGTCAGTGCTGCACTGAGGGTCACAGGAGTTTGGTTATTGGGTTAAAAGTATCAATAATATAGATGTTATTTCTCTGTTGGACTGGTTAGCTTTAAAGACCTTGTAGCTGGTTAGATTCAGGTCTCCATTTTGCCCACTTCTAGCTGGAGGCACAAAGTGCTGCTGAACTTTCTGTACTTTTGATAAAATTCAATAAACAACCAAGCCTGAACACAAGAAAATCCATTTCCTCCAGTGTTTTTCACTCCTGGCTCTGAGTGAAGACAGAAGAAACTCCAGACAAAGCACTAATAATTTGTGCAAGCACCACCCTGTTCCACCTACCTGGGGGACACGGAGAGGGGGAGAAACTCCCTGCAGGACAGAAGTGGCCTTGGGGACAGATGTCTCCCAGCTCTCCATCCCTGGGGTGTGGGACTGTGGAGCCTCCTGTGCAGTAGAACCCAGCCTCACAGGGGCCAGATGGAGCTGCCAGCTCTGGGCTGGCACAGAACCACCCTGGAGCAGGATCAGGAGCAGAATTTGGAGAGAGCAGCAGCAGTCCCAGCACAGGCTGGGTCACCTGTGCATCTTGGGGACACAGACACCAAAAATCCAACCCAAAAAAGTGTGATGCAAGAAGGACTCAGCTCCTACCTGGAGGGCAGGGAAGAGGAAGGGATGACCCAGCAGGACAAAAGGTTCCTGCAGGGCACAACCCAACAGATCCTGGAGCTGCCTTTCCTGTGAGTGGGAAAGACACAGAGTGAGCTGAAATGTGAGAATTGCAAACATACATTATTTTATTGGAATAGCTCAGGAAGAAGAGAGCTAGAGCACTGAAAATAAAAAAAAAAGGGAAAGAAAGCCAGCCTGAACCTGGCTGGTGACCCTAATATCCTTTAATAATAACCTTCACCATCACCCTTTGCTGTTACTTCCCTACCAGAGAAATTTGCAGGAACATTGGTTTGCTGGACGTGGATCCAGGTGGACAAAACAGCCAGGCGTGCAGAGTCCATCTGGCCTGGCCAGGCCTGGCCTGGAACAGACCCTTCCAGGAGGGCACAGCTGGCACTTGGAAACGTCCCAGAGGTTCAGGGCTTCGCTGTGGGTGCCAGGGGGACAAGGATGCTGCGTGGCAAATTCTGTGCTCCTAGGGCAGAAGTGACCTGGAGAGAAAAGGTTTTATAAAGGTCAGGACAGGCTGGGAGCAGCTAGGAAGGATTCCCAGCCTGCACACAAAGCTGTCCCTTCATCTCTGTGGGAAGTGATGGATGCCTTTTTGGCTGCTTAAAAACACAGGCAAAATTAAGACAATAAAAGCAGTTCTATTTATTGAATTATTCAGGTACATTTAGGGCAGACAAAGCCCCCCAAAATGGACAATGGGTCACAGGTTTGCACACTTTGATAAGTTTGGGCCATTTGCACATTGGGGGTTCATCTTCCAATTCCAGCTCCAGCTAATGAAGTCATTGAGCCCAAGTTTGCTCCCTCCAGCTCACTTTTGTTTCCATCTCTCAGGACCTGAGGCAGTGAGGTGTCCTTGATTGCCAGGCCTGGAGAGGAATTGTTGTGTGTGACCAAAAAACAATGAGAGAACAGTAGCTAACACTTTATATGGAGATAGAGTTACAGACTAAAGAATTGCAGGATTACAAATAGATAAAAAACACACAAGCTGAAATTCTGAGGCACCAAACTCAGGGAAGAACCTCGGCTCAGTCACCCTCAAGGCCCTGCCCCACAGACCTGCGGCTGCACCCAAAATGGGTCACAACATTTTACACTTTGATAAGTCTTGGCCATTTGCACATTGGGGTTCATCTTCCAATTCCAGCTGCAGCTAATGAAGTCATTGAGCCCAAGTTTGCTCCCCCAGCTCACTTTTGTTTCCATCTCTCAGGCCTGAGGCAGTGAGGTGTCCTTGATTGCCAGGCCTGGAGAGGAATTGTTGTGTGTGCCCAAAATGGGAGAGCAGCAGTGACACTGGATCTGGAGTTTAGAGTTCTACACTGAAGAACTGCAGGGTTACAAATGGATGAAATAGAAAAGCTGAAACCCTAAGGGATCAGAAGGGCTGATCCCAACCCACAACCCTACCAATTGTCACTGCTCTGACAGGTACAGCCCCTCAGGGCTGCCAGAGGTGCCCTGGCTGGGGCAGCAGACCCACCTTGGGGACAATCTGTGTAGTTGGGGGAGGCAGAGGTGCAGTAAAATCCCTCTGGGCACTCCAGGCACCGTGTCCCAGCCAGGCTGGGCTGTAGGTCCCTGCAGGGCACGGCTGGGCTCTGCTGCTCCCCTCCTCACAGAAGTGCCCCGGGGGGCAGGGACCCCCACTGGCACTGGGCTGGGAAGGAAAACACCACAGTTAGAGCCCAAAAACCCCTTGTGTGCACAGACATGAGGCAGATACAGGTGGAGAGGAGCAGCCATCACCATGAAATCCTGCTCAAAGCCAGGGCTGAGTCTTGTCATCACCTGTAAAAACTCCTGCTGGATTTTGCCTCAGAGGAGGGCTGGCAGCTGCAGCGTTCTAATCAAACTCATGAACTGTTAACCTCTGGAATTTTAATGTGATGTGGCATCCCACGCTGCTGTGCAGCAGCAGCATGCAAAGACAGAGCTACTTTTGCTTAGATTTAAATGTAAAGCCCAAGGAAAGCCAGATGTGTTTTGTTCTCTCCGCTCTCCTTTCACTATCAATCAACCTGATGAAGGAGGTAACATTGAAAGGGAGAGTGTAGTGCAGGGCAGGAGAACTCAGGTGACCTCAGCTCCACAGATATTTATATATTTGACATGTTTTACGTTATTTTCCACCAAGCTCAGCTTACCCTGGCCGGTCTGGGGGAAAGGGCTTCCCCCACTGCAGTAGAACCCAGCCTCACACAATCCTGTAGGGAGACACCAGCCCAGTCCCATTGCAGAAATAACCTGAAATCAAACCAGAGAATGATGTTTGGTCACTCCAGACCAGATAACAGCAAATTTGGGCTGGGGAAAGATTCATCCTACATTCAGCCACAAGCAGCACTTGTGAGAACATCCAGAGAAAGGGTGGAAAGGAAATCTCACCATCTCCACTTTACTGTGAGCATCCTGAGGTGGAAAAGTGGCAGATTGAGTCTGTATCCTCTGCCCAACACCTCTATTCAGGAAAGCTGCTCAGGATTTCCTGCCCCAGGAGCGCTGGAAATGGCTGAAATCTCATTAATCAGCATTCTTCATGCTTTACCTGCATCACAGAGGAGGCAGTCCTGGATCCCAGTGTTCCCAGCTGAGCTGCTGTACCGGCCAGGAGGGCAGGGCAGGGGGGAGGCAGAGCCCAGAGGGCAGTAGGATCCTTGGGACACGAGTTCCCCACCAGAGCATCCCTGGGAGTGGGGCTGGCAGCTCCTCCAGTGCAGTAAAACCCGGGCAGGCAGGGTCCTGTCACCTGGGACTGCCCAGGGAGGGCACAGAAATATCCTGAGAGAGAAAACAGGGCCATCAGCACAGGCAGGAAAAACAGGGCTGGGGTGGGGGAAATGGGATGGGATGGGGGAAATGGGATGGGATTGGGGAAAATGGGATGGGATTGGGGAAAAACAGGGCTGGAATGGGGAAAATGGAATGGAATTGAGAAAAGGGATGGGATGGGATGGGATGGGATTGGGGAAAATGGGATGGGATTAGGGAAAACAGGGGTTGGGATGGGGAAAAAGGGATGGGATGGGATGGGATGGGATGGGATGGGATGGGATGGGATGGGATGGGATGGGGGGAAATGAGATGGAATTGGGGAAAATGGATGGGATTGGGGAAAACAGGGCTGGGATGGGGAAAATGGAATGGAATTGAGAAAAAGGGATGGGATGGGATTGGGGAAAATGGGATGGGATTAGGGAAAACAGGGTTGGGATTTGGGGAAAACAGGGTTGGGATGGGGAAAAAGGGATGGGATGGGATGGGATGGGATGGGGGGAAATGAGATGGATTGGGGAAAATGGGATGGGATTGGGGAAAACAGGGTTGGAATGGGGAGAAATGGGATGGATTGGGAAAAAGGGATGGGATTAGGGAAACAGGGCTGGGATGAGGCAAAACAGGAGAAAAAAGTGCTGGGAGAGGGAAAATGTGTCAGAATGGGGGAAAATTGGGAAAATGGGACTGGAATGGGGGGAGAAGGGGCTGGCATTGGGAAATCAGGGATACACAAAACTCTCCCATCAGTGTTGCCCCCAGCCTGCTTTGCACAGAGAAGACATTTCAGGGATCAAAGCACATCAGGGTCACTCAGCAGCTCCTGTGCCTCACCTGGCTCACAGGGGCTGCACTGGGAGCTCAGGCTGCTGCCAGGCTGGGGGTTGTAGGTCCCTCTAGGACATGGGAACTGAGCTGCAGAGGCAGTGCCTGCAGGGCAGTAATGCCCAGGGGGACATTCATTCTCCAGAATGGAGGAGGAATTCTTGGGGCAGAAGAACCTGAGCCAAAGAGAAAATAAAAGATAAAAAAAAAAGAGGATTTTGGCTCCTGTGCTGGGTTGACCAGAAAAGGGACCTAATTGTGCATTTCCCTGCACTCCGAGTTTGATTCCTCAAATGCCAAATTGATGGCATAATTGCAAAAGCCACAGAGACGTAATTTTCTTAACTTGAATCACAACACATCCAAGCTGTGATTCATCAACTTGTAAAAGTTAATCAAGTTCAAATCCAGGCAGTAATTGGAGATAAATCCCCAAGGAAAAGCCAGGGCTCAGCATCAGGTGATTTTCAAGATCCTCTTCTCCTTCAGCAGCCTGGTGCCAGCCTGTTTGCCAAGGAACAGCTTTTACTCCAGACATGGAACAATTGATGGTGCCAATGGTTTCTGAGCTCTGAGCAGCCTCAATTCCCTGCCAGTGGGGCTGTGTGTGGGACTGGGGCTTTTCCTGGTCCCACAATCACTGTGTGGTGCTGTGACACAGCTCAGCAGCTGCTCTGCTGCCTCACAGTCCCTTTCCAGGGTTAAAATAACTCATTTCCCCCACACACACTGCTCCAGGATGCCTGGATAAACAATTCTGTGCAGCAGACCCCAAGCCCCTGTGTCTCACCCTTGAGGACAGGGCAGGCAGCTGGTTTGGCCCTGGGAAGGGTTGTAGGATCCTGCTGGACAAGCAATGGGCAGAGCTGTGCCCTGGGGACAGAAACACCCTGGAACAGACAGAGCAGGGCAGGATCAGCAGGTTTGGAGAGCCACACACAAACCAGGAATAAGCGTGGCTCTAACTCACCCTGGGGACACGGCTGAGGCTCCCCACCAGACACACAGTAGTGACCCTCTGGGCAAGCCTGGCACTGCTCTCCGTGGGAATGGGGCCCGTGGGAGCCAGGGGGACACGGGACTGGGATGCTGGAGCCCTGGGGACAGAAGTGGCCCGGGGGACAGGGAGCTCCTGAGAGGCCATCGCGGGGCGTCGGGCTCCGGGCACCACCAGCACAGAAGAACCTGCAGCCAGCACACACCTCTGCACTCCAAACAACACCACCCTGAGAGCATCCCTGCTCCAGCTGAGATGGAAAAGGGGCTGCTGTGCTGCTCACCCAGGGCTGCAGTGCCCCGAGGGTGCCCTCTGCCCAGAGCCATTGCAGAAGTGTCCCCCAGGACAGGGCTGGCAGTCCTGCACGCTGCTCCTGCCCTGCTGGCTGCTCCAGGTGCCAGGAGGGCACTGCAGGGGCACGGGGGCACCTGGTGAGAGAGAGCACGGCAGGCTGAGCAAAAGGCTCCCAGCCTTTCTGGCAGTGAAGGAAAATGCTGCTCCAAGGCTGCCCTACCTTCAGGGCAGTAGTGGCCAGCAGGGCAGGGCAGCCCTGACTCTCCATCCTGGGGGTTCCTCACCCGGGCACCACTTCTGCACCAGAACCCCTCGGCACAGTCTCCTAGAACAACCGAACAGAGGGGGAATAAAGCCATGGAAATACAGATTTCACACCCAAGCCATCTGCCAGGCAGGAATCCCTGATGGAATGGGCAGCACAGGAGCTGCTGGACCTGCCAGGAGGGCAGCACTGCTGGGGGTGCCACAGGGACAGAGGAGCCCTGCAGTGCCTGGGCACTGCCTCCACATCCCAATGAACACCCCATTTCCAATAAATATCACATATTCCAATAAATATCCCATATTCTAATAACTACTCCATATTCCAATAAATATCCCACATTCCAATAAACACTTCACATTCTAATCAATATCCCACATTCCAATAAACATCCTTACATCCAATAAACATCCCACATTCCAATAAATATCACACATTCCAATAAAACATCCCACATTCCAATAAACATCCCACATTCCAACAAATATCCCACATTCCAATAAACACCCCACATTCCAATAAATACCCCACATTCCAATAAATACCCCACATTCCAATAAATATCCAATATTCCAATAAACACCCCACATTCCAACAAATATTCCATATTCCAATAAATATCCCACATCCCAATAAACACCCCACATTCCAATAAACACCCCACATTCCAATAAATACCTCACATTCCAATAAACACCACACATTCCAACAAATATCCCATATTCCAATAAACACCCCACATTCCCAACAAATATCCCATATTCCAATAAACACCCCACATTCCAATAAACACCCCACATTCCAATAAAACACCCCACATTCCAATAAATATTCCAGCACACGTTTCCATTCAGAATCATATTCAACACATCCTTAAGAGGAGACTGAAATATTAAGAATTCTATCAAAGTGCTTTGCTGAATTAGGGACTTTCAGGATAAGGGATCAATGAAAAAATCATCAGATGTGGGGGAAAAAAAATTGAAAAGAAATTGAGAGATGTCATTTCTGTGTATTTTGCTCTCTGTTTGAAACCTAATCATGTGCACATCAATTACATGGAAGGATTTTTTGGGAACCAGCTAAATACCCAAACTAATTCTAAATAAAATCCCAGACACGGAAAAACTTCACGCTGAATGTTTTTTAAAGAAGCATCACACATAGAATTCTGATTTCTGCAGTGCTTCTCTCACCCCTTGCTTAGAAAAATGAGGGGTTTTGTCCTTCCTCAAGAAGTTGTAGAGAAGTAAAATGGGATGAGGTGAGGAGCCTGGAGCCCAACCCCAAGCCCTGCAGTAATTATCAGCCACTAATGATGTCAGCAGGAAGGAGGATGCTCAGAACAGCAAGGTACCTGTGGGGGCAGCCAGGCCAGCGAATTCACAGTATTTTCCTGCTGGGCATCTTTGACATTCCTGGAGAGATTTCAGTTTTTGCCTGGCTCCAAGGTCCCTGCAGGCAGCTGTGCTGAGAGCTGCTGCTGGTCCCTGCTGGGCAGTAGAAGCCCCGTGGGCAGGGGTAGAGGGTGACATCGATGAGTGGCCCTTGCTGGCTGTCACAGTAAAACCCTGCAGGGACAGAGGGAGGAGCTGAATGAGGCACAGAGGAGCTGCTCATTAGGGAGGAACATAAAACATCTCACAGAATGAACCTGAAATAACTGCTGCCTTAAATAGCTATTGATCTGATCCTCTGCTGCACAAACACACTGCACTCTTATCAGGAAATTCAGCACCCAGTGGTCCCCAAAAAGCAGGACAAGACTTAGAGCTGACACAGGAAAACCTTAATGACCCAACACTGATCTCTCTGTTTCCCTTCAGCCACTGAAGCACTTCAAGTTTTCCCTCTGAACATCAGTTTTTCCCTGTCAGTTTAAATTGCTCACAATACACAGATGCTGACACTTGTACTTTCACATCTGAGCTGCTTTAACCTCTAAAGGGCTTTTCAGAGAGACACAAAATGTTCTCCTCCAGTAGAGAGAAGGAACCAGGTGGGCAGCAGATCTCTGATGGTGGGAAGGCTCAGAAGACAACAACAAGCTGCCCTGTCTTGTCTGAGGGAGGCACAGAACAACATTTGGATCCTGTAAAACACAACTCCTATTTTCCTGGATGTGCAGCACCTCTGGCTCCTGTCAGATCTCCCAGCAGGGAAATGGCTTTGCCTCCAGACAGTGACTCACAGGAACACATTTATTTTGAATTTGTCACCCACACTCCTTTGAGCTCATCCCCAGGGGCTGTGAGAGCCTGCAGGACACTTCATTCCCCTCTCACCTTCCCAGCACTGCCCAGTGGGGCACTGAGGCCAGGTTCCTCACAGTAGAAGCCAGAGGGGCAGGGCTGGCACTCAGAAAGGGCTCTCCTCCCTGGCAGGCTGGAGAAGGTTTCCTGCTGGCAGAGCTGGGGCTCTGCTGATGCTGCAGCTGCAGGAGGAGAAGCAGGAGAGAAATGAGAAATGAAAAATGCAAGAATGAGGGAGATGGCTGCACTCAGGGGTTGGGGTGAGCACAGAGCAGCAGCAGGGAATTCTTTTCTTCTTTCCCACTCATAGATCCAACAGTGCTGCGTGGGAGTGGGACAGAAATTATTACCTTCATTTTAACCAATTAAAGTTCAGATATTGAGACAAAGATGTCACCTCCCACTTTGAAAGGAAGGGGAAGAATTAAGGGAAGGATCTGGGGCTCTGGCATCATGGTCAGAGCCAGGCAGTTGGCTGCCACACCCTGTGAGTGTTTCAGCCATGAATTTTCAGTGCTGGGTACCCACTGCAGTAAGAGCCCGAGGGACAGATGTTCCCTGTGACCCCATCCGTGGGTTTAGGGCCAGCAGCTCCCCCTGCCACAGTAAAAGCCAGCAGCACATTCCCCACTGGGGACAGGCAGCCCTGCAAGACAGAGAGGGTGGTGGCACTCAGAGCACTGAGACAAAGGGGGAAAAGCAGGGAGAACAACACAGCCTCCCTCTGGGCACACCACTGCATCCCCATGGGAACACCAGGAACATCCCTGGAACTGCTCCTCCACAGACACCAACCTGAGGCATTGCAGAAGAGCCCTGGGGGACAGGGAAGGGGCTCTGGGCTCCCCTGGGGACAGTAGGAGCCAGCTGGGCACTTGCCCCCAGTGGCAGTGGCTGGGCACAGGCAGTTGGCACTGGTGTAGTTGTCCAGGTCAAAGGGCTGCGAGGTCCAGGCTGCTGAGATGCAAAACCAGCCTGGGAACAGGAAACAGCAGTGACAGAGCCCCAAAAGCCATCACAAATAAACCAGCTGGGATGGCTTTGGCTGTGATGTGGGCACAGGTTCATCCACCAAAGTTTAACACCATTCCATGGCCACCATAATCTCCTATGCAACTTCAATACCATAAATACCATATTAACAAAGAGATCTTGCAGCACTAAGCTCAGCACTTTTGCTTTAAGGTCACAGGGCTCAGCTCAGAAGGCAGAGACAGCTCCTGGCTACCAAGCACATCCTGGGGGCCACCAGAGCTGCAGAGATGTGCTCAGTCCTGCTGGGATGCCTGCAGAGAACCCAGCACACAGGCTGGGAGGGCTGTGGTACAGGCTGTGACAGCATCACCCTCCCAAATCCCTGTCCCCAGAGCTGTGTGTGACAGCATCACCCTCCCAAATCCCTGTCCCCAGAGCTGAGCTGTGTGTGACAGCATCACCCCCCAAATCCCTGTCCCCAGTGCTGTGTGTGACAGCATCACCTTCCCAAATCCCTGTCCCCAGTGCCACCCCACGCTCACCTGGGTCACAGTGCCTGAGGGAGCTGTCAGCCCCTCCTGCCCACAGTAGTGCCCAGGGGGGCAGGGCAGGCAGCTGTCCAAGCTCTGGCTCATGGGGTCCGGTTGTAGTAGCCCCTGGGACAGGGAAACTCGGTGGCAAATCTGGTGCCTGTGGGATTGAGAGAGCAGGAATCTGTCATGGAATAGAAACATTGAATCCTGCATCATTTCATGTCCTCTCTGCAGTTTATCCCACTGCTGGTCCCCACAGCCCTTCATGGCCAAAGCTGTGCTTGGGTGCTGTTTAAGTTGTGAAGCTGTTAAGCAACAGCCACATCTACAACTTTAAATATTTTGTGGTATTTTTTAATATTTTTTTTCTTTTTTTTTCTGTGAACCACCAAGGCTGACACTTAAACATGTCAAAAAATACACTTACACAAATAAAAAAGACACTCAAACATGTGAAAAAAATATTTGGGTGTATTTTTCTTCAAAGAACCAGGTTGACACTTAAACATGTTAAAAATACACTTAAAAACAAAAAAAGGACACTCAAACATATAACAAGATTTTTGGGGGATATTTTTCTGCAAAGAACCAGGCTGACACCTGAACGTTTTGCTCACAAAGAGAATTTAGTGTCTTTAAGGAGGATGTTTCAGCCTGGCCAAAGGATTTCCAGGTTCCCTGGGCTCACCTCACCTTTGGGGCAGTAAAACCCAGCTGGGCAGGGGTTGGTGCTGTAGCTGCTGGTGTTTTCTGGGCAGAAGTAGCCTGCAGCACAGGGGAAGCAGGCAGCTTGTCTGGACAGGTTGTTGTAGGTCCCTGCATGGCAGGGCAGGGGAGAGCTGCTCCCTGCTGGGCAGAAGTGGCTCACAGGGCAGGGGCCTCCTTTGTCCCACACACCTGGGACACAGACAGGACAGAGGGTTGGAAATCTCCCCTGGAAATGATTATTTCTGAGAAAATCAAATGTCAGTGGCTGTGCCCTTTACAGGCAGAGTGATTGCCCCAGTGCTCAGTGCAGGAAATTTCCCTTGATAACAACCTCATGTATGGCACAAACCCCTCCAAGAAAATTCTCACAGGGCTTGGGTGGCTGACAGGAGGCAGGGCAGGGGTGCTGGGAGGAAAGGTGACATTTTTAAAGCTGCCTGTTTGGTTCCCCCAGCGCTGCTCACCCAGTGGTGACGGTGAGGAAGCTCCAGGTTGGCAGAAGTACCCAGGTGAGCAGGGTCCTGAGGGGGCTGTGAGGCCAGGGGAGCCACAGAAATGGCCAGGTGGGCACTGTGTGCAGCTGGAATCCTGCCCATTGTGGAGCCTGAGAGGGACAGAAGCAGAGTTTCAGCTGGCAAACTCAGGCTTCAGCCCTGGTGAAGTGAAAACAACCACAAAACTTCTCTGATCAGTGCAAGGACGTGTCTAAGGAGCCTCACTGAGCTGCACTGCATTGCTTAGAGAATAAACAAAAATGAAAATAAAATAAAAATTAGCATCAGCAGCTCCCCAGAGCTTCACCTGTCCGAGTAAGTGCCCACAGGGCACGGTTGGGGGATACTGGTGCCAGCTGGGCAGAAGTGTCCAGGTGGGCAGGGGCCACCAGTGCTCGTGTTTGTGGCTCCACTGGGGTTTGGGACACTTGCTCCTGCACAGGGAAGATAAAGAAAAGGATCCTGAATTTTCGGGGTTGTTTTTCATAGGCAAGTTTGCTCCAGCTGCTTAAAGAACCATTCCCATAGGTGAAAGAAGAGAGGAGCTGGTTGTAACTCATGACAACAAAGCCAGAAATCCATCATGGAATGGGATAATTAACAGCAAGGACCATAAGGGCCAGAGAATCATTTCCACAGGTGAAACAAGAGAGGAGCTGGCTGTAACTCATGACAATAAAGCCAGAATCCATGGTGGAATGGGATAATTAACTGCAAGGACCATAAGGACCACAGCTCCCCACCTTTTCACTCTTTCTGCCCTCTGAATCCTAAATTCTGTACCTGCTGTGCAGAAGAATCCTGGCCAGCAGGGACCACTGGGAGAGGATAATCCCCATTCTCCACAGAACATTCCTGGAAGACCACAAAGGGAAAAGAGAATCAGCAAACTGGGAGGGGGAAAAAACCCAAAAGCCCAGGAGAGCTGCTGTGCTGCATGCACTGTTTGGAAGGCAAAGAGAAGACTTTGGGAAATCAAATCCCTCAGCATCAGCACAACTGGGACAGAACCCCATCCTAATTCAGCTCATGCTCCTCTGGGAACCCCTGAGTGTGAACCAGGCCTCCAAAAACCGTGGGGACATCACCAGTGGGAGCAGCATCCTCTTGGACTCTGGATATTTCTATTTGCATTTCCTGGAGGTCAAAACGCATCAGAGGCTGGGGAAGAGAGAGCTGCAGAGAGATCAGGTGCCAAGAGAGCATCCCCTCACCTGCAGGGCACTGCTGGCACCTCTCAGCCTGGCTCAGGCCGTAGGAGGGGTTGTAGGTGCCAGGAGGACAAGGATAAAAATTTATCCCAGTTTTCTGAGGGCAGTAGAACCCAGGAGGGCAGCGGTGCCGGAGCCCCTTGGAGCAGTGAAACCCAGCAGGACAAGGCAGGCATTTGTCTTGGCCTGTGAGGGGAAAAAATAGGAATTAAAAAGAAGAATGGGATGGGATGGAATGGAATTGAATGGAATGAATGGAATGGAATGGAAATACCACGTTCACAACTTTCCCATGCCTGGTTCTGCACTTAAAGAATAAGAAATTGAAATAAAGCTGTTTTTTTAGGCTCTCCCGCAGTAACTGGCCTCAAATGTGGATTTCTCCCTGGAGCACTCGGTTCAGCAAGCTCCACTCCAGCAGCCCCAGTCACCTCCCCGTGTCCCCATTAGGTGGCAGGAGGAGCAGAGGGAAAGCTGGAACTGCTGCCAGCCCTGCTGCACTGAGTGTCACTGCACAGCGCCTAAAAACACAGCAGCTGCTGCAGGGGGAAATATATTCCATGTGACACCATGGGAAAAAATAACAAAACATCCCTGCTCGACCCCTTTCTGTACCCCACTCCCCGAAATATTGAATATTCATATTGAATATTCATATGAATATTCCCCGTGGCCAGCAGCTTTCAGGCCCTTCTTGGACACAGGCAAACGCTACGAGCAGTGTTTCCATCTCCCCTGAGTCACACTGGAGTTGCAAAGCTGCAGCTCCTGACCTGTTCCATCGCTGAAGTTTCTGATCTGTTGAATTTCTGCAGCTCCTGATCTGTTCCACTGCTGCAGCTCCTGTTGCAAAGCTCCAGTTCCTGACCTGTCCCATTTCTGCAGTTCCTGACCTGTTACAAAGCCTGACCTGTCCCATTTCTGCATTTCCTGACCTGTCCCATTTCTGCAGCTCCTGACCTATTTCATTTCTGCATTTTCTGACCTGTGGCACTTCTGCAGCTCCTGACCTGTCCCATTTCTGCAGCTCCTGACCTGTTCCATTGCTAAAGTCCCTGACCTGTCCCATTTCTGCATTCCTGACCTGTCCCATTCCTGCAGCTCCTGACCTGTCCCACTTCTGCAGTTCCTGACCTGTTACAAAGCTGCATTTCCTGACCTGTCCCATTTCTGCATTTTCTGACCTGTTCCATTTCTGCAGCTCCTGACCTGTCCCATTCCTGCAGCTCCTGACCTGTCCCATTTCTGCATTTCCTGACCTGTCCCATTTCTGCATTTCCTGACCTATTTCATTTCTGCAGCTCCTGACCTGTCCCACTTCTGCAGCTCCTGACCTGTCCTATTTCTGCAGCTCCTGACCTGTTCCATTGCTAAGTCCCTGACCTGTCCCATTTCTGCATTTCCTGACCTGTCCCATTCCTGCAGCTCCTGACCTGTCCCACTTCTGCAGCTCCTGACCTGTGGCATTGCTGTATTCCCCACTGGGCAGGGGGAAGGTGCTGCAGAGCCTGCAGGGCAGAAATGTCCTCGAGGACAGAGATCCCAGTGATGCCATCCTCTGGCTTTGCAGTCTTGCTCCTCCCCGTGCAGTAATAACCTTCAAACAGAAAACACTGGAGCTCTCCCACAAGTCAAACCCCATTTCTAAGAAGCTGCACGAGTTCTCTTTGTCTCACCTTGTGCACAAAGTCCCGTGGGAGCATCCTGGCCAGACACATTGCAGAAGAACCCAGGGGCACAGGGCAGGCACCAGGTGACATCCTGGGCTCCTCTCTGGCCATTCCAGGTGCCAGCAGGACACGGCAGCTCCTTGGGGTGCCCTGTGCCAGCTGGGCAATAATGTCCCCGTGGGCACAGATCTCCAAATGGGAGCCCCACCTGAAGGGGGTTGAAATTCAGTTGATTGTGGTTTCTGAAGGCTTTGGTAGAGCTGGAAGGTCCTGAGCAATGCCAGGTGTTTGTCACTCACGGGTGAGGAGGTGCTGGAGCCTTGAGTGCAGTAATGGCCAGGCTGGCAGTGCCCCTCTGGCTCAGGCAGCCCAGCCCTGCTGCAGAACATCCCTGCAGGGCAGGGCTTGCAGGAACCTGCCCTCTCCACATCTGAGTAACTTCCCTGCACAGAGACAGCCACCACCAGGGGATGAGAAACCACCTGGAAATTGCTGCTTTACAAAACAAATCCGTGTTTGGCTCTTACCACCGGGCAGGGGACAGGCAGGGAGCTGCCAGCCGGGCAGAAGTGACCTTTGGGACAGTCCTGGGGGGCAGCCAGGCCTGGCTCACTGCAGAAAGTCCCCTCAGGGCAGTCCCTACACAGAGGCTGAGCACGGCCCTGCAAGAGAGCACAGAGCTGGCAGGGCTGGGGGATTGCTGCTTGCCATGGGAATAAATAAACTTTGTGTTCTACCAACTCCTGCTGCGAAATAAATACTGAAGGGAATGTCCTGCAGTCCAAAAGCAACAAATCTGGGGTACCTGCACCCCTAAAGCTGTGGTCAAACACAGAGGTGAAGGAAATGCACAAGTGAATTCACCCCTGCCAGGCCAAAGACTCAGCACCCTTCCAAATCTGTACTGAGCAAGAAAACCTAACAAAAACTGCCAGGTGAGGTGTAGGTGACAGCCCTGGGTTGATGGATCTGGTGTCTTCACCCAAAGGGTTTTGGTTCTTCTGTTGCAGGGTAGAAGCAGAGCAGGTGGTGATAACCCAAATCAGCAGAAATCCCCCAAACCCCCTTGTTTCAAGCTGACCAATTCCAAACAGCTCAGGAATTTCTACTCACAGGTTTTTCCAGTCTCCAAGGGCTCTGCTGAGCCCCCAGGCTGGAACCCCGAGGTACTCACAGGCTGGAAGGTGCCCAGGGGACACGGCTCTGCCTTGAAAGCTCCTGCTAAGGAATAATGTCCCTCCATCACCACGTGCTGCAGGGCACTTCTGGCCCCTCCTGTGCAGAAGTATCCAGGTTCACAAGGTCCTGAGGGGGCTTGGTTGTTTGTCCCATCACAATACAAGCTAAGTTGGGGAAAAAAAAACAATTTGGGTAGCAATAATGTTGTTTTTTTTTTTTTCCCACCCCACTGGATAGCACAGTCCTAATATAAAAAAGTCCCTAAAATTTCAGAGAGCTGACTCCTGTTTGATTCCAGACCTGGAGGACACTCACCCAGGTGGGCAATCCAAGCACCCCTGGAGGCTCCTGAGCCCACTGATGTTGCTGAAAGTCCCTGGAGGGCAGGGGATGGGGAAGGCAGAGCCAGGTGGGCAGTAGGAGCCAGCAGGACACACAGCTCCTGTCACACCATCCGTGGGCCACTGAAAATGGGAAAAGGAACATTAAAACAAGGGAGAAAATGAGGTTAAAGTATGTAAGGCATTAAAGTGATGTAGACAATGAAAAAAAATATAGAGACATGCTCTTGTGCAGAGAGCAGAAAACATTGAGTGAAGGAAATTCAAAGAGAATAAATAGGGATGAAATTTGAATGATTCACATCCAGTGGACTTTTAACCTGGTGAACTTCTAGTTAAGAGGCTGTCAGAGTTGAGAGGGGAAAAATATGAGATGGCCACACTTCCTTTGAGGGTCCTCATGCCATAAACTTGACTGTGAGCAGCACAAAAAACTGGGTTAAAAAAGGCACCACAGTGGGGAAAAGAAAACAACACAGCAGAGCACAGTTAGGAAAGGAGAAAAAACCCATCAGTGGGACTTACTGGAGTCACAGCCCTGCCCTGGCAGTAAAACCCAGCCTCACAGGGCCCACTTGAGCCAGTCTGTCCTGGGCCAGCACAGTAGGAACCTCGAGCACAGGGGATGCAGCCCCAGGGTCCAGCCAGCCCCTGCCTGTCACCAAATGTCCCCTCCGGGCAGGGCTCGGGCTTGGAGCTGCCTTCAGCACAGAAAAAACCCTACAAAACACAGCCAGGTGGGTACAAGCAGGGCTTTGCTGTGAAATAAATCCCATGGAACAGCTTCTCCCATGGAAAGAGAGAAAAGTACTCACTGCTGGGCAGGGCTTGGGCTGTGTCAGGGCAGGGGAGTCACAGAAGTGCCCGGCTGGGCTTGGCTTGCAAACCCCTTCTCCTGTGCTGGAATTGTCCCAGAAGCTGCCTGGCATGCAGGGGAAGGAGAAGGGGAATCCAGTCCCTGGAGGGCACAGGTAGCCAGCTGGGCAATCCCCTGTCTGGGAACACAACACACACTCAGGCTTGGCTCTTTGCTGTCCACAGGAGAGGGGTTGTTCAGCTTTGAATCACCTGGTGTTTCTTCACTGCGTGCTAATGGGGTAGGAAAGAAGGGAAGAAAGGGAATTTACACTCTCACCAGTAAAATTCTGCCCATGTGGGATAATTACTGGAGGCAAGGTGGGTTTAGGGTAAAATCTTGGCATTGAGACAAGCCCTGCAAGTTTTGCCTGTGTAGTTTTGGGGAAGATGCTTTTCCACATTTGAAGAAAAGCTGTAACTGAGACAAAGTTATCACCTCACTCTTCAATAAAACCATGCATTCATCCATGTGGAAGAAAATCCATCTGCATTCTTTATTTTTTTTTTTAACAGCTATTAATATTTTGTGAGTTCATTCTTCCCCAAGACAAAACAGTTGCAATGAAAAATCCCAAAACTCATTAGGATGAGGAGCAGCAGCAATTCCTCACCTTTGAACTCTCCTCCCCAGCCTGCACTGACAGGCAGAAAGTAAATTAAAGACAGAAAACATTCACCAAGCACAAAGTTGGCTCTATTAACAGATACAGCCTGGGGGAAGAATTTTGGGGTAAGAATTTGAGGGAAGCTGGGCTGTACTCACAGGGTGAGGAATTCCTGAAGGCTCTGTCCCATCAGTGTAGCAGAACTTCCCTGCAGGGCAGGGTGAGCAGCCAGCAGCACTGCTCAGCCCCCTCTGCTCCCCAAAGGTGCCATTGGGGCAAGGCTGAGCCTGGAAGGGAAATAGGAAAAGGGGTCTCTGACACCCTAAAATGAGTCCTGCAGCCCCCAAGGTCAGAGTGCAGCAGTTGAAGCTGTGAAAAACTCAGAATAATTGTGTTACCCTGATATCAGTAAGTGTTATCCTGATATTATTATATAATTATTATATTATTACATTATTGATAGTTTTGTGTGGGGCAAATACTGCTAAGGTACAAAGAGTGCAGAAATCAGTAACAAATATTATTAAGAAAGGTTTTTGCATAGCAATGACCCCAGTGAGAGAGAATGGTGAATCCCCAGAGCAGAGTCACTCACAGCATCGCCCTGGGGACAGAAGTGTCCCCGTGGGCAGGCGTTGGCAGTGGCACTGGGGACATCAGCCTGTCCCCCCGGGCACAGGAGCCCTGCTGGGCACACCATGGCCAGCATCACCTCCAGGCTGGTGTTCTCACTGGCACAGAAGTGCCCAGCTCTGCAGGGCGAGCAGGAGGCTGAGCCTGGCTCCTGGAAGGGAAAAGGATCCTGGGTCACTGCTGGAGCACTGAACGAGCCCTGGTGAGCCCCAGGCAGGGCTGTGAGTGCACACAGCACTTGTTTGATAAATGTTTATACTGAATGTTTTATAAAACAGTCCCTGCTGTGCTCAGGAATGCAACAAAACCCCCCTCCCATTTCCAACCTGCCCCCAGCTCTGACAGCAACCAGGGCACAACTCCGAGCCTGCAAAAAAAGGGAACTCCACACATCAGCCCTGTCACACTTGTGGATTATCCACACAAACTCAGGACAGGAAATCCAACACCCTCTGCCAGCACAAGGGGAAATACAGAAATATTCTCTCATCTCTCCTTGTTACACCCAGCTCCAGGTGCAAACCAGGAATAATCTGGGTCTATTTGCCATGTATAAATCTCCATTTGTAATTTATCTCCTCTCCAGTCTCAGGGGAGGGTTCCAGTGGTAGCTCCCAAATTTTTGCAGGGATGAAAACTGGCCAGGATAGATGCCCCAGCATCCTTCAACAGGAGTTTGGGACAGATAAATGTGAATCAAACCTAGCACCTGTTGGTGGGAATAGCTGTGCCATCACTGTCCCCTTCTGTGACTCCACCCTGCTGCCTTCCCTCCCCAGGCACCTGAGAGTTCCATCCCAGTGCCACCCAAAATCTGCTTGTGAGCAGGAAGGAAACAGAGCTGTCTGCTCCCTGCAGGGCCAAAAGTGCCACCAAAATCTGAGGTGTGCAGCCAAATGTGGCACCAAAACCCGAGGTGTGCAGCCAGCAGACACAGGACAGGTGAGCTGGGATGGGCTCTGGGTGGGACAGCAGCAGGAGCAGCACTGCACCCCTGGGAGATGATTTCTGTGTCTGGAGCAGCCCAAACCTGCTGCAGGAACATTCCCAGTCTCTGGAACAGCAGTTTAACCCCTTGTGGAGCCAGCACAAGTGGCCAGTGGTGTTGAGAGCTCTCCACATCCAGCCCAAATTCATCCCTTGGGGCACTCCCAGCCTCCCCCCGTGCCAAAATCCAGGTTGGTGCTGAAGGGAGGGCAGGATGGAAGGATTGCTACGTACTGAGAAGTTGCCAGCCCCACAGGCCCGAGGGGTGGCCATGCCCAGCTCGGGGCAGTGATGTCCCCCAGGACAGGGGGTGCAGTCTGCAGCCACCTCTGCTCCAGGGGCTGAGCGAAAGGATCCCCTGAGGAGAAAACACAGCAGAGAGACTCCCAGACAGCAGCCAGGATAAAACAGAAAATACACTGATGCCTTCTGGGGCTACCTAAAAACAGAGGCCAAACCAAATTAAAATAATAAAAAACAGTTATTTTTATTATTTATTGAATTATTCAGGCACATTCTGGGCAGATAAAGCCCCCAAAATGGACAATGGGTCACAGGTTTGCACACTTTGATAAGTTTGGGCCATTTGCACATTGGGGGTTCATCTTCCAATTCCAGCTCCAGCTAATGAAGTCACTGAGCCCAAGTTTGCTCCCCCAGCTCACTTTTGTTTCCATCTCTCAGGCCTGAGGCAGTGAGGTGTCCTTGATTGCCAGGCCTGGAGAGGAATTGTTGTGTGTGCCCACAATGGGAGAGCAGCAGTGATACTGGATGTGGAGTTTAGAGTTCTGCACTGAAGAACTGCAGGGTTACAAATGGATGGAAAATAGAAAAGCTAAAATCCAAAGGCACCAGCAGTGCACCTCTATCCTGAATTCCTGGTGCCCTGATTAGAGGAAATGAGTTCTTTCTGCAGCAAAACCCACCCAATTCTGACAAAACTTCACCTGGTAACACAAAAGGTTAACACCAAAAACTCTCCAAGTGCAACAAAACAATAATTAAAGCAGAAGAGCCATGAGATGCCACAAACAGCCATTTCCCTTGTCCCTGCCCAGCCCCACAGCGTGCCCTGCACTCACAGTGGGCACAGCACAGGTTTGGAGGTGCCAGGGGGGCAGAAGGCTCCGGCAGGGCAGGCAGAGCAATCCCCCAGGCTGCCCCTGCCCAGCCTGCTGCTGAAGGTTCCTGCAGGGCAGGGGAACTGCGTGCTCCTCCAGCTGCCTGCAGAAGAAAAAGAGCACAGAACCACCCCAGGTCTTAATGCAGCTTCAAACACAAAAGGCACGAAGGTATTTTTGTGGCTATTAATTGCTGACAAGGTTTGCTCGTAAATTCATATTAAAAAAAATCACTGCTCACAGCTCTGATAACGACAAAATATCAGCATTTAGCAGCAATTACAGAATCTTTGCAGGAGGATTCCAATTTAGAATGGTTGCCTGATTGGGCATTTTAATTCTTTGTAAATTAAGGTGGGAGGGAATGGGATAAACATGCTGTGTTCAAAGAATATAAAATAGTGACTACACAGAGAGGACAGTATATCCATGGTGCAAAAAATATGGTGATGAAGGCAGTGTGGGGCTTTATCAGAGTGCACAAAGCCAGGAATTAATAAAATCTCCCTGACTGTCACAGTACAAGCTGGCTTGTATTGGATCATACATGGACAAAGCACACTGGTGGGACATAAACCCAGCAGGGAAACATCTGGAAAAGTCAGAGGGTTGGTCCAGTGAGTCCCTGCCTGGCTGCAGAAGGCAAAGATGGGCAGAAAAGGTCTGGAAAGTCTGAACTTTAAACCAATAGGAGTGCTTGCAGAGATAGATTTAGGAGAAGCTGCCTACCTGGAGGGCAGTAGTGGCCTGAGCTGCACCTGCCGGTGGGGACACGAGCTCCTGGCACACAGAACCAGCCCAGGGGGCACGGGGAGCACTCCTGGGCTGATGCCAGCCTGCTCCTGTTGCTCCAGGTGCCTGGGGGACACCTGAGCTGGGCCTGGGGCTTGGTGCCAGCTGGGCAGTAGTGACCAACTGGGCAGGGGCTGGGAGGCTTCTGCTGGCCCCCAGTTCCTGTGGAAACAGCAAGGGAAATTTGACATAGCAGTGTTGGCTTCAGAGCACCCAATTCCCAGAGTGTTCAGCTCTTTGTCAGTTAAATCTCCCCCTCATTTTGGGCATTTTCTTTATTTTAAATGGGACAACAATAATTACTGCTTCTGCTCTACCCCAGAACTGGTTACTAAAGCAATTATTCACCAACTCCAGTTGGTGCCCCTGCCCAAGGCTGGCGTGGAGATGAAGGTGAAGAGGCCACAAATAAGCTAAAAAGCTTGGAAAGCTGTAAAAACTGCCTGCCCCGAGGTCAGGAAGTTAAAACAGCAACCAGGCATGGCACAAAGAGAGAATTCAGAGCAAAATTACCTCATCCAGCAGGCACAGAGGGTACTAAAGGGAAACTTTTGTCCCAATTCCCATTGCTGTGATAGCTCTGTGGGCTCTGTGAACTCATTTCTGTGCTAAAACCCCGTACCTCTGGCACAGACAAATCCTGCAGGGCAGGGCTCACACTGGGACTTGTCAAAGAGATCCGGGTGGTTGCCAACAGTTCCTGGAGGGCAGGCATTGCTGGGGGCATGGGGGCTGGCAGAGCCCGTGGGGCACACGTACCTGAGAAACAGAACAGCACCTGAGAGAACAGCACAGCACAGCACCTGAGAACAATTTCATTAATATAAGCCGCACCATTTTGACTAAAATTTTGGTCCCAACCCGGAAGTGCGGCTTATAATCAGATGCGGCCAATATACGAACAAAGTTCAGAAATTTGCCAACCCAGAAATATGAGCCTGCCACCCTGGAGCCAGCCCAGCCCCAGGGAGGTGGCTCCAAGCCAGTAAACCCCGTGATCCCGAGATTCTGTTACTAATTGGCAACTTTGTGAAAGTTGCACGCGGATCCTCGTGTGGTTTATTTATGGACAAAGAATAAAATGTTGCCAACATCTGGAAGTGTGGCTTATAATCGTGAAATTATTGTACTTGAGAGAGCAGTACCTGAGAGCACAGCACGGACATGAAGTGAGCAAAAAATAATCCAGGCTTACCCTGCTGAGCACTCAGTGTCAGGCTGGGCCAGGCCAGCCTGGGTGCAAGCCCTCCCTGCTGGGCAGGCTCTGCAGTCTGCAGCCTCATCCTGTCCTGGCAGAGGGTTGTGTGTCCCTGGCTGGCAGGGCACTGGGAAACTGGCTCCAGCAGGGCAGAAATGGCCAGCAGGGCACTTCAAACACAAGCCAGCTCCTAAAGAAGCAGATACATAAGGTCAGAAACAAATGTCAGAGCTCAGAGCATCCCACAGAATAGTTCACCTCTGCTTCTACCTGCAGCAAGGAAATTTGATTGAGGTTCATCCACACCAAAGAATAAAGCTCCTGCAAAGCCAGGAGGTGGTGGTGTTGGATTAGCTGAATTTAGTCCTGGAAGCACTAAACCCCTCTGTTCTGATAAGAATTGAGGTGTTAAAACACAAACAAACCCATCAGCCTGAACACAGCCTGATGCAGGTACAGATAATAACCACCTGGGGCTCAGCTGGGAGAGATTTCCAGGAAAACCAGGCTCTTTCCATGCTTGAATTCAGGGAGATGAAGGGGTTTTGCAGGCTGGAGATAAACTCAGTGCAAAGCTACTCGAATGACAAGCAGCCCAATCTGTGATCATCCCTAAAATCCCACATGTTAAACAAAAGATGCTCGTATTGCACACTAAAGCAATATCAATATGTAATAAAACAACATCCCTGGCTGTTGTTAGCATGTTTAGAAAGTGCATTTCATTAGAAAACCTTCCCAAATAATGGAAACACAAATTCAGCCCGGGAGTGGCTGCTCCCCTCCTCAGCCAGGCTTTTCTAAAGCAAACAGAGCAATTCCAGGGGAAGGGAAAATGGAAATGCCTGAGAATGGAGAACTGCCAGGCTGGACACTGGGCAAAGCTGAGTTTGTCAAGCCTCAGTCATGCCCTGGTGTGTGTGTGTGTGTCTGCAGGCTGCAGTAGGGCAATGCAGCCCCCCACAAATATCAGGATTCATTAAAATCCAGCCTTCCCCCTCCACAGATAGAAGGCACAGGGCCAGGCTGGGATTCCTCAGGGTGCAAAGTGAGTTTTGGGGTTGTCTCCCCCTCTGCCTTCCACCCACTTGCTCCCTGTCACTCCTGAGAGACACCTCATTATTTCATCCTTACATTTACACCACAGAGGAGCACAGGGTGGGGAAACCTCAGCAGGATGAAATCTGAATTTCTCCAGACCATAAATTCCCCAGCACTGAGCTCAGCTGGACCAGCACATCTGAGGAGCTGCAAACCCATGGAGCTGTGGGACCCACTCAAAACTCAGATTTAAGCTGACAAAATCTGCACCCCCAGCAAATCCAGGATGATTTTCCAGAACCATGTGGGTGCAGGGACAGTTCTTGCCTGACTTTGTGGAGATGATGGAGTTCAGAACAGACTGAGCAGTGTGGCTGCACATGTGAGATCAGTGAGGGAGCAGATTTACAGCAGAGAATCCCAGCATGGTTTGGGCTGGAAAGGACCCTAAATCTCATCCATCCCACCCCAGTGTCCCAGCAGGGACATTTCCACCATCCCAGGCTGCTCCAGCCTGACCTTGGACACTCCCAGGGCAGCCACAGCTCCTCTGGCAATCCATGTTATAAGATTTTATTTTCTGCAGGACTAGGCTGGACTTGTTGCTGTGCAATAAATGTGACATGAAAATTTGGTTTCACTGGGAAACAAGTTTGACACCCAGCAGTGCAGGGGGTGAGCACAACAAAACCATCAGGACAGTGCATCTGGAATATCCTGGGGCCTCAGGAATTATCCTGCCTTTGCCAAGTGCTCCTCAGCAGAGATGACAACATCATTAAATAAAGCAGCACTGCCCCAGCACAGCAGCTTACATTATTAAACCCAAAGAGTTTTTAAACTCTAATTCACTGTGCAGCTCCTACAATGATTTTGTTTTCAGATGCCACTGGCCCTGTCTGTTGAATTTGGCTGTCTTGATGAGATGTGAGGTTTGCTCCTTGCTGCACCACGGAAATGCACTCCTGGTTTTCATTCCAGGAGTGGGTGGAAGGCAGCAATTTCCTTCTGAGTGAAGGAAAAAATCATTCAACAGTCAAGGCACTTTAGCAGCTGAGTCATTTGCTGGGAAAGAAATTATCAGATGGACAAAGATATGGTTTGATTTGAGGGAGATAATTATTTTCTTAGCACAGGAGGGGAAGAGCCCAAGAGATGCAAAGGGAGACTGAGCACCTGAACTCCAGGTTTGTGCTCCTGGCTGGGATTTGTGACCCTGGGTAAAACATTCTGGGCTTGGGCCAAGGTTTGCTTTGGACTGAGCTCATTCCTGAATCTCCCTCTATTTTCCTATTTGTTTTTAAGGACAGAGAGGGATTTTTATACCTTTGTGAGAGACACTGAGATGCTCAAACCCAGGCAGAGAGAGCCTCAGCCAGGGGTGATTATAAACCAGGGCTCCCTTTCCATGCCTAAGCAAGGTTCTGATTCCAGAAAACACTGACAAACCTCTGTTATTCTGCCTTTTAAACTTAATTTCACCACAACTAAACTAAAATCTCCTTGCTTTCCCCACGTTTCCCATCATTAGTGTGACTCAGTGCTGTGTGTACAAAACAAAGTTCTACTGGCTTAGAAAACCAAACCAAAACAAAAATTTTTAGAAGGAAGCATCACAGCTGGAAATCTGGGGAAGCCTTGAGCTGCTGCCTTGCAGCAGTTAGAACATTACAAAAATTACAAACTCCTTCATCTGCTCAGCATTTTCAAATTGAAGGGCAGGCCTTCAGCAGCTCCTGAAGGCAGAAATTCCAGTGGGTTTTTTTGGCTGTTACAATAGAGAAGTTTTCCCTGATCTATAACCTCATTTCCCCTGGATGCAAGGATGGGATGAGGACTGTTGTGAGAGATTCAAACACAAATAAAGAACCCTTTTCCCAAAGGGATTCAGCTTTCACTGTGTTCCTCCTCTGTTCCTCTCAGGAGAGAGCTTGGAAAGGATTCTGAGTGAGGAGGCTGTGCTGGAAAAGCTCACTAAGAGTTAAAAAAGTGCCTCCTGTGCAAAGCTGCTGTCAAAACCCAGAAAGTTTCTGAGTTTTTCATCACAACTGACCTGCTGGGTGACCTCAGCTGGCCCAAAATTAAAATTTTAGCACACAGACCTGGCAAGCACAAGGAGCTGTTGCTGGCTCTGGGAGCTCCCTCCTTGGGCTTGAAGCTCCCAGCTGGGCATGGAGGGACCTCGAGGCCATCAGGACAGAAGTGACCTGGAAAGAATTTAAAAAAAAATAATAATAAAAAAATTCTCAACATTCTGGGCAGCTCAGGCTCCACCTGCCTAAAAATTTCTTCCTTTTGTAAAGCTGAGCTGGCAGAGGGAATTCAAACATTTTTAACACAAAATGATGTCTTTAAATTCAAAACATGCAGTGGAATTTCTGGCTAAATTAGTTTTATTAGCATGGTTAGAGTTAATTGTTCTCTCTTTCTACTCTGGTTTTTCTGCTGTCTCCAAGATCATGGAGATTAAAGATCAGCTGAGGTGTTCCTGATATTTTCCCAAGCATCCCTCTCCCCAGTTCAATACATGATCTTCCACTTAAAATCCTCCTGCTAGTTGTAACTGAGACAAAAAGCTGACATCACCCTGGAATTAATTGCTTTTCCCAATTAAGGTTTTGCAGAACCTGATCATCAGATGCTTTCCTAAACTCCAGATGGATGTTAAGGAGAAAAAGAAAGCAGCATTAACGGAGCCACTGCTATGCTGAAATCCATCACTGTGCACTTCTCTCACACAGGCAACACTAAATACACAGATTATGTGTCATTAAAATCAGTCAAAGCACGGAAAAGCACAGGGGAATCTCAGGCTGGTGATGGAATCCCAGCTCCTCATCACCTCAGGGCTTTGGGGCTGGATTTAGGAACGCTGAATTCCAGCATGGGATGGGCTGTGCTTGTGCTGAACCCCATAACAGAAATCCTGTTTCTATTCCCTCCCCTGTGTTTTATAACTGAAGCACTGACATCCTGATCTCTTCAGCTTCCTCATTCACCTTTTATCTGGACAGCAGGTGAGATACCCAGAGCACAGAATTCATTATTTAACAGGAGGGGTTCTAATTACAGACACCAGAATTGAGTTACTGAGCTTGGTTACTCGGAGCTGCTGCTGGAATCATCTCCTGTGGCAATCCAGGGCTTGGAGGGGCTGGGATTGCCAACTGCTGATCCTTTTACAAGCTCCAGCTACACCCCACTCTCCATCAGGCTTTTCCAGAGGGTTCAGGTGTGCAGGGAATGCTTGGTGAAATTTCTGCTCCCTTCAGCCCCAAACTTGCCTTGCCAGGGGCTGCACTGAAGGACAGGACAGGGATAATTCACAGCAAACAAAGAATAAACTCATCTTGGACTACCAAATCCTCACTGGGCTTGTGCTCATTGGCTGGGACATGCCAGGATTTTAATTCTCTTTTCACAGGGAAACCATGACCCAGGGCTGGAAGGTTTCTCCACCCTCTCACTGAAGAAGCAGAATTTCAAGAGGCAATGGTTTTGCAACAAAACCTTCTCAATCTATTCCCCTGCTGCCTCATCCTGCATCTCAGTGACACCCTGAACAACACACAGCAATTTCCTCAACACAGGCTTGTTTGGGTTTATTTGAGAGTGTGGAGCAGAAAGGGAAATCAGGTAAGAAAATCAGTGTTCCCCTCTTTGGTTCCTAATGCCTACAGCTCTGACAATAAATGGAACTTGTGACAGCCAGTGAGTCAAGGCCTGGAGAGGGGGGAACTCTGACTGTACCTAAATCAATTTTACAGATGATCAGTTAAGAATCAGAGAGTGAGAGCTCTGCTTTCTGTGTGAGAAGAGAACCCAAAAGCTTCCCTCGCTGCTCAGCAACTGGCACACTCTGGTTCCCATCCTGGGGCTGCATCAGCTGCACCTCTCCCATGAACTCTCAAATCCAGCTGTGCTCCTTGGTGTTCTGAATCCAGCTGTGCTCCTTGGTGTTCTCTCACTTTCTGCAGCTGCTTTGTCTCAGGAATTAATTTTAACCTCCAGTTTCACCATAACACAAGGAGCCTCTCTCTGTTCCACTGAGGGAAGTGTTAACAAAGCAAAATGCCACCACAATCTCCCTCAATCCCATGTTTTAGTGAGCACAGAAGAGCCCTGGGAGATGTATTTACCTGCTGGGCAGGGCTGGCAGGGCCTGGTGTCCTCAGCTGAGAGGGAAGCAGGAGTGCAGGGGACACAGAGGGTGCGACTGGGGTTGGGCTGCTGACCTGCTGGACAGTGCTGAGGGGAAAAAACACCAACACACAGCAGGAAAAGGGCTCATTTGGGCCCAAAAACAGTCAGGAAAAACCCTATTACTGCATTCTTTCTTCTCTGCCCTGCACTGCTTCATCTCCATCCTCTGATGACAATTTCTAGATGCAAAAATGGAACCTCAACCTCCAAGTGTGAGTGCTCATCTGGGGGTTTTCGTGGTGGCAGGAAAGCTGAGCTCCAACATTGCCAGAATTCAGATGAGAAGTATTTATTCCTTTTAATAGAGGGATATTTGTGTCAGGGAAAGGTTCTTCCCCAGAGGGTGCTGGGCACTGCACTGGGATTGTTGGGGCAGGAGATGAATTGATGATTCTGGTGGGTCCCAGAGCTCCAGGAGGGGTTGGACACCGCTGCCAGGGATGCTCAGGGTGGGATTTGGGGTGTCTGTGGATGTTCCCTTTGGATCCCAGAGCTCCAGGAGCAGTTGGACACCGCTGCAAGGGATGCTCAGGGTGGGATCTAGAGTGTCCTGTACAGGACCAGGAGTTAAATTGATGATTCTGGTGGGTCCCAGAGCTCCAGGAGGGGTTGGACACCACTGCCAGGGATGCTCAGGGTGGGATTTGGGGTGTCTGTGGATGATCCCTGTGGGTCCCAGAGCTCCAGGAGGGGTTGGACACTGCTCCCAGGGATGCTCAGGGTGGGATTTGGGGTATCAGTGTGCAGCTCACCTGGCAGGCTGAGAGGTTTCCCTGAGCAGTCAGTTCATTGACAGTTCCCAGTGGGCATTTCCTTGGAGCTGCTCGGCCTCCAGGGCAGCTGGATCAAAAATGATGAGGTTATAAAATTAATTTCTTTAATTCCTTTTGAATTCCATCCCCAACTCTGTGTAAATACAGGAACATCCCTCTTGGCTCACTGCTGACAAAAAAAAGTTTCCAGCTAGAGAACCATGGATTTATGTGTTTTGTTGGGTGTTTGTTTTTTGTTTTTGTTATTCCAACCCTCAGAAAATTCAGAATGCCAGATGCCCTGAGTGTTTAACTATTTTTTTTTTTCCAGGGGACTTACTAGAATCCTGCTGGGCACTCCAGGCAGTTTCCAGCTGTGTAATAATAACCCTGCCTGCAGTCTATGAGGCAGTGGCTCTGGCAGTCCAAGCTGCAGTCAGCTGAGAGGGAAGAGACCCCTGAAAGATGAAAAAAAATCAAATAAAATTAAGGTACAATTAACAAATACTCAAGCCTCCAAGCTAGACATCCATTTATTATCACACCATGATGCAGTATCACTGCCTGTTATCACACTCAGCCTGAAGTGCTGATGGCTAAAATGAAGAAAAGTTTCAAATCTGCTCCCTTGAGATTTCTAAGTCAATTTTCTAAGCACAAAATCCTGGGGGAAACCCCAGTTTCAGATGTTTTATCAAACTGAACCATTCACCTCTGGAAAAAGCAGCAGGGAGCCTTTTCCATGCATCTCTCAGCTTTAGGAAAAATTTTGTTTTTTGTGGGCCAGGACGTTGAAAGTCTCAGTTTTTAGGAGAGTGCAAACAGCACAGATGGAAAGAGCCAAGGGATAAAGGAGGTGCTGTGTGTTCTGTAATTCCAGATTTTCAGAATTTCAACCCAGTACTGCTTTTTCTTCTCTACTTCAGCTGCTCAGTAAAGGCAAATTTACCCATCTCTCTTCAAGAAATCTCCTGTGAGAGGAAGAGGACACCTGAAAACTGAACTGAAAAATCAGAACAATCACTGAATTATCTCCCTTTTTGCATTTCTTGTTATCAGATTTAGATTCTGCCATGCCTCTGTCCCAATGAATTACTTTGGTTTTTAAAAGTGAGTTCCAGCACGAGGATTTCAGAGGAATTTCCTCATAAGGAACCAAATCTGGGTGTGCAGGGTGGGGAGGAAAGTTCCAGAATTTTCTCCCTTTGTTTCATACTCAAATAAGCACCTTGGGATTGCTGTTATCACAGCACACTGACATTTTCATGGTTTTTTTTTCTTTGTTTAGAAAATTAAATCTTCTTGGTGAATGCATCCCCCACCTGCTGTCTTCTCTCCTGAATGAATTGTTATAAAGTTTGTGCAGCCACACTTGATGGGCAAAATGAGCTAAAAACTGCCATCTTTAATGCTGTCTAGCTTTGAGAAGGAAACAGCATCAACAATTAAAAATAAAGAACCAAACAAAAACAAAACAAAACAAAAAAAAAACCAAAGAAGAAACAAGCAAAACAAAAAAATTGCCAAACAAAAGAAAAACAAAAGCAAACCAACAAAAAAAGTCCAACAAACAAAAAAACACGTGCACAAAATGACAACAACAAACCAACAAAAAAAAAAAAAAAAGACCAAACAGCAAATTAAAAATAGCAAAACAAATCAAAAGTGAAGTTTGCTTGTACAAAAATCTCCCACTCACCTCTGAGGAAGGTCCTCAGGCTCCAGAACAAAACCAGCCAACTCCAAGGCTGAGCCATGGGAGCTTGTGAGCAGTCCCTAAAAAAGAGAAAAGCTCTGAGTTTCTGATTTAAATGTTTTTTGAGCACCTGGTGGTGGCTCTGTGGAGGCTCAGGGTAACCCAACCCCTTCCAGGTAATCATTTCCAACCCAGCCCAATGAAATGGAAACTGAGCTGCAGAAAGAGGAGATGCACAAAGAGCTGATCCCAGGGGAGCTCCCTGCAGCCCTGCTGAGCCTGAAATGGGAGGAAACGCCTTGAAATGGGAGATAACGAACAGCCTGGAGCATCCACAGGGAAAACTGAGAGTGCACTTGTCACCATCTCACAGATCTGAAGCACTGCAGGTGGAATATTGCAGGTGGAACATTGCAGGTGGAATATTGCAGGTGGAACATTGCAGGTGGAACATTGCAGGTGGAACACTGCAGGTGGAATATTGCAGGTGGAATATTGCAGGTGAAATATTGTAGGTGGAATATTGAAGGTGATATTGCAGGTGGAATACTGCAGGTAAAACACTGCAGGTGAAATATTGCAGGTGGAACACTGCAGGTGGAACATAGCAAATCTGAAGCACTGCAGGTGGAACATTGCAGCTGAAGCACTACAGGTTAAATATTGCATGTGGAACATTGCAGGTTAAATATTGCAGGTGGAATATTGCAGGTGGAATATTGCAGGTTAAATATTGCAGATAGAACACTGCAGGTGGAACATTGCAGGTGAAATATTACAGGTGAAGCATTGCAGGTGGAACATTGCAGATGGAACACTGCACCTGAAATATTGCAGATAGAACACTGCAGGTGGAACATTGCAGGTGGAACACTGCAGGTGAGGCACTCCCTGTTTCCCAGCTGTCTGTTCTGAACTTTGATGTTTTTGCTGCATGCTGAAGGCCCAGATGAGCTCTCACTAAAGCAGGGTTCTCCTTGCAATGTTCACTGTGCACTCATTTTTCCCTTTCTGAGGTAACTCTTCGGTGATGCTGGGCACTGGGGAGGAAGGAGCTCTTCAGAGCTTTGTGGAATCCCAGAGTGGTTTGGGTTGGAAGGGAAATCAAAGATCAGCCATGGGCAGGGACAGCTCCCACTGTCCCAGGCTGCTCCAAATTCCATCCAGCCTGGCCTTGGGCACTGCCAGGGATCCAGGGGCAGCCACAGCTGCTCTGGGAATTCCATCCCATCTCCACTCTCACAGGGAGCAATTTCCTCCCAATATCCCATCTGAACTTCTCCCTTCCAGTCTGAAGCCATTCCCCTTTGTCTGATGAATTCTGACCTTCAGAATTTGGACCAAAACATGACTTGTGCATTATCCTTGACCTGTCCAAGTCCCCTTGTGCACGTGTGGAGAACATTTCCAGGCAGGAGGGAGGAGCAGCTCTGTCCATCACATCATGCCCACACCTCTCTTCCCACCCAGCAAAGCACCAGCTGTTGCACTTTTAAAAATCTTCAATTAAAGTCCTCCAGTGGAACTCAGACGTGTCTTTTCTTCCTATTGTACAGCAATTCCTGAAAATCCCTGCAATTATCTTTTATTGCAGGCAAGAATTGCCAATTAAAACCTAATCAACACAGTGTAAAGGCAGGCACCAGGCCAAGTGCTTCTGATTTTTCTTCTCATTTTCAACCTGCTTGTCCCTTGTACCTCAGAAAGTTCTCAAAAGATGGAAGATGCAATAGGAGGCAGAAGAGATGAGGAAGGGTTTGATTTGCTTTCTCCAGTTTCCAGTTCCCCAATTAGCTCCAGAATACTCAGATTTAAGCAGAGATAGCTCAGGGTCAGATTCCCTGCTGTTGCACTGCAGAGTTGTCAGATCTGTGCAGAGATAACTCCCAGGTCACAGTCCCTCCTGTGGCATGGGGAAGGGGCAGCTCTTTAACTCATTTGAGGGATGAAATGCTGATTTGTCCTTCCTCTGATCAGCCACTGGAGCTCTGGGGGCCCTGACTTGCTGGATGTCCCACCCTTAACTGGGATGGCACCCTGAGAATTCCCAGTTCCCAGCACAAAACAGGTCCTGATCCACTTCATCCACATCCATTCTGAACCTCCCCACTTCCACTGCAGCCAGCAGCAAGGGAAATCTGCCCTGATTGCTTCTCCCCAAGCACAGAATCCAAGCCCTGGGAGGCAGCAGCGACCTGGGACTCCCTCCAGGATTTTGGGATTTGCTTCCCCACAGCAGCAGCATTCATCCCAAATATCCCCAAACCTCCACTTCACACTGAACTTTCTCTTCCTGGCTATAAAGAAAAGCTGCTCTGATTTCACCCTGTTCTGTCTGCAAACAAATGGACACAAATTGAATTATAAATCGACCCACAGGGATGGGAGGGTGGCTCCAGCAAGGAAAATAAATAGGAATGTCTTCTTCTCCGTGCAGGTGTTGGAGGATGAGCAAGGATCAGCACATTCCTCCCTCTGGGACACAAACAGCTCAGTTCCCAGCCCTGACACACTCATCTCTCCTCTTGATATTGCTCCTGACTGTGTCTGGAAAGCTCTGACTTGTCCTCAACTCTTTGGTCAATCCTAAAGGAACCAGGCAGCCCTGAAATATTTGGAGTCCTTCACCATTTTTCTTGGTTTGATGCCTCCAAAAACTCATTCTGTTCAGCTCAGTGGCACCTTCCAGGTGTGGAGGCAGAAATTCCTCAGAGCAGGAATTTGGGGTGTGAACACCCTGGGAGGGACAGGAGTGACCTGGGACCTCGCAGGGAGCTCCCATCACTCAGCCTGAAATTGGTTTCCATTCCCACACAGGCAATTTTCCTCAGCCATCAAACCTGATAAAATATCCCTTTCCTAAATGAAAAATATGCAAATGCCCCAAATTGCACATCCCATTTCACCCACAGCCAGTGTGGAGGTGAAAAGGGGAAGTGGGGAAAGGACAGAGAGAACTCAAAACTGGCTGGGAATTATTGGGAATTATTTCATTGCTTATTTGTACAGATAGAAATTTCAGTAGCACCAACAGCTCACTGGGGTTTCAGAAAAAAAAAAGGAAAAAATCTGTGATTTGGATGCATGAAGGACATTTCAACTTCAAGCCACCCCCTTGTTTGATAAAAGGACAGGAATGGCAGAGATGGGTGAGGGTGGAGCCTCCCCTCTGCTTCCCTCTCCCTTTTCCTCCTTTTTTCATTCTTTTTATTACCCAGACAGATTTCTGATTAATATATTAAAATTCCCCTTTTAAGGCTGCAAACTTGGCACCCCAAACCTGGCACCCCAAACCTGGAACCTCAAACCTGGAACCACAAACCAGGCACTTATTCCCCATTTCCTATTTACATCCCAGAATATTCTGTGATTGCTGTTAGCAATAAACCAAATTTATGGGATGGAACCCCCATCCCCAGCTCCAAATAAAGCAACATTCCCAAACTCTGTAAAAGCCAAAAAAAACCCCTTAAAATTTGTTGCAGAACTGTAGCATGAAAATGGGGGAATTATTTTGGCTTGGCTTTTATTTCCAAACAATAAAATCTTGCTCATGTGGAAAACTGGAACAGAAGAATAAGTGAAACACCCCCAAACTGACCCTTGAGAAGTTCTTCAGCCTGAATTATAAAAAAAAAAAAAAAGGAATTAGACCTACACAATAATTCTACCTCCATCACTGGAGATATTTGCATGCTCCAGTGCCCAGATGGATTCAACCCATGGGGAGGGAAAAATGGGCAAAATAAACAGCAGGGGTGTGAAAAAGCATGGATCCATTTCTTCCAAATCCATCAGGCATCTGTAATTACAGAGGTTTTATGCACTGGTGAAGGAATATTTCAGCTGTAAGGAAGGAATTTTACCTGGGTGTGTTTTCTCATAGCCTGGCTCCAGTGGGCTGCATTTTAAACAGAAATAATGAAAATAAATGGAAATAAATCTGGAAACACCACCCTGGAAAATAGATATGGGTTAAGTCTGTAAATTCTTCTCCTCTGTATGGGACTAGAAACAAATAGAGGAGAAGAAAATCCAGGAAAATGTGGCCACTTTGTGGGAATATCCAAGAATGGAGTAGGGATGGAGCAGGAACACCAGAGTAAAAATATGACAGGCAGGGTGTTGCTTCTCCTCCCAGCAGAGGGTTGGAACCCCAGGAAGGTCTGAAGTCTCTAAATACCAACAGGAACTTTGATGCTGTACCTTTGATTTAATCACAGAATCCTTCAGCTTAGAAAAGACCTCACAGAGCATCGAGTCCAACCTCAAAACACAAAAAACCTCACAACACCCAAGGACTGGAGTGCAGATAACCCAGCCCTTTCTATGGATTGATAAATTAGCACACAGTGCAGAAAAATCACAAGTTTCAAGGCTCCACCCAGCACCAGATCTGCTTTTGAGAGACCCTGCTCTGCATTTTATTGGCAAACCAAACTGCTGCCACAGCAGAAAAGCAGAGGGAGCTGCTGACTCCAACAAAATTGCACTTTAATTTCAAAGTGCCCCCCGCCACTGACATTATTTATTTGCCTCATTTCTTAATTAATAAAAACACAGGAGTAGGTAACAAAACAAAAGCATCAGCATAACCAGCCCAGATATTTAAATATAGCTTTGAGTGTGGCACTGACCCTTCAAAAACGCCTCTTCTTGCAGGGGACACAAAAGTTAAAGAAACAAAAATTAAAAAATTTAAAGCCTTGCCCATCCTCTCAAAACCAGGATCAATTCTGTCAGCCAGCAGCAGCACAAGAAACTCTTTTTAAGCCCTGCCAAGGCCTTGCAGAAGATTTTAGCAGGGAAATTGGTCTGTGGCAGGAGTCTCCAAGGCCAAGCTGGCAGCTTAAGAGGCAGAGTCTAGAAAGAGGAAAAAGCCTGAAGTGAGTGCCAGCAATGGAATATGAAATGATTGAAAGGAGTGCTGGACAAGAGGAAAAAAAGGCTTTCAAAACATCAGGCTGGTAATTTATCAAAAGCTGCAAGTGTTGTATTGAGGGAGCTCACACAACCCATCACAGGCACTAATGATTGCTCCCTCCCTTCATCCCCAAGTCCTGATGTTTCAAACAAAGGGATGTTCCAGGGGGATGCTCAGAGCAGATGAAAGCAGTGAGAGGCTCTGACAGGACAGGAGACATAAAACCAGCGTGTCCATCCAGGAGGAAAAACTTCAGGCTAGCTGCATCCCACCAGGAATTCATTTGAAAGCTGAAAATATTAAAAATTCTCACAATGTCTAGCTGCAACTAAAGGGCATTTATTAAAAGTGAATTCCTGTCAGGAATCACTGTCTTTATAAGCCAATGTGATCCTGATTTCAGGGGGTTGTGGCTTGGACTCAGCCCTGAACAAAGCTGCTTGGATGTTTATTTACCCCTGGAAATTTTATAGAGCCAGCATTGTGCAAGCACACTGAATTAGAGGTGCCTTGCATCCTCTAGAATTGTGGAGGAAAATGAGCAGGGAAAAAAATAAAAAAGTAAAATCCACATTCCTGATTTATTCTCCACAGCTTACCCAAAAATCATTATTTCTCATTTCCAAGCTGAAACACTTGAGCAGCCTCTTTATCTCACTTTTACCTGCTCCAAGAGTGTCAGGAAGCTTTAGCAATTATGAAAAAAAAGCACTTGAAACCCTGAAGATTGGCCCAGTCGTGCTGACTCCATTCTTCCCAGCATCTCTCAGATCCCTTTTTCCCCTCCAATATCTCCTGGCAGTTGAATTTCTGCAGCTCACCTTTATTTCCAGGAGAAATTTTAACACAGGCACCAGGGCTGCATCCAGGGAACTGAGGAGATGAAACTTCTTCCCTGGCTGTAGAGAAATCTCTAAAGCCATTGTTAAAATCCCCTATTCCTTGGAACAAAGGCCATGCTCCACATAATGGGGTTTTTTCTGTGCTGGTGAGTCACTGTCGCTCAGCAAGCAGCACTAAAAAGTTCATTTAAGCTGTGCCTGAAAGTTCATTTAAGTTGTTTTTTTTTTTTTCCCCTCAAAGATCCACTTTGTAGGCTTTAAAAAAAGGAAGGAATTTAAACAGGGGACACATCTCTGAGTGGCAGCACTTCTAATGGAGAAAGATCTGGAAAATTCTGACAAGTGAGACATGACCAAAAAAAATATCTCAGTTTCTGAACTCTGGTGCTTCTCACTGAACATTTCTTACTTTTTCTTTTCTTTTTTCAAGATCAGAGGCAGGGCCCAGCATTTCAGCAGATTCTCAGAGCTGTTTATTGGAATTATTTAGAAACTCTCTCCTGTCACCCAGTGTATTCCCCACAGAAAATCCTCCTGAGTCAGGGCACCAAATGTGTTTAACACCTGGGATACTGAGGCAGATCTGATGTAAATACATGAAGGAAAAGCTTTTTGGGAGCTTCTATTCTGTGCTAACCCAGGTGCTCACCCAACCCTTTGTGTAGCTGCAATACCCTGGGAAATAAAACAAATTTCCTACTGGTTTGACTGGATTTGGCTTAAACAGAGAAAAGCAACGTGGGTTTGAGTGCCCAATTCCCTTCCAGAAGTGGCAGTGCCTTAGGATGCAGGTTAAAAGCTTTTCCAGACCCTCCTTGCCTGAGGCCAAGAAGAATTTAAAGCACAGCAAGGACCAGAGCCCCAGAATTCCCAAATTTAAGATCCTCCTGCTCCACCTGAACAAAACATTTTCTGCAAGCACCCAGTTCAAGCTGCTGCTTCACCACAGAACCTGAGATTCAAGCAGATATTTCCCCATTAACTCCTTCAGGAAAAGCTATTTCCATCCAGCCAGGAAGTTTGGAAGGACTGTTGGTTATTCCCATCCAACCTATAAATTTGGATGGATTGTTGGTTATTCCCACCCAGGCAGTAAATTGGGATGGATTGTTGGTTATTCCTATCCAACCTGTACATTTTGGTTATTCCCATCCAGATCCAGCCAGGAATTTTGGATGGATTGTTGATTATTCCCATCCAGCCTGTAAATTTGGATGGATTGTTGGTTATTCCCATCCAGCTTGTACATTTTGGTTATTCCCATCCAGCCAGGATATTCCCATCCAGCTAGGAAGTTTGGATGAATTGTTGGTTATTCCCACCCAACCTATAAATTTGGATGGATTTTTGGTTATTCCCATCCAGCAATCCTGGGAATAGCCCCAAAGTGGCCACTCCCAGTGAAGATTTCATCCACACAAACGCTGCATTTCAGATCCTTGTCCATGTGCTCAGTGCAAATTATAAAGAAAACCATGCAGCCCCAGGTTCAAACACTCTGCAGGATAAGTGAACTTGGTTTTAAACATAACTGAACTTGGTTTTAAACATCTGGACTCTGGCTTACCCCCTGATCTGCAAGGGACTGATAAATCCTCCCATTCCCCCCTCTGGATGCTCTCCCATTTCCCTCCTTCCCCACACACTCAAGCTGCAGATGTCCCCCAAAAAAATACTGCTTAATCGATTTTTAATCAGCAGCCAAATGTCCTGTAGATCTTCATTTGGGTCAGGCCATCCCAGCTCTTGTTTACAGGACAGATTTGTCCCCACACCTGGAGATAACTCCTTTATTCTTTTCCAAGGCTTGGCTTGTGAAGCAGCCCAGGGTGGCTTGTTTTTTCTTTTTTTTTTCTTTTTTTTTTTAATCCTTGTTTAGCCTAGCATGAAATTGTTTTCCAGGTAGAGATTAATTCTGCAGCAGCTTCTCCCCTTGTTGTGCAATGTGAAGCAGGGTGTCCCCTTATCAGCAGTGTCACAACAGCTGTGGCACACGAGCCCTGTGGCACCTCCTGTCCCTGCAGGTGCCAGCTCTGAGGCAGAGCTTTCACTTCTCTGAGCAGAACAGACAGCTCCTCACGTACAGGGATGTTGGCAGCTCCCTGCCTGCTCCAGACTAAAGGTTTTGCTGCAAAAAAGCCTTTTTGATTTTGTTGTTTGTCATTCAGGTTTGCTGGACAGGAGCTGCTTCTCACTAATCTGCTCTCTCTCCACTCTGAACTGGAACTGGTTTGGTTTTTTTCTCTTTTTCCTTAGAAAAACAGAACCAGGCACCTTTTAGAACAACACATCTCTTTTAGCAGGAGAACTAAACGTGGGGATTTTTATAAAGTGAAGGATCTGTGTTTAATTTTGTGCCTCTCAGTGCTGGGGCAGTGTTTAACCCCAAACCAAAATTAGTTCCCTTGTTCTACTGCAATTCCAATTTATAAATTTCCCCCACACTTGTTTTTCTTTGTCTCCACTCCTCATTTATCTTCATTTATCTTCATTCAGCTCCTTCTTCTTTACAGTTCTGCCATGCCTGTCTGTTCCCTTTTCCCCTGATCCTTGCTCCTTCCAGCCACCATCACTTCACTCTCATTTTCCTACAACTGGAACAATTTAAGGATGTATTTTTTCTGACTGGAGAAGGACTTTACAGGAAGCCTGTCTCCCTCCTAGGAGATCACACAGCCAGCTTTTAATTTGTTGATCATAATTTCTGCTGGACAAAGGCAGCAATGAATTTATTTCACTTCAAGGTCACTTGGAGCTGTTTTTACCCAATGAAATTTTGTTTAACACTTTGCAATTCTATTCTGGGCCAGGAATCCAATTTTACTCATTCTTCATCACGAGCAAGAATGGCAGGATTGAGCACTTAAAGTCTTCTACATTAAGATATTTTTCATCAAAATAAGCCCAAAAGTTACAGATGTGACTTCTCCTCACCTTGGCCTTAAGTTCTCTGGAAATCTGAGCCCTGCAAGACTTACAAGTGTTACAATTCTGCACAGAGCCAAGCTCTTAGGGGAAGAAATGTCAGTCCCTAATAGCTGAGCTCACTTCAAATCATCCAACTTGCCTGGAAAGACTGTTTGACCAATTTCCAAGAATACCAATCACATGTTAGATTCTCTTACTGGAAATTCAAGGAAGAGAAAAGAGATTGCTTGGTGAAATGTCACCAAGTGAAAAGCATTTGGTAAGGAGAAAATGGACTGAAACTTGTTTTCTCTTGATATTTATCCTTTTTGTCTACATCTGAAAAAATGTCAATTCCATTTTAAAATCAAAGCACTTTGTATTTATGTTTTTTGTACTGTTTTCCATGAAGATATTCACAAAGAATTTTCTGTGAAAACGATGGTTTTCATTTCCATTGTTCTCCTGTCCCTGTTGCAACAGCAAAGAGACAATTTCAAAGCCAGCTCTAAACAGGATTTGCATTCAGAGCATTTATTGCTTTAATTATTGTTTGCATGTGGAATTTGGGACAGCAGCCCTCCTAGGGGCCAGCTGCACTCACAGCTGAGCAGCTGCCTGGGGAGGAGGCCCAGGGGTCTCTCCTCAGCTCATTCCACAGAAATTCCCTCCCAAAATCAGGTCTGGGACCCAGGATGCAGTGGATGTGTCCATCCTCCACCACGAGGGATCCAAACCCAAATTTAACAGGGAAAGATGGGATTGTACAGACAAAACCAAATTTAACAGGGCAGGATGGGATTGTACAGATAAAACCAAATTTAACAGGGAAAGATGGGATTGTACAGATAAACCCAAATTTAACAGGGAAGGATGGGATTGTACAGATAAATCCAAATTTAACAGGGCAGGATGGGATTGTACAGATAAAACCAAATTTAACAGGGCAGGATGGGATTGTACAGATAAACCCAAATTTAACAGGGAAGGATGGGATTGCACAGATAAAACCAAATTTAACAGGGAAGGATGGGATTGTACAAATAAAACCAAATTTAACAGGGCAGGATGGGATTGTACAGATAAAACCAAGGCTCAGCTGGGCTGGATGACACAGAAAGGTTCCTTTAGCAGCAGCTGGAGAATTTTGCAGTATGATTTTTGTGAAGATTTGCCTCCTCACCCCTTGGCTTCATGTTCCATCCTCATTCAAGAGAGCAAAACTTGCCCACACTCATGAAGATCAGGCACCATCCCTTAGAGCCTTCCCATTGCTCAAACCTTCTCAAATAATTCAGAGATTTCACATCCTGAGACCAGAGCCAAAATGCTTTGCACCACCAGCAGCTGCTGTGGCTTTTGTTGTGGAACCAACCTGAGTTTCCCCTGTGTGATCCTTGGATTACAGCTGGCATTTCACAGCCCCAGCTGGAGCAAGGAAAACACACCCAGGAGCACAGGTCTGCCACCAGCACCATCAGCTCACTGCAGCAGCAGTTGATACTTGGAGGAAAAGATGCCCAAAAAGTGAAAGTGGCTTAAAACAAACAGAAAATCAGATGATTTTTGCAGCAATTCATTCCCCCAAAAACTGTATTAGCTGTGCCATTAGCATGGTAAAATCTGAAGTGGATGAAATGTTGATGCTTGAACGAGTGGGAAGTGTTTTCCCAGTGCTGTCCTGGTCCTTGGCCGAGCTGCCAGAGCAATCCCAGCTCTCATTTTCATACTCTGCCTCCTTTTTGACACTGCAATCATGGCAAGGTCAGGGCTGGAGACCCTGCAGGAAATGGAACTGCAGCTTAATTTTCAGCTCAGAGAGACAAAGCAGAAATCAGCGGTTTGAGAGCTGGGGCTGGGAAATCTTGGCAGGGAAAGGACCTGGAGAGAGCAAGGCACATTCATGAGGAGTGCAAGAGAATCATTCTCCAAGCAGGAGGTTTCATTTTCTTCTCCATTCTGGGCTTTCATTTCCTCCCTCAATCTCTGCTTTTGAGCACCACCAGCTCCAGAGCCATTTCTGCCCCAAGTGAGCTCAGAACAGGGAAATCACAGCTCCAAACTGGGAGCAATGCAAGCTCAGGAGAAAGGTGCTTTATTTTTGGGATGGCACAGCAGGTGTGGAAACCCATCTGGCTTTAAGACAATGAGAACCAATATTAATCATCAAAAGAACACAGTGGTTGGGGAAAGAGCAGCAGCAAGGGAATTCAAATTCTGCTTTTGGGCAATGCTCTGCATTTTAGCTGGTACAGAATAAAACAGTGAGACTTTAGGAAATTTAACCTTGCAGTTCTTCTTTAAGGGGAGAATTCAAGGTATTGATGGATTCTTGCCCTCCCTGGGTGTGAAGGCACAGAAAAAATCCCAGCTCAACTCCAAGTGCCAACACTGCAACACCTGCACAGCTGCACTTCAGTGCTGAGCTCACTCCAAAAATCCTGGAGGGAGAGAGAATGAGAATATCCCTAAAATTCCACTCCCTCATGCAGACCCAGAGCAGTCCATGGGCTCAATAATGTGATTTACAGGACAGAAAGAGGGGACAATATCAGGCCAGCCTGGCTGGGGAGGGGCAATCAGAATTATTGAATCAGAATTTCCCTCCCAGTCCCTCAAACTTCTCCATGTGGCAGCCAGGAGTGCAACCCCCCTCTGGGCTCTCAGCACCATTATTTCAGAATAAATCCTTGCTCAGGATGCCTCTGGATCAGGCTCCAGGCAGGAATTTCCCCTCCAAAGCCAAGGAAAACTGTAAATAAAGATCTGTCCTGAAGGAGGCTTTTCTCACCACTGCTGGAAAAACCCCATTTTCTGATGAATGAATGGTTTTGTACAGCAAGGCAGAAACACAAGTGAGAAAATACAAGCACCCAGAGCAAAGTTGAAATTTAAACAGATTCCAAAACCATCTAGAAATGAGCCAGTAACCAGCCAAGAGAGACTGAAGGAGGGGAAACAAATATAATCCCCAAAACAAAGCATTACAATAATCAATTCTAAGCACTCTGCTTTGCTAGCATTTATTCAGGCCATTATTTCTGAGATATTGTGTCAGCAGAGGAAAAGCAAGCTGGGGTCTGATATTTATCCACAAATACTTGCTCTGTGCAAATGCTTATTTGTATGTTGTTGGGTTGTTTTATTCCAAATAAACACCGTGGTAGAGGCAGCTGCAGGACTATAACAAAATAAAATTAAAATAAAATAAAATAAAATAAAATAAAATAAAATAATAAATAAAAATAAAATAATCAGTCTCACATGAAATGGATGGAAGAGAAACAAAACCTGGATTACAAAAACTCCTGTTCCTACCAAGCCTTTCCAAGCATTCAGAAATTAAGAGGTGTCACACATGAAGCTGCTGCTGGCTCACATGTGGAACAATTAAAATGATTTTTTGTTCCCTTCTTTCACCTCTGCAAGGCAGAGCTGCACTCTGAAGGGATCAGCTGACATTCAACATCTCTGCTAAACTCAAGAGCAAAAAAGGATATTGGGCAAATAAACCATGCAGGAAACAGCACTTTTGGAGCTGAGACACAAAGGTTCAGCCTTGCCACAACCACTCAGTGTCAAAGGAGTCACAGGAGAAGCCAATTATCCCCAAAATGGTAGCAGGGGATCTCATCCCTTATATAAACAAGTAGGGAAATAATTTCTCACGATGGAAACAGAAAGCAAAGGAACTGTTAAGAGTTGCAGCTGTACAGCTCTGGCTGTGCAGCACAGAAGTGTCAGGTGCTCAGGAACAATCCTGAAACTGTTAATTACCCAGTTCTCTGAGCTGGAGAAAATTATCACTGCTGAAGAAAAGAAAACAAAGCAAAAACCACTCAAGTGTTTTTCCTGCCACTGGACAAAAATTAGGGCACATGAAGAGAGAGCACTTGAGCTTCCAATGGTCAATTCATGAATCCACTGTAAAATTAACATTTTACCTTTTACATTTCAACTCCCAAAGTTTTGTTCTGCAGGAAAATCCGCTCCTCCAGCCCCTCAGGAAGGCTCCAGATCCGTGGAATTAAAGGAAAATAAAGAGTTGTCTTCTTCAAGGTGTTGGCAGCACCATTAGAACTCAACTCCTGCTGCATAATTTTAAATGTCTGGAATTGAGAGCAAAATGAAGATTCCACAGAGTCTACATTTTATAGATCATCCTGAAGCCATGGGGGGAAGTTTTTGGGATATTTTTAAGGGAATTCCAACTTCTTTCCCCTGGCAGTGCCTGGTGTTTTCCTCCAACCTGCAAGGAGCTCAGTTGGAAACTTGACCCTTTTTAACCTGAGCTTTAATTCCACCCCAAAGCTGTTTGACCTCCCTGAGCAGAAATAAAGAAGAAATAATGAACAAATAAACAGAATATCCGCTCTGAACTATTCCTATCAGAGCAGAAACAACCCAATATTGTGACACAATTTTGAAATGCAAAAAAACAACAGGTGAGGTTTAGCCAATAACCTGCTGAGTTATTTCCCTTTTTTCTCATTGCAGGGGGAGGAAACAAGGGGCTGGAAAAGGAAGGGAAGGGAGAACAGGTTCTCATCTGAGGGATGCTGAGCAGAGGATCCCTCCTGCATCCCCCTGTGCTGCTACAGCTGCAAGGGAGGCTGCCCAGGTCTCAGCAGTAAAAATTTCAGGAAATCTTTGCCCTCCCACCTCCATCCCCACCCTCCCTGCTGATCTCAACACCCTCCTTGCTCGAGCTCATAATGAAAAGTGAGCACAAATTTCATCTCTTCACACTTACCATGGCATATCCCCACATTAATTTCCTGTTTAATCAATTATAATACTCCTCACAAAAGCCTTTTTTTAACTCAGGGAAATGCATAAAGCCAGAAAGATGTCACCCAACAGTTTGAGCCATACATTTGGCAGGTTCAATTCTTCAAGAACTGCTTGGGGAGAATGGAAGTGATGCTTCAGTCTTAATCAGAAAAGAGACACAAAATGCACATTGTGTGGAGATTTAACAGCAGTTGTGAGGAATCACAGGCATGAGGCATTTCCAGGGTGATGTTCAAGCTGAAAATAACTTTTTATTTCAAGGCAAATACAAGTTCAGAGCAGTTCTGAAAATCTCCCCTCACCTCCTCGCTCTGATTTTTAAGCACAGATCCCTCCTGTTGAATTTTCAGATTGACCCTCACCCAACTACAGCACTCATGAGTTAAGATAGGAGTAATTTCAGACTTTTACCAGCTGGAAATAATTCTGAGCACGGGAGGGGCATTCTTGGACACCTCACAATGAGCATCTGCAGAACGCTGTTTGGAAGTGATAAATTGGGATGTGCTGCTCATGAATAATGCAGCTTCAGCACCAAATGAAATAAATCCAAGTCCTTGGGCATTTCAGCAAACACTTTTGTGCTTTAAAGAAAGAGAAAGAGAAGAGATATGTGAAAAAGAGATTCAGAAACAGCTCCTGAGCTGCCACTGGAGGCTTTTTAGCCAACTCCTCAGCTGGGCTGATGAGGATCCCAGAAACTTCACTGGCACCAATTTCCCAGCTCATTTTGGAGCCATTCAGCTAAACTCTCAGTCTCAGGAGTTTTACCAGCTACTAATCTGTGTTCTCACATATTTCCAGGGTACCTAATGACACCAGGGAAGATAATTGCATGTGTGAAGGGTACAGAACATAGCATCTGAATTCTGCAGTGATAATATAAATAACAGCTCTAACTGCTTTACCAGGATAAATTAAAACATTCTCCAGACCTTTATTTAGTGTGATTTCAGAGTGGAAATCCTCTGTAAAATGTGCACTCCACATGATCTCAAATACTCAAACACTCAATAAGTGTTTTCTTCTTCAGAGAATTTTGTCCAAGTGCTTTAGGCACCTGCAGCACTTCTGAAAACTCAGCACGAAGAGCATTTAGAGCACGTCCTGAAGGCATTTCCAGAAGGCACACAGAATGGGAATTACCTGCTTTTTCTGAGCTCAAACTCCAGAGCAGCGTGGGGCTGTAGGAGGTGAAACACAATGGCTGTGCAATTAGAGAGGTTTCTAATGAAAAGTTCCTCGCTGTGGTTATTCCAGGTTTGATCACTCCTTTTTTTGCACACACAGGAAACAGGATCCATTTAAAGCATCACACCCATCACGTTCATTATCAGCACCAGGAAAAGCTGCAATCCTCGGAGGGATGCCTGCAATGCTTCCCCCCACATTTCATTTTGATTTATCACACTTAATATTCAGCCCAGATGATAATTTCAGGAACTCTCCCCCAATTAATAACATGGAGATTTATGCACTTCTCTCGTTTGCATACTTAATTTCCCCCACAGTTTGTCTGCTTTACTATAATTCCTCTGATGTTTACTTTGTCTTGATAATGTTGCAAGGTTAAAAAGGAACTATCACTTGAGCATTCATTATTAATTTCTCCTAAGTATCTCCAATTAATTTCCTGAATAGATTGGTGCTTTATGACATTTGTTATTGATTGTTTGGAAGCAAACTTCTAATTACCAATGGAATTTTCCTAGGTCAAAACTTGGAATATTTTTCTGCTAAGCACAGCAGGCTTAAAGAGGCAGAAGTTCTTTCAGAGTCACAGCTGAATGATGAAACAGCCCCCAAATCCTCTGTTTTTTCAGCTGTATTTCAATTGACAGGCACAAATACAAATAAAGACAGATCCCTTTTGGCAAAGACAAACAAATTCTTCAGGTGTAGATTCATCAACAAAGCAGGATCTGAGTTACAGCAATTCTGTGGCAGAAACACAAACTCACCACAAAAAAAAAAAAAAAAATCAGGTAAACAAGAGACAGAGAGAAAACTTAAAAGCCAAAGTGATTTCTTGTCCAACAGCCAAAGTCAAGGGAGAAAGAGACCAAAAATGCTGCCCAAGAATTGAAGATTCTGAATTTCAGCACCAGTATCTTCCTTTTCTTCCTCACAAGAGCAATACCTGGGTGCTGGCAGGCAAAAGGAAGGCCACTGTGGATTATTTGTGTTTTTTCAATCACCCTTTTGTTTGAATGCTTGATAAAGAATTTAGCTCTGTGCTCCAAAAGCAGCAAAAATCTAAATCAAGGATATAAACACACCCAGCTCCTTCTGCTCAGCTCATATCTAGACAAAACAAGCTCAGATCAGGTGTTTTTTAAAGTCCCAGAGGAGAACCCTTCTGAAATAATTCCATCTCTCTTTGGCCATTAAATCCTGCCCCTCAGATGAAGTGTGAGCATCTCTGTCCACTCCATTTTTCTGATGGGAAGTGGATATGGGAAATAAGGATCCCAAAGCCCTTCAGAGCTCTTAATCCAGGCAACACAAAACTCTCTGTGGAAACACCATCCTTTGGGTTTGTGTGTCTCTCCTTGTTAGAAAACAAGGAATAAAATGAAATGAAGTTGTTCTCATCCCTGTATCAGTCAGGAGCAAAAATCTCCAAGGTTTTCCTCAGCCCCCTTTGCTTTCCTGCCCCTTCTGCTGCACAAACCAAGTCAGGCAACACAATACAGGCTGTGATCAAAGGTATCTGTTCTATCACCATCTGTTGAGAGTGGGGGCAGTGATCCTGATCTCTGCAGGAGATATTCTGCTAATGGGCATCCATTGAAACCAGGCAGGGCAGTGTTCTTTATCTCCATGGGATATCTCCTGTTCATGGCCATGTTTATAAACCAGCTGGGGCAGTGTTCTTTATCTTTTCACAACCCATCCTTCCTCCAGCCAGTCATTTTCTGCTCATGGCCATTGAGTCCCACTGTGGGACTGATAAAATTACTGCATCCCATTGGGAGTTGCTCCAGCCAGGGGGAAGAGCCCAACATTTCTTACCAAGATAAAAACAGAGGTTTTGGGACACTGAGGGAGTAAAATGAGATGAAGTTGTTCTCATCCCTGTGTCAGTCACGAGCTAAAATCTTCAAGGTTTTCCTCAGCCCCCTTTGTTTTCCTGCCCCTTTTGCTGCACAAACCACATCAGGTAATGTTTGCCTCCTGAAATCCTCATTGAGCCAGAGAACTCCGTGATTGGCAGTGCCAGGAAAGGATGGAGATGGAAAAGGAGATGCAAGTGTGGGAACCTGCTCAGTCCAACTGGAAAAGAGCTCATTGAGCAGAAATCGTTGGGAGAAATAAACCCTGTCAGAGGCAGGAGTCAAACAGTAAATAAGCCTCACCCAACTGCAATGTGGAGCTGATCAAAACCATTCCTCACTGTAATGTGCAGTTTAAGCACTTAGGAAAATTGCCAGGAGGTGTCAAAACAGCCAAAACGAGTCTGAAAATAAAATTGCACTTAAATAAATCCCCCTCAGGTTCACTAACTACCACAAAGCTGTGCTGTACTGAGGGCAAAGATGATTTTTCCTTTTCCATGCATGAGCTGCCTTCCTCTGTACCCCTTAACCCAAAATTCCAGCCTTAATTTTGTGATAATTGGCATCTTGGTACCTTTGCACTTAATCATCCTTCCAAACATCAGGAAGAATAAAGATAGGTGTGTTTTGGGCTTTTTTAATTGCTACTTGTCTACATATAAACACACATACCCCCTCAAATATTCTTGTTTCTCATCATTTCATTGGAAAAGCTGGGGCTGAACACTGCAGAGAACATCAAAGCTTTTCTGGGAAATCTGAGAACTGAACTCCAGAGTTACTAAATCAGAAGAAGTCTGTTGGTTTCCCACTCCTCCTCCCCTGTTATTCCCTCCTTTCCATTTCCTTACTCCCTGGAGCAGGTGCACAGCCCCACCCTGGTTATTTCCCCTCAATATTGATTCATATTAATACTATTAATAATGCAATAATTAATATTTCACAGCCAACCTTCTCTCCAAAGCACTGTTCCACTTGCAGGTGGGCTTTCAGGGGCAGCACTATCAGCACTGCCAAAATTCCTTTTCCATGCCCCAGCCCTGCCTGAGCCCTCCTGAGCTCAGCCTTACCCCAAATCACTGCCTTGAGTGGGGAATTAAAAAGCTCTTGTTCCTCCAGAAAGTCCTGCTGGCCACACAGGGCAATAATCTGCATTTCAGCACCTGCAGCCCCTGTTGCCTCCCCTGCTCTCTGCTCTGGAGGTTACAGCCCTCAAACTCAGTAAAAACTTCTTTTTTTCCTGTCTGTAACCCCCCAATGACACAAAAAAAAACGCATTCCCAACTGTCACTACCCAGATATGGCCATAAATACACAACAGACGTGGCTAAAAACTTGTGTTTAATACAAGACTGAGCAGCCCTGCTGTGGAGATGTGCACAGGGGACACTTCTGGTCCCCAGCCACAGCATCATCCTCCAGCAGACACAGCAAGAGAGGCCAAAGAGCACAGAAACCCTTCCCCAGCTCGGGCACCACCTTCTCACTTCATGTCTGTAATGCCATTTTTACCTCTGCAGTGGGAAGTCCCACTCTGGAATCCTGCTTCACAAGTGAAGCTAGGTGATGCTTGCAAAGATTTTTTTTAGATTTCTACATGAAACAAGAGTTCTCAGCATCACTGCTGAATTGTAAACACAGGCTACAAGACAACAAGTGCCAGAAAACTTGTAGGGGCTCAACAGCTGTGGTTGGAAAAGCCCCTCAAGGGCATGAGAGCTGCTTTTATCTGTTCCTCCTGATGTTGTGCTAATGGCATCCAAAGCAGGAGTGAGATTAAATATTAAATATTAAATCACCCTCTGCATGTCAATTTGTTTCAGATAGAGCTGGTGAATAGCAGTGAACACCAGAGCAGTTTAAGGAGTCCAGAAGAAGCTCCTGGCTGCAGCCTGTCCTTGTCACTGCAGGATGCAGGATTCTCTGCTTTGCAAGCCCATGGAATATTCTCCCTTGTTCACAGACTGAAGATTCATCCTCACAAGTCAGAAATGCTGATGGGGCTTTCCCCAGGAGGTCAGGGTGTCCCCTCCAGGGTCTGAGCACAGCCTGCAGAGCAAGATAATCCCTCTCTTATCCCCCCTTGGAGAATGCTCCTCCTTGTCCCTGTCTCTCTGATGCCTTAAGTTTGAGCTTTCATATTTTCCATTTTCTGCCCTGCATTAGGATATAACTCTGAACTCCACACAAAGTGTTCCAGGTTCTCCTCCCAGCTCAGGCACACAGAACAATCCTTTTCCAGACCCAGAACCAGGACACTGCTGCAGCTCCAGCCCCAAAAAGTGCAAACAGGGAATTGAGGAGAGAATCTGGGAGGGTGGGACTGCAGAGCCTGGAGCTGGAATTGGACAATGAACCCCAAGATGGGAATGGAACAGAACTGATAAAAGTGTGAAACTCCTGACTCTGGGTCCATCCTGGGCAGAACCATGGCCCAAGGTGAATTTGAAAGGCTTTTAATAAATCCCTGCTTTATTCCTTTACCTCTCAGGCATCCCCTCCCCAGCTCTGTTAATAAATCATGGAGTGAGGAGAGTTTTGTTTTCTGTGCAGGGAAGGGGAGGGAGCTCCTGTTAGCTCAGCACAGCTCAGCACAGCTCTCCTGGAGCCTCTTCCTCCTCAGGAAACGCTTCCCATCCTCAGCCCAGGGCAAAACTGGTCCCACAGCAGGGATCAGTCATCATCCTCATCATCCTCATCACTGGAGCCAAACAGGAGCAGAGGCAGCAGCCTTGGGTTAGAATTCCCTGCTCCCTATTGCCAAGGAATTTCCAACCCACAAGAAATGAGCCAAATTCTCCTACAAACCTCACCAGCAGAGCTTTGTCCTGCCTGTTGCTGCCACTCTGTCAGTGTTTCTGCTTGGTAGGTTTTACAAATCCACCACCCAATCTCCAATTTCATGTGCACTTCTACACCCAGAAACCCCATTTAATTAAACAGCTGCCAGGTATTTAAATCCTTAAGTTTTGGTTTGTCAGGGAGTTCATTCTATAGGAGGCTGCTGTGATTGAGGTCAAAAATTCTGCTCAACTGCACTGAGTCTCTACCCCAAATTCTGGGCATTTTAGGTTGCTAGAAAATAGAACCCTCTGCAAAAAAAAGTCTCTCTCCAAAAAAATTAACTGTGTTTTTATGCCACTACCTAGAATTTAAAGCTATTTCTCCATTAATATTCATCCCAAAACCCCCTAAAAGTAAACTGCATATAAGCTTCACACATTGTAAACAAGTTTTACACCCCAAAATACTGAGTACAAGCTACTCTGCATTTTATTTCACAAAGAAATCAACCAAAATACGACCTCTCCACACTGCTGAGAGCCATTCCCATAAAAGTCTTGGAACATTTTCCAAGCCCTTCTTCTTAATGAGGCTCACAGCAGCACCACAGGAATTTAACTTGGGAGAGAGCAGGGAGGCAGGATGCACTCACAGGAGCTGGAACAGATGGATAAATGGGATTTATCAGCTCCAAGGCAGCTCCCAGCAGACCTGCAGGGTGGCAGGCAGGTTCAGGATGGCATTTCCTGGATGGAATTTTCAGGATGGAATTTTTAGAATAGAATTTTCAGGATGGCAGGCAGATTTAGGATGGAATTTTCAGGATGGTAGTCAGGTCTCAGGATGGCAGGCAGGTTCAGGATAGAATTTTCAGCATGGAATTTTCAGGATATCAGGCAAGTTCAGGATGGAATTTTCAGGACAGGATTTTCAGGATAACAGGCAGGTTCAGGGTGGAATTTTCAGGATGGCAGTCAGGTCTCAGTATGGAATTTTCAGAATGAAATTTTCAGGATGGGAGGCAGATTTAGGATGGGATTTTCAGGATGGCAGTCAGGTCTCAGTATGGAATTTTCAGAATGGAATTTTCAGGATAGAATTTTCAGGATGGCAGGCAGATTTAGGATGGGATTTTCAGGATGGGATCTCAGGATAACAGGCAGGTTCAGGATGGGATTTTCAGGATGGGATCTCAGGATAACAGGCAGGTTCAGGATGGGATTTTCAGGATGGGATCTCAGGATAACAGGCAGGTTCAGGATGGCATTTTCAGGATGGGATTCTCAGGATAACAGGCAGGTTCAGGATGGCATTTTCAGGATAACAGGCAGGTTCAGGATGGAATTTTCAGGATGGGATTCTCAGGATAACAGGCAGGTTCAGGATGGAATCCCTGCTCCTGAGGACTCCACTCAGGCCAGGAAGGGCTGTCACCATTCCCTACATGGAGCTGTGTGCATGTATAACAAGTGAAAATTAACAGTCTAATCCCAATCCAATTGAATTCCTAAAACCTGGAGGATTGACAGGGCTGGACAGGGACTAGGAGAGCACATTAAAAAAGCAAATAAACTGCAGAGAAGTGGCCTCTGCTGTAACACCATGGACACTCCCCAGCTGAACAACTCTGAATTTCCTGTTCCCAATCCAGAGCCCTTCCAGGGCTGCTGGACAGCCTGACAAATGTTCCCTGGAATTCCACAGGGCTTTGGTGGCTCCTTCAGCCAGGCTTTGTCTGCTTTCATTCCAGATTACAAGAACTACACCTCTCCTCCAGCCTCAGCCCTACACACCCACGTAAGGACAGAGTGAGAAGTGAAATTAGAGCAAACACCCCCTCAAATAAATATTTCATCTCTGCCCATGACTAATTAACAGCAATGACTTTTGTTAACAGGGAAGCAGGAGCCTGGAATTATTCTCAAATCAAAAGTACATATTTGCTTTGAGACAGAGAGCAAACAGCACTCCAGAATGCTGTTTGCCATGTAGAAATGTGATTAACAGATCAGAATATTGCATCAGGCCAGGTTTTTCAGGGATTGCAAGATTTAATGAGTAACAAATTGTTCCACTTGCCTCCCTTATCCAGGAGCACTCACTGTACACATTCCACAGGTACCTCTCCCTCCAGTCGTGATAATTGAAATTTCCATGGGGCATAGATGTGTAAAAAGGGGAAAAAAATAGCACAAATAGCAGCTCTTATTGGAAAGTCAAATAGGAAAGGCTCCAGCAGTGTCAGCTGCACTCCTCTCACTCCTCACAGCTGCACACAGCATTATTTGCTGACAGGTAATGGACACAATTTAAATCACTCTTCCCCTCACCTCTTCAGATACAATCAGTTATCATTTCTGGAAGTAATGAATCTGCCAGGATGGAAAATCCCAAATGATCTTGATAGAATCAACTTCTTGACTTTCATTTAACCTGCTCTCATCCCTCAGGAGGCAGAACTTTTGCAAACTTCCATCAGAATGAAAACTCATGCCAATATTGAGCCGGGGAGCCTCGTCACACGAGAGCAGTGACAAGGTGTACAGGTGTGGGGACAACAGGGACTGCATCCTGCCTTGTCCCCAGGGGAGGCACTTCAGTGTCTCAGAGAACCTTCTGGCCTTTGGCACTCACTCAAACTACAAGAAAATTTCCACAAGAAGGTATTCCAAAGGTATTTTCCCTCCTTGGGATGAAAATTTTTTTTGCTGGCCTCCTTTTCCAGTATTTATATATCCAGACCTTCCAAGCTCTCCCTTCACTGAGCAGTGTCTTAGAGCAACAGGGGCAGCAGCCTCTGGACACACATTAAAGGTTGATTAAAGGTAATGCTGCTGCTGCTGCCCTGAAATGGTGCCTGTGAGGATGGGTGTTGTCATTGATCCATATGCAAATGAAGGGGCGCAAAGGACACTGGGACACTATTCGGAGTTAAAAACCCCTTAAAACAATGAACTCAAATGACATCTAGAACTGAGAATAGTGTTTCTAGGTTGGGAAAATAGTGCAGAACATGAATTTATCATCCTGAGCTACTTTGAGTCCATTGCCATGACCTGAACAGCACCCTACCAACATCAGGGCTCTGGACCATGAGCCAAAATTGCTTTTCATGGGATTCTTGTGAGGATGGAAGCCCCAGCTGTGCCTAAGCAGACAAAGCTGTGCTGCTCCTCCTCTTCTGAATCATCCATCGGAGCAGCAGTGGCGCACGCGGCCCCTCGAGCTCCCCACCCAAGCTGATATTTCAATAAAGGCCTTACAAAGGAGCTGCTCTCCTGGCTCATTTGTTTCACTGCCCATCCCCACAGCGCTTCAGCACAGCTCCAAACAACCCCACATCATTTGAGACTGGCATTTCACAACCAGCAGGCACAAATTTGCTGTCACAACACCCACAGAGCTTTTGTGTCCATTGATGTCTTCTAACGGTTTGTAGGACACAAACCAGCAGAGACCCCCCCGTTCACTGCCACCCACAGCAAGCCTGAACCCCAGCAGGGCTGTCCTAAAGCAGGAGGGCTCAGAGCAGCCAGGACACTGCCCAGCAGCAGGCTGTGACATTTATGGCCAGCTCTGAAAGGGCCCAGCAGCTTGTCACACACCCAGATCATTATCTCCAAAGATGCCAGGCAATCCCCATGAATCAATAGCCCTTGTGACAGAGCCCTGCATGCTGAATTAAGCAGAGCTGACAAGTGGGTTGTAAGCACACTGTTTAACGATCAGATGAGATTTGGCTCCTGTAACAAGATTACTCCCTCTTTAGCAGGTGTCTGTGTGCTGCAAGGAGATAATCCTGCATAATCAACCATCACACACACATGTAAAGTCAAGAAGCAACAGCTCATTAATGAAAATTCTATAGACACAGCCAAGCAGCTGCAGCAAATGTGTTTGACCTCCCAAATTTAATCTGAACCTTTTGCAGTGCCAGACCTCCAGCACCTCCTGGCCCCTCTGCATGGCAGGACCCCTCTGCCTGTGTGATCCACAGCCTGGAGGAAAAAACAGCATTCAAGGGATCATCCAGAAATCCAGATTTGTAGTTTACAATGGCACAAAACTCATTTTTTCAAGACCTTGTGTGGACCAAAGTTCAGAATTTGCCAAGCTTCTGTGCCTCACAGAAACAATTCACCTGGCAAATCCCAAACTGTGCAGGGGAAACACCCCTGGTAAAGCACCTTAAACACATCACAGAGTGCTCAGTGATCCACTGGGACACCACTCCAATGCTCTCCAGCACTCACAGGGTGTTTGGCACAACAGAGAAGGAAGAACAAACCCACCAAACCACTTTTTCCAGATCCTGTCACAGATTTTCCCTCTGAGCACCAGTCCAGGCAATGCTCACCTCAGTTCCAGTATTTTCCACTAATTACCACGACCTCAGAGAGCACCAAAGCTTCCCAATCCAACAAAATAGGTGAGCACAGAATGGAGTTGGCCTGGGGGAAAAAAAACACAGCAGGACAGTTGGAACATTTTCTCATTTTCTCCTCTGTTCTCTCGCTGCTGCTGACTCAAGTCTAATTTAGTGTCAGCATTGCCTTCTCACTCATCTTTCCCCTTTTTCTAAGTGTGTTTAATCTGCTGTAAAATTGTTTTCATGGCTGTGGTGAATGTTATTGTAACTGTTTTACAATGTGCATTATCTGCACTGTGTAAAGGATTTGCCTTCTGTATGCAAATCAACGCCTTGCTGCTGCCATTCCAGGTCTGTGCCCTCACACAGCAACATCTCACATCCCCAAAGGCACAAATGCTTTATTTCTTACAGAATTTATTAAAAAGAAAAAACACCTGGGACCCACTCCTACAGAACTAGAGCCTGTTTATAGGATTGAGCCAGAGCTTGGCCAGTTTAATCAGCAATTATTTGGGGCAGCTTGGATTGTTCTGACCCACAACTGCAGCTGAGCTGAGCCCTAGGAAAGCCAGGCTTGAACTGGGGTGGCCATCAATCACTGCTCTGACAGGGCAAAAAAGAATAAAGCTGCACAAAATACATTTGTTCTATGAGAAAGTAATATTTGACAATGGTTCGGGACAATCTGGTAATGTGGAACAGCAGGACATGGAACTTTTAATCCTCCCTAGGTTGAGGCATGTTAACCAGATTTAAATGAGCCGAGGTCAGTCAGTATTTTCAATATTGACTAAGAAAACCAAGAAGGTCAGACAAAATTTTCCTAAGATCCCTAAACAATAATATCAATAAATCAGGCTCACTGCCAGTCCTGGCCCTATTGCACCAAAGCTGGTTCCACTTGTCTCAGGTTTTGCTGGATTGTTAAAGATGGAAGTCAGCCTGTCAGAAGATAAATTCAGGCTTCTCATAATTCTGTGTGGACAGCTAGGCTGTAAAAACAAGGGGAAAACTTCAGAGTTGCCCTTTTGGATCAATGTTTTTCACACACTGAAAAAAACATCTCAGAGTTTTCAAAAAAGCCAAAACCTGGCTCAGAACTTGAAGCTGGAAACAGGAAAATTAAACAAACAAATAAATAAATAAAGCAAGCATGAATGCAAACATTGCAGAGGGATTCTCCTGGCTGCAGAGACAAGCAGCTCATCCCCAGGACAATTCTGAGGTGACAGCTGGGCCTCCTGCCACCAGCAGCTGACTGGGACAATGGTGCCATCAGTGCCCTCTCCTGGGATTTTCTCAGCTTTGAAATCCTCATTTGCCCAGATTTACAATCCATGGCCAGCAGGAATTCCTCAGGGAGCAGCTGAGGGTACAGACAGGAATTCTCAGCCTGACACAAAAACAAGTGTCACTGCACAAGGCACACCGCTTCAAAAGTGATTTTTGGGACAGCCTGGCTGTGGTTTCCCTGCACAGAGGAGACTTTTCCTCAGGATATTCATGGTCAGCTCTCTCATGCAGCACAGAAACTCAATCACCAACCTGTCCCCAGCTCCCAGCACACTTCCAACTCACCAACTGACCACAGCAAGTGGCCACAGCTGCTTGGAGCAGCCCATTGCTCAGCGCAGGAGCACATCAATAACTAGGAAAACCCACACAAAAAAAGCAGGAGGGAAGCCTCCATCCCCTATTCTCAGTTCCTTTATCTCAACCATCCTGTTATCAGGATCGCAGCAATATTTCCATGGCAACCAGAACGCTTCCAGCTCGGGCCAGGGTGGCAGGAGGAGACACTTGTCTCCACTTTGTTAGCTGGGTAATTGGTCCTGCTGAGCAGGGTCAGCTTCAAGAAAGATGACAGCAGGTAGAGTCTGTCTGCTCAGATAGCAGGGCCACCTTATCCTTGGAGCAGATCTCTTGGATTTATTAAACACTTAAGGGGTTAGTGAGCTGTGAAAATCCGATTCCCCACCGCTGCAGTGTGCTGACGAGGAACTTCCTCCTGCGCTTCATCAAGTTTTCATTATCTTTCTGTGTTTTTGCAGGGAGGAAGGCTTCAGGGATTTAAGATGCTGCAATTTTCAGGCAGCATGAGCCTCTCAAATCAGTCACCCTCTCTGGTAGCAGCCTTTCCAAGAGCAAGAGCAATCAGCTGGTCCAGCACAGAGCAAGCCTTGCCTCAAGTTCTTGGTTCTTCACGAACAGACATGCCAGGTCTGAAGTGTTTCTGGTGTTCCTTATTCCACATTTGAAGAGAGAACAACCCCAATCTGATCCAATCTGAGCATCTCCAGGTCACAATTCAGCAGGAGCTGTTCCTCACCCTGCACCTCCTGCACAGGGGGCTGGAAAAGCCCCAGGCTCCAAAGCTCTGAGGCTTTCACCTTGGGAGTTTTGAGGCACACAGAGCACAGATATTTTGAAAATATTCATCCATTAACTCTCCTCTTCAGCAGATCAAAGCTGAATCATCCCCTGATTGTTTAAAGATCAGTTGAGTCTCTATTTCCATGCAATCAGCTGAGGCAGAGCTCTGGTGGAACACCCAGGGCAGAGCAGCTGAGGGGTCCATCTCAGGGGAGTGCCACAATTTCAGCTCTTAGGAAATTATCAGCTCAGGAGGAGATTTTAGGGGAAGCAATTTCTCCCTCTTAAAAATAACAGCCACCTTCAGAAGCCCCCATCTCTCACATCCTGCAGGGATGGGTACAAACAGCTCCTCCAAACCCTGCAGGGTTTTTTCCCTGATTCTCCCAAACTTTCCTCCCAAAACTTCACAGAACCACAGCGAGTGTTTCACTCTCAGCTTCCCCTCACTGCAGTTTTTTCATGGAGCAGGGGGAATCAAACATCCCTTGGAGGAATCTGTGCAAGTTTGGAGGCAACAGGAAGATTTTCATATTGCCAATAACCCTGACAAAGCGACAGAGAGATGTGGTTAGCAATTAAAAACAGCAATTTGCCATTGAAAAAGTTTTATTTTGCTGTAGTTCTTTATTTTAGGCAGAGTTGGACTCCAGCTCTGGGTTTCATGGAGCACATGGGCCTCCCCTGTAATGGGGCTGAATTATTTCCCTCCTAACAATAATCCATCACACTGGAGATATGGCTTTGTGCAGGAAAACATTTTAAACAAAACCAGCAGTACAAATTAACCACTTTTCAACATTTCATATTAATATAATTTAATGCCTGGAGATTTCTGGCTTCCACAGCAACTTATTCATCAGTTGACCTGCAGGGCTGACATCACAATAAAAATAATTAATATTAGCTGTGCTATAAATACCCACTCATTTCTACTACAGCGTGCATATTATGTATGACAACCATTCCTTTCCCAAACTTTAAAATCCTGTTTTACAGGCCTCTGTTCCAGCATAATATCCTCATAAACCACAATAGCAGTGCAGCATAGAGAGGACTAAATTAAAAATTAATGGGCCCTGCCAGTGCTGAGCTTTCTCAGAGCCAGGGAAAGGCAGAAGGAGAAAGTCCTGTTAAAAACCAACAAACCTGCCCTTCCCTGGCCTGGATTTTACAGCCCCTCCCATGGTTATTTACCCATGAAAAGGAGGAATATTTGCTGCACGAGGAAGCCAAGGTGTGGATTGGCACAGGGCATGTTGGGCTCTGCAGGAATAAACTGAGAGTCAGGGTCTGATTTCCCCCAGCAGTCAGCAAAGCTCATAATTAGAGAGAAGTTTACATTTAGTGGGAATGGTCTGGTACAGAATAATTTAGAGAATTTAGTGGGAAGGGTCTGGTACAGAAGTGTTTCACAGCAGCTCCTGGGCAGCTCTGAGGTGAGAGATGACACCTTGTGTAACCTTTAATGAGAAATAGGAGAACACAAATATTCTCCTTGGATTGTGTTGTCTTAGGCATTATTGGTTCAGGGTGGAAGAGCATTCAAAAAGAATCTTTGAATTTAGAAATATAAGTGCTCCTGTAAAAGTTTAGTTTCTTCTGCACAAAGGGAACACTGAGGAGGCCCCCCTGAGATTTAGGAACAGGATATTCCCAGCCAGGGCCCAAAACCAGGGAAAACAGGAGGGAGATTTCACACAGAGGAGTTTGATGAAGCAATTCCCAGTCTGTGCATAAGATACAGAAGCTGCCTCTCAGCTCCCACTGATAACAGATTTTCTTCATTTAGGGAAGAAAAAAAAATGCTCTTGGGCACCGAGGGAGCGTCTAATTCACAAAAACTGAACCCCTTTCCCCAGATCAATGCACAGAACTATTTCAGCTCTCAATTAATCTCAATTAAGCAGACACCCTTCTTTATTAGGACTGATAACAACAATTGTGGGACTCCTCGAGGTGCATTTATAGCTAGAAAGGGTCTGGGCTAAATTGCTGAATAATCCCAGCTCCCAGCTCCTGCCCAAAGGCTCTCCCCACTGCCAGAGCTACAAAGAACATTTCACTTTGTCACCTTATTAATTTTATTTCTAGACAGTGCCCCACAGATCCCTATCCAGGATGCCAGCATGGAATTCAATGGGACAGATTGCTCTACTGCAAATCAAGTTTTAATTTAAATTTCAATCTCTTTTAAAGCTCATGCACTGAATTTCAGCATCTTGCATTTCAGTAATTAAGGAACTTGCATTTCTTAAGTAATTTTCTCCTTATTTTTGATATCTGGACTCAGTCTGTTAAAACAGACACAGCTTTTCCATAACTGCTTCCCAGCCTCTTGGTTTGTGTCCAAAGAGGAGACAGAGCAGCCCTGTGATTTTATTCAATTAAAGGGAGAGGCCATGGGGCATTTCCTGTGGGATCTCTCAGATTTTTAGAGGGCACAGCTTTCTTTTTACTGCAATTTCCCTGCCACATTTCCCTCTCTCTATCCCACTGGCTGAGGTACCCAAATCACCCAATACAGACCCCTGCTAATGTGTACCCCCCTTTTTATTTTCCTTGTGTCACTCAGTGGAGTTCCTCTGGAATTTCTGGCTCTTCCCATTCTTTCTTTCACCTCTCAGTACCCAATTTTATTTACCAGCAGACCCACAGTTTGTAAAGACAAATCTCTCATTCCTTTCACCAATCAGTGGGATCCTTCCCATTATTCCTTTTATCTCTGGTTTTATCTACTAGCAAACCCACAGTCAGTTTGGAAACACAAATCCCCCATTCCTTTCCCTCCTGTCTCAAAATGCTCAGTGCTCCCTTAGAGCAGCCACAGGAGCTCTGTCACTTGGTGATGCCTACAAATAAATCATCCAGAAAAGCTCTGAAGACCACCTGGGGTTTATGATTTTGTACCCTCCCTCTCTCCCACTTTTCCTTCCCCAGAGAACTCTGCATGAAACGAGAGGATGTTCTACTGAGGAAGTGGTTTCACCCTCAAACAGGCTGAAAAAAATTAATAACAAACACCAGCCTGCCCTTAGCCATTAAAATGAAGACACCAGCTCAAAAATCCCTTGAGCAATGTTCTGTGCCTCCCTAAATTATTGCTGCAGTTTCAGTGGAAAGAAATGTCCTTTTCCCTTCTCCCCCTCCACTTCAGTGCACTCATAGCAAGGATTTATTTTTATTTTACTGGATGTTACACTTTATATAGAAAGCCTACAAATACAGCAGAGTTTATATCAGAGCTCCTGTGAACTGCAAAAGTCTTTGCTGCTGCTTTTTGTTGTTATGGTGCCCCATAAAGCCACACAACTCAAAACAGAGGGAAAGCAACAGAATAAAAGCAGTTTATTGAATCAAAAGAGAAGAGATTTGTTGCATATCAAGGGAAGTTGGGTATGTCAATATTTTTGACGTGTAATGACAAAATATGGTTTCAGCTACTCAAACAAGGGGTTTAAGACTTTTAGGACTGTTAAATCAACCCACACCAAATTTCTTGGAGTGTTACATTTCTCAGGACCCCTTCAATGGAGTCACCATCCAGAAAGAGAATTTCCCAGCACCCCAGGAGCTCTGGGGGCACTGAGCACTTCCATCAGGCAGGAAACAGCTCAGAGAGGAACCCGAGATTCCAGCAATGCTCCAGGAGGTGCAGAAATCTCTGCTCTGCATCACAAACCTGCCCGTGGCTGCCCACAAGGAGGAAAACTCCATCACCAAGGCAACCCCTGCCAGGGACCTGCTGGTGCCCAGGGAGGATGCTCAGGAACAGGAGAAGGAATTATTGGCACCCACAGCCTGTGCCCTTTGAGAACTGCTGGGTTTCCATGGGAGCAGCTCACAGGAGCCTCCTCCCTGCTCTCCCACTGCTGAGAGAGGACTCAAACAAAACCTGCCCTGTTCTTTCCCTTTTCCCAAGCTGGACAGTGAGGCTGAAGGGGTGGAAAAGCATTTTCACACTGCCAGGGGATCATCCTGGGGGAAAGCAGCAGAGCTCTGCTCCCACAACAGCCTGGCTTGCTGCTCCCTGTGTTTATGGGCAGCTATTCCCTTTAAAGATGTTTTTGCTTTATCAGCTCCAGAGAAATGCATTTCTGGAGAGCTCTGAGCTGAATTGCACAGAATGCTGTCCATAAGCTGGTATAAAAGCACTGAGCACTTGTCAGCCTGTCAGAGGCACTTGAGGCTGAGAATGAATCCTTTCCTGGCTAAAAGCTGTGAGGTTTGAGTGTTTCCCTATCCAAGGAGGAAGTTTGGGGCACACAAGTCATGTCCTCTCCAGTAAATAGCTTTAGAACACGGGGATTTATGGCATGGACTGGCACAGGGATTGCTGTGGGAGGAGTTTGTACATCATTTGAGGAGGGAAAAGGAGGAATTTGCCTTTTCACCAGGCCCTCAGCTCCTAAACCAAACCTTGCAACTGGACACCTCCAGCCAGCCCTCATCTAACCCTTTTTTTTTTTTTTTTTTTTTTTTTTTTTTTTTTTTTTTTTTCCCAAAGTATTTTTGTTGAACAGCAGAAACTTGAGACCAAATTATTCTTACCTAGCAGGCCAGTCCTGACACTGCCCTCAAACCAAGGAGCACCATCAGTGCTTTTCCCCACAGACCCAGGGTACAGCACCACCCAGGTCCCTCAGCTGCCATAAACACACAGCACCAACTCATCTCTGTCCTGTGATCCTGGCATGAAAATCAGCACAATTCAGTGCTCAGATTAATCAATTTTCATGCTTTTGAACTGAACAATCCTCCCCCCTCCAGAGGAAAAGATAAACCAGGGAAGCAGCTTCAGCTGATCTTTGTTCTTTGGGCTTTGCCACCCCTGAAAGGCTGGAGAGGGATCACCATTCCACCCCAAACACACTGAGAACTGATTCACCCCAGCAAAAAATGCTTTAAGAAGGGGTCTCACCCTGCTGTGCAAGGCAGGGACGCCCACAGACCTTTGGCTGCTTTTCCCTGGGATAATTCTGTGAGTTTTAGGCACATCCTTAACTTACACCTTGCAGCCATATGGAAAAAAACCCTTCAAGGTCCAAGGAGCACATCAGGCAGCTCTGGTGAAAACCCCAAATGCTAACAAGAGAGCCAGGAGCCGCTGGTGTGTCTATTTATAGGAATTCCAGTGGAGCAGAAAGGATGGAGGGCTGGGCTGGCTCTGCTCCCTTCCAGGATGTGCTGTCCTGCTTATTGGACCATGAAATGCTGAGCAGAAGGAAAGGCAGGTTTGTGTGAATAATAATGAAGGTGGAGCATCTGCAGGGTTTTGTTCATGTCTGGAAACTCCTCGTGGCCACTTGACCGAGCTAACAAGGAGAATGACTGACAGTGTTTGTTCTTGGGAGCCTTCTGGGAGAAGGTGTTCCAGTGTTTTCAGGTGTTTCACTCCCCAGCCCATCAATTATCCATCAATTAATTCTTCCAGATCTAAAACTAATATATTCAAGGCTCCAATAAGAATTTTTAAGTGCTCCAGCACAGCAGAAAATCGACATTCTCTCAAAAACAGTGAAATCTTCACTTTTTTTCCTCTCGTTTGATGTTGAGATCCTCCAGCAGAGGCCATGTGAAAATCACTGCACAAATCTGAAGCCACACAAAGAAAAGTTCTACAACCCTTGTGTGACATTCACACATAATTATTGCAGGCTCTGTTCATACAAAGCTGTCTATCCCTTCATGTTACTTCCAGAAAATTGTAATTCTCTTGTAGCCCTAACCACAAATTAATTTCAATTACAGAAGGGCCATGTTAACACAGAGGAATGTAATTTCTGTCTGGTTTCATCTCGTGCAAATCCTTGTAAGAATTTATCTATCATGAGCTGAGGTCATGAGAAGGGATGTGAACTATCACAGCACATTACAGCTCCATAAAACGAGACAAAAAAGAAACTGAAAGACAAAGAAGCTGAGTAGGAAAGCAGACATTGCAAATTATGAGCTGTTTGTACAACCCAATTGAAGTGCAGCAGGAAGGCAGTGCTGGTGACTCCTTGTCTTGGGTTACAATACAGGCTGTGATCAAAGGTTTCTGTTCTATCACCATCTGTTGAGGGTGGGGCAGTGATCCTGATCTCCGTGGGAGATATTCTGCTAATGGGCATCCATTGAAACCAGCTGGGGCAGTGTTCTTTAGCTCCATGGGATATCTCCTGTTCATGGCCATGTTTTATAAACCAGCTGGGGCAGTGTTCTTTATCTCCATGGGATATCTCCTGTTCATGGCCATGGTTTATAAACCAGCTGGGGCAGTGTTCTTTATCTTTTCACAACCCATCCTTCCTCCAGCCAGTCATTTTCTGCTCATGGCCATTGAGTCCCACTGTGGGACTGATAAAATTACTGCATCCCATTGGGAGTTGCTCCAGCCAGGGGGAAGAGCCCAACATTTCTTACCAAGATAAAAACAGAGGGTTTGGGACACTAAGGGAGCCCCTTTCTCCACTGGACTCCAGAGGAAAACCGGATTTCTCCACATCACCACTGGAGCTCTGGAGGGAAACTGCACCTTGTACAGGAGCACTGCTCCAACTGAGCCACATCTGTCACTGCAGGAGGATGCAGCCACCATGGGATGGGACTGCTGCCAACACCCTGCCTGACGGGTGTCAGGCTGTACTCTGACTGTGTCAGGGTTTGGGGTTTGTTCTTTGTAGTGCTGTATTTCTATTTTAATTTCCCTAGTAAAGAACTGTTATTCCTAATTCCCATATCTTTGCCTGAGAGCCCCTTGATTTCAAAGTGATAGTAATTTGGAGGGAGGGGGTTTACATTCTCCATTTCAAAGAGAAGCTCCTGCCTTTCTCAGCAGACACCTGTCCTCCAGACTAGGACAGGAACAGGAAGGGTTTTCCACCACTCTGCAGCTTTGCTTTTCCAGCTGGACCTTAGAAACTCTGCCTCAGCACCACCAACAGCTCATGCTACAGCAACTACCCTTTTTTTTTTTATTTTATTTTTTTTTTTTTTAATGGGTAAAATCAGATAATCCAGCCCAGCAACCTTCCTGCCATAAATGACTCTCACAGATAACAAAACAAGACGAAGATCTCGGGATTCACAATTTCACTGGCAATATTAAAGCATCAGAAAACACAAATCCTCCCCCACAACCCCTCAGAGTTGCAGCAAGGCACATTCACTCTTTCTTCTTCCAGCCCCATCAGCATTCAGCTCCCAGGGTTAAAAAATTCCTTTTCCTCAGTGGCAAACCCATGCTGATAATGAAAAATTTGGGGTGTTCAGGTAAAATACACACAATGGCTTAAATGCAGGCAGCCCTGATTAAAGCATGGAGTGTTCAGTGATCCCCAATATCCACACAAACCTTGGGGTCAGCCCCTTGCCAGGTCAGGGGGCAGCTCTGCCTCACTCCCCCTGATTCCCTGGATTCCAGCAGCTCCCAGCTGAGACAAGGCACAGCTCAGCACTGTGGGCAATCGATTTATTTTATAAACAGGATCAATCTATTTTATAAACTGGATCAATCTATTTTATAAACAGGATCAATCTATTTTAAAAACAGGGAGAGCTGCAATTTTTCTGGGGTGGAAAACCCACTTTCTGCTCACCCAGTGCTCAGACAGCTGCAGCACAGCTTTAGGACACAGAAATGCTCATTTTCCAGCAGGATCCTGCCCAGGATCTCGCTGTGCTTCAGGAATGTGATGGACCTGGCACCTCTGGGAGCACTCAGGGCTAATTCCAGCGAAGGAAGCCAATTGCTGCAAAGTGCAGCAGAGGCTGCAGCTAAGTCAGGGCTGATGCAAATCATTCCCTGAAGGAGTTTGTTTCTCTCACTAGACAGGGAAAATTGGCATTTGTAAATAGCCACCCTTAGATTCCTGATTTAAATGAAGCTTGGGGGCACTGGGGAAAAAAACCCCTCTCACCCTCTGCACTTAATTCACCATTTTAGGTGACAAGTGGTGATAAATTCACAGGGTCTCAATGGCAGCATGGGGAATATCAGTCTGGTTCATTTTTTTATGTCCCCATCAAGTAACAAGCAGCAAACTCCTCCATTTCAAGAGAAACTGATGGATCCATCTTCACTCTCTGCCTCTTATTCTACAAGGGATCATTCCTCCCTTGAGGTGCTTTCACTGCCAGCCCAACTCTTCCAGTTTCTCCTTTTCTCAGGAAAAAACAGATTAGTTTATTCAGGCTGTGATTTCCTGCTGCAGCAAGAGGACACTCAGTGCATTTTCGGCCGTATTTCATGTCAAACACTGAATTTCTGTGAATTATATTCCTCCCATCTGCCATAACCTGCCTGACACAGTCGAGACACCTCGATCAAAAGCTCTGCAAATTATCAGAGCCTGTGAAGACACCAAATTCTGTATCACCAAACTAAAGCAAGGCTCAAACCCTTCAATATTATCAAAGCAGTGCAAAAGAAATCAGACACTGAACTGATAAATACAAACCCAAATTTTTCCTATACAATATGAATTTATCAGGCAGAATTGCCCCTTCCCAGCTGATGGCAGAATTCAGAAGTGTTGGAAACAGCCTGGATTTCCCACTGGAGGTAAATACCTGGGCTTCTCTTCAGGAGAACTGGCAGTGGTCAGGATCTTTACAGGCAGAACAAACCCCAGCTCTCTAAAGGATAAGTAAATCCTCTTCCAAGTATCCACAAACAAAGAGATTTCCCTTTATTCCAAGTCAAAGGAGAAATAAAAGCCAACAATCAATTTGAACGCCTTTTTTAAATTCCCCTTTCACTATAATTTCGGTTGGCTGGAATTTTCCCACCTGAAAAGCACTTTGTAACTCACACAATTCCAGCCTCTTAATTCCCATTCCTGCCAAGCCCATTGCCCCTCACTCCCATGGAAATGAGCTCTTCAGCATTCTCATTATCCATCACGGGGGTTTGTTACTCCCAGCACCACAAACGCAGCCCAGGACTCAATTTCTATTCACAAAATTTACTCACACCGTGGCTGCTTTAGGTAGGGAGCCTCCACAATTATGTGCATTCACTTCTCAGCTGCCCCAAAGGAGGAAAAGTTGGTCTGCACCTCTAGTGCTGCCCTTCACAAGCCAATTAAAAGGTGTCAATAAATGCCACACTCGAGGGCAGCATCCATCTCAGGCAGGCAGTCCCAGTCACAGCTGCTGCCCTGAAACATGAACAGATTCTTCTTTACTGCTGCTTGGACCAAAATCTGATTTCTAAGATCAAGTACCTGAGTGCTGAGTCTTCAGGGGCATTTGAAAGGTCAAGAAAAATAAGTAAGTAAATAACTAAAGGATTCCTGTGATTCAGAGCCTTCTGAAAATATCCAGTAAATAAATACATAAATAAATGAATGAATAAATAAAGGATTCCTGTGGTTCAGAGCCTTCTGAAAGTGTCCACTAAACAAAGAAACAAACAAACAAATAAATAAAGGATTCCTGTGATTTAGAGCCTTCCGAAAGTGTCCACTAAATAAATACATAAATAAATGAATGAATAAATAAAGGATTCCTGTGATTCAGAGCCTTCTGAAAGTGTCCTCTGTGTACTTCCCTTCCCAGAAGGGGCTTCCACAACTGTGTGAGTCCCAAACAAGGAATATTCCCGTGTGACTGATGATTCTGGGGTACCAAGTGTTTGCCTATGATCCAACATCTGTATCCTTCTCTCTTAAACCTTAATTCCAGTCTGCAAAGACCTTTAGATATTTGTTACATTTTCAGCCACAAAGGGAGCCAAAAATTGCATTCAGCCTGTGTCTCAAGTTCTCCAAAGGCTCAGGATTCATTAAAACTCCATTAAAAGCTCTGGCTGATCTTTATTCCTGCTCTAAACCAAAAAGCAAGGGCAGGAGCTTATCACACACCCAGGAATGCATTGTTATGCCGAGCCTTTGGAAGTTTCCTGATTTATAATTTGTAAAAACAATGCAGATAGCCTGGGAGTCTGAGAGAGCAGCTCAGGATTTCTGACTGGATTCACAAGGAACAGTCAGCTCAGGATTTACTGGGGAGGATGGATTGGGAGGGACAGCAGCTCCACCACAGATTTGTGATTTTTGAGAAATGAGCTCCCTCAGTCTCTGCCTGCTCTGGAGCAGAGCAAAGCCACAGCAATGGGCAGGATGTTTTTAATTGACCAAAAAAAGGCCAAATTCCAGCAAGGACTATGGCAAATGCAAACCTTTTCAGCTCTGAATTGCCACAAGTCCTGCTGCATTCTAATACCACTCCAAATTAATCCATTCCAGACAGAAAGGTTTCAGCTTATTTCTGGGGGTCAGAACAGTCAGTTTACATCTGGTTTAATTTTTTTTCCACTTATCTAACTGTGACCCTCTGTGTCATTTAATCAGAGTTTCTTGGTTGAAAATACACTTCTTTTATTACCTGCAGTAGTCACTGAGCTCTTCAGCCACCACCTTCCTGAAGAGGCAGCACTCTGCCTGCTCTCTGAGCAAGGACTAATTAACTACTTCATAAAAACCCTTCTCAACGAGCCAGCCAGGAGAGGAATCCTCGAAGGGGGATGTGCTCCATCAGCACCAGGACCTCCCTTTGTGCTTCCTTCATCTCCATGTGAGCAGCAGGACAAACCTGAGGAGGCTGGAAGTGTTCTTGGATTTAATTTAAATAAATTCCAGCACGCCCTGTGCATTCTGCTGGCTCACAGGAACTCACAGGAGCTGCAAAAAAGCCCCTGCTGCCCCTTTTCTCACCTGTGCAGACACAAATCCCTGCTGTCCTGGTTTGGAGGACAGGTGTCTGCTGAGAAAGGCAAGAGTCTCTCTTTGAAATGGAGAATGCAAACCCCCTCCCTCCAAATTATTATAATTTTGAAATCAAGGGGCTCTCAGGCAAAGATATGGGAATTAGGAATAACAGTTCTTTCCTAGGGAAATTAAAATAGAAATACAGCACTACAAAGAACAAACCCCAAACCCTGACACAGTCAGAGTACAGCCTGACACCCGTCAGGCAGGGTGTTGGCAGCAGTCCCATTCCATGGTGGCTGCATCCTCCTGCAGTGACAGATGTGGCTCAGCTGGAGCAGTGCTCCTGTACAAGGTGCAGTTTCCCTCCGGAGCTCCAGTGGGGATGTGGAGAAATCCGGTTTTCCTCTGGAGTCCAGTGGAGAAAGGGGCTCCCTTAGTGTCCCAAAACCTCTGTTTTTATCTTGGTAAGAAATGTTGGGCTCTTCCCCCTGGCTGGAGCAACTCCCAATGGGATGCAGTAATTTTATCAGTGCCACAGTGGGACTCAATGGCCATGAGCAGAAAATGACTGGCTGGAGGAAGGATGGGTTGTGAAAAGATAAAGAACAATGCCCCAGCTGGTTTATAAACCATGGCCATGAACAGGAGATATCCCATGGAGATAAAGAACACTGCCCCAGCTGGTTTCAATGGATGCCCATTAGCAGAATATCTCCCACAGAGATCAGGATCACTGCCCCACCCTCAACAGATGATGATGGAACAGAAACCTTTGATCACAGCCTGTATTGTACCCAAGACACCTGCCCCTTCTCAGGATTTCTCCCACCCAACTCCATAGGGAGGGCTCTGGAGACCAAACCCATCCCTCTGACACTGACTCCTCTGCAGGAGGGGATTTTCCCAAAGAAACCTCACAGGCTGCAGTGACAGCTCCCAGAAATAGGGGGAAAACTCATTTATTGTCAAAAAGCCACCTCTCAGTCACACAAAAGCTTCATCTCTCCAAACCTCTCATTTTAACGAGCCTTTCAATTCTGTACAGCTGAAAATGCACCTTCCACTCAAAGCAGTTCCTGCTCGATAAATGCCAGCAGCATTTTGCATGTTTATCCATATTTGCCAAATTATGAACACTCTTAAGATGAAAATTTGTTGTCCTTGGTGGCTAAAACATTATCATTGTCCAGGTTTTTTTTTGTTTTATGAACTGGACTGATTTTGCAGCTTGATGTGTGGGCCTGAGCAGCACATATTAACTCAGTGCAAAATCCATTTTTGGATGCCTCTTTCCCCACGGAGAAATTGTTTGCAGTGCTCAGAGCTCTGTTAGTCTGCCCTTGATTAGCACAAATACCTGGGGCTTATGGAATTATCAAGTTTCTGACAGCCACATGTTATTTTAATGCATGTTTTAAAATCAGGACAGAGAAAAGGCTTTCAAATAAGCCTCAATTATGGCCTAGATAGAGAAGAGGGAGAGTTTGTGTCAGGGCAAAACCTTTGATCTCAGTTTCAGGACTATCTGTCTGATTTCATGTCTTAGAAAATCCACTTGAGAAGCTCTTTCACAGAGAAACTCCTTGACCCTGTGACTTAAAGTGGCAAAATAAGCCAAGTTTTCTTACAAATATTCCTTCTCAACAGCAGTGGAAGCTAAAGCCAGGCTTTACTGGGCGTGCTAAGATCACAGAATCAAGTTCTGAATCCGGTTTTGAGCAGCTGCTGTCTCTAAAACCACCTGGAACACATTTTTGCAGCCCTCATGTCCTGGTATTTGCCCATTTCAGCATCTCAGACAGGGTCAGCCACACTTCACTTCCCAAAGTGATTATCTTCCAGACAAGAGACCAACTCACTTCAGCCTGATGAAATTTCATCCTGCTGAACTTTCACTTTTTCTCCCTTCCAGTTTTTGATATTAAATTTTACCTCCAGCAACTCTACAAGGGAGGGAATAGGGGAATTATTTAATTTTTGTTCCTCCGTGGTGGTTATGCTCTTTCTTTATTTATACCAAGTAAAGAATTTTGTTTTTTCCCCTCAGCTTCAATGAAATAGATAAAAATCACCAACAAGAAACACATCCTGAATTTCCCCTCAGGAAACACATCCTGGATTTTATCTGATACAACTAAAAGTGCATTAGAACACCTATTTTCTTGCCTGGACAATAAAAACCCACACCAAAATCCCAGGTGTTTATAGCTAGCTCAGCACATTTTACCCTGTATTTGCACCACCCAAACGTCCTCAAATAAAAAGCAGAAAGCTTTAACATAAAAATAAACCTTAAGACAAAAAAAATAAACGCTAACAAAAAGGTTCAAACCAGAAAATTAACATTTGAGTTGAATATATAGATTTTACTCTGGCTCTAAAGAGTGTTATTTGGAGTTTTAAAGAAGAGTTGTGGGTGAGGAATGATGGGATTAAAAACTACATGTATTTTGGAAAATCTAGGATGCTTTCACTTGAATTTAGCCAAAAAAAGTAAAAAGAAGGGGGATTTCTTCCATAATTTCAATGATGTATGTGGCTGTGTCTCCAGAAAACACCAGTGGTGCTGCCCATGAACCTGGAACCCCTCACTGAGAAATGTCACTGGGATATTGGAGCAGAGTGTGGGGAATTGGGAGCTCTGGGGGGGCTGAATTTGGCTCCTCAGATGAAGGCTTTGAAGGGCCAAGCCTGGAGTTTGTGGTGGCTTTGTGGCTGTCATTGATGCTGCTGTGATGTGGGAACCCAGCACATCCCTCTGGGTGCCCTGGATGGTTCCAGACCCAGGCAGGGGCTCAGGAGCCTGGGCACAGAGCCCAGAGCCCTGTGCCTTTGATTTCAACCCCTGGGAAAAATTACCACCCTTACATGAAGAGTTACAAGCCACAAAAAATAAGTAGAGTATAAGTTAGTTTATCACAAGGTGAAAAGTAAATTTTTAAGATTTTTTAGAATAGGGGTCAGGGGTCAAGATGTAGGAATCTGGGTGTGCTCTGTCCTTCTTTCTCCTTCTTCCTGCATCCATCTTTTGGGTGATGTTGGCACTTTTAGATTGGTTTAGAGCAGAACCAGACTGTACAATATCAGTGATAGGTATTGGAAGATAACTGTAAATAATGTTTATGTAGTTTATAGTATAAAAAGATAATCCCACCCCAGGGTGGGCAGTGTGCCTGGGGCTGAGCTGCTGAATGGATCACAACTTCTTAGATTAGATAAAATAAACACTTCTGGAAACTGCAGAAGAAGACTCCTGACTCTTTCTCCGATGCTGAGCTGGGACACAGAGAGTTCAAACTCCACAGGTGCTCATCTCGAGCTCCAGAGACCCCCCTGACACTGTGATTGCAGCTGAGTGGGGAAAGCTTTGTCCCAAACCAGGGGAGTCACAATTTCAGATCAGTGCCTTCATTAGCTCTGTGCCTTTATTTCCCCTTTGCTTCCACACCATCCAAGGCCCTCCCACCAACCCAGCACTCTTTCTTCTCTCTGCTACAATAATGAGGGCCTTTTAAAATTTTTTATTTTATCATTTGAAGTTCTGTTCACTCCCACCAACTCTCTTTTTCAAAATTGCTCCGTGGTTATGTCCTGATTTTTTTTGAGGCAGCTTTCATGTGGCTTGCTGAAAAATGGGGAAGTCATGGCCCAGAGTCCTGCATGGCTCTGTTCTTGTGATTACTCCTGTGCTCTGTTAATTGGGAGGTTTTGTGTGCCTGGGCTCCTCCTGTGATGCTTTCTGTAGAGCATCCCTGGCAGCCCCAGGAAATGTCACCCATCCATTCCCCATCAGAGCTTCCATCTCTTTATTTTCAGGCTCAATTTCAATAATGGCAGCAGCTGCAGATGAGGTGAAGCCTCAGGAAAAGTGAGATTTGACAACTGGGGGCACAGGAGAGCTGTGCTGCCCTCAGGAGCTGCCAGTGAGCAGAAAGCAGCTCTGTGTGTCTGCATGCTCAGTGTTCCTCTCTGTGTGCCCCCTCTGCTTTAGAATCCTCTGGAACAGACTCAGATTTGCCCTCTCCCTCCATCACCAGGGCTGGATCCCTCCAGCCCCACAGCTCTGGGTGTTGTTCTGTCAGCAAATCTTCCTTGGAGTCTCCTTTTTGCCTTTTCTGTGTGTTACCTTTCCTTTATCCACACAAATCCTGTCTTCTTTCCATTGGAAACCCAGCACCTTAACTGCTGCTGGATCAATTCCTGACTGACAAGTTCATTCCATTAACACACAGCTCCAGTGGTGGAATTCCAGCCTGGTTTTAGTCACCAGCAAACTTAGTCCTGACTTAAAACTGCCAGCTCAGCTTCTTGTGTTGCCTTCAGGGTTTTTGGTTCTGAGGAAGCAGGGCCCAAACTTTTTTTATAATAAATTTTCTTTCCACCTGATAGCACAAATTTTGGTACCACTCATGCTGCAGTGGGTTTGTTTTTTTTTTTTTTTGGCTTGAAGAAGCTGGAATAAAATCCCTCCCTCACTGTGGCAGCACTGACAGGAGCTGCCCCTTCCTCACACCCCTCCAGGTGTGTGAATCCCAGGCTGGGTGCACTTTATGGTGCTGTTCAATTTATACTTCTAATTTAATTTCTATTTCTGTGTGCTCCCTGCTGCTCCTCATCCCCAGGACCTGTTAACACAGAGTCTGTTTGGTTACGTGTTCCTTATGAACAAGAACTTTCATCTCAACACACGACTCAGGGGAAATCCTGCAGCACAAAGCCAGTTAGAGATGTGTAGGTATTTAAAAATCCCTGCCTTTCATCAATATCTGAGACTTTTCAGGCTGCTGAGAATAAATTTTCCAACGTTGAAATAATTCAGAGGGATCAGGATATTTGTAGGAGGTTTCTTTGCTCTTTTAAAACCAGCAGCATAATTCAGTTTGGTGTTTTGCTCTGCAAAGCTCAACGTGGCCATCAATCATTTATGAACTGCTGTGCATTTTGTGGAGTAACTCAGAGCTAAGAGCTGTAGAGAGGGAAAAACAAAGCAAAGCAAATCAGCAGCTCCTGTAATCCCCTGTCAGATTAGGGACTACCTGAGAAGATGTTTGTGCTGCTGCAAGTGCTGTTTGCCCAGATAAAGGCAGACTTTGCTCTCCAGAGAGCTCACTGCAGTGTTCATGAAGCAAGTGCTACCCTGATTTTGGGTAAATTATCTGTATAATCTCTTGTACACGTCCTGACTCTTGGGTAAAGCTGGCAGGCTCTGACTCAGCATCAATGGCAAAGCCTCAAACTGAATTTAGTCCTAAACTCAGTTAGATTCTAAAACCTGACACCAGGGTGTTGTGCTGGATGTGTCACTGCAGCCCAGAGCACAAACACGTTTATCCAGGGGTATTTTTAGGATTTTGCCTTATTTTTATTAAGGAAAACCGGAATACAGTGGTTGAGTAAAAGACAATTTCAAAACAACCCATGAAATGGTGCTGATCCATGGGTGGATTTCAATTTTCAAATGCTTGCTCCCAGCAGATCTGTTTTAGGAAGCACACTAAAAAGGTGGAGGGTGGCATGAATCAGGCACAGGAAAAGCAACAGGCTGGGATTTTTTGGCCTTTAGGAAGCACACAAAAAAGGATGAGGGTGGCACAAACCAGGCACAGGAAAAGCAACAGGCTGGGATTTTTTGCCTTTAGGAAGCACACACACACAAAAAAAGGAGGAGGGTGGTATAAGTCAGGCAGAGGAAAAGCAACAGGCTGGGATTTTTGGCCTTTAGGAAGCACACAAAAAAGGATGAGGGTGGCACAAATCAGGCACGGGAAAAGCAACAGGCTGGGATTTTTTGGCCTTTAGGAAGCACACAAAAAAAAATGAGGAGGGTGGCACAAATCAGGCACAAGAAAAGCAACAGGCTGGGATTTTTTGGCCTTTAGGAAGCACACAAAAAAAGGAGCTGGGTGGCACAAATCAGGCACAGGAAAAGCAACAGGCTGGGGTTTTCTGCCTGTGGCTGAGCAGCTGTTGAATTTTCACAGCACCATCCATTCCAGGGATGAATTTTAACCTTGGCCTGGAGACTGAGACACACAGCCATCCCTGCTGCAGGGCTCTCTGGAAGATGTTAAACACCTTTCTGCAGGCCTGGGCTCGCTGTTTAATTGCCCTGTGAGAGCTGGGGCATATGTTCTGTGCTTGCTGTGCTGTGTGAGGCTGGCAGAACGGACCTGTCTCTGTAAACTCCTTCACAGAGCTCCTCCAGAGCCCTCCTGGCTGGGCTGTGTGTGCAGGAGACTCTTGACAGCTGCTTGGAGGAGGAGAGGCTGAATTTTGGGGTAAGGTTTTTATCTGACAGCCACTGCTGCCAGCTCCTGGCTCTGTGCCCTTTGAATGCCACATTTACCTCAGAAGCCTTTTTGTCCCCGTGGAAGCACCTCTTAATTAAATTGAAATCACAGCACAGTGACCTCACAGGCTGTTTAGCTCTGCTGTATCTGTGTAGGCACTTTAACCTCTTCTCAATTCCCCAAAGGGCTTGAATATCTTAAATTTCATTTTATTTCCAACTGTGAGAATCCACCTTGCTGAAAACTTGAGTTCTGCCCCTCCAGGAGCATCAAAGTGTTCTGATGGATGTAAAGGAGCTCAGCAGAAGTTTTGGTTGGGATATAACATTTATAACATCCTGATGCACACGGAAGTTGGATGCTCAACAGCATGAACAGATTATTTTCCAAACTAATAGCCTGCTGCAATCTACTGTGTGATTACAGATGAGGTTTTAGTGGGTTGGGAAGGGAAAAGCAAGCTGGAGAGCTGTAAGATAAATTCATCCATGTAATCACTCACACTCTAGACAAGAAATCATCTCCAAACTGAGCTCCACAACACATAGGAGTCTATTTTTAAGCCTGACCTGGCATCAGGAGATGCTTTGCTGAATGATCAAATGCTGCTGGGCTGCCATCAGTGTTGTCTGTAAATTTGTGTAATTAGGGAGAAACAAATAATAAAAAGCCTAAGTGCAGGGAGCAGCTCCTTTATTGCCAGCAGCAGGATGTGTGCTCCCCCAGCAGCTCTGGAAGCTGCAGTGGCAGGGGGTGATTTGTGCTGCTGCCAGCACCACTCACTGCTCTGGGGATGATTGTGATGGGTGTTTGCAACTGTCCTCCAGAGACACTTCTGTGCAATTATGGGGCCAGCCCCCATGGATTAAATGAGTCTGTTATGAGCAGGATAATTATTACTGTGCTGCCAGATATTAGAAATCCCATTTTTAACTTGTCCACGGGATGGAACGCCCACGTTGCTGTGCTTGTTTTTCCATTTGTCTTCCGTCCAGCTCATGGCTTCTTAAGCTGATGGAGATTTTGTGGCCAAAAGGCTTCTGGTGGTGCTGAGCCCTGAGCAGCTCTGGGTGAAGGGGAGGGTGTCCCTGCACTGGATTTTACTAGAAAAGCTTGGGAGTAAAAGAGGCAGATTTGATATTCTGTAAAATTGTGCTCTGCTGGCAGGCTGCACTCACAGAATAGAAACAGAGCATGGCATGGGTTGGAAGAACCCTAAAAATAATTTTGTTCCAAGTGCAGGGACACCTCCCACTGTCCCAGGCTGCTCCAAGCCCTGGCTTTGGGCACTGCCAGGGACCCAGGGGCAGCCACAGCTGTTCTGGGCACCCTGTGCCTCACCACCCTCACAGGGAGGAATTTCATCCTAATACCTGTCCTAAATGTCCCTTCCTCCAGCCCTAAGCCCTTCCTGTGCTCTGTGTCCAGTGGGGAGGACTGGTGCTTGCTCTCCTCCAGCCCCCAGCATTCACAAAATGATGGATGTCACCAAACTGCTTCTCTATATCTGAACCTCCACACCTGCTCAACAAAACTCCCAATTTCTGGGAGCTCCACAGGAAATTCCTTTACTGCAGGGTGCTGCCCTTGGCAGTGGGATGGATGTGTGCTCCAAAGTGACATCCCAGTGTCCTTTGGATCTGTCCTTGGTGACTGCAGCTGCCAGATGCACATTTGAGCTGATTCTGTTCTGTGTTATTCAGTGAGTATCTGCCTTCTGGGACGCTAAATAGGAGAACTCTGACAGCTGAACATAGAGTTTAAAATATTTTTCCACACCATTAGTAAAGCTTTTTATTGCATCAAGCCTTGTGCTGCTGAGACTTGGCTGTAGGCATGAGGAAACCCTGCAGATTTAGAGTTCTGGTGCAAATGAAGTTTTCTGAAAAGACCATGGGTGGGTTCAGGGTGTGAAAATCATTGCAGGACCTGAGGAAAACTGCAGCTGGAATTGTGGTTTGTGTGTTTTCCACCTGTCTCAGGCAAAAGCTGCTTTTTCTTCTGTTGTCTGTGATGCTGTAACCACACCTAAGAGCTGGGTAAGAGAAGGGAGAGAAAAGCCCAGCCTAAAAGCCCAGCCTAAAAGCCCAGCCTAAAAGCTGGGCTAATGCAGCTGAGCTGCAATTGCCTCTGTGCAGGGGCTGAACAAGCCCTTGGTGCTGGCTGGGGGGAGGTGAGGGCTCTGCTCTCTCACTGAGACTTTGACACCTGGAACAGGTTTTTGCCACATGGGTTCTTTAGGGCTGTCTGAACCACAGGCTCTCAAGTTCCATTTCTGTACAAAGCAGGCTCCTCTTTAAAAACAGTATTTTGCACTTGCTGTGCTGCCAAATTGTGTCATTTATTTTCCTATTTCAGCTGTTTGTTAGCCCTGTTTGTGCTCAGTCCAGCAGGAACTGCTCAGGTGGGGGATGTGCTTCAAGGTTTGAGGAGAAAAATATCTTTTTAACTCATAATTTTAATTGTTCTGAAGAGATTCTGATGCCTGCTGTTCTCTACTTCTTGTCCCTCCAGTGAATGTCTTCCTCCAGTGCTGTAAATGCAAACATTAAAACACGCAAAATGAGACTTCTCTTGTTTATTTTATTGTGTTAACAGGTCAAAAAAACCAAGTTACAATATTTAAATCCAAGTCACAAGCACATATATATATATATTTTAAATGGCATTAATGTCATCTTGCATGTGCTGAATCTGAGAAGAAACTGGATGGAAATAATGGTCAGGAAAAGAGAATTAGTGGGCTGAGCTTTGTTTGTCACATGTCCAGATGCTAAAATAAGGGAGGTGTGTAATTCCTAATGCATTTGCTCCGTGTTTTACAGCAGAGGATGATGAGCAGTTGTGTTTGATGGATGTGGTGAACGCTCCTCTGCCACCTGCCAGGGACACAACAAAGGGAACTGAAATGCCTGGTGAAATCCTGCTCTCATTAAGCACCTGCCAAAACACAATTCTGTTGTGTTGGAGTTCCTGCTGATGCTTTAGGATTTTAATTTTTCTATTTTCCATCCATTTGTAACCCTGCAGTTCTTCAGTGTAGAACTCTAAACTCCACATCCAGTGTCACTGCTGCTCTCCCATTTTGGGCACACACAACAATTCCTCTCCAGGCCTGGCAATCAAGGACACCTCACTGCCTCAGGCCTGAGAGATGGAAACAAAAGTGAGCTGGGGGAGCAAACTTGGGCTCAATGACTTCATTAGCTGGAGCTGGAATTGGAAGATGAACCCCCAATGTGCAAATGGCCCAAACTTATCAAAGTGTGCAAACCTGTGACCCATTGTCCATTTTTGGGGGCTTTGTCTGCCCTAAATGTACCTGAATAATTCAATAAATAGAAATGCTTATATTGTCTGAATTTTTTCTGGTCTCTGATTTTAGGTAGCCCCAAAAGGCATCAGTGCTGCTCCTCACCCCACAAAGGGAAAAGCTCCATTTCACAACTCTGACAACAGAACATTAACTTTTATATCCAATAAATGATCCTCACTAGCAAACTGTGGACCCTGGGAGCTGTGGTTGTAATTCCCTGGGCAGGAATCACTGCCTGGATGTTCTGGATACCCCATGGGGAAGCTGTGCTCCAATTCTTCTGCAAGTCTGAGCAAACAGGAGCTTGGAGCTGCTCCTCCTTGAAGCCAAGGAATTCCTTTGTGCATCAACACAATGTCCCTTTCCCAAAGGACATTTTGGTTTTTGGGTTTTTTTTTTTTTTTTTCAATCCTACCATGGAAAAGCTTTATCATGCTGGGCTTTTTAATTACACAGCATAATTGTGTGGCTGTTCCATTTTAACTGCAGTGCTGATATTAAAGCAATAATTTGTAAAAGTGTTTTGCTTCCATTTTTTGTTTCCTAAAATACACAAAGTTGTCTTCAGCAGGCAGCTGGGGGGGTGGATGGAAGGGCAGGATGGATGTTGTGATTCAGAGTTTTAAAGAGGGTGATTTAGTCTACTAAAAATACAGAAGTTATTTAATATATATTTTAATAATAGAAGTATTGAATAGGGAAGGTATTTATATTTATATTTATATTTATATTTAAATTTAAATTTATATTTATAAATATGGAAGGATAAAGGGAAGGTGGAGAACAGGGGGAACAGCCTTCAAGCAGGCAGCTCTGTCCTCTCTGGGTTTCATCATTTGTTTGCTGTTTGTCCAACTCTGCCTGAGAGCTTTTTTTACCTGGCTGAGCCTGGATTTCCATCAGATTTGACCCAAATTAATCATATTTACAGGTGACAAAGTCTTGAGGAAATTCATGAAAGTAGACTAAGGACTGACTCACAGACTGTGAGAACTGTGGAAAAAGCCAGAAGCTGTCAAAAGCAAAAAAAAAATTAAAAGTCTTACCAAAAATACTTTATCTCACCTCATATTTCTTCCTCCTTAGAAAAGATCATACCCCTCCCCTGTCAGTCAAGACTGAGAGTGAACTATAAATAAAAAGGCAACTTTTAGATCTATTATTTTAAGAATTATTAATGTTAATGGAATTTCTTTTTGTAGTTTTAGTATTAAAATATGGCAACGGGTTCACTCCCACTGCTGGATTTGGCCTGGATCACATCTGACCCTTCAGAAAAAAAAGGAAAATAGCCCCTGCTGAGGAGTGGCAGAATTTCTGCCCACCCAAAGGAACCCAAGGCAGTTTAAGAAAATTTCCAAAGCCAGAGGCACACAGAGAGGCATTAGCCTCGAGGTCTTGAGTATAATGAGGGCTGCTGTTATTGTGTCTGAATTAATTAATTGGCTCTTCCTTTCCATTGTACTGATATTCCAAAGGTGGGAGAGCAGGGTGAGTGTCCAAAAAACCTCTGCAGAAAATCCAGCAACACCTGGAAATTCTGTCCCTCTGGAGATGGCAAACAGAGCCAAGGGAAATCCCAAAGTGCCCATGGGAAATCCCAAATCCACATCCTGCTCCTGGAATATTCCCCTGCTTTATGCACTGTGTTATTCCAGGATCTCTCTGGTGCTCACTCCTTGGCCATAAACAGAAGCTGCCTTTTTAATTTGACTTTCCCCCCTGATAAAAAGCAGCCCAGAAGGAGCAGTGAAACACTCCCAGCTGTGAGATAAAGGAGGGGGCCAGAACAGCTGCTCCCAATGGGAAGGAACTAAAATTTCAGGGCATTGGTGCCCCAGGAGCTGGGGGAACTGATTTTGTGTGGCCCCTTGGTGTATTTAAGTTGAGTTTGAGGCCCAAAAGGGACCTGGGAGGTTTTTTCTTGTGGTTTCTTTTGTCCTAAGCTGGTAAGTGATTACTTTTACCCATGAGTTTGAACCCAGCTCTCTAGTTTTCATTTGCTGAATTATGGTGTTGGGAAAATGTGTAGATTATGGGATGCTGGAATTATTCTGTGTGGTTTTTTAGCTCACTTTGGGCACTTAAATAATAGTTTGTAGGTTTCCCTTTTAGTTTTACTTCAAATGATGAAACTGTCATTCAAAAACTGAGGTTCCTTCTAATGAAAAAAATGTTTAATTTTCCTTTAAGCGTTCAGAGGACAGCATAACATTATTTCTCTTAGAGTTTTTTGTCTTTTTATTAAAGGAAATACAAATATAAACACAGGAATTTGGAATACACCATCTGGCTGCTGGGAATTCTGGTTCTTGAGCTGAATGCTTAAGACAATGAGCTTGGGCTTCCACAATATTTTGATGATTAAGGGCCCAAATTTTAAATGGATGCCTTCATATGTTAATATTTCTAACAGCTCTTGTAAATATGATATTGGGGTAGAGGCTGAGGGGCTGTTCTGAAGCTGGAAAATGTAGTGCTCTAAAACATTTGGGCCTGGGTCCACAACATAATTAATGAATTATGCTGTGGGGTGGTGTTGATTAGCCCACAGACTGAAACTGCTTTTTCTGTCCCAGCCCTGATGGCTTCAATCAGAAGAAAATAATTTTCCCTGTGGGCAGCTCATGTTTGTTATCCTAATTAACGAGGAGTGTTTGCTTGGGTGGGTTAGTTGTTGTTTTGTGGGGTTGTGAATCTATTTTCCAGTTGCAAGTCTAAACTCGGTTTTCCCTTCAAATGGAAGGAGTTGCCCTTGAAGAAAAAACAAAAACAAAACAAAAAAAACCAGCTGCACCTGAGCTGTTACCTGACAGAGTTAACAGCAGCTGCTCCTGGTGCTGATTGCCACCCTGCTAATTCATAAACCTGCCTGGGTGACTGGGGGGAATCCTGGATGGAGTTCTGGGGTTTGAAATTCTCCTGCTGTTTGGCAGGTTGGTGCTTTCCTCCCTCCTGCCTCAGTGGCACCTGCCCAGGTGTGCTGGGAAAACATTTCCAGGTGTGGGAAGCTCAGTTTGGTCCTGGTGGAGGGAGAAAAGACCAGACCTAGGCTGTGCTTTGGGGCAGGATTTTGCCTCCATGTGGGAGCTAAGCCAACACACCTCTGTTTAATGGCAAGAAGGGCTGAAATGGTGTTTCCCTGCAGGTGCTGTGGTGGCAGCATGGGCAGCAGCCTCAGCCAGCTGCTGTGCTGGCTGCTGTGCCAGAGGTGCCGGGAGCAGCAGGCAGCAGACGCAGAGCCCAGCGAGACCAAGCCTGTCCTGCAGAGCCCTGGGGACACACAGAGCTTCCCTGACACACAGCCCCCCACCCCAGCCCTGAAAATCCCCAAGCAGGGCTCCAAGGACCTGAGCCAGGACCACCAGCCCTCTCCTGCTGCCCTGGAGGAGAGTGGAGAGCCCTGCCCTGCTGCAGAGGGGTGGGAGGCAGCCTGGAACCCCATGGACTTCTTTGTGGCCCCCACTGATGAGGAGGCTGAGGGAGAAGTTGAAGACTTAACCCAGCAGGAGCCAGTGGGTAAAGCAGAAGAGGAAATGAAAGCTGCTCCTGCTGATCCTGGCACAGCTGTGGGTGCTGAGCCCCTGGCACAGGAGGGGCAGCCTGGCACAGAGGGAGCTCCAGGGGCTGGGATGACCCTGCAGGAGGAAAACAGCCTCAGCCTCATCGAGCTGGGCAGTGAGGATGAACCAGAGCCTGCTGCAGGCACCAGGGGGGTTCTGGTGGGCTGGGACCTGTCCCTGTGTGACCTGTCCCTGTGTGCTGTGCAGCTGCCAGGGCAGCCAGAGTCCCCTCTGTGTGCCACTGACAGCACCAGAGCTGCTCAGATGAGCCCTCTGCCTTCCATCTCCTTCCTGGTGGAAGCAATGTCTCACCTGAGCCTGCAGAGCCCTACAGAGGTCACAGCAGGGGCAGGGGCTGAGCTCTGCTCCACCTCTGCCGTGTTCTGGAAGCCTCTGTGCCCGCAGTGGGGATCCCTGGAGCCACCACAGCAGCTGCTGCAGCTCTTGCAGCAGGGCAGCCTGGCACCTGCGCAGGGCCTGGGGAGTGCAGGGCTTGCAGGACTGAGTGAGACCTTGCAGCAGCTCCAGGATGGAGCCCTGGGTGAGCTGGGGCAGGAGGGGAGCAGGGGATGCACCCCAGCACCTGAGGCAGAGCGTGGGGTCATGCAGCCGGCAGTGGAGCTTCCAGAACCAGCAACTCCTGTTCCTGCACCTGTACAGCAAGAAGCTGAGCTCCCCTCGCTGCCTGGAGTGCTTGGGAGCAGTGGGGAGATAGAGGCTGAGAATGCTGAAGCCTGAGATGTTTGCCTGCCCTCAGGGAGGGATCAACCCCAGCTGCTGCACTCAGGATTTCACAGAATGTGTCCTGCACTTCAGAAACCCTTGCCAGACAGATCTGTGAAGGTTTTACAGAGCTTTCCAGATGTTCTCCTGAGTTCTTCTTCAGTCACAGATCTGTTTCTTGCTTTTCCCAGTAGCTGTTTTTCAGATCGTGCCTTGCTGGGAGGGAGCTGATTCAGTCCAGCCAGGATTTCACTGAGCTGATGTTGCTGCTGCACTCCCTCAGTGAGGTTTGGTGATGGGAGGTTTCCTCCCTTGGCCTGAGGAGTCTGGAAACAGAATAGAAAACTGCTCCTCTAATTGTGTGCAGTCAGATGTTTTCTGTGAGGCCAACAGCCACTTCTCCTGCTGCCTCAGGATAATGAAATATTTGAATTACCTCCCTGAATGGTTCTCTTGTACAATTGATGTTTCCTGCTTTTTTTGTCCATGTTAAAATGTTTTCACAGGAAGATGATAAAATCCTAATTCTGGCTTGTTCTTTGTATCTCTTGTAGTGTGAAGTGTTTGTGTAACCTGTGCAGTTTCTGCAGAAGTGAAAATGTAGTCTTGATCAGAATGCAGCAGTCAGTGTATTGCAGCTGAAATCTACTGACTTTTAATGTTCCTCACTTTGTGCTACCAATAAAATTCACTTTTAAAGATCATGGCAAAACCCCAAACTGAGTGTGTTTTAATTGCTGGGAATAAATGAGAGCAGAGAATATGGCTCAAACTGCTGAGTGCTTTTCTTTACACTTCAAAGGAGAAAGAGGGACTGACTCCTTTTTAAAGGAGCCTTTTGAGCAATGTCTGACCACACACAGTGCCCAGATCTGTACAGGGGGGAGGGAGAGTGATGGGTTGGAGATGTTTTAGGCAGAGTGCTTGAGGAATGGGATACTGATGGGAAAAGCACAAGACAAAACCTCCTGTAGGTTCCTCTTTGTCTTGCACAGAGATGAAGGCTGAGGAGGAAGAGCTGAGTGTGGCCAGTGATGTTTGGGCTTAATTTTAACTCTTTGGGAAAAGGATGGGCTTTTTAACACCCTGACTTCTGTCCTTCCACCTGACCTTAGGCTGCCAAAGCTCTAAGGGCTCCCTTAGTGTCCCAAAACCTCTGTTTTTATCTTGGTAAGAAATGTTGGGCTCTTCCCCCTGGCTGGAGCAACTCCCAATGGGATGCAGTAATTTTATCAGTCCCACAGTGGGACTCAATGGCCATGAGCAGAAAATGACTGGCTGGAGGAAGGATGGGTTGTGAAAAGATAAAGAACACTGCCCCAGCTGGTTTATAAACCATGGCCATGAACAGGAGATATCCCATGGAGATAAAGAACACTGCCCCAGCTGGTTTCAATGGATGCCCATTAGCAGAATATCTTCCACAGAGATCAGGATCACTGCCCCACCCTCAACAGATGGAATAGAAAACCTTTGCTCACAGCCTGTATTGTAACCCCAGACAGTTCCTTGAGGAGAAGATTTTTGTGATGGCAGCTCTGTGCTGAATGAGGCAGATCAGCCCTGGGTTTGATGCCACACCAAACATACAAGAGGCCATGTGGAAGGACGAGACAGCTCTATTAAGAGGAAACAGCTTGAAATCTGCAATAAAAACCCCAAACATGAAGAGTGATGCCCTGAGCTGCCTGCAGCCTGCTCCCTGGCAGCAATGCTGCCACAGCACAGCTCTGTGATGTGCACAGCATTCCATCCTGCAGCACAACCCTGGGCTGGCAGCTGAGCCCAGCTCTGCAGAGGAGCTGTGATTATTTCCTTTTATTTGTCAAAAAAAGAAGTGTATGTTTTTTTTAGAACAGCCCTTTTAAATATATCAAAGTAGCAGAGATTGGAAAAGGCTTTTGGAACAAAGACTGAGCCTGGTAAAGGAGGGAGAAGTGATTGCTCTGACAGGAGGATTTTCCTCTCTCCACTTTTGTTATGTTGCCATTTCCAGTGGTGTCTCACATGCAGGAGATCTTCTGGATGGTTTCAAATGGATCAAAGTTGGACTTTTTAAAGTAGAATATTTCATATATTTATTTCATATCTGTGTTTCATATGTTTCCATATTCCACCACGATTCAAGGTTAAGAAATTCAATTTGTCAAATTTAAATTTTTAAAATCTGTACTGTAAATCTCAGAAATATTCCAACTTCCTCATGATGAGCTGATGACTGAGCATCTTCACACTGCACAGAACACTGAAATAAATCCCTGCAACTTCTGCAGGATTTGGAAATCCACTTTCCAAGCTCCCTGTGCTGCAGTGCCTGACATTCCCCCACACAGGGGATTCACTTTCCTTCCAGTTGTGATGTTTTGCAAATCATCAACGTCCCCAAAGCCCCCCAAAGTTTCCAGCCACTGCCTGTGACACTCTGCACGTGCTTTGTCACATGTGAAAACCACAGATTAGTTCAGAGAAGTTTAAAATAGTCAAAGAAATCCTGACCTGCCTCTGAATTTCAGTTCCAAAGAAATCCTGACCTGCCTCTGAATTTCAGTTCCACTGAAGCCTAAAACGAAGCATTTAAAAAAAAAAAAAAAACAAAAAAAAAAAAACAAAACAAAAACAAACAAAAAAAAAGGTTTTGAAAAGCTGTAAAACCACAGACACAGAGTGAGGCCCCAGGCATGGCAATGACACTGCAGTGCCACCAGGACACAGAGCCCTGCCTGTTATCGTGCAGAGCAGATGCTGGAGCACATCAGAGGGCAGCAGGGGGACATTGTCCTGCTCTGCACACAGCATTTACCTCGCCAAATGCTCCTCCTTTGTGCTCTGCTCTCAGGGAGCCACTGCAGCTCGGCAAAGTTCAGGATGCTGAACCAGATCTGGCGTCCAAAATTGCAGATTTGAGGGGGTTTTATGTAAATAAAAGCAGCCTGGAATCCATCCATTTCGATTTTTTCTCACTCCACAGCGCTGGTGCTGCAGGCAGCGGATATTTAGGCTGTGCCTTCACGCTCCTGGCTGGGATTAGTTTGTTTTTAATGGATATTTGCTTTTGTGTTTTGCCCGTGTGGCCAATTCCACGTTGGAGCTCCCTCCCAGGCAGCAAGCACAGACAGGGCTGGGCAATGTCAGAGCCAGCAGAGGGTGATCAGCTGTGCCTGGGATCCTTCAAATCATCTGCAGCCACTGTAAAACTGCTAATTGCACCTCTCAGCCAGCACACAAGTGGGAAAGGGGGTAATTTTTCACCCCTAACTGCTCAATATGAAATAAAATGGGAGATTGCAGCGTCAGTATTGTCATTTGTGAGTTATACACAAACCCAGGCTGCCTTTTCTGCCACTTGGCATCAACACTTCCAAGCAGAGGTCGGTTTGTCTTGTCTACAGCTGCTCTGTGTAAATCTTGAGCTTGGTTTTAAACCTTCAATGGCAATTATCAAAATGAAGTTAATCACCCATCAGCTGCACACAGGAGCACATGTTCCCAATGGCTTGGAAATGCCTGAGAAAGCAGCAAATAGAATAAAGGAACTTCAGAACCTGGGGGAACTGAGGTTGGGAGTCAAGGGCAGAAGGGATTGAGTGTGACCCCCCCTTGCTATTTAACCCCAGGTGAGGTTTGTGCCTCCCAGGTGAGGGATCCTCAGTGGGGCTGAGGAGCTGTGCTGGTGAGCAGGGCTCTGGGACTCTCTTGCTGTTTGGTTTTTATGAGATGGGTTCCTTGCTTTAATTCATGCACATTTTTACAGTCTGGACCTCTGTGAGCACAAGTAATTTTGTTGGTTTTAGCTCATTTCAATGTTTAAGGCAGACCTTGCTTCTCAGTTCTTGGATTGTGCTGGGAGATGTTATTTTATCTCTTAGTTTGCTTGTGTCTCTTCCACTCCTCTCCTAATGTTATTATTCAGGGATAAACCTTGCTGTGTCCTGTGAATTTTAAATTTATCTGCATTTTTTTTTCCCTGCCTGCCTTGCTTCTCTTCCCTCCTGCCCCCATCTATTGCTGGAAGTCTAAACATTTCCTTGACTGGAGTGAAGAGTGGCTCCTGAGACCTGTCACTGTTTTCCAGAGTGCTCTGCTTTGACTGACAAATGCTTTCTTCTTTTCTCTCTCTTCAGACTCTTATTTCTTAGAAGGTCTCTGTATCTCTTTTTTTTTTCCTTCTTTTCATACTCTTATTTCTTAGAAGGTCTCTGTGTCTCCCCTGACCCCACCAGGTGCAATCCCACCTGTTCAGCTCATTCCTGTGACCCCTGAGCTACTGCTGGGTGAGAACTGGGTCATTAACTCACCCTAATGAGTGTGGGCTAATAAATCTCCATTTTTTTCAGGTGTGGAGCCCCTTCCTCTTCAAGAGCCAGAGCTCCCTGTTCATCCCTTGCAGAGAAGCTGTTGGAGTTTGTGTCCCCCCAGCCATGGGAGGTGTTTTTGGGAAGAGCAAGAGGCCCTGTCTGTTCCCCAGGGTTGTTTACAGGGGCAGGAGAGGTGCCCGGGGCTGTTGTGACGCTGCCACCTGGACTGGGGACAGCCTTTGTTCCTCTGCACGGATCGGGAGGGCTCCGAGGGGCTGCGAGTCCCCTGCACACACCATGGTGCTGGAAGCGTCTGGGAGCGAGCTCAGAGAGGAGGAAGGACACTCATCCCCCTGTCCAAGGGCACAGCACAGTGACACCTCCATCCCTGCAGGCACCCCAGGGGCTGAGCTGGCCCAGCCTGCAGCCAAACCTCACCCAGAGCAGCTCCCTGGAGAGCCACGGGCACCCCAAACCCCTGAGCACAGCAGAGAGCCTGGCGCTGTTCTGCACCCCCCTGGCAGCTCCTCGTCCCCTGAGCTCTGCTGTGGGGACCAGGGGGTGACACCTCTCACTCACATCACGGTGGAGGTCGATGTCCACGTGTCTGCAGGTGACCATGGGGAACCTGGCCAGGGCCTGGCTGCTGCAAAATCTGAGCTGTTGAGGGGGACAGAGCAGGAGGATGGTGACACTTGGGGGACAGAGCAGGAGGCTGGGGATGGGGATGGATGGGGAGCAGAGAAGGGGGCTGGGGATGGATGGAGGGCAGAGGAGGAGGAGGCTGGTGATACTTGGGGGGCAGAGCAAGGGGATGGGGATGGATGGGGGACTGGGGATGGCTGGGATGCAGAGAAGGGGGCTGGCGAATTCTGGGGGGCTGGGGATGTCTGGGATGCAGAGCAGGAGGCTGATGGTGCCTGGGGGGCAGAGGATGCCTGTGTTGGGAAGGCTCTTTGGGAAGTGCCCCTGCAGAAGGCAGGTGACACCACAGCTGCCTCGTGTCCCCTGGAGGAGCCAGAGCTGCCCCTGAAGGCTGCAGAGGCAGCAGAGAGCATCACAAACGGGCAGGGAGCTGCACCAGAGCACTGGGGAGAAGAAACTGAAGGCACAGCTGATGTCCAGCTGGGACAGACTGCTGCTCCTGAAGGTGTGGAGGGAGCTGCTGGTGGAACAGAGCAAGCTGAGCCCTGTGGTGATGAGCAGACATCAGAGGAGAGCCCAGCCTGCCTGCCAGAAAGCCAGGAGGAGAAAACCAAAGTCAGCAGAGAGGGAAAAGCAGAGGAGCACTGAGGGTTTGTCTGCAGCCAGAGCTGGATCTGCTGCCCCATCCTGCCAGGGAGGGAGCCCAAAAGCTGCTGGTGCCCTGAAGGACTCAGAAATCAGGGAGGTGGTGGCACAACCTGCCTTGAGAAACTCTGAGATGTTCAACTTAAAATTTGTGTGTTGCCTTTACAAGTGGCACTTCCCTCCTTCCCTCTCTGCTGGGAGAGGGAGTGTGGCCATGAGCTGAGTGTTCCTTGGTACAAAAACTGTATTTATGTATTTATTTATGTATTTATACCCTGGCTAGGGCTGTGCTCTTCATGGTTATCTCCCTGTGTGTGGCTGCACAGGGTTAAGGGATGTCTAATTTATTAATTACACTTGTCCTCACCCCACTGACTTGTCACCACTATTGGAAATGGATTTTGTGATGAGTGTTGCAATTGGAATCAATGGGTGCGTTTTTGCACTGACTGCTGTGAAATGTTGGGTTATTAACATTCTGATAATTAATTTTTGATATTTGAATTGACTCCAGTACCAGAATTGGTGTTTTTGCCCTTTTCAGCTTGTAAAGTGTTTGGTAAAATGCTGAATGTTGATATCAGTGGCCTCAGAATGAAAGCTGCTCCTCTCCTGGTGATTTCCTTGGAACACCAACTGGGCTCACTGTGCTCAGACCCTGATAAAATTAAAGATGAAAGGCTAAACTTCTAAATGTGACTCATCTAAGAGCATTTGCTTTATAGAACTGGGCTTTACAGAACTTGGCATTTGCTTTATGGTTTGTGCTGGCTGGGTGGAGGTCAAGGAGCTCAGACTGAAGGCCTGAAGGAGCTGAAAACAACAGAAAAAGCTTCTTGTGGTCATTTTGCTTCAAATAATCAATAAATTTCTGGCAACTGCATATCTGATGTTAATCTCTAATTACACAGTGCTAAGTAGGGAAGAGTTTTCCCATCAAACCTGACTGGTGGCACAGCTCTCACTGAATTTAGAAATGATGTGGTGCTGAAGGGAATCAGGAAAATAACACAGCTTCATTTCTGTCAAGCCAAAAGGGTTTTACACTTTTACATTTCTGCTAGAACTCATGGGGCTTTAAAAAGAAAATTAAAAGGGAAATAATTATTTGTATTAGCTGGAGAACTCCAGTGTGAAGGAGAACAAGATCCTCCCTGAGGAAAGCATTTCCAGCTCTGGTGTTTCTGTGTGCAGCCTCACTAACAGCATTCACAGGAGGCAAGAAATGATGGTTCAAGGCCAGACCAGGAGCTGAGGGGGGTGAGAGCAATGCTTCTATTTAAGGGATGATTGGTTTTACTGTCCTTAAGTGCTTATTCACATCAGGAGTTTGGTGTACCCTTAAAAACATGTTCCCCATTCCAAACCTCTCCACTTAAACCAGATTTGCTTTATTTTTATTTTTTATTTTCCTTATGGCCCAATCTGAGTGAGACCCTGCCTTAAATAACTCAGAGGATGTTCCTTGCTCCCCACAATCCCCAAGGCCCCTCCATCAGCTGATTCTGGGTTTGGCTGCCTCTGGCAAAGCTCTGCTGTTAAGCTGGAGATTATGTCCTGCTTGCAGAGAATTCAGATTTACAAACCACTGGGTTGGCAGCTCCTGCTTGCCAGGAGAGGGCTGAGGAAATCATGGGAAAAGATTCAGAGAGTAACAAAAACCTCTGAGCACTGCTGTGCCTCTCTCTCAGATGTTCTGATCAACCACTGTACCTGTGATTTAGTAAAAACATCTCAGAATTGATGGAATCCTGTTAAAATTGCACAGCAGCTCCTTCCCCCTGTGGCTGAAGGTGTGGGGTTAACCACAGTGACAATAAACACAGAATTACTGAAAGGGGTGACAGGAACCAATTCCCAGCCCAAGAGGAATCATGCAGAATAACTCTGCAGGCTGGAGTCTGATAAACATCAGCACAAAACACCTGCCAGGTGATCACCAACTTACAGGAACAAAAGTGCCACTGTGCAACTCTTCAAGTTTGCTGGAATTTTGGTGTTTAAATCCAATTAACAAAGATGCAGTCTGAATCAGGAACATTCTCTCATGCTTTGGAAAATGAGTGGTTTTTAAATTCCTTTCTCAGAAAAATCATAGAATAATCTTCCACCACATGCAATGCTGCAGGAATTTTGGGAAATAAATTTTTGCAGTGCCCTGACTTCAACTGCACCAATCTGAGTGTTTGCAATGTAAAAAGTTCCTTGGTAAATAAGGAAAAAGAATCAGCTGAAATTCCTCTTATAATATTCCAGTTCTGCTGGTTTTTTGTCATCACATTCACCTGTGGTTTTCAGATGTGCCCCAAGTTTTGTAAAGCCCAGGTTCTGTAAAGCTGAGCTTTACCCTCAATGTTTCCTTGTCTGACCTACCCAAAATTACACCAGGGTGAGGTTTGGCTTTGGCAATTTTAATGGCTTTAAATGCCTTTGTCAGAGGAGGCTCTGCCTCATTTCTGAATCTTGCATTGACTCCAGTGCCAGAAGTGATGGTTTTGCCCTTTTCAACCTTGTAAAGTGTTTGGTAAAATGCTGAGTATTGATACCAGAGGCCTCAGAATGAAAGCTGCTCCTCTCCTGGTGATTTCCTGGCAAATCTGGGAACACAAATGGGGCTTGCTGTGCTTAGCCCCTGATAAAATCAAAAATGAAATGCTAAACTTCCAAATGTGACTCAATTAGAGCAGAGCTTGGGTCTGAAATCACCTCAATGCTTTTAAACTCCAATTCCTGCCCTGAGAGCAGGGAAAGCCCATCCTGCAGCAGCAGAACTCCTGCACCATCCCTGACTCCTCCAAACTCTGATGAGTGAAGGCAAACTCCGCTTTTCACTGTCTCATCTTTTCAGCAAGCCCTAATGGGAGAGAGGATTTATTAACGATGCCGTGGTGTGGCTCCATCCCAGCGCTGTTCCCAGGCTCCAGGCTGCCCTCTTAAGATGATAAGCAGCAAATTCCTTGCTAAAATCCACGATGAATCCCTGCAAATGGGTCTGAAGCAGCTTTAGGAGCCACACCATTGCTTTGGAGTTCAAGCTAATTTTTTGGTGCTGTTGCTAAGAGTCCTTGTATTGAACTTTTATAATTAAACTCCCTGTCATTCAGCAGGAAATCTTAAAAAAAAAATTGGTTACACTTGAGGAACTAAAACCCCAGGAGTGTTTAGGAGCTGTTCAGAACTCCAATGTTTCTCTTCCTTTTGAAGCACCTTTATAAATAATCACCCTCCTCATCACAGTAAATCTCTTTCTCCTGAACTCTTACACAACTAAATAAAAAGTTCTAAAAGCAGCTGGTCAAAAACCAAGCACTTCCCTTACCCAGAGCAGCAACTGCTGGTCAATATTCTTGTTCAATACAAACCAATTTTGCATTGCTTTGGTTGTTGGATCCCTGCCTGGCTTTCAGGAGCACAATAATTCCCTTCTTTCCTCACACTCTCCTCTCTCCACAACATCCAAGGAGCCCAGATGAAAAAAATCACAAAATCTGCAGTGATCCAAGCATGATGTGAAAGTTAGAAAAGTTCTGAAACAAAAGCCACTCAAAACATCCTTCCTGAGAGAGAGAGAGAAAACATGATCACAGATCTCCCCCAGCTCTGCCTCCTCTGCTGCCAAGTGCCTGCAGCAGCTCACAGGAGATGAAAAGCACCCAGAGCTGTTCCTGGGGGTAGGGAGGATGTTCTGTGCCTGCAACACCTCAGCTTCTCTAAATTCCATCCTGTAGTCACAGAATCCCAGGGTGGTTTGGGCTGGAAAGGACCTTAAAAATCTCGTTAAAAATATCATCTCATTTCACCCCTTCCACTGCCCCAGGCTGCCCCAAGCCCTGTCCAAGCTGGCCTTGGACATTTCCAGGGATGGGGCAGCCACAGCTGCTCTGAGCCAGGGCCTCACCATCCTCACAGGGAAGGATTTCTTCCTAAACCCCCCTCTAAAGTCTTCTCTGTCAGTTTGGAGCCATCCCCCTTGTCCCCTTCTTGTCACAAGTCTCTCCAACCTGTCACTGTGCAGAGAGAGAAATCCCACAACAAATCCCTCCAATTCTGTGTAAATACCTAAAGAGAGACCCCACAAAAATTCCTTTCCATTTTGTGTAAATACCTAAAGAGAGACCTCACAACCATTCCCCCCAATTCTGTGTAAATATCTAAAGAGAGACCCCACAACATTTCAGTTGTCAATACTTCAGGCACAAAAAGGAAAATGATATTGAGATATCCAGAAGCCTCTGATGTGAAACTTCTATGATGTTTCATAAATGTGGATCAAGAACAGTTCCCAACCTTTCAGGCAGCTGTAAGGGGTCAGTAATTAATTAAAACATTAGGTTTGGGTGGAAGCAATTCAGAGTTGCTGCCCTGCCCTATTTAAGGTCCAGGTGCTCCGTCCCAAGCTGTGCTGGGAACTTCTTGGAGTCATTTCCTTTGCAGGTAAGTGTGGGCATTGTATGACACAAATTTGGGTTTTTTGAGGTAGGAGGGATTTTTGCACTTTGTTTTTGAAAGTTTTGTTTGAATTCTCTGTGAGGGAGCCTTGAGGGTTTCAGCAGAAATGTAATTATGTTTTCTTGTGTCTTGGACTTTGAACAAAATTCTGCTGGTGGCAAGGTGGGACTAAAAATGAAACTTTCACAGCATGAAGTGGCCAAATGAGGAAGGGAAATAATTTTCCTACATATAGAAAGTAACTGGCAACTTAAGGTAATAAATATCTATGTCACTGTAAAGAAGCCCTCTTTGGAGACAGCAGCAGTAGAATCTGTTTTTTTTGTCATATTTTGAGCTGTTTTTGCAGTGATGATAAATAGATAGAATTGTAACAGAAAATAAGTTGTTATTATTATTATTTCCCTTTCCTCTCCTGGTATTTTACTGCCCTACCAAAATGCCACAGAACATTTCCTGGCTACATTTATTCACAAAATCCTTGGTGCTGATGCAGCAATTGCTTACAAAACATTCATTTATTTGCTACCTGTTCTCTTTGCAGCTTTGATATCAAAGAACATTTCTCTCTCTTATTTTATTTTGTTTTTTTTCCCCCACTAGAAGTGGATGGGTTCATTTTTCTTGATTTTCCCTTTCTTGCAGCTCTGTAGTTTTAAGTGATTAAGTTCATGTAGTCATACAAGTGAGTGCCTAACCACCATGGAATCACACATTTTTACAGATTCTACCCATAAAAGCAGCTCAAACAGTGCAGCAAAACTGCTCTGGATCCATTAGCTCCACTTTAAAAGCCTGTAATTCCTAAATTATGGATCTGATTTTCTGCTGTTCCTCTCACTCTGTGCTCTCTGTGATCAGATCATGTTGTGTGGCATTTGTGTCCCACTTGAAATTGAAACGCTGATCTTAAAGAAATGAGGATTTCAGTTAGAAGGAACTGGGCTTGAGATAGTTACCTGGAACTTAAATAATTGATTCTTGTCAATTTATGTTTGCTGAGCTGTGCTTGCAATGGGAAAGGATGAAACTGGTAGGTAGGTCCAAAGAACACAAACAATTGCAACCAGAAACTCATTCTTTGCAAAACTGGAGCTGCCCCAAAAGCCATTTGTATTGTCATTGATAGAAAAGGTCAGGGCGAGGAAGACTCACCTTACTTCCTCCTTTTGAGACCCCTCCCCACAAAAACGAGCCCAGACTTAATTCAAGAAGCCAACCACGCTGCTTAATTGCCATTCCAGCTAATTACCATGGGAAGCAGGGATGGGAGGGGCTGGTGTTATGAATATGAATTTGTTTGAACCTTTTGTCAATAAACAGACTCTGTGACCACCTGGAATTTCACAGTGTGTATTGGGGGTTACCCCACACTGCTGCCCAGTGCTGAATAAACATTCACTTTGTAACTTTAAATTGTTAGAGAGTCTTTTGTCCTCACATCTGAGTATGGGTATTAGACCAATATTCATATCTTGGTAAATCAAAATATTTAGTGATAAAAAATGGCCCAGGATTTGGAGTGGAGCAGGCTGGGAGAGCTGAGCTTGTGGGACTGGTGGGGAATTGGTTGCAGCTGCTGGCTGCCTTGTTCTAGAGCAGAACTTCACCACCCTGAGCCGGGAGTAAAGGCTGAGGTGCTGCAAATAAATGCTTTAAGTCCTGTTTGCTTTGTGCTTTCCCTGCCAGAAGCAGGGCGTTTTTATCCTGTTTAATGATGAGTTTTTAACTTGTGTTTGCCTCTCTCTGGTGCTCTGCATGGCAGATTCCCGGGGGATTCGTGGGGCTCTGTGCTGGTCCCTCTTTCCCTGCAAATGCTGCTCTGTTTTCTGGCCATGCTGCAGTTGAAAAAAGCTTCTTTACCAACATAACCTGAGGGAAATGTTTCTCTGCATTCAGAATGAGCTGCCCCTTTTTAATGTTTGAGTTTCGAGCTGTGGTTTCTAAGAGTGAGTTAATGACTGGTAAAACAATGACCCAAGGGCCTGAAATCCCCAAGGTGTTTCTCACCTCTCCATGCAGAGATGTTTTTCTTTCCTTTCTCCTCCCTTCCATATCTTACCAGGCCTATGAATGGCATCTGTGGCTAAATGTGCACATTCTGTAGAATTAATGAATGGTTTAGGAAACAAGAGGAGACCAAAACAACGTTTACTTTGGGAATATAAACTAATAACTGAAGTGCAGTGTGGGCTGAGAGTCCTGGGGAAGGAGTGATTTCCTAAATGCTCTCAGACATCCAAATATTGTTCCTTTTGCTAAGACTTCAAAAACAAAACCTGCAACTCTGAAATGAAGTGGGAATTTGGTTTTGATTTTAGAGGGGGCACTTTCTGCTCTGACACAGGGCTAAGAAATTCAATGGGAGTGTGCTGTTTGTTTTAAAGGGGCATTTTCTGCTCTGACAGAGCTGAGTGGGCTCTGATGGGTTTTTCCTCTCTTGCAGGTGGCACAGCAGTGTTCTGGCAGCTCAAGGCTGGAGTGAGGATCTGTGCCCAGAGCCCCAGGATTCCCTGCAGAAGGCTTTGCTGAACAAATTTGAGCAGGATTTGCTCTGCACCCCTTGGCCATGGGCAATGAGATTAGCCACGGGAGGTGCAGGAGGTTTGAAAGGCTGCCAGCTGAGGAGAGAACAGATGTGCCTGATGTCCCTGCTGTCCCCAGGGCCCAGCCAGCCCAGGCTGGGGAGCTTTGGGACAGTGAGAGCCACCCTGAGAATGAGAGAGCCCCGAGTGATGCTGCAGGGATGGACAGCAAAGAGCAAGAGAGACAAAGGGAAATGGCCTCGTGTTCCCCACCCGGGCTCCTGGCAGTGGTGAGCAGCTCAGAGCTGCTTGGGGGAACAAATCCAGGTGGGAAAACCCAGGGAACAGCTGGAGGGGACACAGAGGTGCCAAGAAGGGACATCCCTGTGCAGCCTGCAGTGGAGATGGGAACTGGAGTGCTGCAGACCAAGCAGGGGATGGTGAAAAGCAGCTCAGGGCTGCACAGGAGAGCCAGCAGCAGGGTGTGCAGGGCCAGCCCTCTCTGCAGGTGGCTGAAGAAACTCAAAACCCCAGCAGAAAAACCTCAAGGCAAGCCTGGTGCAGGCAGCAGCCAAGAGTGAGGCTCCTGTGGACTGGAAAAATAAAATGAAGGGCCCACTGTGGTACCTGCAAAAAAGAGAAAAAGGACTGATAAAAGAAGTGTTCCTGGTGTACAAGAAGAGGTTATTTTTGTCATCATTTAAACTGCTTTTCTGGATGTTCCTGGCTGTCTTTCACCCTGTGTGGAGCACAGGAGGCATTCCCTGTGGAAGGGGGGATGCTCTGTTCCCTTTGCAAGCAGTGAGGATTGCTTGGCTCTGCTCTGGAAAAACTCCTTTTTGAAACCCTGCAGAGGTGCAGCTTTGTCTCTTCCTGGTGCTTCCCATCATTATTTGATCTCCTTTCCCCTGCTTGTAATAACTTGCTCTGCTTAATGGTCCAGGAGAAGCATGAGGAGCATCAGTATTATCAGCCTAAATTAATGGATTATAAAACCAGTGGATGCTTTCAAATGTGTGGTGATGGGTGCTGGGGGGGAGGCTTGGTGAACAAGGGGCTCCAGTTTTGCTGCTGGAAGTGTTTGCTATGTGTGTTTTTGGATCTGTAAGTCAATAAAAGCCACTTTCACTGCCTGCAGTGAGGCCTTGGCTGCTCAGTGGGATCAGGGAGGGAAGGAGGGGATGGGCTGGCACTGCCTGCCCACAGATGTGGGGACTGAGAGGGCTCCCTGTGCTGCCAAGGAGCCAGCAGTGCTGACCTGGGGCTGCTCCTGAGCACACTGGGGTCTGTAAGCTCAGGAGAAATCTTTAATTTGGTTGCTGTAGCTCTGTGCTGTCCATGTGGCTCCTCCAGGTGTCTCAGACTGACCTAAGCACACCCCAGGATGCTGAGCCTTGCTCTGCTGGAGATTCCAGCTGAGGCAGAAATCCCTCTGGGAGAGGGGAGAGGTGAACAGAGGAGCTGGCAGAGCCAAGGAGGGGCTGCAGGGCTGAGCTGGGGATGCCAGCCTGGAATGGAGGAGGGAAATGCCAAGGGATGGGAATGAGCAGCTCCTGCACCTCCCCAGGGTACCTGAGCAGCTCCTGCCCTGGCTGCTCCTCAGTCCCTGCTCTGGGGCACTGATGGCAGCTTGGATCCTATTCCTGCAAACTCCTCATTCTTGTCCTCCTTCAGCCCTTCTCAGAATCCCAGTTTAACTATTTCTTCCATGTTCCCTTTGTAGTGGTGCTTTAGGGTTTCAGCTTTTCTATTTTCCATCCATTTGTAACCCTGCAGTTCTTCAGTGTAGAACTCTAAACTCCAGATCCAGTGTCACTGCTGCTCTCCCATTTTGGGCACACACAACAATTCCTCTCCAGGCCTGGCAATCAAGGACACCTCACTGCCTCAGGCCTGAGAGATGGAAACAAAAGTGAGCTGGGGGAGCAAACTTGGGGTCAGTGACTTCATTAGCTGGAGCTGGAATTGGAAGATGAACCCCCAATGTGCAAATGGCCCAGACTTATCAAAGTGTGCAAACCTGTGACCCATTGTCCATTTTGGGGGCTTTGTCTGCCCTAAATGCACCTGAATAATTCAATAAATAGAACTGCTTTTTATTCTCTTTATTTTTCCTGCTCTCTGTTTTTAGGTAGCCCCTAAAGGCATCAGTAGGTGCCTCCCCAGCTCTCCTTAGAGAACATCTTGGATCTCTTCTTGAACAGAATTAGAACCAAAAAACCTTCAGCACCTCCCTTTCCACACCTCTACCTCAATCCAAAGCTCTTGGCTGTGCCAACCAAGAAATAAATAAGCAGGGGAGCAGCTGTTTTCCACCTTGTGCTCAGATGTTCCATCTGCTGTGCTGCCTCTTCCTGTGCAAAAAGAATTCCTTGGGTGCCAATGACCTCTGAGGATGACATTTGCCTTGTGTAATCTCAAATAAAAGTCACAGGAAGTTTTTAAAAGCAGAGATACACCCCCAAAAGACTGGAATGTTCACTTTTACAGGTAGCAAAACTTATTTTTGTTTTTCCTAAAGTCAGTGAAGTGTGGAAGTGCAGCCCTTTATTAACTCAGTCTTTTTTTTTTTTTTTTAAGGCAGAAATGTTGTTGTTTGTTTGAAATATTGATTATTTGGATTTATTTGTTTATGCTTTGTGTTTGGGTTTTCTTGTTTGTTTTGGTTTGTTTTATTTAGTTTTTTGTTTGTTTATGTTTTCAAAGCAGAGATGCTCTGTGGTGTGTTTATTTTAAACCATTTTTCATATTGTGATGGAGTGGAGGCCCTGAAGAATAGAGCTCTGAATCATCAGAAGTTTGAAAGTTGGGGAAATAAAGCAGCTCAGGCTCTATCAGGTTTCTTGAGTGTGGAAAAGGGATGGGCTGAGGTGCTGAGCATTCCTGAGCTGGATTCTCTGCTTGGAGATCAGCTCAGCTGATTCCTTTCATTCCTCTCATTTCCTTTTGTCCCCAGAGCAGTGACAACACTTTGTCCATCCATTACAGATCATTCAACATTCAGGATGAATCCTGCTTTTCATTGTGCAGCCTCCAAATTCACCACACACCTGAGAAAAAGTGATCACAGAGCTGTGATTTCCTCACTTCTCACGTAAGGAACTTGCTGCAAATTTGCTTTTTTATTGTTGTTGCTTGGGTTTGTTTTTGTGGGGGTTTTTGTTGTTGTTTTGATTTTTTTTAAAAATTTTTTTAGTTTTGTTTTTTGAGACAAAAACCTCAAGAGATTTTTGCTTTCCTGAAGTGTGGTGTTTTATTCCACTGTCACAATTTGCTCTGAATTGAGCAGGCAGGAGAAAATAAAATAAATAAAGCCACACTTGCAGTGGGACAGTGCTTGATCAGCCTGTGACATTTCCCTGCACTTTTGGAGACCTGAATTTTAACAGAAAGTTTAAAAACCCCACATTTTTTCCCCCAAAATTGCACAATTCCAGCTGTGAAAATATCCCCCCATGGTAACATCCCCCAGATTTTTTTCCCAGAAGTTATAAAGATTTTTACACACAATTTAGGTGGATCACCTTTCCCTGTTTGCTGCTAGAAAATGTTGTTGCTTTTTTCCTTTTCTTCCTCTGTTGAGCAGGGAATTTCCTGCAGTTATTTGTTCCTTGGTCAATTCCTCAAATAGAGGTTGATATTTTTATTTTTAAGGGAAGAGGGGTATTTGCTGCAGTGCTTCCTGCAGAGATCCATTGGAACTGTGGGTTTATGAATAGGGGCACTCTGCTTTACAGTGGCTGGAAATCATTTTTGTCAGTGCTGGGGATGGAATATCACAGCCACAGCTTCACTGCAGGGAAAAAAAAAAAACCAAACAAAAAAAAACAACAAAACTTTGAGTTGAGAACATCAGGGAAACCTAAAACTTGAGGTTTTGGTGATCTGGATTGAAATCTTTTATCTGGTACCTGGTTCAGGTGATGCAAAAATAATTTTATTGCTTCTTTCCTGGGAAAATCCCAGCAAATCAGCTGTGGTCAATTAATTAAGGGCTAACCTGGATCAAATTCAGGTCTGAGGTAAATGTTTCAGGGAAAATAATCTAACACAGATTTGTTCTGTGTGGTTTTACCCCTCAAGTGACCCGAGGTCAATGATGTGAATATTCTTAGATTTGAACCTTTTGCATTCACCCCATCTTCATGTGGACAACAAAAAAAAAACATTTAACACTCTTAGCTACAGTTCACATAAAATACACCCAAAATTACTGTTGTTTTTTTTTTAACTAGTGTTTATTTTCAGTGTTTAAAAACCAAAAGAACAGAAAATCTGGGGCACATTAATCCCACACCATTGGAAATTGAGCTGTTCCCTGGAGGGCTCACTCCTGTGAACAGGCACCACCCCTCACATTTATATTCATATTGATTTATTAATACATTATATTAATTAATAAATCATAAATTTCCAGCTATCTCAGGAGCTGCACACTTTTGTCCTGCCTACCTGCTGAAGCAAGATATTAAACTTTTTTTTAATCAAATTCTTTTGCCTAAGTGCATGAAAATATTCCAATAGAGGAAAAACCCAGCACGGTGCCTTTCTTCTGTGGGAGCTTTTAGCCCCAGATCCTCATCTTGTTGTTTTGTGAACACAATCCCTGAGGAAAAAAAATTATAAAAATATAAATTTTAAAAAAAACAATTATTGATGCTTCCTGCTTAAGCCAGGACTGATTTAGAAATGCAGAAATCAGTGTGGTGCTGACTGTGAAAAGCCAATGTATGTGGACATCTTACACCTCTTTAGCAGAGTTCTGCTGCAGTGCAGTTGCAAAGCTTTGGGTGATTTTATTTTTTCTCTCCCCTTTCAATTAACCAGCACATGGGAACACTTCAAGGAATAAGCACCAGGCTTTCCCTGGATTTCTTGCATCCCCTTTGGAGAGAGCCCCGGAGTGGGAGAAAATATCAACAAGGTGAGAGGAATTAATGCTGTGAGGAGCTGAAAGAGCCCCCAGACTGTGCTAGAGTTTTGGTTACAATACAGGCTGTGATCAAAGGTGTCTGTTCCATCACCATCTGCTGAGGGTGGGGCAGTGATCCTGATCTCTGTGGGAGATATTCTGCTAATGGGCATCCATTGAAACCAGCTGGGGCAGTGTTCTTTATCTCATGGGATATCTCCTGTTCATGGCCATGGTTTATAAACCAGCTGGGGCAGTGTTCTTTATCTCCATGGGATATCTCCTGTTCATGGCCATGGTTTATAAACCAGCTGGGGCAGTGTTCTTTATCTCCATGGGATATCTCCTGTTCATGGCCATGGTTTATAAACCAGCTGGGGCAGTGTTCTTTATCTCCATGGGATATCTCCTGTTCATGGCCATGGTTTATAAACCAGCTGGGGCAGTGTTCTTTATCTCCATGGGATATCTCCTGTTCATGGCCATGTTTTATAAACCTGCTGGGGCAGTGTTCTTTATCTTTTCACAACCCATCCTTCCTCCAGCCAGTCATTTTCTGCTCATGGCCATTGAGTCCCACTGTGGCACTGATAAAATTACTGCATCCCATTGGGAGTTGCTCCAGCCAGGGGGAAGAGCCCAACATTTCTTACCAAGATAAAAACAGAGGTTTTGGGACACTAAGGGAGCCCCTTTCTCCACTGGACTCCAGAGGAAAACCGGATTTCTCCACATCCCCACTGGAGCTCCGGAGGGAAACTGCACCTTGTACAGGAGCACTGCTCCAACTGAGCCACATCTGTCACTGCAGGAGGATGCAGCCACCATGGGATGGGACTGCTGCCAACACCCTGCCTGACTGATGGGTGTCAGGCTGTACTCTGACTGTGTCAGGGGTTGGGGTTTGTTCTTTGTAGTGCTGTATTTCTATTTTAATTTCCCTAGTAAAGAACTGTTATTCCTAATTCCCATATCTTTGCCTGAGAGCCCCTTGATTTCAAAATGATAATAATTTGGAGGGAGGAGGTTTACATTCTCCATTTCAAAGAGAGGCTCCTGCCTTTCTCAGCAGACACCTGTCCTCCAAACTAGGACAGCAGGGTAAAACAGGGAACAAACTGGAGAGGGCACAGCAGCAGGAATGTGAGGAGTGATGGGACAAAGAGGGGAAAAGCCGAGGAAATTCTGGAATTCTGGTGTGCTGAGCACAGCAGCAGCTGCCAGACAGGTTTGGCACAGGATGCTGCTCAAACCCAGAGTTCCAGGGCAAAGTCTCATCATTAAGCCTCCTAAAAGCCAGCTGCTAGGCAAAAGAGAGATTTTATCCCACAAAAAAGCAGAGGAGTTTATCCCAGAGCACAGCTAACGTGGAGTTTCTGAGGCACTGAGCACATTTCCAGCAGATTTCCACAGTTATCCCAGCCAGCTCCACACAGGACCTTGCTGTGTAGGGCTGTGAATTGGCAAGGAGAAAAACTGCAGGGAAATACAAAATGTCATTTATTTCTCCTGCCTTCCATCTCCTGGTCCAGCAGAGCCCTCTGCCACATTGTTCTGTGGCAATAAGTGGAGAGAACCTTCCATTGAGAGGGACAAGCAGCTTTTCCTTCTGAGGCTGGCTCAGCTTCCAGAATTAGTCTGTGGAAGGGAAGAAAGGGGTTTGAAGTCTCACATTCAGCCAGTAGCATAACTAAGGCAGCACCTGGGCGTTCTCAGCCCAACCTTTGGGCAGAAGAAGCAGAGAGGAGAAATAAAACAAAATGCAAGAATGAAACTTCTTTTAAGGCTGCTGGTTTGCTGTGTAAGAGCATCCCAAAAGCATCAGGTTGAGTATTTTAAATTGCTGCTCTGAGTGATTTCAGATGTTTTTTGAGGAAAATGTGCTTATTCTGTGATCATTTTGCACTGAGCTGGCTCTGTGCCCTCTCCCTGCTCACACCTCAAGGCCAGGGCTTTGCAAACCAGAAGAAGATGAAGAACCCACCCCAATTCTTTGCCTGCTCCCACTTACCAAGGAGTCAGAGCTGCTCATGCCCCAGAGCTGGCAGCAGCAGGAGCTCCAGGAGCTGTGCAGCACCCAGCACAAGCAGGCAGGGCAGCAGGAGCTGGGCTGAGCTCAGCTGTTGCTGCAGCAGCTCCCCATGGATCCAGGGTGAGCTGGAGATAAAAACCTGCTTGGCCTGGCTCAGATCCCCCCATTTATTGTGTGATCCCCCTGTCCTGGCCAGCCTGGCTGCCCTGGGAGCTGTGGCAGGGTGAGATAAGGCAGGCTGAGTGCTCCTGCTCTGTTCTGTGGCACTGACAGGTCCCCCTGTCTGCAGCAGCACTCCCTGCCCGTGTTCAGCAGCGTGCTGAAGGGGTTAGCAGTCATCCTGCATCCCTCTACATGTGTCCTCTAATTGCTTTTTGCCTCCAGCTCTGCATCAGGAGGTGCTGCAGGGACACCCAGGGGCATTTCGAGCAAGGCTTCCTCTAGATGAGACACCTGAGCAGCTCCAGGCTTCACTCTCCTCTCCCAAATTCCAGGAGAAAGGAGAGTTTCCCATAGAGGCATCTATTAAAATTTGTGGTTTACTTCTTTACTCTGCTTCTTCTGTCCTAAGGTTGGGCTGACAACACCCAGGGGAAAAGCAGAGCAGGTTCTGGAGGGCCACAGCACCTCAGGGACATCAGTGACTCCCTAAATTCCACAAAAAAGCAGGATTTCCCACAGAGGTATGGGGAATCAAGAAATCCTCCATGGCCTTTCCTTTAATTGAATAAAGTCTCCTTTTTGGACACAAACCTGTGCTGTTTGAGGATTGATTTTCCTGTCACCTGGTGCTCCTCAGACATTTCATGGCATCCTACTCCCATGCTGGGTTTCAGGGAGTGGGGAGGAACATTCTCCCACTGTCCTTTGCATCCTGGAGTCACCAGTTTCACCTTTCACAGCAGACAGGACACTGGACAAGTGAGGGAAGCAGTGTCTGGCACCTCAGTACAAAAATCTTCTGGCACTTACTCATCTCCATTACTCATTTCACTTTTCCTGCCTTAGTTATGCTGCTGGCTGAATGTGAGACTTCAAACTCCTTTCTTCCCTTCCCACAGACTAATTCTGGAAGCTGAGCCAGCCTCAGAAGGAAAAGCTGCTTGTCCCTCTCAATGGAAGGGTCTCTCCACTTATTGCCACAGAAGAATGTCTGCTGAAAAGTTTTGGGGAATGAAAAGGCAAAAATCTTGGTTTTGTGCACTCCTTCCTCCCCACTCCCTGCAATCCAGCACCTGTGGAGGATGCCATGAAATGTCTGAGGAGCACCAGGTCAGGAAAATTAATCCTCAAACAGCACAGGTTTGTGTCCAAAAAGGAGACAGAGCACCCCTGGGACTTTATTTGAATAAAAGGAGAGGCCATGGGGTGTTTCTCCTGGGGTATCTCAGGTTTTTAGAGGATGCAGCCTCCTTTTTATCCCATTTCCCTGCCACATTTCCCTCTCTCTGTCCCACTGGCTGAGATGCCCAAATCACACAATACAGACCCCTGCTAATGTGTACCTCCCCTTTTTCCTTTCCCTGTATCAATCAATGAAATTCCTCTGGAATTTCTGTTTTTCTCATTCTTTCTTTCACTTGTCAGTATCCAGTTTTATTTACCAGCAGACCCACAGTTTGTAAAGACAAATCTCTCATTCCATTCACCAATCAGTGGGATCCTTCCCATTGTTTCTTCCCCTTGTCAGTTTGTTTGGGAAGACAAATCCCTGTCATTGATTCCACAGGGGACCTTGTGGCTGCTGGAATCTCTGTGCCCAGGGGGAGCAGCTCTGTGCAGGGGCAGGGATTTCAGTCCCTGATTGCCCTGGGCTCCCTCCAGAACCTTCTCTGCTTCTCCTCTGCACAGCCCCTGGGTGTTCTCAGCCCAACCTTTGGGCAGAAAGGAGAAATAAAACACAAAATGCAGAATGAAACTTCTTTTAGGGCTGCTGGTTTGCTGTGTAAGCTGCTCCAGGGGTGTCCCAAAAGCATCAGGTTGAGTCTCTTAAATTGCTCCTAAAAGGTACCTTTAAGTGCTTTAATTTAATTTAAGTAATTTAAGATTTTTTTTTGAGGAAAATGTGCTTATTCTGTGATTAATTTGCACCGAGCTGGCTCTGTGCCCTCTCCCTGCTGCACCTGCTCACACCTCAAAGCCAGGACTTTGCAAGCCAAGCCCAAATCAGCACAGTTAAACTCCAAACAAATCCCAGGCTTTCTCCTGCCCAGCCCCCAGAAGCATTGCCAGGTGCTCAGCGCTCCCTTTCAAACCGTGCCACCCATTTTAAATGAAGCTTCTGTCTCCTGCAAGACACATGGCCCAGATTTCAGCTGCCTCTCTTTTCCTTCCCTGCCGTGATCTCTCCTCTAATGGCATTTAATGCTCCCAGCACCTCCCCAGCCCAGAATGCCACAGCTTCCCCTGACTAAACTAAAAATCTCTGACCGTATCAGAGAAGCCAACAAAGACATAAACAAAGGTCATAAACTGAATTTATATGACTTCTGATAAAACTCCTCCTGACAGGTTTGTGGGGGGATTTTTTAGCTGACAATTTTCTTTCCAGCGCTGCGAGTGCTGCAGGCTTGTTGCCTGTTTACTGTGCCTGTGGTGCACACCTCTTACAAATACATCACTTGCTGGCATCAGAACAGAAGGGTGAGCAGTAATTAACGATATCTTCCATAAATCCCACCCTTTTCTCCTCCTTTCTGCTGCTAAATATGCAGAAGATGACTGGAGATGTGCCCTGACAACACTAAGAGCAAAGAGGGTGCCCATTACTCACCCCAGTAAAAACCTTACCTCAGTAAAAAGGAACCTGGAAATGAAATCACTGTTTTCTGTCACCTCATAGGTTTAGTTTACTCTTCTCCCCACGGGGAAAAGTTTCCTGTTTTCTTCACATTAATCAAGTGCTTTGTGCTGCTGAGTTTGAGCTGATCCTTCTGCAGCCCAGTGAGTGCTGAAGGAACAAAACCATCTCACATTGCTCTCACTCCCAGCCCTTCCCTGCTCTGCCTTTGTTTTTAAAATTAACTTTCACGTTTTCTTGGAGCTGAGAAAGCCATTACAGAAAAGACCAAACCAATTTTTCTTTCCAGCATGTGTGATTGTTTTCTACTTCCCTAAAAGGTTAATGCTTAAAATGAATAATGGGTGGTGGGGAAGAGGAGAAAAAAGCTTTTTTTTTTTGTTTTTCCTGCTTGCCTTTCCTTCAGCTCACACAGCACAGAGGTGTTGCTGTCTCCTTGCACCAGGAATATTTTGGCAGCTTTCAGAGCTGTTTTCCCCTGGGTGATGACCTCCAAAACCTTCTCCAGGCCCTGCTGATGGGGCTGCTCCCAAAGGGAATCACTGTGTTCTGTTTTCTTCCCCAAATCCTCCTGCTGGGTCTGTTCCTAAAGGGAATAACTGTGTTCTGTTCTCCTTCCTGAACTCCTATTGATGGGTCTATTCCTAAAGGGAATCACTTTGCCCTCCTGTTTTCCTCCCCAAATCCTCCTGGTGGGTCTGTTCCCAAAGGGAATCACTGTGTTCTGTTTTCCTCCCCAAATCCTGGTGGTCTGCTCCCAAAGGGAATCACTGTGTCCTGTTCTCCTTCCTGAACTTCTATTGATGGGTCTGCTCCCAAAGGGAATCACTTTGCCCTCCTGTTTTCCTCCCTGAACTCCTATTGATGGGTCTGTTCCTAAAGGGAATCACTTTTCCTTCCTGTTTTCCTCCCCAAATCCTGGTGGTCTGCTCCCAAAGGGAATCACTTTGCCCTCCCATTTTCCTCCCCAAATCCTCCTGCTGGGCAGTTCTGTGCTGCTGCTCCTCCAAGGTTGCTCTTTCCTGCCAGCAGAGGATTTATCAACGCCCCCCCAGGCCAGCCCAGCCCCAGGAACCCACAGCAGCTTCACCCCTTAGAAATCTGGGGGAGATCCCTCCCTGTTCCCAGCTGATGGAATGAAGAGAATTAGAGCCACCTGCAAGAGCAGCTAACAGTGCCCCTGAGGGTGGAAAAGCTGGCACAGATTTCAGAAGAGCACCACAAAATCACCCCTCAGGTGACACTGTGCCAACAGCAGGAAGGGAATTCAGTTTTTGCTCCCCAAAACCCCTCTGAGCTGGCAAAAGCCCGAGCTCACAGTGAGCATCCCAGCCCCCTGGAAATGCTGTGCTCCCATTTGGAAAAGCTGCTGGATAATCCTGGAATAAATCCATGCTGGAAAAACGCTGTTACCCCTTATTAAATCAAAACCTGCTGGCTTGGAGGAACAAAATTAGTAATGCTGTGAACTCTCCCGTGGGTTGGAAATGTAAAGGAGCTTGGCATTACAGAGTTGCAGCAGAACATAATTCCTTGCAGGAGGGAAGAAAGTGAGGAGATCTATGAAGTCATTGACTAGTGCAGTTCAAAAATACACGGCTCAAAATCTCAATATAATTATCCCAGTGCCCGCAGTTCCTGTTGGAGATGTTATACTGCTGGGTCAGTTATTTTTTCTTTTTGAGCTAACACATACATCATGCTTCAGGATGCTGCTGAATGCACTGAATTTAATGTAACAGCTAAAGTTAGGCAGTCAGCTTGGGGTGATCCCTGAAGTTCATGCCAGAAGTGAGGATTTGGAAGCCAGCAGAGCTCCCAGGTGCCTGTGATGTCCCTCTGGGTTACCCAGCAAAGCCCCAGATTTCTGTTTGGTTGCAGGCTGTGCTGAAGCCCATCCTGGTTTTGCACAGCTCTGCCATCTCAGCACTGAACTTTGTGCCCCTCTCCCTTTCCCTCTGTGTGCCCTCCCCAGAGGGGTGCAGGAATTCCTGGGATGGGTGGCTTTGGGAATTAATTGCCATGCTGGCTGCTAATTGCAGGCAAACCTGTAAATAAAGATATTCAGGCTTCTGCAAATGACCCCTGTCAGAAATCTAAACTGGAAGAAAACATTTTCTTTGTAATCCAATCTTTTATTTCCCTCACCTATTCTGCTGTTAAACTTTTACTTCTCTGCACTCTCTCTTAATTTAATACAAAGAAAAACCTGGATAAATTATGATCTGTTGGTGGCAGAACACCCAGATAATAAAATATTTAGACTTAATTTTGTTAATCTATTTTTGTTGTGTATAATAACTTCATTTTTGCATTCTTGTTTAAATCCCCACCTCCTTGAGGCAAGGGCTGCCCTCCCTGTGTGTTTGATATTGTAAAAAGAACCCTGGATTAAGGAGAAGCACAGAGAGGTTTTCTGTAAAAAAAACTATAAATGACATCGGATGTCATGGAGGAAAGAATCCCTGACTGCACTCCATCCTGTGTCACCCAGGCTGTGACAAAGGTGACAAAGGGAGGGGACCCAAATCCAGAGCTGGTGTCACAGCCAGAGAGGGACAACACTGCCAAGGCTACATGGAACTTTTCTGCTCATGCATGATCCATGTGCCAGGCAGCAAAGCTGCCCTGGTGCTGATTTTCCAAAGGAATCAGTTAATGGCAGAGCAGCACGTGCTGGAACAAATCATTGCTGCGTTTTTTTTTTTCTTCTTTCTTTTTGTCTTTTTTTCCTGTTCTTCATTGGTTTATTAATACACAAAATCCCCGTGGCTCTGCACAATTCCATGCTCCACAGGGCATTTGGGGGGCAGATTGATGGAGATGCACTTTGCCCCTCATTTTCTTCAATCCCCTGAGACCTCAGATCCTCAGGAAAACCCCACAAATGATGCATGAGGCACAATTTTACAGGAGGCTGTGCTCCTTGAAAGGCCACAGGTGTCCAGGCACCACACTGGCTACCAGCAGAAAACAGCCTCAGAAACAGCCTGGCAGCACAGAAACCAGCTGATATTTCTGTCCTGCTCTTCTTTGAAGCACAACTCCAGCTGATTACACAGTTGGAATTTTAAGAACAAAAAAAAAAAAAAAAAAAAAAAAAAAAAAAAAAGATGGTTTAAGGTTTGTCCTGAATGGAGAATTAAGGCTGAGGAGAAAGGAATGGAAAATCTCAGAGAAATTCCAGATTTTTATCCTCTTCAGAGAAGAATCTTAGACAAGGCAGCTCTGCTCTGACACAATCTCAGTGGTTCATGTGACACCTGAGCAGCAGGAGAGGAAAAGAACCTCGAGAACTTCAGTCCCACACCAGCAGGGAAAAGGCATCACCTGCCTCTGCCTTTTCCTGAAAAACCCCCACACCTCAGCAAACTTTCCAGGCTCTGAGGGAAATTGCTTCTGCAGCAAATAAAGGAATGATTTATTACCTTCCCTACCCAAAATCTGCAGGTCTCAAAGATAATGGACACTAACATGCTCTGAGCATTTTTTTTCATCTGGAAGCAGGCATTTCTGAGGTTTGGAAAGCATGTTAAGCACTGAAATGGTCCCATGAGGGGATGGAAATGTCCTGGCAGAGGACAACAGGAGTGACAGAAAAGTGCTGTCACACAGTTCTTGTTCTCTTTTTGCCCAGTTACTGGCACAGTGCTAAATTTCCCTTAAATATTGCCATAAAAAGTAATAAAAACAGCAGAAAGAGCAATGGGGAGCTCCAGCTGAATTCCTGAGAATTATCCCAGGTTAGAACCCAGCAGGGAGAATTATCCCAGGTTGGAACCCAGCAGGATTCTGCTCCCCTGAGGATTATCCCAGGTTGGAACCCTGCAGGGAGAATTATCCCAGGTTAGAACTCAGCAGGATTCTGCTCCCCTGAGAATTATCCCAGGTTAGAACCCTGCAGGATTCTGCTCCCCTGAGAATTATCCCAGGTTAGAACCCTGCAGGATTCTGCTCCCCTGAGAATTATCCCAGGTTAGAACCCTGCAGGATTCTGCTCCCCTGAGAATTATCCCAGGTTAGAACTCAGCAGGATTCTGCTCCCCTGAGAATTATCCCAGGTTAGAACCCTGAGAATTATCCCAGGTTAGAGCCCTGCAGGATTCTGCTCCCCTGAGAATTATCCCAGGTTAGAGCCCTGCAGGATTCTGCTCCCCTGAGAATTATCCCAGGTTAGAACTCTGCAGGATTCTGCTCCCATGAGAATTATCCCAGGTTAGAACCCTGCAGGATTCTGCTCCCATGAGAATTATCCCAGGTTAGAACCCTGCAGGATTCTGCTCCCCTGAGAATTATCCCAGGTTGGAACCCTGCAGGATTCTGCTCCCCACCACCCAGCAGGAGCACCCTGTGATTTGTTCCAGGCTCTGTTCAGCCCAAAAAACTTTCCATACTCTTGCACTGGGAGTGCAGCACCCTGAATTTGGGTGATGCTGAACTCTCTGTGTGTTTCTGAACCTCAACCCTGATTTTGTGCTGGCTGTGGGATGAATTTCTGCTGGAAAAGATGAATTATTCTCACTGCAGGGTCTGGTTTATTCACCAACACCACTTTAGCCCTTACAGACCTTTCCCTGATTTTTTGTTATTCCACTTCCACAGCTCCCTGGGTCCTTTTATTAAATCCTGAGCTGGTTTATTTGGAGAATCCCCTTGCACAAAGGAGGGAGCACAAGGCAGGGGGCTGCTCCCTATCTCAGTGTCACACAAGCACCACGAGCTTTTGCAGAATTGAAACCCCACCAACAATGTCAGAACATAAAGAACAAACCCTGGGATTGCCTGTGCTTTACAGACACTTCCTGAAAGCAGCTTATCTCAGCCTCTACAATGTGTTGTTCCAGTAAACACCCTGTGCTGGTTTATTATTTAATGAAATGCAGCCCTAACAACCCATAAGATACAGAAGGACTGCTCAGGTTTCTTGCAGGGGCTGGGTAATTCAATGTGCTGTGGTTAACAGGAGAAAAATGGGGGGAAGATAAGATTATTAGTGTGAGAAAAGCAAACTGGAGGGAACTTCATGACCACAGGGAACTTTTTTATGACTTTCTGGCATTCAGGTCTCAATTATCAGAGCCATGGCTCAGATCATAAACAGAATTTATCTCTGGCAGAAGTAGGCTGCTTTATTACAGCTTTCAGAGCAGGGAATGTTTTGATAATGAAGTTAAAGGGAAAAAAAAGTTCCCAATTTGAGAGGAGCCTGTGCTGCTCACGACACTGGTGCTGGGTCAGGAATAAATCAATAATTCTGCCCTCAGGAAGGTTCTGTTCATGAAAAATCCCCCAAATTGATGCTGATGTGCCACTGACAAAGAATAATTTTATTTTTTTTTCAGGGGGCCTAAATCTCTGGAGATCTGGAGTGTTTGTATGGAAGTCAAGGAATATTTATCCACCCTCTGAATAAATAAGCACACTGGGGCTGATTTGATGGAATTTAAACCATTTAAATTAAATTTAAACCTGTAGAGGCAGGGGAGGCAGCCTGGATGGAAATATCTGATTCCTTAGGGGGCAGAACCCCACCCTGTGTGTGAGTGACCTGTGGGGAAAGCTCTGATCATGGTGCAGCTCCCACAGAACCTGAGCACAGATCTGCAGGAAGGGATTTCAGAAAATTCCCTACCTTAGAAGGGCAAATCCATCAGGCAGGTGTCAGGAAAACCAACCCTCAAACACCACAGGGTTATGTCCAAAAAGGAGACAGTCCTGTGAGTTTATTCAATTAAAGGAGAGGCCATGGGGTGTTTCTCCTGGGGGATCTCAGGTTTTTAGAGGACACAGCCTCCTTTTTATCCCATTTCCCTGCCACATTTCCCTCTTTCTGTCCCACTGGCTGAAGTACACAAATCACCCAATACAGACCCCTGCTAATGTGTACCCTCCTTTTTCTTTTCCTTGTGTCAATCAATGGAAATCCTCTGGAATTTCTGGTTCTTCCCATTGTTTTTTCATCTCTCAGTATCCAATTTTATTTACCAGCAGTCCCACAGTTTGTAAAGACAAATCTCTCATTCCATTCACCAATCAGTGGGATCCTTCCCATTGTTTCTTTTATCTCTCAGTGCTGGTTTTATCTACCAGCAAACCCACAGTTAAAGCCAAACCCCTCATTCCTTTCAGAGGGATGGAGAGCAGCTGGATCCCCATATCTGTTCTGCAGAGCTGGTCCAGCTTGTGTGCTGAAAGCTTTTTGGGGAGACAATTCCACTGGAGCAGCTGATTTATTCATGGCACAAAAGCTGAGGTAGCTCTGCTGGCTCCTGTGAGGCCAAGGAAATCAAGAATGCTCTAAGGACTCATTGAGAGATGTCCTTCAGTGGGGTCAAAATGTGTGTGCACATCTCTGGGAGGGTTTTTTGTTGCTGCTGATTCAGGGGCTGAAGGGGAATTCCAAACACCCAAGGCAAGGCCAGCAGCACTCAGCTCTCCCAGGCGTGCACTCCAAACTGCAAACAGCTGCCCTGTGCCTTTGAAATCCCTGTGATACTCAGGGACAAGCAGGGGATGGCAGCTCTGTCCCTGGGGGTGACACTGGCCACTCATCCTCATCCTCCCATTCCCTTCCTTGGGATCTGCATTGCAGCCACTTGCCTTTCCCAAAATGATTAATATATATATTTTTTAATCTGTTATTTTATAGGTGTTGCCTGGCATTTCTCATTCCCCAGTTTCAGCAGCTCCCTGAGGTGGCCACATTTTCATCTTTATTGCCCCAACCAAAGCAGGGACTTCAGAGGGGATGAGTTGTGTACTCTTGTGGTGCTCAGTTTTTGGAGCAGAAAATAAAACAGGTCCAGACTTCTCTCTCCCTGGCACGAGGAGATTTTCAGCTGCTGTTCAAGCCAGCAAGGCTCTTGTTTGAGAGCTTTACTGGGGTAGGAAATAAAGTTCCTAAATCAGGGTTTTTCTCCTCCAACAGCAGCCTGGGAATGTGTCCTGTGTGCTCCTGCTGCCTGGGGGGACAGAAGAAACATCCCAGTGAGTGAAACAAGAGCTGAACAAAGCTGGAGCAGCAGTGCTTTCCAAAACCATCCTGTGAATCACAGCCCTGTGCAGATATCCAGGATGTGTTCCAGGAGCAGCAGCACGAGTTAACACCCTGAACTATCAGCTTGCTCTGTTAGGTCTCTTCTAATAGCTCAGACTCAACAACCTCTTGCTTTTCATGCCTGGCTGCTTCCAAAATAGTCTATTTTTATTTTTTTTTCCCCCTGTATGTGCAGAATTAGAACATCAAAGCTTGGACTGACAGCCCTCTGAAAATGTGACTGTGGTTATTCTTGGCTAGGTCTGGGGAGAAGAAATGATTCCATTAGCCAGCCCTGTGATTAAACAGAGAATGAATCAGCCAGAGCACGGAGATGTTGAGGTCTCCTCTTTGTGGCCACAGGGATCTTTATTGGACCATCTCAATCCTCACACCCTCCAAGGATGGGATTTCAGGATAAATGGAGCCCTGTCCATTTATTTTGGGCATCTGGGGGGCACCCAGGGAGTTCTTTCCACAGCACAGCCTGAAGATGCCCAGAAATAGTTTTGCAGCAGGCTCTGAACACCACAGGGCACAGAAAAGGGAACATTCTGTCCAGAGATGAGGAGGAGGGGAAGGGAGGGCTGTTCAAAGAGGCATTGTGGAGGCTTGATCTCTTTTAAGGAATAAATGGAATAAATGGGGAAGACAAAGTGTTTGCTGCTGAAATTCCAGCAAGCAGCTGCAGATCCCAGTTTAAGGGAAGGGAATGACAATTTACCTGGGAAGGTGTCCCTGAGCCCATGGAACAGAGCAAATATTGTCACTTAATTACCAATTCCATTATCCTAATTACTATAGAGTCAGGCTAGAACTCTTTTTTTTTTTTTTTTCCCTGAAGTTGCATTAAAATAAAGTTTTAGAACAGGCAGTAAAAGTCTGTGTAAATGGACTCTTCTGCCTACAGCTTTATTGGAAATGTGCAGATTTTCAACCCAGATTTTCTTCATGAAAACAACTCAGGCTTTCACAGCGGTTTTATGTCTTAATCTCCATCTTCTGCTCTCCAAATAAATTCCAGACAACTTGCTCAAACATGACAGAGGGGCAGGAGACAAACATGACAAAATCCCCAGGGAATTCCCTTGAAAAGGTAAATTTAAGTCAAGACATGCAGCGAGTGTCCTGACAGAAGGATGACAGCTTTTCATTAGGAAATCAAAGCCACCAAAGCCTGGGGCTTTTCTGAGGACAAATTTCATCAGCTCTGTGATCTCTTGGGTGCTGAAGCCAATTAACCATGAGGATTAATCCAGAGAAGTCATGATTCAACTCTCCTGATGTTTTCTGTCTCAAAGGTCAAAGAAAGGGGCATGAAACCTGTCCAGGAACCTCGGGGGGGCAGTAAATAATTTTTAAAAATGGACTGAAAAGAGAAAAAAGTTCTGCTGGAACAACATTCATCACCGTGCAAGCACACTGTAATTACCCAACAATTACAGTACACAATGCATTTGTTTGAGCCTATTTGAAACCAGCACAATTTATGGAGCTGGAAATGCACCAAGCAAGTAGGAATAATTACACCATAAATATGATGTAGTTAAATATCTGGAGTTTAGAAGTGTTTCATTAAGAAAAATATCCAAGGCTGTTATGCTGTCATGAAATTAACCTTCTAGTCATAAGGATAAGTGGTATTTACGTTTTTGAAAACAAAATGGGATGTAATTCCACTGCCACTGCATGCAGGAAACTGGGGAGCTATGACAGCCTCTATTGTAAAAAGTGACTTTACACCCTGCTTTAATCATTCCCATCATCAAACCTGTGGGAGCTGAAAAGAAAAGAATTTTTACCTTCTTAGTTCCAGGGAGTTTTGCCATTTTTCAGTCAGCTCAAGTTTCCATTTCTCCTGGGATTTTCTACTTAAGGTTTCAACTGAGACCTCAATAATCTGAGAGAATTTCTGGAGCTTCCTTTGCATGTTCTGGGCACAGAGATTATCCAAAATAAACTTTTCCATGGGAAACATCTTGGTCCTTGCATCAAGCACAGCCCAAGAGTGAAATACTCAGGGATGCACTTCAGTGAAACACCACGAGCTACCAGGTAAAATAAATGCAACTCCAAAATTCCCAGGTTTTCATAGAAATTGAATTACACCTGCTGCTTCAGCAGAGCAAAATCCTTCAGCTGGTGCAGCTGGGGTGAACTCTGAGGTCTGGAAATCGACCCAAATTTATCCAAGTTCCAGTTAATTGCACTGACAAACAGAAATCACATTATTTCCTTCTATTTATGACAGGAGGAGACTCCTTTGTCAGATTAAGACAGCCAAACCCACCACATTTAAATTTTATCTGCCAAATTTTACCATTTTTAAGACAAAAAAGGCTATTTCAGTCCAACTCACTCTCCTAACACACACAAGTCTATCTGCACAGGATTGAAGTGTTCAGTTGCCACCTGTTTTTTCTGAGATGCTAAAGATTTTACCAATCAAATTTCCACTCCAGCTCCCCCAAATTCTCCAATTCTCCCTGCCCCTTTTGAAGGCAGAGCCACCAAGACATCACCTGGAGATAAGAAACTTGTCAAGGCACCAAAAAAAAAAAAAAAAAAAAAGAAAAGAAAAAAGATGGGGGGAAGTTGAGTTCAGAAAAATAGAGAGGCAGGACCTGATAATCACAACTTTGCTCTTTGGCTCGATACAAAGGTTGTAATTCAATTTCAGAGTTCTGCTCCAGTGCCTCTCTTAGGGTGTTTGCAGAGAATCCCTGAGCTGAGCTGAAGGATTGCATCAATCAGCAGGGCCTGTTTCATGGAGAGAGAGAAAGACACTTCCTCCATGGCACCGTGTTCCAATTTAATTACTCACCATTTTAAGGTAGTGGGATGTGAAACGCTAATTGAAAACTTTGGGTGCCTCCATCTCCAAGCTGGAGAAGAATTTGTGTGCCCATCTGGATAATGGGAAAGGGATTTTATTTTCTAGATCATTGATTTATCATCATTAAGGACTCAAATTCAGCTTCAGGAATGTGCTTCCTCCGTTATGTTTGTGCTGCCTCAAATTTCCTCTGGTGCTGGGGATGTTAAAATTGGCTGGGCTCAGTTTATGAGAGCTCCTTCTTCCTCTCTCAGGGTTATTTATCTCATTCAGCTCTTGCAATCCAAGTTTTTTTGGGGTTGGTTGAGAGGGTTTTTTGGTTTTGGGGTTTTTTTGGGGGGTTGGGGATTTGGGAGGGTTGTTTGATTTTGTTTTGTTTTGTTTTTTGGGGTAGGTTTTTGGTTTTTTGGGTTGGTTTTTTGTTTGGGTTTTTTATGTTTGGTTGGTTTGGGGTTTTTGTTGTTTTTTGTTATTTTGGTTTATATATCTATATATATATATATTTTAAAATTATTACTCCTCAATCCAATCCCCAAACCACACTGATTTTCTGATTTTGAATAGCAGCAAAGCCTTGATGGCCCCATTTATACAAACCCTCCCCTCCTGCCAAGCAGAACCTCAGCAATCACAAACTCTCCCATTGCTTCATTCCAAGTCCCATTTAGCAACTTGGAATTCCTTCTCCACCCACTGCAAGCTCCATGGGCTACTTCTGAAATGTGAATTAAGAACCAAATTTTCCACATTTGTATCAGCTTTACCTTCCATGCAGGCCTGGGACAGTTTGGAGAAGAGTGACTGCTGTGAAAGAGGAGGGACAGTGCTCTGGAGGATCAAAATTTAGAAAAAAAACCAGGAATAACATTATTGCTGATTTTTTTTTTTTTTTTTTTTTTTTTTTTTTTTTTTTTTTTTGTGCAGATGGAGGAATTCAAACTCTCATAGCAGCTCATTCCAAGATCTTATTTCCTCATTCATCCTTGCAAAGAAGACCTTGATGAGAGGAACTCTTTGGAGTTATCCCAGCAGATTCCAAAGCTGCTGCAGCTGGACCAACATCACCTGAAGTGGCCAAAGAATTCCAGTTCCATTTATTAATAACCAAAATACGGATGACATTGGAATACCAGGATATTTTAGCACATGATGAGGTTTTTTTTTTTCAGCTTTCAGTTCCACAAGAGCCAGCTGAGGATGTTCTTTTGGTGTTAATTGATATGTGAGAAAACAGGGAGCAGCAGAGGAGGGAAAACAACTGGGCTGAGTTACAGGCTGACACAAAAAGAGATGAATAATTCAACAATAACATCCACTATTGCCATAAAACCACAGAAAGAGCGTGGTCTTCTAGGGGAGCATCTGCCCCAGTCCCAGCACAGATGGGGAAAACGTTGTATTTTCATGTCAGAGTGCAAAAAGAGGCATCATGTTTAATTTTCCAGGGCCTTGAACCCACAGCTGCCACACACTGTGTGTGCTGCTTATTGCAACACATTGGTCAGTGAGAATTATGGGTGTGAATATATAATAATGGTGTTAGCAATGAGCAAATAATTATATAAATATATATAATATATATATTTATAAATGTAAAATAAATGGCTGTTTATCAAGTGAGAGGTGCTTATTGCAACACATTGGTCAGTGAGAATTATTCTATATAAATATATATGTGTGTATAGATATAATTATGATGTTAGAAATACAGAAATACATAACTATATATTTTATATAATTTATATATAATACATATTTTATATATAATACATATAATACAATATATATTTTATATATAATATATATTATATATTATATATTTGTAAATATAGAAATAAATGCCTATCAAGTGAGAGATGCTTATTGCAACACATTGGTCAGTGAGAATTATGGGTGTGAATATATAATAATGGTGTTGGCAACGATCAGAGAATTATACAAATATAGATATTATATATATATTTATAAATGTAAAAATAAATGGCTGCCTATCAAGTGAGAGGTGATTATTGCAACACATCAGACATCAAGAACTATTTTATATAAATATATATGTGTATATATTATAGTGGTGTTAGTAGTAGAGAAAAATACATATTTATACACTATATATAATAAATTTATTTTAATATATATTATATGTTTATAAATACAGAAATAAATGAGTGCCTATCAAGTGAGATGTGCTTATTGTAAAACATTGGTCAGTAAGAATTATTTTATATAAATATATATGTGTATATAGATAATAATGGTGTTACTAACAATCAGAGAAATATAGAAATACATGAAAAAATATACATATTTTATATAATATATATTTTATATACATTATCTATTATATATATTATATATTTATAAATATAGAAATAAATGACTGCCTATCAAGTGAGAGGAGCTTATTGCAACACATCAGTCAGTGAGAAGTATTTTATATCAATAAATATGTGTATAGATAATAATGGTGTTAGTAATAGAGAAATATATAAATATATATAATATATGGTAAATATTATATATTTATAAATATATAAGTAAATGCCTGTCAAGTGAGAGGAGCTTATTGCAACACATCCATTAAAATACTTCCTTTTTTTCCATTTATTTTCTTTTTCTTCTCTTTGTTTCCCTTGGCTGAACTCCCTTTACCTGATAAGAAGCTTTTGATGGAATTTTTTTTCAGGGTTGCAATCTCAGGATAAAGAGAATAAAGATTTGAAGTCAAAACATTCATTTGCACTAAAATGCAAGTCTCACCTGCTCCAAGCAGGCTTCTTTCTCCTCCTACAAGATACTGAGTTTTCCTTTCCTTTTATATGAGAGGATTTGGAGAAAATAATAATTCTGCTGGACCACTGGGCATCTTTCCCTTGAAAAATTAATCTCAGGTAAAAAGAACTGAGACTAAAAAGACCAACTGCAGAGATTACTTTTTAGTCTTGCACTAAGGATGCTTCCCTCAGGCGTGGCTTGGAAACTTCCACTTCAGCAGCTCTCCAAAATCAGCTGGCAGCCCTTGCACAGATCCATAATTAAATATTTTCCTGGGGCCATAGCAGGGCTGCTGGGAGAGAATTCCCTGCAGGTAGACTCAAAAAATCAGGATTTTCCTGGGAGTCAGCACGGGGTGGGAATTCCCTGTGCACAGCAATGGATGTGTTCTGCTCTTCCAAACCACCCCAAAAACCCAAGCTGGGATTTCCATCCTCCTGCCTACCCAAGACCCCTGTGGGTTTGATTTAAGTCCCTGAGGAAAATTACCATCCTTATATGAAGAATTACAAGTCACAAAAAAAATAAGTAGAGCATAAATTAGAATGTTGGAAGGTAGAAAAGTGAATTTATAAAATTGTTTATATTAAGGGTCTGAACACAAGATGGGGGAATTTGGGTGTGGTATGTCTTTCTTTCTCCTTCATGGCATCCATCTTTTTGGATTAGGATGGAATTTTAGGATTGGTTTGGGAGAAAGCTGGACAGTGCAATGTAGGTGTCATGGATTGGAAAGTAATTGTAAACATGATGTATGTAATTTATAGTTTAAAAGATAACTCCTGCCCCGAGGGTGGGCAGTGTGCCTCCAACTGACCTGCAGGACAGACCTCTGCAAATCAGAGAAATATTCCTTAGATAAGAAAGAATAAACAACCTTGGGAACCTCAGAAAACGGCTTCTGACCCTTTGGTGCTCAAGCTGGAAAATAAGAACTCTAAAGCACCACTAGTGTGTGGTGAGTGATCTCAGACTCAAAAAGAGACAGCACCATTCACACCCAGGCAGCAGAAATTCCCCTCTGGTTTGCACGGGGAGCTCAGAGCATTCTCCAGGCACCAACAGCAGCTTGTTCCTCCTGCCCTTCCTCATCTCTCATCTCCCTCCTCCAGGAGCAGCATCCTCACCTGCCCTTCAGCCCCCAGCAGCCCTGCAGGGGTGGGCTGCTTGATTTCTTCCAGCAGGAGCCCCTGAAAGCTCAGATTGGCTTCCTGGAGAGGGGAGAACACCAGTCTATAAACACCAGGCTGGTGGAAATCAAATTTTCTCTTATGGTTCTTAAAAGAGAGATTTTATTTTTTTCCTGTAGCATTAGCTCCTGTTCAGGTTTATCTTCCCAGCTGGGCTTGCAGCACTGGGATGTGATTGCTGCACACCTCCCAGTGAGCACAGATCAGAATTCAGACATTTCCAGGCCTCCAAACCAATCTGTGCAAAGGCAGGGACAAGATGCTCTCACATTTACAACCCAGCTATTAAATCCTGCTCCTTGCTGTCTGCAGCTCACATTCCTGCACTGCCAGGGCTACAAGGGAGAAAACAAGCTCAAAAATGAGGCTGGAATGTCCTTATTTATTTTTACTCCCCAGCTCTACAGCTCTACTCAAGGTTTCACAGGGGTTTCACGGTTATTCTGATATTTATTTGTAACTTCTGAAAATAATCGTGGTTGCAAACCACCCTGGAAAATGCTAGAATAAAAAAAAATGAAATAAAAGAAACAAACCCCAACAATCAGGTATCATAACATACAGAACAAAACATAACCAGCTCATGATCCTCCATCTGGAATCTCAGACCCTACACCCACCCCCCCAAAAAAAAATTGGTGCAAATGTTCACCTTCAAATCTCAGCCTGCTATTAAATCACTGAGCTCAGACTACAAGAAATTCTGTTCCTAGTTGTGCTCATGACCTCGAGCAAGTCATTTCATTTTCCTCTGCCTTAAAAAAAGGAGTAACAGCTGCTTTTAACAGGAGGGATTGTGAGGGGGAACAAAAGCCAAGCTAAATCAGTTGCTGCTTAGGCTGAGCTCAAATGTGCTGTTGGAATTGACAGTGGCACAACTGGATCCATCCCCAAATGCCTCAGGGGGAAAAATGCCACACATTTAAATCAGGAAATTCTCACCAGAGCACTTGTTGAACAGCACAGAAGTTCCTGCTTGCAGGAAACCACTTCAATTTTAATTATTTGCATGTATAGATAGTGAATACAGAGATATGGGTGGGGGGAGAATACCCAAACAATGAGAGAAGGACAATTCTCCCAAGAAATTTTCCAGCTTTAACTATAAAAATAGGAAATCCTCATAAGCATCACCCCAAAATTTCCAAGTTTTGCAGTCTCTGAGGCTGCTGCCCTGAGCCCTGTGGTGATGTGGAATGATAAAGCAATCACCAGGGCAGAGGCAGAGCTTGGTGATGATTGCACCTCTCTCCATCCAATTCCCTCTGATACCTCCTTTTCTTCCACTACAGAATTAGCTGTGCCTGGAGAGCTCCTTGACACGGCTCCAAATCCATCTGTACCGTGCTCACATCCCAGGATGGCAGGCTGGGAAAGGCTGCAGGGTGAGGATCTTTATTCAGGAAAGCTCCAGGCATTAATGAGAGAGGCTTGATTAAAAAACAAACAGTCCCCACCCAGCCAGCCCCTGGGAAGTGCTTGTGTGCTGGGTCAGGATGATTTTGGGTACAGATGATTTTGTGATTCCTTCAACACCACAAATGTGGTTTTAACTCAAAGCCTGGTATTAAATGCTAGAAATGCAAAATCCACAGGCTCAACTAGAGTTTGAAAACCGCACAGGAGTTTAAGAGAATAAATTCCCAATCCACATCTCATTCGTGCTCTATGTTGTCCCTAGGAGTGGGCAGGACATTCCCTATTCCTTCCCACTACAATTTGCATGCAGATTCTGGGAAATAAATACCCACTGTTGTATTTCCAGAGATGTTTTTAAAAGATGCCTGGAAAAATCTGGCTTTTGTAAAGGAGCCAGGTAACGGGTGGATAATACACAAACCCATTTGCTAAACACCACTTGAAAAATCACAGGCAGCATAATTGACTTTTACTGCTTGGATAATGTAGGTCACTGCATTAGTGCAACAAGAAAATGAATGTATGTTGGAGTGAAAGACAGAAGGGAAGTAATTACAAAATATAGATTAAATAACCATCAGATAACAGGCATAATAATAAGAACAACCAGGGTGAAGATAGAGGAGAAACAATTTGTTAAATGGATTGTAGCAGGGTTTTAAGGAGCTGCTGGGTTCACATGCAAAGCTTTTCTTTTTTTTCTATTGAGTTTGCAGTGAAGGAGAAAAGTGTTTGTCCCCCTTTTGGAGCTGATATCCTGCTCCTCGTGCTATCAGCTCACAGCTCGCTCAGCCCAGAGGGCTCTTTAGTCAGAACCTGATTATTTTAGCACACAGTTCTTAACTCTTGCAGGACCAGGAAGCTGTAAAGTCCCCAAGTAGGAGGGATCACAGTTCAGTCCTGCACAGCTCGGAATTCTGGCGAGGACTTACTCACAGCTTGACATTCTCAGTGCTTCTGCAGTTTACCACAAAGAAATTTAGAAGAAACAAAACCAAAAATCCTGCTCTCCCCCTAAATGAACCCAAAATGAAGTTAAAAAAATGGAAGGTGGGACTATACAAAGATGATTTTTTTTTCCCTTTACAATATCAGTTGTAGCCCAGCCTTGCTTGGTGGTGCTCTGAGCTCCCCAGTGAGAGCTCCCTGCTCAGTGAGCCCTAAAGAAGCATTTGCAGGTCTGTGTCTGGCAGCAGCTCAGGGCCATCACATCCCATCAGTGTCACAGGCAGCCCTCCCCTGGGCAGCCACCAGCCCAGGGCTGTGCTGGGACAGGGGCAGAGCAGTGAGTGACACCTGGGGTGATCCCTGCTGAAGGGGACAAGGCAGCAGGGATCCAACAGCTCTGCTGCTCCTTCTCCATCAGTGCCTCGTGTTGGGAGTGACACTGCCCTGCTGTCCAGCAGAAAAATGCTTTTGTTTATCCCAGCTGCTGCACATCCAACTCTGATGTGCAGCTGACACTCGTTGGCATTGGCATTGTAATAAGGACAAAATGAAAAGGTTGAGAGTGACCAAAAAATGCAAAATTTTCCTACTGAAAAGGAACAAAATGCATCAGCTCAGCATCCCTTGCCTGGCTCTGAACCTAACTTTGGAAAATCAAAGAAAGCTGCACCACAGCCACGTGTAAACCAAAAAGTGGGAATGTAGAATGAATTCCACACAGAGACCTGCAGAGCACAGCTCATCCTGACACGAGGAGCCAGCAGCTCCTCTTTGTCCCAGACCTGTGGAAAAAGGCAAAAGGAACACTAAAAGGACTCAGAGAAGAAACCTTGGGTGCTTTTGAAAAAGCTCCACCTTTCCCATTCATTGCTGCACTGCACAAGACACAGAATGTCCTTGGCCAGCCAGAATTGTGCATTTTCATTGTTTTTCCCTAAGAAAGGAGGATTTGCACTCCAGGGCTTGCTATCCCTCTCCCAAGGCATCGCTGCCTCATCAGCTGCTGCCTGTGGCTGCCCTGGCTCACCCCTGTCCTCTGCTGCTCTGCTCATTAATCAATGGCTCCTCTGAATGCCAATGAGTCCTGAAAGGAGCCAGGTGAAAGCAATGGCAATTTGCTCACAGCTTGATAATTACACATTCTTCAAAATAAATTAAAGCCAGAGCTAACAGCAGCACACTGTTTTCAGGAGTCCTGCTCATACAGAGGAATTAATTGGGATGGCCTTGATTGGATGGGGCTGCAGGATTCCAGCAGGGAATTTATTCCCCTATTGTTCCACAGCAGCTCTCTTCAGACAGAACCCCTCACCTCTGCTCAAACTGGAGGCAGAAATAACCTCTGCTCATCCCAAAGCATCTTTGGAGAGAGCTGCTTCCCAGAATTTGGGAGGGAAAGGGATCACAGGCTTTGATGGATCTTTGTTTTCTGGGCTGCCCAAAGCTCTGGGATCAATTAAAGGAGCAGTTCTACAATGGAGACATTTCAAAGGAGTTCTTTCATGTCCAGACACACAAAGCAGGGTTGAACAAGCACCATGTGCACAAATTCTCTGTCTTCTTTACATCTTCACAGAGAAATTGCAAACAAGCAGAGGAGAAACTCCAGAATCACAAACTCTTGGATATTTGCTGTAGAAAAGGATCTAAATTCCATCCAAACATTTTGGCACTTCCCACTCAACCTGAGGTGTGGACTGAGGGGATTTCAGACACCACAAGGACCCCAATTTACAGGAGAATCCTTTTTCCTCTACATGCCAAATGTCAGCAAGGTCAGGGAAGCCTTCCAAGCTCCCACACCAATAGATTACAGAAAGTGGTTGTTTTTTTTCATGCAATAAATTTGTGTTGTTGATTTGTTCTGTTGATTCTTCCCTTTGCACAGCCCTGCTTTGCCTCAGCAGCTCACACGTGCTGCAAAGGGCAGCCCTGCATAATAAATTGAGTTTGTGTAATGAAATATTTCAGGAGATGAGATTAGTTTTAATTTGTTGTTCTCACAATGCCTCCCCCACTCTTCACAAAATTGCACCCAGCACAGCAGGAGTTTATCTAAGCCAGGGCCTTGCAGATAAATTCTGGCTTGCTCAGGCAATTATTGCAAATAAGTTAAAGATGGAATCCACAAGAGAATTACACCTACTTGGATCCACTCCATAACAGTTGTTTCACTACACAAAAAAGAAGGTGGCAAGGAGGTAATTGCTGCTTTCTTCCTAAAAACCAGGCACTGGAGAGCTCAGAAAAAAACCCCAAGGAAATGCTCCCATTCCAGTTTGCTCAAATAGATCCATCCACAGCAATCCCCACTGCTGCCAGCAGCAGGAGCAGAGGTTTGTGGAGAACTGAACCCAAAATTAAACCCTGCTCTCGTTCTTATATTCACCCAAATTTGCTTTTCTGGAGCCTGGTTTGCCCCATGAGGAAGTGAGGGCTGTGAGCAGTTTCCATGGAGCCTGTGTGTGACTACACCTGAGCTTTGTGATTTATCCCCTTTATTTCTATCTTTAGATTCCATCTTTCCACACATCATCGCAGTGTCTGAGTATTTGCAAAAAACATATAAAAATCAGAGTAATAGCAGGCACCCTTCCCTTTCTTCTCTGCCAGGGAAAAATGGATTGTACACTGTTCCAGCTGAAATTGCTTCTCCTGGCTAAGCTGGGAGACATTTGTATGAATTATTCCTGAGCTCAGGAATCAGCTCTCATTCCTGACACTTTGTGATCCATGCTCAGAGACGAGGGGCCTGGATTGGCAAGAGAGGAGCAGCTGCAGCCCATTCTCATTGCTGGGGCAAGACATCTTCATCTAAAACTTCAAATAAAGCAAGCCCAGCCATCAGCCAGAAGGAAAAGCCACCTTCTGAAGCACCACCTGCATTAACTCTTCCTAGAATATGTTATTATAAAGCTTAAAATAAAACAAACCCAGCTATCAGCCAGAACAAAGAGCCACATCCTCAAGCATCACCTGGATTTACCCTTCATAGAATATCTTCATTTAAAACTCCAAATAAAACAAGCCAAATCATCAGGCAAAAGTAGAATCCAATCCTGGAGCACCACCTGGATTAACCCTTCCTAAAATATCTTCATATAAAATTCAAAATAAAACAAGCCCAGTCATCAAGCAAAAGTAGAACCCAATCCTGAAGCACCACCTGGATTAACCCTTCTTAAAAAAGTTTTCTATATTAATAAGAATGAGTTGTTTTTACACTGAAGTGTTTTACCCAGTGCTGTCAGGCCAGGCTGATTTTTTGGCCAGTTCTGCACCTTTTTTCTCAGCTGTGTGTTCTGCAGGGAACATGGCAGGAATAATAAAAGGGGGGTTCAGGGAGCTTTTGTGACCCCCACACTTCAGGAAAAGCACATTTATATCCACACACCTCACCCGTGTTTGTTATCACCACACACTCCACCCACATCAGTGATTGATGGCAAGGCTGAGCCCAGCTCAGGAGTCAGACACTGCTGAACCCCCTGTCACAGTGCTGATTAGTGCTGTGGAGCTGCAGCTCTGAGCTGCCTCCCTGCTGCACACAGCCCCTGAATTCCTGAATTCCTGACAGCCCCTGAATCCCTGAATTCCTGACAGCCCCTGAATCCCTGAATTCCTGACAGCACAGCCCCTGAATTCCTGACAGCCCCTGAATCCCTGAATTCCTGACAGCACAGTCCCTGAATCACTGAATTCCTGAATTCCTGACAGCCCCTGTATTCCTGATAGCACAGTCCCTGAATCACTGAATTCCTGGATTCCTGACAGCCCCTGAATTCTTGATAGCACAGTCCCTGAATTCCTGAATTTCTGGTAGCACAGTCCCTGAATTCCTGAATCCCTGAATCACTGATAGAACAGCCCCTGAATCCCTGATAGCACAGTCACTGAATTCCTGATAGCACAGCCCCTGAATCCCTGAATTCCTGATAGCCCCTGAATCCCTGATAGCACAGTCCCTGAATCCCTGAATCCCTGATAGCACAGTCCCTGAATTCCTGAATTCCTGACAGCACAGTCCCTGAATTCCTGACAGCACAGCCCCTGAATTCCTGACAGCACAGTCTCTGAATTCCTGAATCACTGATAGAACAGTCCCTGAATTTTTGAATCCCTGATAGCACAGTCCCTGAATCCCTGAATTCCTGACAGCCCCTGAATCCCTGACAGCACAGTCACTGAATTCCTGACAGCACAGCCCCTGAATCCCTGAATTCCTGACAGTATAATCACTGAATTCCTGAATTCCTGATTGCACACTCCCTGAATCCCTGATAGCACAGTCCCTGAATTTCTGATAGCACAGCCCCTGAATTCCTGGAAGAACAGTCCCTGAATTTCTGAATCCCTGACAGCACAATCCCTGAATTCCTGACAGCTTTTGTATCACTGAATTCCTGATAGCACAGCCCCTGAATTCCTGAATCCCTGAATTCCTGATAGCACAGCCCCTGAATCCCTGACAGCACAGTCACTGAATCCCTGAATCACTGATAGCACAGCCCCTGAATTCCTGAAAGCACAGACACTGAATCCCTGAAAGCACAGACACTGAATTCCTGGTAGAACAGTCCCTGAATCCATGAATTCCTGACAGCACAGCCCCTGAATCCCTGAATTCCTGACAGCACAGCCCCTGAATTTCTGATAGCACAGCCCCTGAATTCCTGACAGCCCCTGAATTCCTGATAGCACAGCCCTGAATCCCTGAATTCCTGATAACACAGTCCCTGAATTCCTGACAGCTCCTGAATTCCTGATAGCACAGCCCTGAATCCCTGATAGCACAGCCCTTGAATCCCTGAATTCCTGAATGCCCCTGAATCCTGATAGCACAGTCCCTGATTCCTGATAGCACAGCCCCTGAATCCCTGACAGCACAATCCCTGAATTCCTGACAGCCCCTGAATTCCTGAATCTCTGACAGCACAGCCCCTGGATTCCTGCACAACCCCTGAATTCCTGACAGCTTCTGTGTCCCTGAATTCCTGACAGCACAACCCCTGAATCCCTGACAGCCCCATAATTCCTGAATTCCTGCACAGATCCTGTATCCCTGAATTCCTGACATCTCCTGTATCCCTGAATCCCTGACAGCCCAGTGCCTCGTGGGCAGCAGGCTGTAAATCCCCTCCAGACCCCCAGCAGCAGTTCCCTGACACAGAGTCATTAATTCCTGATCAATTCACCAGTTCATCAATTCTGTGTTAGCAATAAAGCCTCTCCTCAGTGTCACAGCGCCCTGTACAGTGACAGCTCCAGGGGATCACAGCAATCCCACAGAAATTACATTTAAGGGGGATAATTCCAGAATTCAAGGGGGATAAAACCCAAACAAGAAACCTCCAGCACAGTGCAGGTTGCATTTTAGCAGGGAATAAATCAGCCTGCAGGACTTTCTGTCCATTCCTTACTTAACTAATTTCCATTGTGACATCTTGGGTTTTGCTGTTGAAATTCTGGGAAAGGCCAGGGTGTTTCAGAAGGGAAAGGCAGAAACCTTCCAAAAATACAAACACCTAAGTAGCACTTGCCTGTAACTTCAGGATATACTACCTTTTTATTTATGGGTCTGAGGCACAAGTCATATATCCAAAATATAGCTCCATTTTTGAAGCGGCTGAATCCTTTTCAAGGCAATTTATGAGATTTACACTTGCTATATTTAATAGGGCCATTAAATACCTGGACAGAGTGGACCTGGTGATTGGCAGGAGCAGACTTTTCTCCATCCCTCAGCCCTTTGGGTTCCCTGGAGTGGGTTGAAGTTATTCCCTTGGAGTTGGGCTGATCTGTGGTGATTTTGGAAATGGAAAAATGCAGAAATGCAGGCAGAGCATGGAGCAGCATCCATGGACAGTGTATCCATCTCTGCCTCAGTGGAACAGGCTAAAAAAAACCTCAAAACCCCCCCCCCCCACCACCACCCCCCTCCTGTGGCACTGCTCCTTTTGGAAATCATGGTGGGTTTATTTTTTAACACTTCCAGTGGGCATTGCTACCAACAGCTAATTAGTATTATTGTGGAAAGCTCCAGAATCCAGTGGTTTAACCCCTCCCCAGGAAGGGCCAGGCCCCTCTCCCAGAAGTAATGCCCGAGGTGATAATTATCTGCAATTACTCTTCCTAACTAAGCAATAGTTATTTACATTATTAATATCTGCCCCTACTCAAGGATTCACACCCACCCACACATTTAAATCTGTTTGTGAGGAATGGAACAGCCCCAGGGGAAGGGACCTGGGATCTACTAAAAAAGACAGAGGTGAAAGATATTTCCAGATACATAAATATATGTAAGAAATAGAGAACTGGAGGCAAGGGAGGAAGGATGATGTGCAAAGCAAATAAATCCTCAGTGCAGGTGTCAGCCAAAGGGATGGAAAGGCACCTTTGTTTTGGGAAGAGCTGCTCTGGGGTTCCCTTCAAAAATGGGAACAAAGGGATGGAGGTGACACCTGCACACCCCACAGAAAATGGGAACAGAGGGATGGAGGTGACACCTGCACATCCACAGAAAACAGGAACACAGGGATGGAGGTGACACCTGCACATCCCATGGAAAATGGGAATACAGGGATGGAGGTGACACCTGCACATCCCACAGAAAATGGGAGCACAGGGATGGAGGTGACACCTGCACACCTCATAGAAAATGGGAGCACAGGGATGGAGGTGACACCTGCACATCCACAGAAAATGGGAGCACAGGGATGGAGGTGACACCTGCACATCCCACAGAAACAGGAACACAGGGATGGAGGTGACACCTGCACATCCCACAGAAAATGGGAACAGAGGGATGGAGGTGACACCTGCACACCCCACAGAAAATGGGAGCACAGGGATGGAGGTGACACCTGCACATCCCACAGAAAATGGGAGCACAGGGATGGAGGTGACACCTGCACATCCCTCAGAAAATGGGAATGCAGGGATGGAGGTGACACCTGCACATTCCATAGAAAATGGGAGCACAGGGATGGAGGTGACACCTGCACATCCCACAGAAAATGGGAATGCAGGGATGGAGGTGACACCTGCACATCCCATGGAAAATGGGAATGCAGGGGTGGAGGTGACACCTGCACATCCACAGAAAATGGGAACACAGGGATGGAGGTGACACCTGCACATCCACAGAAAATGGGAGCACAGGGATGGAGGTGACACCTGCACACCTCATAGAAAATGGGAATACAGGGATGGAGGTGACACCTGCACATCCCACAGAATCAGGAACACAGGGATGGAGGTGACACTTGAACATCTCACAGAAAATGGGAATACAGGGATGGAGGTGACACCTGCACATCCCTCAGCTCCTGCTCCAGCTCCCTGCACTGCAGAGATGGGCAGACAGCAGAGATCCCTACCTGGGAAATTCATTTACCCAGCAAAGCTGGGTGGGACTGGGGAGGCAGCAGCCAATTAAGGAATCATCAAACTTCTCTTAAAAACCTCCCTCCACAAGACTCCCCCTTCCTGCCTCCAGCCAACGTGGTAATTGTGTCTAATTTCTAAATTTTCATGCCGTTGCTGCATGTGCCTCCTCTTAATGAGATGTAAATGTGTTGCCAGTTTGTGGATTTGTTTAATTGCAGGGTAGCTAAACTGTGATTGGCCAGGAGGTTCATTTTTAAATTTATTTATTTAGCACACATGCAAGGCATTTTAAAGATCCTTTTCTCCAGCTCAAAGAGGGAGGGGAGCATATTCTATTTTCCTGTTCTGTTCAGGGTTCTGTCACAAAGAAACCATCTGGTTTTCCATGTGTTTGCTACTGAACTTAAAAGACTTCTGCCTTATTCCAAGTGTTTGAAATAACTCTGAATGCCTCCTGTTTGATTCAGCTTCCTGAGCTGGACTCTGATGCTCAGGAATCTTTGGTTCTTAGTGGACACAAGAAACACCCTCCGAGTATTTTTAAATGGCTTTTCAACACAATAACCCCCATTCACTGAGCTTTTTCTCACTCACCTCCCACAAAGGCTTTTAAAAGAAAGGAAGAAAGATTTGAGCACTAAACTGGGTAAGAACAGAGCCATCATTACCTAGTCTACCTCCAAATAAAATCCACTAAAGCTTGAAGGAAATACTGACTGATTTTAGTGCCTTTAACTCACTGCCACTTCAGAGTTTGCTCAAATATTGGAGAGCAGTAAGGAGTCTCCTAAATCTCAGCAAAACCTTGCAAGTGCAGATAAAAGCCAATTTTGCCCTGCAGTACCTCTGCTACCAAGGATGATGACACAGAAAAGGCCTGGCTTGATTTGCAGATCTCGAGACATCTGGAAGGGAGAAAATCAAACAGAACCACGGGGCCATTTCCACAAGGGCACATTTCAACCCAGAGCCAGGCAGTAAAAGCAGAAAGTTCTGGTTGTGCAGAACCCAGAGATAAATTCTCCCCCTCTGCTCCTCCTTAACAACAATTAGCCTGTGGAGAAAGTGCAGCTCTTTCAGTGCTAAGACCACTGTATAAATAATACATTCATTTTCAGAATTTCCTTAACATCCTGGTTTCCATCAGTTTTATGGCACCTGACGCTGCTTTTACCGCCTGCCTCCGTGTAATGACTCACCCAGATAATTCATGGAGGCTGGCACTCATAAATCTCCCCCCAGCATCTCAGTGAGGATCTACAGCAGCAGCATTTACCTTGGCACCAGACAGATCCATCCAGCTGCTGGCACCACAGATTCCAGCCCCCAGCCCCAGCCTCAGGAAATCAAGGATACCTTTCCCATCCTGATGTCCTGGAGGAATATTTGAGGGTATTTCTTGCCCCCAAAAGACTCCTGTAGGAACAGCAGAACTGTATTTACACCTCAATGTGTCTCTTTGTGTTAGAAGGCCCAAATGATGAATCTGGACCACAAACAGCTCAGGCAAGGTTCATTTCCTGCTAAATTTATCTGGGAGACACCCCCAGCATCTGATTGCTGGTGAAAGCCAGCTCATGGGAGGAGAGAATCTCTGGCTGCACAAGTCACTTGTTTGCATCCCAAAAAAAAAAAAAAGAATGGAAGTTGATTTCAGCTCCAGCTGAATCCAGCTGTGCCTGTTGCTCCTCCACAAACAGAATCAGCATGTCCCAGGGCCAAGGGCATCCCTCCTCTCAGCCACTGTCAGAAACACGAGAGCAGAGTAAAGGGAAGTGACAGCAGGGAAATAATTCAGCCTTTAACTGACACGTTATCCTGTTAAAAGCCATTTACCTTCTGCTGCTCGCTGTGTCATTGCCCATTTGGGTTGGGAAGTGACATCTCCCCGAGTGCCATTAAGGTGCCAGTGGTGAGAGGGGATTTATGGGGGGTGCACCCTGGGGAGCTGCAGCCCTTGGTGGGCTCAGTTTGACCTCTCAGCTCCCACCCCACCCACCTCAGAGCATCCAGGAGGGATCAGGCAGCTCCACAATTGTCCCCTTTCCCTGCAGCACAGCCTGGCCTGATAATTCTGGTGCCTTTGGATTTTAGCTTTTCTATTTTCCATCCATTTGTAACCCTGCAGTTCTTCAGTGCAGAACTCTAAACTCCACATCCAGTGTCACTGCTGCTCTCCCATTTTGGGCACACACAACAATTCCTCTCCAGGCCTGGCAATCAAGGACACCTCACTGCCTCAGGCCTGAGAGATGGAAACAAAAGTGAGCTGGGGGAGCAAACTTGGGCTCAGTGACTTCATTAGCTGGAGCTGGAATTGGAAGATGAACCCCCAATGTGCAAATGGCCCAAACTTATCAAAGTGTGCAAACCTGTGACCCATTGTCCATTTTGGGGGCTTTGTCTGCCCTAAATGTACCTGAATAATTCAATAAATAGAATTGCTTTTTATTCTCTTGATTTTGTCTGACCTCTGATTTCAGCAGCAAATATTGTCTGGGAGGATCCCAGCATTGCACAGTACAATGCTTGAATTCTCCTTTCTGGCGGGAAAAAAAAAAAAAAAAAGGTTATTCTACAGCACTGGGAGAACCAGAACAACAACCTACCAGCAAATGGGGCAGTCCTGTACAAAGCAAAAAGAGTTATGGTGTAAATTGAGGGAGTTTTGTGCTATAATTATGTTTTTCCAGAACAGATTCCTGCATGTTGCATGTCCACATATCCAGACACAGTTTGTGACAGGAAGGGCTCAGCTCTCTGCTTCTTTCCTTATCTTAGATGTTGACCTGGAACTACTCTCTTCCCTTCTCATAATCCAAAATGGCCTTAAACAGCCCTGGATTTCAAATAACAGACAAACCACGATCTTAAAATGATGGAGTCGTGGTAAGGATAAAATACACTATTTACCATAAATCAAGGAGTCTTGGTAAAAGCCCAAGTTACCTTGGAAGCCAGAATTACTCATCCTGTCATCTTGACTCCTACAAGTTCAGATTTGATGGAAAAACAGGGAATTGTGCTTCCACTGCAGAAGATCAGGCAGGATTCAAACCAAGCTCCCATGGAAAGCTGCTCCCTAATTTACTGCTCCCATGGAAGGTGGGCAGGGGGCTGGAATCCCTTCCAACCCAAACCAGCGTGGGATAAGGAGGAGAGGGGCAAATTATAGAATTCAGAGCTGCCCTTTGCTGAGCTGTATCCCGATGACAGATGAATTTCCATGAGTTTAATGTGAATCACCAGGGATAATGGAAAACAATAGTTATGCTAATGAGGGAGCTGAGCGAAAGCTTTGCAAATGAGGTGCCATTCTCCCAGCAGCCGGGGTGCAGCTGATTAGAAACAGCCCTGATTGATGCCTCCATCCTCCCCAGCCCCTGTGGGGCTCCCCTGTGCTGAGCCAGGAGAGGGAATTCTGGGGAAAAACATGTGGAATTTGGGCTGAAAACAGGAAAGGGAGCGTGGGTGAGGAGGATGAGGGGAAATTGTTTGGGGTCTGCTGCTTGTCCAGAGGGGCAGCTCCAATCTTTGCTCGCTGTGAGCTGTGCCAGGGGAGGATCAGGCTGGATTTTAGGAGGTTTTTTTCTCCCAGAGGATGGTCAGACACCGACCAGGCTGGCCAGGAAATGGGCACAGCCCTGAGGTTGCCAAAACTCCAGGAATTTTGGGACACTGCTCCCAGGGATGCTCAGGGTGGGATTTGGGATGTGTGTGAATGATCCTGGTGGGTCCCAGAGCTCCAGGAATTTTGGGACACCGCTCCCAGGGATGATCAGGATAGAATTTGGGGTGTGTGGATGATCCTGGTGGGTCCCAGAGCTCCAGGAGCATTTGGACACCACACCCAGGGATGCTCAGGAAGGGATTGTTGGGGTGTCTGTGGATGATCCTGGTGGATCCCTCCCAGCTCAGGATAATCTGAGGCAAAATGTGGAGGAGGATTGTCTGCAGAGAAGAACTGCAGGGTGGGCAAGGTGAGCTTGTGTGTGGTGAGGACTGTCCTGCTGGGCAGGGGTCAGGGTGGGGGGTTTGAGGAGTATATGGTGGAAGGAAAGCCTTCAAAACCTTCCTTAGCTCATGGTGTTTAAGGACACTATAAGAAGGAAAGCCTCACAAATTCACCTGGATCCACCCCAAGAAAATCTTGGACAACACTGCTTGACATTCATTTTAATTTATTTTTTTAATGTTTTGTGCTAGAATAGACCTGACACCCCAAACCCATAGGGAGCCAGGAAAGAGGCACAGAGAGCAAGGTGAGAGGGAATGGGGCCACAAAGCCAGGCCAGGTGTGACTGCACCTGTGAGCAGGCAGAGCTCTGGGAGTGCCTCAGAGCCAGCAGATAAATCCAGAGGACGTGGGCAAAGCTTTGTGGAATAACCAGGCTGTGGCAGGAGGTGATTCAGAGCTGCACAGGGATTTACAACATTTCATTCTGCTGCACTAGAGCCGTGCTGAATTTCTGAGAGGAGCTGTGCCCGTGCACGAGCTCTGGCAATGTGTTGGCTCCTTCATTTTCACACCCACTAAGGAAGATTTAAACCACTTGTGGTTTTAGGAAAGGGGATAAGGAAGCAGGTTGATAATGGCTTGGCTGGCTGTACCCAGCACTGTGCTTTCATCATTTCTTGCAGTTATTACCTTTGGTTTTTAATATCATATTATATAAATATTTGTCAAATGCAGAAGCACGGCAACTCAGAACAATATAAAGCAGCATCTCCTGCAGGCCCAGAGGTAGGGTGCCACATTACTCAGGATTTTCTTGAATATTTCCATTAAATTCCTGGAATTTCTAAATAGCTCCAGACACAGTGTGCTACAGGAGCAGAGTCTGTTCCTCTGCTGGTTGTTTTTCCAGCAGGGCAAAGTCGTGGATAAATGAGCACTTGAGAAATGTCTGAATTAAGGAGAATTTCCCCACTGAGAGGTGCTGATCCAGGCTTTTCAGTGATGTAGCTGCACGTTTCTGAGGGCAGAGGGGAGGGTCAGCAAGGGAGGGAGATGCTGCTGGGAAGGTTTGTCCTTTCCTCTTTCCCTTTTTCCTTTTTTTTCCTTTTCCCCTTTTTCTCCTTTTTCCCCTTTTCCCCTTTCCTTTCCTCCTGTGATCCATCACACGGGGTCAGGCACATCAGGAACCTTCATGCCAGACACTGGAGCAGCTTTTCTGGCTCCTGCTTGGTGTGACACGTCCTGTGACAGCAGTGACCCCAGCAGGGTTGGGCACAGCTCCTGCTGCTGATGCTCTGTGGTTAAATCCCCCTCCCAGCAGTGTTTTGGCAGGGGCAGCAGTTTTAGGGGAGTGCAGTGGGGCTTGTGAGAGTGGCGTGGAGAAAAAGATGAGGACTTGCAAAGCCCCTTCTGATGCCCTGGAGTGGCTTTCCTCCAGACTAAGACACTGCTCCAGAGCCTCACTCCCAAGTTCCTTCCTGGAACATCCCCTCAACAGCTGGACCCTTTTACCCCTTCATCCTCCAAGGAAAAGTTACACCAGTATGGGATTTGCATTAATCTGAACAGGCAGTGCTGGGACTCTCCTGGCACCTTGCTCTCTGCTGAACCCGTTTTTATTCATCCATCAAAAAGTATTAATTCTCCTTTTTGCATTGCTCTCTGCCTGGGTTTTTCATTTTTTCATTATCTTTTAAAGCACTGAGGAACCCCATCCCCTTCTGCTCGAGCCACAAGATGATAAAGTTGTTTTTCCCTGCAGCTCTTTTCAATGCATCATTTAGCAGCCCTCCTCTAACATGTTCTGAAAAGCCTCTCTTATCCCAGGTGGAGGGCAGGGAAGGAGGATCTGGTGGGACTATGGAATTGAAATCCATCTAGGTTTAAATAGCTCAAGGTCAGTTCGGGATGGGAATACAACAGCAGATTTCTGGAGACTTCATTCACTGAATTGTTGATTGGAAAAGCTCTTTCAGATCCCCGTGGAGCAGAATCTGGAAGGAATGTGTTTTCCAAAAAGAGGACAGCGGGTTAGTTGTTAATGATTTCAATAAAGCAGGAGAAGGCACGTTAGGAGGTGGTCATGAGGGTAAAAAAGGAGGCTGGGGTATTGCTCATTAGTGGTTTGCCAAAATTAACTCCATTACTGTGTTTGCTTTCACTGCAAAGTTTCTGGTTAATTGTAATTAACTGAATGTCCTAGTTTGGAGGACAGGTGTCTGCTAAGAAATGCAGGAGCCTCACTTTGAAATGGAGAATGTAAACCCCCTCCCTCCAAATTATTATCATTTTGAAATCAAGGGGCTCTCAGGCAAAGATATGGGAATTAGGAATAACAGTTCTTTACTAGGGAAATTAAAATAGAAATACAGCACTACAAAGAACAAACCCCAAACCCTGACACAGTCAGAGTACAACCTGACACCCGTCAGGCAGGCAGGGTGTTGGCAGCAGTCCCATCCCATGGTGGCTGCATCCTCCTGCAGTGACAGATGTGGCTCAGCTGGAGCAGTGCTCCTGTACAAGGTGCAGTTTCCCTCCGGAGCTCCAGTGGTGATGTGGAGAAATCCGGTTTTCCTCTGGAGTCCAGTGGAGAAAGGGGCTCCCTTAGTGTCCCAAAACCTCTGTTTTTATCTTGGTAAGAAATGTTGGGCTCTTCCCCCTGGCTGGAGCAACTCCCAATGGGATGCAGTAATTTTATCAGTGCCACAGTGGGACTCAATGGCCATGAGCAGAAAATGACTGGCTGGAGGAAGGATGGGCTGTGAAAAGATAAAGAACACTGCCCCAGCTGGTTTATAAACCATGGCCATGAACAGGAGATATCCCATGGAGATAAAGAACACTGCCCCAGCTGGTTTCAATGGATGCCCATTAGCAGAATATCTCCCACAGAGATCAGGATCACTGCCCCACCCTCAGCAGATGGTGATAGAACAGATACCTTTGATCACAGCCTGTGTTGGAACCCAAGACACTGAACAGGGGAGAGGGGCCCTGCTCAGTCCTGTGAGGGTCAGGAGAGAACCAGGGCTGGCTTTGGGGCTGAGCTGAGCCTGCCGAGCCCAGCTTTGGGAGGAAATGTGGGGATTATCTCTCCAGAGGTATCCCGGGGATTATGACACAAGGATGGGCAGAAAATCAGAGCAGAACAGAGAAACTGATGCAGGAGGTGGAGAAATCACTGACAGTTGTGCTCTGACTTCCTCTCAGCCTTGGGTTGAGTCCAAACCCCTACAAACTCAGTTTCTCAGAGAGGTTTTTTTACCTTTTCCCCCTCTCTGTATTCTCCCATTTCCTTTGCTGTTCCTTTCCTCCTTCACAAGCTATTGATTCTCATCTTGTCCTTTATTTACTGCCAGCTCTCTCATTATGTCAGGAACGCTATCCTGAAATGCCATTCTGCTTTCTGCATCCCCAGCCTTTAAATCAAGGAGAGCTTTTGCAGCTCCCTGCCAAGGTGCCTGCCAGCTGCTGGCCACTGCTGGGGATTTTCCTGCAGGATGAAAAGAGGGAATGGCTGAAGTGCTCAGCTTTCATCACACACACATCCAGCCTGCTCAGAAATCAGTGACAGGGACGGTTTGGGCTGAAATCCCAAATATATCAGCATTTCAGGGGTTTACCCCTGGTGGGAAAGCAGGGGGAGGGAGAATCTCCTTGTCCTTAAGGTCTGAAATCCTCAAGGAATTCTGCTGCTCCTCTTGGCCCTGAGGAGGTAAATAGGGTCCTGGAAAGATAAATGGGGGTCTTGAGGAGGTAAATAGGGTCCTGGAAGGACAAATGGGGTCCTGAAGTGTAAATAGGGTTCTGGAAGGGTAAATGTGGCCACTGTTAGGGATCTTCCTGCAGGATGAAAAGAGGGAATGGCTGAAATGTTCAACTTTCATCACACACACATCCAGCCTGCTCAGAAATCGGTGACAGGGATGGTTGGGGCTGAAATCCCAAATTTATCAGCTTTTCAGGAGTCTACCCCTGGTGGGAAAGCAGGGGGAGGGAGACTCTCCCTGTTCTTAAGGACTTAAATCCCCAAGGAATTCTGCTGCTCCTCTTGGCCCTGAAGAGGTAAATAGGGTCCTGGAAGGGTAAATGGAGTGCTGGAAGGACAAATGGGGTCCTGAAGTCTAAATAGGGTTCTGGAAGGGTAAATGTAGCCACTGTTAGGAATCTTCCTGCAGAATGAAAAGAGGGAATGGCTGAAATGTTCAACTTTCATCACACACACATCCAGCCCGATCAGAAATCGGTGACAGGGATGGTTGGGGCTGAAATCCCAAATATATCAGCATTTCAGGAGTCTACCCCTGGTGGGAAAGCAGGGGGAGGGAGAATCTCCTTGTCCTTAAGGTCTGAAATCCTGAAGGAATTCTGCTGCTCCTCTTGGCCCTGAGGAAGTAAATAGAGTCCTGGAAGAATAAATGGGGTCCTGAAGTGTAAATAGGGTCCTGGAAGGGTAAATGTAGCCACTGCTGGGGATCTTCCTGCAGGATGAAAAGAGGGAATGGCTGAAATGTTCAACTTTCATCACACACACATCCAGCCCGCTCAGAAATCGGTGACAGGGACGGTTTGGGCTGAAATCCCAAATATATCAGGCACATCAGATGATTTCTGGGGTCTACCCCCAGTCTGAAGGCAAGGGGAGGGAGAATCTCCCTGTCCATAAGGACTGAAATCCCCAATGAATTCTGCTGCTCCTTTTGGCCCTGAGGAGGTAAATAGGGTCCTGGAAGGGTAGATGGGATCCTGAGGGGTAAATGTGGCCCCTAAAAGGGTAAATGGGGTCCCAAAATGGTAAATGGTGTCCTGATGGGTAAATGGGGCCATGAAATGTAAGTGAGTTCATGAAATGTAAATGGGGTGCTGGAGTAAGGGGGTTCAAGGAATAAATTGGGTCCTGGAAGGGTAAAGAGGCTTTTTGGGGAATATCAACAGTCTTGGAAAGGACAAATGTGGCCCTGAGGGGGTACATGGGGTCCTGGAAGAGAAAGAGGATCCTCAGGGAAGAGCTGAGATGTTGTGGGGTCACGGTGGGAAATCCTGCAGAGCCAGAACTGCCCCCAGCTCATCCTCTCTCACCAGGCAGAGGCAGGTGCAGGTCCCTGGGGAAAACATTTTGGGAAGGGGGGGGGGGGGGCAGGAAGAGAGGAGGTGAATGGAAGGAGAGGAAAGGACAAGAAGGTGAAAACATTTTGCAAACACTTTGATTCTGCTGCTCCTCTTGGCCCTGAGGAGGTAAGTAGGGTCCTGGAAGGGTAAATGGGGGTCCTGAGGAGGTAAATTGGGTCCTGGAAGGGTAAACTGAGACCTGGAAGGGTACATGGCGTCCTGAGGGGTAAATGGGGTATGATTTGGTAAATGGAAGAGTAAACAGGGTTCAAGGAATAAATGGTAAAGGGAGGCAGGAAGGGAGGAGGTGAATGGAAGGAGAGGAAAGGACAGGGAGGTGAAAACACTTGGATGGAGGCAGGTCAGGCTTTTTTAGCAGGGCCTGTCTCCCTGGGCTCAGCTTTAGCTCAGCCTGGGCTGGGGATGCACCCAGGGCTGCAGCAGATGCTCCCTGCAGGCAATAAAACCCTGAGTGCCTGCGAGCTGCACTAACTCACTCATCTGCTTTTTATTTCTGTGCTTTGGTCACTGACCCCACAACAGCACTGAAAAATGGGACTGGATTGTGTTCAGGCAGAAAATGGAGGGTGGCTGTCAAAAAATAAATAAAACAAAGTGGCTGAGGCTGTTTTAATTAAAGCTCAGGATGAAGTGGGTGGCTCATTCCTGTAGATGGTTCCTGGGCTCTGCTTCTCACTCCCATGCCTTTGTTTTGTGGGTCTGATGCAGATGAAGTTAATTCCTGGAAAGATTTGTGTGATCAGCAGGAGCTGTGCAGCCTCTCCCTGCAGGCAGTGCCCAGCTCTGGGGTGGGCATCAATACAACACAAAGTGGAATTTGGATTAAATTGGGATTACCTGGCTGCACAGGGGGGCACTCAGGGAGAGAGGAGAGCATGGGAAGAAATTTTCCAGAGCTCAGGAGAGGCACTGATCGATAGGTGAAGAAAAATTGAGGAATGAAGCAGAAGGGAAGGACCATAAGTGAGTCTCTGCTCAGGCAGAGGTGGAAAAATCAGAGTAAAATGCTGTTTTGGCTCAAACCTGCTCAAACCAAACACCAATTTTTGATGGTGGAAGCTCAGCTTAGGATGTACCCCAAAAATGCTGAGCATTTTCTCCTTTTGTCCTGCAAATGAGCGCCAAAACTCAATATTTTATTTGTTGTTGTTGAGGTTTTTTGGGGGTTTTGGGGTTTTTTGTTTGGTTTTTTTTGTGGGAGAGGCACAGGCAAGAATCTGCAGCTGCCACTACAGCCGAGCTCTGCAGCTCCTTCCCCACCACACAACAGGTCTTGCACTGATTTCCCTCGCAAAAATAAATAGAAGATGTAATAAATGGAGCTGTATGAATAACCAGCGTTTACAGGCAGCAACGTGCTGAAAAGCAGAAAGCACACTTTGGGGGTAAAGAAGCATTTTTTACCTTCCCAGGAGTGGAGGGAAAACAAAGGAGGAAATATGAGTTTCAGGTTGAATGAAACATTGATTTGTTTTGGAGGAGGCAGGGGAGAGGGTGATCCATTCTCTTACAATTTGGCATATTTAGAAAATAAAAGATCTCAGTGATGGAAAAGAGAAGGGATTAGCGTGAAAAAAAAAGAAAAATGTTGGGAATATGGGCCATTTTTTTTCTAATATGTTTTCTTTGGTTAGAAGAATTCAGAAATTTGTCGCATCTCCGAGTCCCTCTGCTCGTGTCTGTCAATAAAATCTTTTCTAGCACCGCCTCCCCTTGGCTATTAAGACCATTTTCTCCCAGGAGCAGCAGTTAATTCGTGCCAGAAGAGGTTATTTTGTTAATTCCTCTGTGCATGCACAGGAGAGAGGCTCAGGCTCAGGCAGAACCTGAAGATATCAACAATTTGTGTCCCCACCACGAGGATCCCTGGTGGCTGCAGGGGCTGGCAATGGATCATTGTTCATGCTCAGGGGGTCTCTGCTCTCTTGTCATGCAGCTCCAGGTACCACTTCATTTTTTGTGTTTTCTGCATGCTGCTCTTGAAGGACAAGCAGCTTTTGAAGCAGATCAAGGTTAGATCTGGTGATATTTACTGGTATTTTTTCTTTTCTTTTTTTTTTTTTAATTTTTTCTTCTCCTCCTTTATTAATTTCGTTTTTCTTTTTCACAATGAATGGAGGAAATTTCTGGATAATCAAAATGTTCCCACGTGTCAGGAGCATGAGATTGGCTGTGAGACATCATTGATTAGCTGAGACATTCAGAATTGTTTCCAGCAGCGCTCAGAGAGCAGGGGGAAAAAAATAAAAATCACACCCTGGGTTGAAGTGAGGATCCCTTGCAGATAATAAACCTCCAGGGAGCTGTGTCTGAGGCAGCTAAAGGAGCTCAGTGCTGGGGTCAGGGAGGTTTTAAAATCAGCTGCTGTGGGAACCCAGCACATCCCTCTGGGTGCCCTGGATGGTTCCAGACCCTGGCAGGGGCTCAAGAACATTGGCACAGTGCCAAAAACCCCTGTGCCTTTGATTTTAACCCCTGGGAAAAATGGGAAAAAAGAATTACAAGCCACAAAAAATAAGTAGAGTGTAAGTTAAGTTATTATAAGGTGAAAAAGTAAATTTTTAAGATTGTTTATAATGAGGGTCTGGGGTCAAGCTTGAGGAACCTGGGTGTGCTCTGTCCTTCTTTCTCCTTCTTCCTGCACCCATCTTTTGGGTGATGTTGGCACTTTTAGATTGGTTTAGAGCAGAACCAGACTGTACAATATAAGTGATAGGTAGGAAGATAATTGTAAATAATGTTTATGTAGTTTATAGTATAAAAAGATAATCCCACCCCAGGGTGGGCAGTGTGCCTGGGGCTGAGCTGCTGAACAGACCTGGGCAGGGAAAGAACTTTGAGATCAGATAAAATAAACAACTCTGGGAACTACAGAAGAGTCTCCTGACTCTTTCTCCAGTGCTGGGCTGGGACACAGAGACTCTAAAACACACCCAGGTGTCAGCTCAGGTCACAGAGACACCACTGACCCCAAACTGCATCGCTGTCATTGCCATGGTGGTGCTGGCAGCAGGATGGGTGCACACAGAGCAGGCTGGCACAAGGTCTGCTCACACTGGCACACAGGGAAATTCCAATTTTTGGCAAAACTGGAAGAGGAATCCCAGAATCCCAGCCTGGTTTGGGTTGGAAGGGGCTTTAAAGCTCATCTTGTTCCATGATCCAGGCAATGCTGGTGTTAAACTTTGGGCCAGCTGGGGGAAAGGAGTCAGGGCCAAATTTGTGATTTGGAGAGTGAATATATGACTGTGGTGTAAAAGGAGGGGTTGGACTCTTTAATGAGACCTGAATATCTGGGGCTGAGCCTGAATCCTTCAGGTCTGCAGCCAAAATAAAAGTTGCCCCAGATTGGAAGGAGTCAGGAGGTGGTGAAGATGAGTTTATTACTCAAAAATCACCCCAAAAGATGAGTTCTGCCAGCTGTGGTGCTTTCCAGGGTTAATTTATCCTGTCTCAGTCTGTGCCACTCTGTGACAGCAGCACTGGGTTGGGAAGGTTCTGAAAAGCCAGGAGATGTTCTGACAGGTCTTGGAATTAAAAAAAAAAAAAAAAAAAAAAAAAAAAATAAAGAAGGCTCTGAGAATGAATCCTGGCATTTCCCAATTTTAAATAAACTCATTGTGTGGGGGTGAGCCTATAGCCAGCAGGACAAAGGTGAGGAGGGAGGAGAGGACATCTGAGCAGAATTAACCCAACCCCTCTGGTCCCAAGCAGCTTTGATGTGCTCCTGGAACCAGGCAGGCATTGCTTCAGCCCTGCAAACTGCTGCTCCCTGCAGAAAATGAATGAGGAGGCCTCAGATTCCGCCCTGCATGTGACCTGAGCAGCTAAATAGGTTACACTGAGTTTTAAGGATCGCCCCAGTTTTCCCTCTAATAGGCAATTTTTCTGCTTAATTTGCAGAACAAGCAAAAAGCTATTATGTAAAATTTATCAGCAGCAATTGACTCTCATTAGAGACTGGGAGCAGGAGAATATTTTGGAAGGGGGGGAAGGAGCCTCCAAATTTTCATTTAGCAATGTTTGTGCTGACCCCTGCCCTGAGCAAATTCAGCCCCTGAGCCATCAACATTTCTCTGCTGTTGTCACAAGAGCAGCTCAGAGCCAGGCTGGGCAGTCCTTGAGCAGATTCCAGAATTCTGCTGGATGCTGACCTGGGCTGCAGGAAGTGCCTGCAAATCGCAGTGCTGTTATTGCAGTGCCTGAACACTGAATTCTGCCAGTTCAGAGAGCTCAGCTCCAGTGGAAATGTTGTGTTCAAGGGTGCTGGAGAGCAGCTTTGTGCTGGGAAAACGAGCTGGATTGTGCTCGTGGAATAGAGGCAAGTTTGGGCTTTGAAGGCCACAGGATAGAGGCAAATTTGGATTTTAAACCCCATGGGATCAAGGCAAATTTGGATTTTAAACACCGTGGAATAGAGGAAAGTTTGTTTTTTAAAGCCCATGGGACAGAAGAAAATTTTGGCTTTAAAGCCTGTGGGATAGAAGCAAATTTTGACTTTAAAGCCCATGGGTTAGAGGCAAATTTGGACTTTAAGCACCACAGGATAGAGGTAAATTTGGATTTTAAACCCCATGGGATCAAGGCAAATTTGGATTTTAAACCCCACGGGGATCAAGGCAAATTTGGATTTTAAACCCCATGGGATAGAGGCAAATTTGGTTTTTAAAGCCCATGGGACAGAGGAAAATTTTGGCTTTAAAGCCCATGGGATAGAGGAAAATTTGGACTTTAAACACCACAGGATAGAGGTAAATTTGGATTTTAAACCCCATGGCATCAAGGCAAATTTGGATTTTAAACCCCATGGGATAGAGACAAGTTTGTTTTTCAAAGCCCATGGGACAGAGGAAAATTTTGGCTTTAAAGCCTGTGGGATAGAAGCAAATTTTGACTTTAAAGTCCATGGGATAGAGGCAAATTTGGACTTTAAGCACCATAGGATAGAGGTAAATTTGGATTTTAAACCCCATGAGATTTAGACAAATTTGGATTTTTAACCCTATGAGATAGAAACAAATTTGAACTTTAAAGCCCCATGGGATCAAGGCAAATTTGGATTTTAAAGCCCACGGGACAGAAGCAAATTTGGTTTTTAAAGCCCATGGGACAGAGGAAAATTTGGACTTTAAACACCACAGGATAGAGGTAAATTTGGATTTTAAGCCCCATGAGATTGAGGCAAATTTGCATTTTTAACCTTATGGGATCAAAGCAAATTTGGACTTTAAAGCCCCATGGATGTCCCATGGCTCTGGACATCCCTACCTGAATTTAACCCCTTTAATCAGTACTGTGTTTATTTATTTATTTATTTGATACCCTCAAATCTGCCTCTTCTCACCACTCTCCTCTCCCAGCTCTGGCAAAGAGCTGCTGGCCATCACTCCATAACAGTGTGCTCATGTTTCCTCCCTGCTGCAGCATCCTTTGGCTCCAGCTGGAGCAGCTGTGCCTTGCCCTGCGTAGGGGGACAGGTAAACCATAATATTCCTTCCTGTGAGAGACACTAGGGATGTGGAAATTATTACTGAAATGCTCAGATGGGGATTTCTCCTTCCCTTTCCCCCTCACAATAAATGTTAATTATACATGAAGGTTCGCTGCAGCAGAAGGGATTATAATTAATTTATATTTGAACTATTATAGGTTTGACTACAAAATGCATTTCATTGCAACAAAGTGTATTATGAGTGGTGTTTGCTGCCAGCAATTCACAGAAACTGGCCAGAAAGCTTTGCATCCATTAATCCAGCACTAAGGACAGCAGCAGGCAGATAAAACTGGGGGGAAAAAATGTAAAATAAATCTCTTTAACTCGTGAGCAGAAACCTGGGACTTGTTGCAGAACTCAACCTAAGATGAGAAATGTAGAGAGGCCCACATGAATTGGGAGGGGAAAATTTGGATCCAAATCTGTCTGAACATGCCTGGAAATGAGGATTTATCTGTCTCTTCTGTCTCTGCTTTAAACTTCCAAAAAGTTAAAATCCTCCTGGAGGCAGGATAATTTTTTATTGTTCTTGGTGCCCAGAGCAGAATGAAGGCAGTGGTGACCACAGGGGCAGGCAGGAAGGTTTTATTCCTGACCTGAGGAAAATCCTTCCTTTCCTGAGCCCCTCTCCTTCTCCAGCATCACCCACACAGTTTTCTGGGACGAGAGGTTCTCCAGGACAGGAATTATGTTTATCTAGGTAGGCTGGGAACTCCCAAACTCCCTGTCACAGGAGAAGTGTCAAACCAGACACACCAGGCAGGATATTAAAAGCATAAATGGCAAGTTGATAATTTGAACTGGCATTTCCTAATTTCTACATGAACCTCTCACATCTTGCCATAAGTAGAGTATAAGTTAGATTATTACAAGGTGAAAAAGTAGGTTTTTAAGATTGTTTATAATAAGGGTCTGGGGTCAAGCTGGAGGAATCTGGGTGTGTTCTGTCCTTCTTTCTCCTTCTTCCTGCATCCATCTTCTGGGTGATGTTGGCACTTTTAGATTGGTTTAGAGCAGAACCAGACTGTGCAATGTAAGTGATAGGCATTGGAAGATAATTGTAAATAATGTTTATGCAGTTTATAGCATAAAAAGATAATGCCAGCCCAGGGTGGGCAGTGTGCCTGGGGCTGAGCTGCTGAATGGATCACAGCAGACAGGGAAAGAACTTTGAGATGAGATAAAATAAACAACTCTGGGAACTACAGAAGAGTCTCCTGACTCTCTCTCCAGTGCTGGGCTGGGACACAGAGACTCTAAAACACACACAGGTGTCAGCTCAGGCTCCAGAGACAGCACTGACCTCACCAAGGTGTGCCCAGGCAAAGCTGAGCTGCAGCAAAGCCAGGGACAAGCAACACCAGTGATGACAGCTTGCCCAAGGAAGGAGAGGATTTGGGTTTGGATTTGGTTTGGGGCTGTGTCTCTGAGCAATGCAAACCTTCCAGAGAAAGGATCCAGGTAACAGCCAGGTCACTGATTGTCACTTTGTTGTTTATTTGCACGACTGCCTTGGGATTCTTGGGGTTGTTAAAACCAGGATTCCCACTTTTTCCTGCTTCTTTTGGAGGCATCACAGAAGAGCTTTGCCTGGAGAGCGCAGGGCTTGTCCCATCCCCTTAGGCCAGGCCCTCCACCCTTTTTGGAAGGGCTGGAAATCAGGTTCCCACTGCAAGGCACTGCTGTGCCAGGCCTGAGCAGGGTGGGGGTGACTAAAACCAGTTCTTGGTCCATCCTGGGAGCCTGCCAGGAACCAGCAGCAGGCTCAGGAGATGGCAGCTCCCCTCACCTCGAGGGGCTCAGCTGACTGAGGGAGTTTGATGTCAGCACTTCCTCGCAGGGCTATTAAAAGCCGTGCTGATGCTGCAGCTGGGGCTGGCTGCGGCACATCTGGATGTACTCGAGCTATCTTTGTGCTGCAGAGCTGGGGCACCAAAAACCAGCAGAGCTGCAGCAGCACAGCCCTCAGAGCTGTCAGAGCCCCTGGAAAATGAGCTGCCAGCTCAGGTGTGCAGCCCTCAGCTCCTGTCCACTTCAGCCTGCCCAGATGAAGTGTCCCTGTCACCCTGTGGCAGTGCAGCAGTGATCTCTGCTGCAGCATTCCCTGCTCCATCTGCCTGTTCTTGGCTTCCTGGCTGTCTCAAGACCGTGCTGAAGGCACTCATGGCCACTTCAGTGAACCCTGGTTTGCTTCCAAGAGCTTTCTTGCACAGTTCATACTCACACTCGAGCTGTAAAATTAACAGACTGTTTTATGACACAGGCTGCATCACCCAGGAGGACCCATCCAAAGGATGGGACAGCTTTAATCCAAACAAAATGGCACCTTGGCAGTAAAACCCCTTTGCTAGGATGGTGCTGGAGGGGTTTATTGAGAAATAGAAGCCCTGAGCAGGCTGTCCCAGCTCTGCTTGACACGAGATGAGGGATGGGACACCCTGATTGGGAGCATCAACAACGAGGCCCCTTCCCAGGGGATGCTGTGGGAAATGGGGCTCTAGGGGCAGCACTGCAGTGCTGCTAAATTGAGGAGATGTCATTTAGGGAGTGTGGTGACACTGCATTGATTAGAGCCTGGCACTGCTTCCCCCCGCACGCCCCACGGTGTGACTCAGCTGTGACAAATACCCCCAGGAACCACTTTTGCTGTGCTGCCTGAGCCCCTGCATCCTCACAGAATGCCAGCTGGGAGGTGGGGGTCAGAATTGGCTCCCAGAAATCCCTCCTGTGAGCCAGAACCAAGAGCCCCCCAGGATCAGGCTGAGTGGGGGCGAGGCACCTGCCCCCTCTGACTCAGCTCGGAGATAAAAGACTTTTCCAGAAAGCACTGGGGTGAAAATATTTCAGTTTGCTGCAGCTTTGCCGTTGCCAGCCTCACTAATTTCTGCTCTGATGTCACCAGCAGTGGCCCCATTACTGTTATTTATAGTGTTTGTGCCGTGGGCTCTGGTTGTGCTCAAGGCTCTGTGCTGGTCTGAAGGAAGGGAAGAGCAGCTCCAGCATTCCCAGGGATCTGCAGAGTATTCCAGGTTCTTCACATCACACCTGGGCTGTCTGCATCTCCCCCACGCTCCTGTCTGTGCTCCAGCACGCTGAGCCTTCCTGAGGCTTATTTGGGTTATTTAGAACTTGGTCTAACAAAGGCAGTAAGTCATGAGACCAAGCAAATCCGATCAGGGCGCTGCGGGCGAGGCAGCCTGCAAAGCCAGATGCAAATGCAGCCAACCAGAAACCAAAAATATATTAGTACTGAGAGAGCAGGCAATTATTCTCCCATCAGAGTGGCAGAATTTTCAGTGTGTGCGACTTCAGTGCTGCTTCAGGACAGCCAGGCTCTGTTTTTGGGTGGAAATGAGGAGAGCCAAGGTTGTTTCAAAGCCCAAATCTTGCTCTTCATGGGCTGGAATTTAATGGATGCATTTAACAAGCACGTGGCCAAATGTGAGGACTTTGCATCTATGAACCTGAAGTGTTGAAAAATCGTGAGTCAGGCTTTTCATCTGATCAAATTCATGCTAAAATTAACCCAAAAAAAAAAAAGGTGATGAAGAGGCAGCCATGGTTTCAGTGTTCTCCTGCAGAGCTTTAAATCTCTGGAGGCTGTGTCTGCAAGCCCTGCTGCCTGAAAGGTGATCTAATGACTCTGGGAACGAGGGCTGTTTAGAAAAAGCACCAAATATCGCCAGAGACAGTACATCTGTAAGCACTGGGAACTGCAGCCCAAAATCTGTCCCAGAAGAGCCATTTCAGCACAGCCTGGAGCTGTCAGTGACAGGATTGAAGCTGGGGCAGGTAAGGTGTCTTCAAGGTGTCCCACAAAACACATGGCCTGGAATCAGTCCCTGGGTGAAATATTCTTTGCTGTGACCTTGTGCCCTGTTCCTTACACATTTTTCTGCAGTATTTCAGAAAAAATGAAGGCAGAAATGAAGCAGCCCCTCAATGTGTTAATGATCAGGAATAACCCTTCCTCTCCTTGCCATCGATGCCCTCTGTGAGTTTAAAGGCAGCATTTTCTCCCAAAGCAAGAAAATCCCGTTTCACCATTAAAAAATCCCATTTTGAGGGACCCTTTTGAGGGTTTGTTGTGACATCTGATTCATCTCTAGTTCTTCAAGAGACCAGCACTGCAGAAGCACAGCCCTGGGCTGGATCTGGGAATCTCAGACTGGAGTTTTGGTGAGTGGAGTGGACAGAGTGGCCCCCTGAGGCATTAATTAACATTGAACACAGGACCCTGGGCTGTTTCTGCAGCTCTATATCCAAGAGCTGAGTCCTTGGGCCACTGTTGTCTTCTCCCTGTGGCCCAAGGAGTCCCCCAGCTGAATAAAACATTTAATAATGCTGAAGTGCCTCTAAAGATGAGGTGGTTGATGAATGAGTTCTTACTGCTGATTTTTTTTCCCTTTTGAGATGTGTTTGGATGCCAACTGCAATTTTAGTGCAGAGTGGTATCGATCACCACCCTGCATGTGTAATACAGTCAGTTGTTATTCATTTCCTTATTGTTTCTCTCCTCTGAGATGATCCTTGTTGGGTACCTCGGGGGGCAGGTTAATAAAACTCTGCCTATTTATATTAAATACTGAGGGAAGCATTATCCTTGTACAGCCCCACTCCCTCTGGCACAGAGCTCTGAGGCACGGTTCCAGCGCTTCTCCTGATGTCAGCCTGGCATTCTGCAGTGAAATATGCTCCTTTTCTTTTTATTTCTGCTGAGTTTTGTGACCTGGCATTGCTACCTGTCACCGAGGCTGCTTTTTCCCTGAGTAATGTCAAAGCACTTATTTTTATGGGTGTGCTGGAGACAATGATCCCCCTTGGGAATGGCAGATAAGGCTGAGACAAAGACAGAGCTGCTGCCTTTTAAGTGACATGAGAGGCTGCAGATCCTCCTGTGATGAGCCCCCTCGGTGAGGACACAGACTGATAAGAGAAGGAGCAGCCTGGCAGCGCTGATAGGAGCAGTGAGCTCCTCAGAACGGAGAACATTGCAGGGGAAAGGCCCCAGACCCCCAGAGCAGTGCTGAACTCAGCATTTGAGCCTTGAAATACTTCTGTAGGGATGGGCAAAAATGCCTTCCTTAACTGGGATTAACATGAGAGAGACAGTGAAGTGCTAGAACAGCTTTGGCTGTGGCTGTGCTTCCCCCTTCCCCTGGATGATGCTTTAGGGTTTTAGTTTTTCTATTTTCCATCCATTTGTTACCCTGCAGTTCTTCAGTGTAGAACTCTAAACTCCAGATCCAGTGTCACTGCTGCTCTCCCATTTTGGGCACACACAACAATTCCTCTCCAGGCCTGGCAATCAAGGACACCTCACTGCCTCAGGCCTGAGAGATGGAAACAAAAGTGAGCTGGGGGAGCAAACTTGGGCTCAATGACTTCATTAGCTGGAGCTGGAATTGGAAGATGAACCCCCAATGTGCAAATGGCTCAAACTTATCAAAGTGTGCAAACCTGTGAGCCATTGTCCATTTTTGGGGGCTTTGTCTGCCCTAAATGTACCTGAATAATTCAATAAATAGAACTGCTTTATATTCTGTAAATTTTGCCTGCTCTCTGTTTTTAGGTAGTCCCAAAAGGCACCATGGAAATGCCATTTTCCATCATGGGCTGCACACATTGCCCCAGGGAAGGTCCCTGGACGTGCTGGGCTCCAGGGAGGTGTCCTGGGCAGATAAAACCATCCCAGCTGTGGCTGGGACAGCCAGCAGCAGCTCTGCAGCACAGGGATGCAGGTGGAGTGATAACAGGGCTGGAGTGTTTCAGTCACTGCTCAGCCCCACATGTGGAAAAAGGCTGAGCGCAGCAGGGAAACCAAAATTTATCCAGGGCAGTGCAGGAGAGTGGGCACAGGGGACACTGCCAAGTGCCCATGAAGCCCAGGGTGCTCAGAGGGACCATTCATACAGACTTTCAGAGAGGTTTTAGCCTCTTTCCTTTTGTTTCCAGAATTTCCTGGTTCTTTTTTGCTGTAAGAACAAAGTTGGCAGAGCCAGGAAACGCCTCCCCTGCTCACTGCCCCTCTGGGTAGGCTGTGCCTGAATTCTGGGGTGAAGAACCACCAGAAAAATTCCACCAGAACAATTCCACCAGAACAATTCCACCAAAATAATTCCACCAGAACAATTGCACTAGAACAATTCCACCAGAACAATTCCACCAGAATAATTCCATCAGAACAATTCCATCAGAACAATTCCACCAGAACAATTCCACCAGCCCTTCACCCAGCTTAGGCCATTTGATTTGGACTTGTTTTGTGACTTTGCTGTCCTTTCCCCTCACGAGAGGGAGAACAATTCTCATTTAATATTAATCTCCCCTCCGTGGATTCAGGCTGTTTCTGACAGTGTATCAATTATTTAAACTTATTTAAAAAAAAAATCCAGGATTAAAGAGATTACTTTCTTGTTGATTTTGGTAATTCCTCCTGCTTTGGCAGCTCTGAGGCTGAGTGAAATAAATCTTCTGAGGTGCTGTTTGCTCAGAGCTCACCCTGACCAGGGGCAGGACTAAAATTCTGTTTCCATTTCTAATTGCCAGGTTCCTGTCTGAGTTCAAACTGGGTGCTGGCAGAGCAATCAAATCCCTTTTAAGTGCCACTCTTGGGTGGGGAATCCCTTGTACCACTGCACAGGGAACCCTGATTGCATGGTCTGTGTGCAGAATTTCAGCTTATAAAAGTGTATTTCAAACAAATATTGATGCTTTGCATATGTGATGCTTTGCATTCCTCAGCTCCATAATTTCCCAGTCCCTCCCACACTTGAAGTGGCTTCAGGGACAGATCAGAGACCCTCAGGTGCTGCTGTCACTGATTTAAACCATGGCTAAAGCTGCCCTGGTGTCCCCTGGTGTCCCCTGGTGTCCCTGGTGACAGCTCACCTGCCCCACAACCCCACACCAGAGCTGCAGCTGACACTGAGGAACGTCCAGAAAAAGGATTAAAAAGAATAATCAAAGAGCTCTGAACATCAAAAGCAGCCAGGTCTATGCAATATGTATGAAAACACGCTGAAGCTCAGTCCCAGCATTTTGTGCCTCCCATCCAAGCACTAATTCCATTGTGCAGCCAGGGATGGAACTCCTCTCACAGGGTCTTGGGCTGGGTGTTCCCTGTGCTGAGGCTGCCTGAGAGTGCAGCTCATCCCTCCAGCAGCAGGGAATGCTTCTGAGCCACCCCATAAAGGCACCTTTGCCTTAATTAACTGCTCAGACATCCTTCCTTAACGAACACTTTATGGCATTCACACCTAAAATCAAGCTTCTATAATTACAAATTAATCAGGGAAAATCCTCTGCAAGCTTTTCTTACTAAATATTCGCTGCTGGAAGGAATCAGAGGGCCCATTATTCTCCTGCCCAGCTGTTTCATGCTGCATGAGAGACTTTATCCATCAGCCCCAGAAACCAATCTTCCCCCAGACCCCATCAATCACCAGCACCAGAAATGGTGCCAGAGCCTCATCACAGCCTTCCCTGTGCTGGGGAGAGCTGGGAATGCACATTCCAGGTTCTGAATGGGCACATTCCAGGCACTGAATGGGCACATTCCAGGTATTTGCCCTCCCCTGTGCAGGGAAAGGAAGGGTGGTGGGAGGGGAGGGCAGAGTGTGTGCTGAAATGTTTTATTTTTTTTGTCACAGTCTGGCTGGAAACTGAGAAGCTGCAGGAGCTGAGAGAGCCTGGCATCAAAGGAGGGTGGGAAGAAAACAGAATTGTACCTTGGTTTGGGTACCTTTATTTGATCACAGCACCCAGATCAAGCTTTGGGCTGCACGTCCTGTCCTGCTGTGAGCACCTCTGGAAAGGTCAGGATCATTATCCTCCTTTTCCAGATGGAAAACCTGAGCAAGGTTCAGCTCACACAAGCCCAGCAGAGCCAGGCAGAAGTGAGGAAAGAGCTCAGTTTTCTCCAAGATATAAAACTGCTCTGTGCCCCCCAGGCTGGGTTCTCTTCCTACAGGAGAGGGAGGATGTGGGGTCAGAGCCACCCTGGGCAGGAGCAGAACAAGGAACTCTGGAATAAAACAGATTTCCCACAGGCCCCAGCGTGTTTTCCATTTGCTGAGCTCTGTCTGTTGTTGTAGCTCCTGGGTTGTCTTGTGCTTTTCCATCTCAAAGCTTTAATTTGTGCTTTGTACACACAGACTCAACAAACGTGTGCCAGCTGCCCTTCATTGCAGAGGGAAGCACTGGGAACCCCAGGGAAGAGAGGTGCTTCTCCAAATGTATTTCCCTTCATAAGAGGAAGGGAGGAAGAAAGGAAAGAATACAGAAATGCTGATTTATTTTGTGTGTTTCACACTTCATTGATTTCACTTGAATTGTTCCTAACCTTCCCCTTCCAGAATTGAGGGAATTTATTCACTTGAGGTTTCTTTAAACATTTTTGTGGGTGGTGAGAGTTTAATCTCGAGTTCTGTGCATTAACTATGTGCAGAAATCAGGCTGAGGCTGCACAGGCAGCTGCTCCTTGCCAGGTTTGAGGAGGCTGAGACCTGTGGAACACCTTTCACCTTTCACCATCTGCACCCAGCTCTGCTCTGAGCCTGCCCCCGCCACCTGCTCGTTGTGCCCCTGGATCTTGTGCTGGGATTTGAGCTCTGCTTTGGGAACTTTCTGGAGAATGGAAGAAGCTGAGCAGCTGCTGGGATTTGCAGAGCATAAATGAGAGACATCTCAGGGCTTTGGATGGAGCTGTGGGCTTCTCTCTTTGTCCCTCTAAACTACCTTGGGTCAAAAGAAAAGGTTTACCTGTTTTAAACCGTGCCCATCTTGCATGGCTTGAGTGGGAAATCCACCCAAATCAGATCTGTCAGTCTGTTCCAAGCTTGTGCTTTGAGCAGGACTATGTCCATAGTAAAAGCAAGATATTTCATTAGGAAATCCTTATTTCATAAGGGTGAGATTTGCTCTGGTCAAATATTTGGCACTTCTTGTCCAGCTGTTTTTTACTGCTGATCTCAATTCCACAAAAGCACAGCAGAACCCACCTCTCCTGGCATCAGGATCCTTTAAACACAGAGAATGTATTTTGTCCAAAATCAGCTGGAATTAGTAGCTAAAGGCTCCCAGTCCCTGTGAATCTCATCCCATCCTGCATCATGTAAGCAGAATAAACTTTTGTGAGAACATTAGAGTGCCCAGGAAGGGGCTACAACAGTAATTAAGAGGCAAGGGAAGTTCTGTGGACCCCAATCACCTCACTCTTGCATCATTTCTTTCCCTTGCACACATAATCACCCTGGCTGCTGTTTTACCCTAATTGGCTCCTCACTCAGCCTGGCAAGGCAGAGATCAGCTGCTCCTTCCCTGCCTTTGTGTCCCTGCTCCCCGTCCTCACCCGGGCCACTCTTGTGTGAAATTGTTTTCTCTGCAGAGCCTCGGCTCCTGTAATTCCACTGGAATAACCCTGGGCTCTGTGCTGGGCAGCTCAGCCAGCGAGGGGAGAAAAGGCATCGGCACACAGAGACACAAATGTACAAACACACAGAAACACAGAAACACACACACACATACAAATACACACAGAAACACACAGAGAAACCACACAAACACAGAAACACACAGAGAAACCACACAAACATACAAACACACACAGAAACACAGAAACACAAACACACAGAAACATACAGCCGCACAAACATACAAATACATACAGAAACACACAAACACATATAGAAACACACACACAAACGTAGAAACACACACGAACACAGAAACACACAGAGAAACCACACAAACATACAAATACACACAGACACACACATATACAAATACACACAGAAACACACACAAACATACAAACGCACAGAAACACACAAACACACAGAAACACACAGAGAAACACACACAAACACAGAAACACACAGAGAAACCACACAAACATACAAATACACACAGAAACACACACACAAACATACAAACACACACAGAAACACACAAACACAGAAACATACAGCCACACAAACATACAAATACATACAGAAACACACGCACAAACATACAAACACACAAACATACAAACACACACAGAAACACACAAACACACAGAAACATACAGCCACACAAACATACAAATACATACAGAAACACACAAACAATATAGAAACACACACACACGAACATAGAAACACACAGAAACACACACACAAACATACAAATACACAGAGAAACACACACACACACAGAGAAACACACAAACATACAAATACACACACAAACACACATACAAATATACACACACAAACACAGAAACACACAGAAACACACACACACAGACAAATACACACAGAAACACACACACAGAGAAACACACACACAAACATACAAACACACACAAACACAGAAACAAACACACATACAGAAACACACACACAAACACACTCAAACACAGATACACACAGAAACACACACAAACATACAAATACAGAAACACACACAAACATACAAATAGACACACAAACATACAAATACATACAGAAACACACACACACAAACACACAAACACAGACAACACACACACACAAACACAAACACATACAGAAACATACACACAAACACACACACATACAAATGCACACAAACACATAAACACACAAAGACAAACACACAAATACACACACAGACACAGAAACACACACACAAACATACACAACAAATACACAAACACAAACACACAGAAACATGCATAAACACTCATAAACACACACACAGACACACACACACACACACTCCCCTCAGTGCTGGGGGAGCTCAGCCAGCTCACAAACACAGATTTGCAAGCCTGCCTTTCTTCCCTTCAGTGCTTGCTCTGTAAAGGCTCAGGGAGCAGCCAGCCAGGAACAGAGGGGCAGGGAAACACCTGGGAGCAGCTTGGTGTGCAGGCAGGGCACACAGAGACCTGCCACTGGGTCAGGGAAATACAGGAAATTAGGATAAAGTTTTTTATGGAAAGAGTGATAAAGCACTGGAATGGTCTGACAAAGGAGGTGATGGAGTCACCATCCCTGGATGTGTTTAATAAAAGATTGGATGTGGCACTCAGGGCCATGGTTTAGTTGAGGTGTTAGTGCATGGACTGGACTCAATCTTGAAGGTCTCTTCCAACCTGGTGATTCTGTGGTTCTGTGGTTCTGTGATTCCAGCTTTGTGATTCTGTGCTTCTGTCACCCTGTGATTCTGTGGTTCTGTGGCTCTGTGGCTCTGTGGTTCTGTGATTCTGTGATTCTGTGGTTCTATGATTCCAGCTTTGTGATTCTGTGGTTCTGTGGTTCTGTGGTTCTGTGGTTCTGTTGTTCTGATTCCAGTCTTGTGATTCTGTGGTTCTGTGGTTCTGGTTCCAGTCTTGTGGTTCTGTGGTTCAGAGCCTCAGCATGGAGCCCCCACTGAGGGAAATCAGCACCACAGACCTGTCCCATGTGTTGAAATATTAACCTGAGTCTGTGTCACTCTGTGCTGAGAGAGAAAGGTTTAATCCTAATTATTTCACTAAGTAAAGGATCCTCATCCATGGCCAGGATAAGCTTTGGCCTCGTGTTGACAGGGAAATGCAGAGGTGAGGCACAGCTCCTGGAGCAGATCTCATCTGAAACCACCCAGAGGAGCCCAGCTGAGCTCTGAGTGATCCCAAACTGTGGTGGAATCACATAAACAATTCCTTTCCCTTGCTGGATAAACGATACCAATAACAGAGATTAACAATTCCCAGTTCCACCTGGAGCGTCTCCTTCTGAGAGGTCACCAATTTCCAGATGTTATCACCAATTTCCGGATATTATCGCCAATTTCCAGATGTTATCACCAATTTCCAGATGTTATCACCAATTTCCGGATATTATCGCCAATTTCCAGATGTTATCACCAATTTCCGGATATTATCGCCAATTTCCAGATGTTATCACCAATTTCCAGATGTTATCACCACATCCCACAGCTCCAGAGCCCTGGAGCACAGTTCATGCTCCCAGGAGCTCCTTCCCCAGTTTATTGTCACCTTATCAGTGTTTGCCTCAGGTTATCAGCCTGACCCAAACGTGGGGGAGATGTTTATCCTCTGGTCTGATATTCAGTCATTTCCTGTGCTTTTTCTCCTGTGTTTTCCCTGTCTCCTGAGCAGTGCCACAGGAAGATGTGGGCTGGTAGCCGTGCTCCAGAGCGCCCAGTTCCTGACCTGGCTGTGACCTGGGATGTGCTGACCTCCAATGAAATCTGGAAATGTTCTGTGCCTGCAGCAGGCAGGGCAGATCTGAACCTGAAATCAATTTGCAGGCATTCCTTTGACACGGTTCCAGACAGGAGGGACCCGGGAGCAGGGAGAGAGCAATTGCTGTGTAATTATGGGCTCTGTCACTTAACATTTGTGTGTGATGGGTGTCCTAAAGCCGAGCTTTGCATCATGGATATGCTAATTTGTCATGCTGACAGACAACAGAGACCCGGCTCATACAGCCATGGGAGCTAATTGAACAGACAAACCAATCAACAGATGTGGCAGATGAGGAATTTTAATGGGAAGAATTAAATATATAGAGTGACCTTGCGGTGGTGCTTAGGATAATTTTATTTAATACTAGAGTCTGAGCAGGAAATTACTTAAAAAGCACATAAAGCATGACAAGTAATGACAATTTTGCTATGGTTCTATGGCAGATTTTTTTTTTTCCCAGAGCATTTCATCAGCTCTCTAGATTCACTCCAAGAAAATGGGAATGTAGTAAAATTTAACCAGGGTGCATGACCAGTCCTCTGCTTGGGTCAGTCCAGGCACTGAAAATTAACTCCTTCTTTGTCCATCTCTCTACTTGGTCTTGGTCTTGTTCATCAGAGTTGTGCTGGGATTAAAACAAGACAAGGAAATCTTTTGTACCGCCCTCAACTGTAATTTTTGGTTTACTGCTTTGCTTCCCCAAGGTGCATCTCCTGCTCAGCAATCAGAGCCCAACAGCACCAGGATTTACAAATCTCAGCTTTGTATCTTTAAATGTGGTGGCCTGGGCAATCCATCCCCTGTCCCTCTCCTTCCCAGAGCCATCTGGGCACATCAGCTGTGATGGATCATTTCAATATTGCGCCTTCTGTCCTGCCAGTGGAGCTTCCCCTCCCCTTTTTCAGATAAAAGCTGCTAATATTTGCCTTCCCATCCCAGTCGAGCAGGCCATCAGGCAGAATGCTGCCATGTGACATTGCTCCTTGCTTCACTGGCCCAGACAATAAATATTGTGGAGCCAGGGCAGGGGGATTTACAGCCCGTGGCATCATCTGGCTCCTGGGCTGGGTTCATCCCTGGGTTACTGCTCTGCAGTCCCCAGGAATTAGCCCAAGCAGTGAATCTGCTCCAATGGCAGGCAAGGCTGGAATTTCAGCTCTGTTTTAACTCACTCTTGTCCAAAATCCACCTGAAGTGGATTAGCACGGTGCTGGAGTGCTTGGGTGATCCGGAGGATGGGGGATTGTGAGGCAGGGATTGGGTCCTGAGGATGGAGGAATTGTGAGGCAGGGATTGGGTTTCAGCTCTGCTCCTGTTGAGCTGCTAAATCTTCTTCAGGTAACAGAGCATGGGAACATGGCCAAGGCTGACAGGAAAATCATTTACAGAGGGAAAGGCTGAGGGAAGCTCAGGAAAGGTCCCCAGCAAAGCTTGGCAAGTGGCAGGTTATTTTTTATGTTGAGAAATTCAAGGTAAGTTACTATAAAAAGTTACTCTGCTTGCAAAACTCTTTGAAATTTAACTTTTTAAACTCAGTCTGTTATTAGGTCACTCTACAGAATTCTCTTGGAGCAGTCAGGCAGCCAATATTCCCATTTCTTACGGCACAGAATAGGAATTGGTTTTGGCAATCCTGCAATTCATTGCATCCCTCAGCTCTGAACCTCTTCTGGCTGAGGAGTAATGAAGGGGTTAAATGTTCAAATTTCCAATCAGGGCAAATAGTTTGATGTGTGATTCACTCTCCTTTTGTTTCAGTCCTTAAAACCTTGTGTGCACATAAAAAAGCAGTGAGAGCACTGAAGAACTGTGAGTGTTTCTGTCCAGGATGGGAGGTGAGCTCCCAGTGGAGTCCCTGCATGGGATTCACCCATCAGGCTCCATTTGGAGGAGCCCCCATTCACAGGAAAATCACTGGAATTTTTCAGGCTGCCAGTTTTGCTTATTTAGAGGAAAATTAAGCCTTATTGTGTTTGCAGTGCCTGAAAATTTGGGCATTTGCTCCCTTTTAGCAGCAAGCACAGCTCTAAAATGAAAAAGCTCTAAAAATGAAAAATGACCTGAGATCAGAATTGCAGTTGCCAGTGGAGGTGTGTGGAGCAGGGAGTGAGCAGGGAGTGACAGCTCTCAGATCTGCCTGAACACCTCCGAGCACCTGAGCTTTTCCAAATCACCAATTCTGGCTGCACAACCTGCCCAGGGTGGAAGCATCACTTCAAATTTCTTCTTCCTATGGAGAGTTAAACAGAGAGGAGGGCAGGGAGAGAGGTGTGGAGAGGCTGAATAAATCAGAACCATTTACAAAAAGGGCTGAAAATTAAAAGAGAGGGAGGGGAAAGAGGCGAGTGCCAACAGTAAAACGAAAAATGAAGAAGTGCCATGATAAAAATGATGCAGTGTCCAGGCAGCTCAGTCCTCAGCCTTGAAAACCTCATGAGGAAAACATCACTCAGAGAAGATGAATTCCTTCAGTTAACCTTGTTCACAGCAACATCTTTGCAGGTCAGAAAATTATTACTGTCTCACTTTCCAGCTCTCCAGTGGGCTCCTGAATATCTTTGCATATGGATGGGTAGATTGGATTGGCTTAGGCTGAGCTGAATTGGCAGAGAGATTCCCTAAATCTGGGAATATTGCACAGCATCATTCTTTTTTGATAAGAATGTAACAAGGAAAAAATCCTCCCTGAAGCAAACCAAGGGCCCACAGTGTGCTGCCACCAGGCTGTTTTCAGCTGGTGACCAGGCTGCAATCTCTGCACTGCAGCACAAGTGTCTGGAAAAATTATCAGGATTTCAGCAAAACTGTGAAAGCCACAGGAGCAAAGTTGCTCGTGAGCTCCTGCTCCATTCCCATCTGTGAGGATCCAGGAACTTCAGGAGATTCTTTGAATCCCTTCCAGCTGCACACTGCAGCTGTGGAAATGTTCCTTCCCTTGGCCACTTTTCCTTGGCCATTGAGATATTTTAACTCTGAGGTTGATACTTTTGGGAAGGGTCCTCCAGGGCAGCTTTTGCACCCTAAAATTCAGAGATTTATTCCTTTTGCTGTCACTGATGTCACCAAAATCTGTCCTACACCCCCCATGAGCTGAGGCTGCTCCATCAGCAACCAAACCCAGCTGAGGGTCTGCAAGGACACTGCTCAAAGGACAGAACATTCCAGCTGCTTCCAGAGGGCCAAACAGCAAAATCCTGCCAATCCTCACATCTCCAGGCAGAGCAGATATGGGAGACAAAGTGTCCTGTCTGTCTGGTTGGTTTATTCCTGCTCACCAAGGCAATTCCATCAGCAAAATAGACAAAATTGATAAAGAGAGAGCAAACCAAGCCCTGCAGCTTGGTGTTTATTGATAAGCCTTGCCCACGGGATGCTTTTCATCCCAAGGCAAACATGAGAGCCAGAATATCCTCAGGCAATGCCTTTTAGGCAGATCCACAGCAATAGACTGGGGAAAAAAAGGATTCTTATCTGCTCTGAACTCTGAGCCTTCATTTGGGATCATAAATTCAAATTGCAGACCTTGCAGATCGCAGATCCTCACATTCCACTGAACTGGCTCTGAAAGGGAATCAGGTGTTCAGGTCCATGGGAATTTGGTGGTTCCTTGCCACAGGAAAACAAAAGAATACAAGTAAAAATCTGCTCTGCCACCAGCATCCAGGGCAAAAAATGACAAGCAAAGCCCGTGTGAAGGTGACAAAAAGCACAAGAAATTCTCTCTGATCCTTCCAGGATCAGATTTTGTGGCTGATGAACATGGTAATAGATTGCAGAACTGTATCAGACCTCTGAAAAAAAAAAAATAAAAGAAAGAAAGAAAGAAAAGCTAGATAGAGAAGCAGAAACATATGGTAATGAAAAAGGCAGCCTTGAGAAATGGAAAATAGAACTATTCTGGCTTTAATGATGTGTCAGCCTTTGTATGAACTGGCCCAGAGCCCAAAGAAATGGACTGTTGCTTCCATTTACAATAAGACCAGGTCTGGCCTTCTGATGGCTCTATAAATAAATGCTCCATTATCTCTTACAAGTGTATTTGTAATATGTTATCTGACCCTAGGTTTATTCATTCACAAATTTGGTCATCTTTCATAGCAGAAGCAAGTCTCTCCCTTTCATCCAGGAATTTCAAAGTCCTGCTCAGATCCCAGCGATTCCAGCTTGTTAAATGTTACTGAAAGGAAGCTGAGGCATGGGGGAAATGGAACAAATTTATCCAAATTCATGCCAGGAGGTGGGAACAGAGCCAGGAATAGGCTGGCAGTGAATACACCAGGAATGATGAAAGGTCAGGATAAAAGGCAGCACTCCCTGGTTGCTTGGAGGTGTTTCTTTCCAAGGTAACCCCTCAGCAGAGCGAGGATTCTCTGTGTGCATGAAGAAAAGCTGATCAAATGCACATTCTTGTGTAACTTACACTCTTCTTTGCTTACCTTTTCTTTATTCTTATATTGTATTATTATTTTTCTATATTCTATATTCTATATTCTATATTATTTATTCTGTATTCTATATTCTATATTATTTATTCTATATTCTATATTCTATATTCTATATTCTATATTCTATATTCTATATTCTATATTATTTATTCTGCATTCTATATTCTATATTCTATATTCTATATTCTGTATTCTATATTCTATATTCTATATTATTTATTCTATATTCTATATTCTATGTTCTATATTCTATATTCTGTATTCTATATTATTTATTTTATATTCTATATTCTATATTCTATATTCTATATTCTATATTCTGTATTCTGTATTATTTATTCTGTATTCTATATTCTATATTCTATATTATTTATTCTATATTCTATATTCTATGTTCTATATTCTATAGTCTGTATTCTATATTCTGTATTCTATATTATTTATTCTATATTCTATATTCTATATTCTATATTCTATATTCTATATTCTATATTATTTATTCTGCATTCTATATTCTATATTCTATATTCTATATTCTGTATTCTATATTCTATATTCTATATTATTTATTCTATATTCTATATTCTATGTTCTATATTCTATATTCTGTATTCTATATTATTTATTCTATATTCTATATTCTATATTCTATATTCTATATTCTGTATTCTGTATTATTTATTCTGTATTCTATATTCTATATTCTATATTATTTATTCTATATTCTATATTCTATGTTCTATATTCTATAGTCTGTATTCTATATTCTGTATTCTATATTATTTATTCTATATTCTGTATTCTATATTCTATATTCTATATTCCATATTTTATATTCTATATTCTATATCTTTCCCTGATTTCCTACTCTATGTTGTCTCTCTCCAGAAGAAGGTGTAGCCCTCACACCAAGAATTTCCCTGGTAGCTCTGAGACTCTGTGTGGATTTTCCCCTTCCCAGACCTGCCATGCAGTGAAGGATGGGGATGCCTCAGGTCCTTTTGGTTTTATTTTTCTTGCTGAGCTTTGTCTCATGGGGAAGCATCTCACATAAAAGACTCGCTGCTTGATGCAATTTGTGTTAGTTCATTAAGCACAAGATATGATTAACGTGAACACTTCTTTAATCAAGAAAGAACCAAAGAAGCTGCTGCAGACACTTGAAAGCTCCATCACTTTGAGCTCTTCTCTTCTCTCTGTTGCTGCTCTGCCCAGGTTTGTGGGAGGGCAAACAGTTCACAGCCTCTGCACAGAATAATTCTGAGCTGTTTCAGCACTGGATCAGAGAAACTGGAAAAGAATTTGCTTTTTTTTCCTGGATGTAATTCCCTAACTTTTGCACTTACAGCACAGCTGGGATGTTGTGCACCATGAAGGAATTATTCCATGAGCTGAGGAATGAAGAGGTCAGATTGGCAAAACCCCGTTTCACCCAGCAAACCTCTACAGAAATCAGATTAACCCAGTAAAACAACAATTTTCATCACAGAATCACAAACTGGATTATCATCTTCTTTCACGGCTCCTTCAGCTTTCAAGTCAGCTTGCACAACAGTTGCTGTCTCCATCATTAGTTCCAGAGATAAGAAAGATGTTCTTTTCTTGCATATTAATTCTATTTTAGTACCTGTCTTGTTATCTAAACAAAGAGTGGCCATCCATTCTCTGTTTCATTCTTATTTTCCTGGTCTTAAAGTGAGGGCAGCCTCATCCACCCCTGGCTGCAGTGGCTCTGGGAGATTTTTGGCTTCTCTGTGCCCATTTTGGTGACAAAAACAAAGAGTCCCAGCCCTGCTTGGGATTCACTCTGGCCGCTGTCTGCAGTCAGTGCCTCTCCCTCCCAGCCCTGCTCATTAGCAGTGCAGATAACAGGCTATCAGCAGCTCAGTAGCCTTATCCCAGAGAGATAAAACTAATCTGTGTGCTCAGATCGGCAGCCTTCCTCCTCCCTAATCTCACCTTGGAACGCTCAATAATTGCAGAAATTCCAGGAGGAGGGAGGTGAGGATCCAGGAGATAGATCCTTCTGAATCCTCCCTTATTTCATCCTGATTCCATCCTGATTCCACCCTGATTCCTTCTCTGATTCCATCGTGATTCCACCTTGATTCTACCCTGATTTCATCCTGATTCTTTCTCTGATTCCATCCTGATTCCTTCCCTGAATCCATCGTGATTCCATCCCCTGATTCCATCCCCTGATTCCACCCTGATTCCATCCCCTGATTCCATCATGATTCCACCCTGATTCCATCCCTTGTTTTCACCTTGATTCTACCCTGATTTCACCCTGTGATTCTGTCCTGATTCCTTCTCTGATTCCATTCTGATTCCACCCTGATTCCATCCCTTGATTTCACCTTGATTCTACCCTGATTCCATCCCCTGATTCCATCCCTTGATTCCATCCCTTGATTTCACCTTGATTCTTCCCTGATTCCACCCTGTGATTCCATCCCCTGATTCCATCCTCTAATTCCATCCTGATTCCATCCTGATTCCATCCTGATCCCACTCTAATCCCACCCTCTGTGCCCCTGGGCTCACTCTGCTTCCTGGCACATCTTTTCTGAGCCTTCTTCATTTAAATCAGAAGCAAATGGAGTTTTAGAGGAATTCCTTTGTTCAAACAAACCTGTCTTCACTGTGTCAAAAATAACCAGGCTGGGTGAAGGAGCCCCTTGTACTCACAGCTTCCCTTTCATATGGATTTGCTCTGCTTTCCATATTTTGGCTTTATTTTGTGTTTGTTTGGGGTGCTTTCCTCACAAAAGGAACATCCACCTGCTCTGAGGGCCTTGGTGCTGGTGATTCTCTTTTGACCCTGCTCTGGTGCAAAGAATAAAGCAATAAAAATAAAGTTGTTCAAGGTGGAGTTCAAGCAGGAGCAGCATCCTGCCCATGCCCCTTGAACCTTTCAAGGACACCCAGAATAAAGTTTTTAATCTTAATTTGAGCTTGATTTTGAAGAGAAATCCAACACAACCCCCAGATTTCCTTTTTGTAGTGGTTTGCTCATCCTTAAACCCAGTCCCAAAACTGTCTCTGCTTTTGGTGGGAATTTAGACCAAAGCTTTTGAGAGTTTTCTCCTTTCAGCCGTTTCAGAATGTGAGCTGAGACTGCAGATTTATAAATGGAGAAACAAAAAGGCATCCAGTTTGTAAAATCTATGAGTTAATATTGATTTTGGCCATCCCATGAATTGAAACAAGCCTCCTGTGCAGAAATCCCCCGAAGATGCCATGTTCTCCCCTGCTCCTGACACAACACTTTATCGATCCCCGTGTTTGTGCCACATGAATGATGGATTATCTCATATCAAACCTTGCAGTATTCATTTAATGCCTTTGAATAAAACATTTCTCACAGATTAACAGAGCAGTTTTAAGTGAACAACCATTTTCATCTGTTTTAAATTTTCATGGGTACTTTTCTGGAGAACAAGTACATTGTTAATAATTGAAGGGAATGAGACCTTGCTAATCTCTTTGTATTTTAATAAAGTCCTGTTGCACCCCATTCATTTATTTTTAAAATGCCAGCATTTATAAAAATTCGATACATTTGCTGCCCTCCCTTTGAAAGGAATAATCCTGAGATTACATGAAAAGGGATTATTTATGTAGCAGGGAACTGGAATTTCATCGTGTCCAGCGAGCTCCAAATGTGGTTTGTGATGGATGAGGGGAGGGAGGAACTGGAGGCAGAGAGGCACTGGGAGAGCAAGGTTAGAAAGAGGAGGGTGGAGAAAGGAAGAAGCAGGAGTTCAGAGGAGAAAGAACAGGGAAGTGGTTTGGTCACAGAGACAGATGGGGATAGAAAAGACAAAGTGTGGGTAGGTAAATATACAGATTTTTGCACATAGAGTGCAGGCAGCTCTGTAAATGTATAGATTTTGCACATAGATGAGTGCAGTCAACTCTGTAATATTTATTTTCTTTTGTTCTCTGCTTCCATCCCTCCACCTGCCTGGCTTTTCCACGAGTGCCTCTTTCTCCACTTCACCTTTTGTCTGCTGTCTCTCCCTGCCAATCCCTTTCCCTGCTGCAGACTCCAACCCAAATCTGCCCTTGCCCAGAGCTGCTCAAAGCTTGCTCTGACACGGTCCCATTTCTCTTTTTCAAACACAATTGCTCCTTTACACACAGCCCTGGGATTACATTTCAAAGCAGAACAGAAAACCCAATATGGACATGATTGCTTTTATCATTAGCAGGGCAGCCGCAGCCCCTAGAATTCTTGTCTCAAAAATGTTTTGTTCCAGTGAGTTTTCATTAAATTCTGTGGTCAGATAGACAGTGTTTGCTGCAGGGATCTGTCCTGGAGCTCCCACACCTCTGTACATTAGTCATACATGGTCAGAACAGCAAGGGAGTGAAGAGGCTTTGGCAGAATAGTGAAAAAAAAAACCAAACAAACCCAAATAAAAGCATTAGGTGCCCTCCTTGGAGGATGTTTGTGCACACAGAGACAGGGATTAGTTCTCTGTGTTTCCAACAGCATTTGAGCTATTCCACTTTCAGTTCTGCATCTGCTAATTATCTTTTTTTCTCTTTTGAAAGCTCAGTATTGCAATCAAATCCTTATAAACAGAGATCTCTGCCTCCTCCAAGGATCCCTTTGGAAACGCTGCTTCTAAATTGCTTGTTGATATTTGACCATGAGTCACCTCTGCATAAATCTTTGCCAGGTATTAAAATCATGGGAAAGATGCTGGAATGCTGAGATAAATTGATGTGTTAGTGGGAGGAACAGAAATTGGACTGGGCAGCACAGCTTGTGTTTGGATAGACAGCATTCTGTGCGAGCGATTTCAACCAACAAGTTGTGAAAACCTGTTGTGGGAAGGAGCTTAAAACAGCTCTGCACGAAATCTTTAGAGGAGAAAATCTCTTTTCACGTTTTTAATCAAGTTGCTGCTTAGCTGTTTACTGATGAGCTCGTGGCAGGGGATGGAGAGAGGCAAAATTGGTGCCTGAGAGAGATTTTTAATGGAGCTGCTGTTATCAGGCTGAGCAGGTGGAGTTTGATCTCAGCATTTAGGGCAGGACTTCTCACACCAAACACTTCTGTACTGCTGGGAAGGGGAACAGTGGATGAAGTGCCTCTGATCAGGAACTTGGAGCAAGGGGATGGTGACAGGGGTGGGGTCAGTCCCTGGTGGTGACAGGGTCAGTCCCAGACACAGGGGATGATGACACAGGGTCAGTCCCTGGCACAAGGGATGGTGACAGGGTCAGTCCCTGGCACAGGGGATGGTGACAGGGGCTGGGGTCAGTCCCTGGCATAGGGGGTGGTGACACAGGGTGGGATCAGTCCATGATACAGGGAATGGTCACAGGGTCAGTCCTTGGCACAGGGGATGGTGACAGGGTCAGTCCCTGGCACAGGGGATGGTCACACAGGGTCAGTCCCTGGCACAGAGAATGGTGACAGGGTCAGTGTCTGACACGGGGGATGGTCACAGGGGTGGGATCAGTCCCTGGCACAGGGGGATGTTGACAGGGTCAGTCCCTGGAATAGGGAATGGTGACAGGGTCAGTCCCTGGCACAGGAGATGGTCACACAGGGTGGGATCAGTCCATGATACAGGGAATGGTGACACAGGGTCAGTCCCTGGCACAGGGAATGATCACAGAGGCTCAGCCCCTGACACAGGAGATGGTGAAACAGAGTCAGCCCCTGATATAGGGGGATGGGATCAGTCCCAGGCACAGGGGATGGTGACAGGGTCAGTCCCTGACACAGAGGGATGGTGACAGGGTTGGGATCAGTCCCTGGCACAGGGGATGGTGACAGGGTTGGGATCAGTCCCTGGCACAGGAGATGGTCACACAGGGTCAGTCCCTGGCACAGGGGATGGTCACAGGGGTGGGATCAGTCCCAGACACAGGGAATGGTGACAGGGTCAGTCCCTGGCACAGGAGATGGTCACACAGGGTCAGTCCCTAGCACAGGGGATGGTCACAGGGGTGGGATCAGTCCCAGACACAGGGGATGGTGGCAGGGTCAGTCCCTGGCACAGGGGATGGTCACAGGGGTGGGATCAGTCCCAGACACAGGGGATGGTGGCAGGGTCAGTCCCTGGCACAGGGGATGGTCACAGGGGTGGGATCAGTCCCAGACGCAGGGAATGGTGACAGGGTCAGTCCCTGACACAGGGGATGGTCACACAGGGTCAGTCCCTGGCACAGGGGATGGTGACAGGGGTGGGATCAGTCCCAGACACAGGGGATGGTGGCAGGGTCAGTCCCTGACACAGGGGATGGTCACACAGGGTCTGTCCCTGACACAGAGGATGGTGAAACAGAGTCAGTCCCTGATATAGGGGGATGGGATCAGTCACTGGCACAGGGGATGGTGACACAGGATCAGTCCCTGGCACAGGAGATGATCACAGAGGGTGGGATCAGTCCATGATACAGGGAATGGTCACACAGGGTCAGTCCCAGGCACAGGGGATGCTCACACAGGGTCAGTCCCTGACACAGGGAATGGTCACACAGGGTCAGTCCCTGGCCCAGGGGATGGTGACAGGAGTTGAATCAGTCCCTGGCACTCCTCACTCAAAACTGGCTGTATGGGTCCCAGCCAGCCAGCAGAATTCCCCCTTGCAGGCTGATCTGTGCTCCCCGTGGGTTGCTGCAGTTCCAGCTCCTTTCATTCCCCTCTCAGCCCATGGAGCAGCATCCTTGGAGAGCTGTCACATTCCACCCAAGCTGGAATTCGCAGTGGTGAGTTCAGGGATTTCAGTTTTTGTGCAGCAGACAGAGATCACATGGAGGCTGGGCTCATCTCTGGGCCATCCCCCAGGAATTCCTGCTGCCTCTGTGGCACAGAGCTGTTGGAAAATGGATTATCCCTTTGGAGCTGGAGCAGGGGCATGTCCTTGAAATTCCTCCTGGAAGCATTGCTGACTCCTGGAATGCTGCTGGCTCATTCTCCTTTATTCCCAGTGGCACCAGTGACAATGGGGCTCCCACATCAGCTGCAATTTTGTCCTCACCCCTCAGATTAAATGCACAGGACCAGTTTTGTCTGGGGTGTGAAATTCTAACAGCCAGGGAAGGCGGACACAAGAGGAATTAATTAATGGGATGGTTCATGGTTCACACATGTTCCGTGTTCATCCAGTTCAGTTGCAGTAAAAATTTGTTCCAAACAGAGCCAGGCAGCTCTGGATGCTTGGGAAAATGCCACCTAATTGGCATTTATTATTCCTGCTGTAGCTCCAATTATGGTCTCTGGCTCAGGTCTCTGCAGCCAGTGAAGGATGTTCTCTCCTAGGGCAGTGAGTATCTGGCTGGATCTCTCCTTGGAAGTGAGATAGGGGCCAGTTCCCACCATCCCATTTAGCATTTTTTGGGGGAATTGCCGTTCTCCCAGCTCAGCCCTGCTCATCCCTGGCTGCCCACTGGAACCTTGGTTGGTGCTGGGTCTGAGGCACAGACACAGCACTCTGTGATCCCTGTGATGAAAGTGTTTTATCCTTGTAAACCCTCCTTCAATTGAGAGTTTGGGGTTCCCAGGCAAACACAGGTGATTAGTTGGGAGTTTGGATTGCTCAGCTCTCTGACTTCTGCAGCTTAGGATGGGACTCATTAGGTGAAATCCCTGTTTAGGTTTGAATCTATCCCATCATTATTCACCTAGGGGCCTGTTTATCAAACCAGGCTACTTGAGCTGAATCTTTTATTTATGGCTGAATTAATTGCCCAGGTATGAGCCAGCTTGTGCAGTGACAGCCCACCCACCTCTCAAAGGTGGCACTGCTCCCCAGCTGTGACCTGTGGCTCTGCTCACACCTTGGGAACTTTGTGCTGAACTCACTGGGAACGAGGATTGAGGCTTTTTAGCAAACAAGCAGCTTGTGTGGCAGTGGGCTGTGTCTCTGGAGTGCAGCACAGTCAGTGCTCACACAGCTGCTGCCCTCCCTGTGGCCACAGGCTGAGGGGATGTGAGTTCAGCTCCAGCCCTTGGTGCCCTGTGCCACAGGATGTTGGGGCTGCAGCTGAAGTGGTGTCAGGGCTCTGTCTCCTGAAGAGCCCATTTTTGAGTCTGCCTTGTCCCACACTGACCTCCTTTAGCTCCACAAATGCCCAGTCACACCTCAGCCTGCAGTCACACAATCCCAAACTCACACCAGCCACTTTGTTCTTTCTTGTCCTGTCTTGTTGCACTCACATTATTTTTTGCAACTTTACAAAATGAATTTTGCAGGTTAAATCTTTCCTTTCCTTTCCTTTCCTTTCCTTTCCTTTCCTTTCCTTTCCTTTCCTTTCCTTTCCTTTCCTTTCCTTTCCTTTCCTTTCCTTTCCTTTCCTTTCCTTTCCTTTCCTTTCCTTTCCTTTCCTTTCCTTTCCTTTCCTTTCCTTTCCTTTCCTTTCCTTTCCTTTCCTTTCCTTTCCTTTCCTTTCCTTTCCTTTCCTTTCCTTTCCTTTCCTTTCCTTTCCTTTCCTTTCCTTTCCTTTCCTTTCCTTTCCTTTCCTTTCCTTTCCTTTCCCCCCACAGATCCTCCAGATGTGATATTTCCACAATCAGCCTTGCACAAGCAGATTCCCTCAGAATCATCAAATTTGTGTGATTTTTAGTGTATAATTCACTCCAGACAGGTGAGATTACCCAGGCCATCCCCTCTGGTTCCCACACCCTCTGCCAGTGCAGAAATCACAAAAAACACATTTTTATTTTAAGTTAACTTGAGGTGCTCTAAATTAACGAGCTGAACTTCACTGCAGGATCAGCCAAGCTGCTGTGGGAATGTTTGGAAATGGTGTTACACTGAAGGTCTGTTATTTTTTAATATCCCCCTACCCCCAGGTGTATTTTCAAATATGATCTCTGGGTGAGAGCCGAGGCAGCTGTAACCCTGACAACAGTGACCCAGATGGCAATCAGCAAAATGGGCTAATTGAATAATGCTGAGCTGGAAGCAGTGCTCTGCACAGCTCTGCTACACCCGCCAGCAACTCCATTTCACTTCAAAATGCTGAATTTCACAGTGACCACCGTGATCCCACACCTGGAGATGCTGGAAGAGACTTGCATGGGGACAGAAAAAGAGAAACAGCTCAGTGTGGCACTGTGTGAATGGGGGATCTTCCTGGGATTAGAGGAATTGGATTTATTTATCCATATAAAACTCTTTGAGGGCCTTGATTAACTTAGGGACATGACTGTTCATTACCAGCCTCTCTCAGCAGAGTTGGAACACATGGCTGGGTATTTTTAGGGTTTTCCCTTTGGTTGTGAGGCTCCCTGAGCAGGGGCAGGTTTGTCCTGATGAAACCATCCTCCCTTGTCCTGTAGCACTCGTGTAAAAAGTCCCTGCCCACCTCTCCTGCCTTTCAGGGCACCTGGAGCATCCCTGCCCCCAGGGGCAGGACACCAGGATGGGATCCCCATGGAGCTGAGCTGGTCTGCACTGGGGGGACACCACACCTGACAGGACCAGCAGGACAGGTTTGAATGGGTCAGTACCTCCCTGACAGGACCCAGCAGGAGATATTTGAATGGACCAGTATACCTGACAGAACCCCAACATGAGAAGTTTGAATGGACCACCACATCCCTGACAGGACCCAGCAGGAGAGGTTTGAATGGGTCAGTACCTCCCTGACAGGACCCAGCAGGACAGGTTTGAATGGGTCAGTACCTCCCTGACAGGACCCAGCAGGAGATATTTGAATGGACCAGCACACACAGAGAAATTGGGCAATTACCTGAAGGGAGACAGGAATTAAAATTTTGTTAAAAAGGGGCTGAGGAGCCTTCCCAGCACCCAGAGCTCTGCTCCCAGTGCTGGCAGCTCAGGGTCTGGGCACTGGGGGAGGGTGGGATTCAGCCCCCACAAGGGCTGGGATTCCTGCAGGCTCTGACTCAGTTCAGCTGCAGCGAGGGGGAGCAGGAAAAAATCATCTGTGAATGGGAAGGGACATGGACATTCTGTCACCAACCTTCAAATCCCTCTTTGGCACCCCCAGCAAGGGCAGGAATAAGGAGCTCTGGCCAGGGGCTGTTCAGACACCCCCTCATCCTCCTGCTTTAGGGAGCAATTCAATAATTCAGCTGCTCCTGCAATCCTGGATTGACGCTTGCTCTCACCAGGGCAAGGAAATCACCAGGCCTGGAGCATCCAGCAGTTTATCCCCAGAAATTCCAGCAGACACAGCCCTGTCCCTGTTTGAGAGCAGGGACCAAGGGAACCTCGCAGCTGAGATTTTGTCCTGCACACAATTTCAGCTGTGGTGGATGTTTGTGTGCTGCTGATCCCTCAGGTGTAGCAGCTCCAGGAATGCTCTGGGTCTAATCATGGTGATGGTGACCATTACCCCTGGGAATTTCAGTGCCCCGTGTGGAAAATGTTTTGAGATTCCATTCCAAGGTCCATCAGTGGAAAGAGTTTTGGGGTGAAAAGTCAGGATGAGGATGAAGACACCCAGGTGGATGTGGGGTGAGGTTGATGATGTGATTTTGGCCAGGCACTCTGGGTGATGTGTGACATTTCAGAGAGCTGGAAAAAGGCAGGAAGCAAACAAGGCTCATTAATCCCAACAAAGGGCAATGTATACAGCTGCCAGCTCCTGCTCTTTCCTTCAGCTTATTGTCTGAGGGCTTCTGTACCATAAACAGCTCCACAAATTGCATAACAGATAGAGCTCTCAAATATTAAACAGCTGAACAGTGGGTAACAAAGTGTGGGAGCAAAGCTCTGTGACACAGACACTTCCATTCCTGCTCCTGGAGGTGCAGAGCTGTACCCAAGGCTGTGGCTAAGCTCAGCTCAAGCTAAGCCCAGCCCAGAGTAAAACCTGCCAGAGGAGCAGCTTGAGGAAGCAGCTGACATGGAAGAGCACGGGCAGCAGTGATGGGCAGGACTTGCAGAGGTGCCAAATCATCTCTCCAGGCTGTTTCAGTTCAGGCACTGGGGATCAAAACCAGGCTGGCTCACACAATCCTGGATATGGATGATAATTCATCCAGGGGAACTCTCCCTCTCTCTTCTCATGGCCAGGCTGTTGGCCCACACAGAATATTAAAATAAGAATATTCAGGCATGAATTTATTTTTAAAAGCAGAACAGTCTGTTCCTGTTTGTGGGAAGGTCCTTTTTTGAATGCCCTGAACAAAAAAGATCCAAAATCACCTGTGGATCCTGGAGACAGCTCTCCCACTCTGGTTCCTTTCTCACTGTGTAATCCAAACTGGGCAAACACTAATGATGCTCAGCCAAGGATGATTTAATATTTAACAAGCTTCTCAAAGTGAAGAGCAGCTGGGGAGCTCCCAGTTAATCTCCTGGCCCAGGCCTGTGGCTCGCTGTGCCTCCAGGTGTGGCTGGGATGCTGGATGCTCTTTGGGTGCTCCACACCCCTGGGGTCACAGTCCCTGCTGGGATGGTCAGGGGTGATGTGACAGCCTGACCTGGGCACAGAGGAAGGGTGGCAGCCCAGCTGCTCTGGTTTTGAGCTGATTCAGAGCAGGTCTGTGAATCAGGAGTGTGAGCACAGGAGCCCTGGTGCCTCCCCAGCAGCTCAGCAATGCTCCCCTGTGTGTGTGTGTGTGTGCCTGCTCATGTCCTGCCAGCACGGACACACTCCTGCTCTGCTCCAAGGAGCAGCCTCCAAACCATCCCCAACCTTCCTCAGGAGTTTCCTGCTACATGAGCCTGGAATTCATCCCCTGCTGGTGCTCAACAGCTCTACTGGCTCCAGCACCACCGGGATCTTCCCTGAGGCTGGAGAATCTCCATGGAGACCCCTGACACGCCTGTGCACCCCTGGCCCTGGCATTAATCCTGTTGCAATGTACCACAAAGTCAGCTTTAGCTGGGAGGAGAGATCAAATAAATATGAAAACTGCTCCCAGAGGAGGTAAATATTCGCTAGACAAGCAGAAAGAAAAGCAATAATATAGCGTGTAAGCTAGTGCCTTTTATTAGCTCAGCTCCCTTCTCTCCCCTTGTAAAGCAGGCTTGTGTTGTTATATTAATCTTTACTGTGAAGCAAATTAAAGCAGGGACAGTTGTCAGAGCATTATTAAGAACATCTGTTTAATTAGGGCTGCCTTTGCATCCATTTGAGGGGGAAGTGGAAGAGCCCTGCTCATCCCCTCCTGCCTCACTCCCCCTGCCCCAGCAGGGTGTGGGGGATCCAGGAGCACCTGGAGCCTTCATCACCTCCTCTTCCTCTGCTCACAGCTCTCCCGGCTCCTCCTGGGGAGGAAGGAGGAGCAGGCAGCAAGGTATGGCTGTCCTGGGGTTTTTTAGTGATCTCTGCCTTGAGAGCCTCCATGCCTACTTCCTTCCCCTCAGAAAATAATTTGAAATTCTGCAAAGAGACCATGAACAACTATTAATTATCATTAGCAATTTGCCATTCCAGGCCAGGCTTTCATCTGGGAATCTCAGAGCAGTTTTACAAATGCTAATTAATTGAGACTACTTCATGAAGAAGTCTGTTAAACTCATTTTCCTGGGGTAAATCAAGGCTGAGAGATAGGCAGCCACTTGCTGGAGTCGAGGGTGGTGCTGCCAGTGCAGCCAAGGCCGTCCCAGACACAAATTGTGTGTTTTAACCACATTGTCCCACTTCCCCTTCATCCCCTGACACTTGCACAAGGCCACACCAGGAGGTGACAAAAACAGCAGCCAAAGCTTTGGCCTTGCCCATCTCTTTGTGTTCACGAGGTCAGGCTCACTAACAATGATAAAACACAGGATTTAGCTGCACTCCCATTGCCAGGGTTGGAAGGGAGTTACAGGGCTGCTCTGAGCATCTTTTATTCTCTTTTAAACACTCACTGCTGGTCCCTGTCAGCACTTTTGCTCCATCAGAACAGCCCTGACAATCTCATGCCTCCTTTCTGCAGGTATCTCAGTGTTTCCCTGTCTCCCCAGACTGCAGAGTCTGATTGTCTTGTCGAGGCACCATTTCTCCTGTATTTATGTGCCCATTTACCCAGGCAGCCAGCAGTGAATTAATCATCATGTCTCCAGTCTCTGCTGGGAGAGGCATTGCCTCACATTCCAGAGCTTGTTTGTTACCTGATAAAAACCAAACTTCATTTGGGGCTGCCTGGGATGTCAGGGGTGCTTTAATGAATGAGCTCCAGGAGTGATGGAGGTCAGGGCTCAGCTCTGCTCCAGCACACAGGAAACAAATTTCCTGTTTGAGGCTGGGTTCTGTGCAGTTCTTACACAACCCCAGCCTGGTTTGGGGGGGGAGGGAGCCTAAAGATCAATTCCACAGGCAGGGATACCTTTCCATAGTCCAGGATGCTCAGAGCTCCATCCAACCCAGCCTTGACACTGCCAGGGCTGGGCATCCTGCAGGGAAGTGCCACAGCAAGAATAAATCCACAAGGGCTGAGAGAAACAGAAATTAATCCTCCCCAGCAACCATTTCTCTTCTCCATGCCCTGTCCCACATGTGCTGTTGAAAATTAGGAATTTCATTGGAGTCAAGCCTTGCTCTCCATTTAGCAGAGACCATTTTCCCCTGGGAGTTCATTCCCTGAAAGGTCTGCTGTTCAGTCACATAAATTATCCCCAGGCTCAGGCTATCTGGCGAGTTAATCAGGTTTAGAGCTATGTCAGGTCACTCAGGAGTTCAGAGCTGTCCAAGCCTACCTGTGAATCCAAATTCCAGTGAGCAGTGGGAGATGTTGTAGCAGAAGCTGTTTTACATGCTAGAAATATTTTTTTAAAAAGTCAAAAAATCATAAATCCTCAACTTACAAGTGCTTTGAAATGTAAGGAGTTCTGAGATAGCCTAAAAATCTGGACTCTGAATATTTGAGGCTTTCCCATCATTATGAGCATTAACCATATAATTAGGTATTATCTGAGAATTATCCATAAATGCTCATCACAACATGATATTTGCTAAGTAATAATTAGACCATGAAAGGAGCTCAAACAATACCTTTGTGTAGAAAATTAAAAGCCCTGCCTTGGGTCTATACAGCACCATGCTGAGGGGGTAATAGGGTTTAAAATTGCAGTAAATTGCAGTTAGACCAAATCTGAGCCCCTTCAAGTGTAAGGAAGCTACAGAGGGAGAGAGAATCAGGGATGTGTTCCTTAAAAAAGGCAGGACAGGAACACCAGGTCCATTCTCAGGAGCTGCTAAAACTCCTTCCACATTTTCCTTTCAATTGAAACACCCATTTCCCAAACTCAGGCTCTCCTCAAGGACAGGATTTTTCTAATTTGGGTTGGGTGGAATGAGAGGCTGGTACTGATTTCTGGGGGATAGAGTTAATTTTGCTTTGGTTTGCAGCGTTTCAGAACTCCCCTGATGAGCACAGCAGAATCTTCTGTATTAATTTATCATCATTAGAGATTTTTGGGCTGGCCCTAAGGAAGACAAACATGCAAATTGCTTTGAGTTCTTTATTTCTGTTAGTCCAGAATCACAGGGCACAAGGACATTTGGGACAAACTTTTGCTGCACAGGATTAAATACTGAGTGTCTCTAGCAGAAAACTCAAATTCTGGCATCCTGTCTAAAACCCAGGCTGTACTAAAAGCTTCCTGTGTCCTAGTGGCTGGCACTTTATGGCATTTTCGAAAATAAAAGCACATTTGACCTCTGGAAATAGAAAAGAACAAGAGTGTGCTGCTGATGGGAGGCTTCCTTACTTATCTCCTCACCTTTCAATATTTCCATTTTGCTTTTATTTCTATTTCCTCCTGTGCAGCCAAAGCATGATGCAGCAGCTGGGATGTCCTGGGAGCCTCCTGCAGAGCATTCCTGGTCACTGATTTGAGCTGTGATTTTCCATGGATGAGACCCAACTCTCATCTTGTTTGATGGTTCCTTCCCAGGGGGGAAGGAAAAGACATTTTCCAGCAGAGATGTCCATGGAAATCCAGGCTTTGTGAGCTTTAAATACTTCCATCAACACATCAGAGCTGATGAAAAGCAGTGGTGTGGCAGCTGAAACCTCTGCAGGAGGGGAACAAATGCTCACTCCACACCTTGGAGCACCAGGATGCCTCAAACTTCCCAGTCTGGGCTCTGCAGCTGAGAAATTGTTCCCATTTCCAGCAAAAACAATGGAGTGGAGTGGGAATTTCTGGCTTTAGAGACCTCTCTGTTCACACTGGGATTGATCCTCAGCAAACTCAGTTCATGGAATTGCCCCACTGCTACCAGCCAATGCCAATCTGGATTTATTCAGGGTTGGGAACTGTTTTTCTCCAGCTTGGAGAAGGTGACATTTGGGAGTCTGGCATCTGGGAGGCTGAGAAATTTCCATGCCATTAGGAAATAACAGAGCTGAGGGAAGAAGACAATTTGTCTGAAAGAAAAAAAAAAAAAAAAAGTGTTTGAGAGCATCAGTGGTGCTTAAATCTCTGCAGAAATTGCAATGTAAAGATCTCAAACAAATGTAAAAAATGTTTTTAATCAAGTTGCCCTCCCAGCCTCTTTATTGTAGGTTTTAAGTGCTAATGTGCAGAGAGGACAAAGGAGGTGACTTAAACCTGCCACTGCCTGGTGAACTCGGGGTTTTTATATCAGGAGTCCTCTGCCCAGAAGGGATTGTAAAGAAAATGTGTTTCTGTGCTGTGATCCATGAAGGATCTGTGCTGTGCTTGTTCACTTCACAGAGGTAAACATCTCCATGCTGAGGGCATGGGATTTAAGGACAGTGCCGTGCTGATATGGCATTAGGTTAAAAAACACTAAAATTGGGTTAAAAGTCTTGCTCTGAGAACACTCAGAAAGCCCAGTTCTTGTTCAGTCATGCAGCCAGACAGGCCCAGGCTGCTCAGATCTTCATCCTGCCCAAGATTTGGAGAGGAGACTGCCAGTGAAATCCTATTTAATAAAGGCAGCTGTGAGCTGTTCCCCAGATGTGTGATGCACAGCCCTTGCCCTGGTGGGCACTTGGTAGGTTTGAGTGCTCCAGCCCTGCAGCTGTGCCTGTCCCAGACTCGTGCCTGGGGGAGGAATGTCCCAATATCCCAATGTCCCAATGTCCCAATGTCCCAATGTCTCAGTATCTCAATGTCCCAATGTCCCAATGTCCCAATGTCTCACTGTCTCAATGTCCCAATGTCTCACTGTCTCACTGTCTCAATGTCCCAAAGTCTCAATGTCCCAATGTCTCACTGTCTCAATGTCCCAATGTCCTTGTCTCACTGTCTCAATGTCCCAATGTCCTTGTCTCACTGTCTCAATGTCCCAATTATCCCAATGTCCCAATGTCCCAAAGTCTCAATATCCCAATGTCTCACTGTCTCAATGTCCCAAAGTCTCAATGTCCCAATGTCCTTGTCTCAATGTCTCAATATCCCAATGTCCCAATGTCTCACTGTCTCACTGTCCCAATGTCTCAATGTCTCAATGTCTCAATGTCTCACTGTCCCAATGTCCCAAAGTCTCAATGTCCCAATGTCTCAATGTCCCAATGTCTCAATGTCCCAATGTCTCACTGTCCCACCATCCCAATATCTCAATGTCTCAATGTCCCAATGTCTCAATGTCCCAAAGTCTCAATATCCCAATATCCCAATGTCCCAAGTCTCACTGTCTCAATGTCCCAATGTCTCAATGTCCCAATGTCCCAACATCCCAATATCTCAATGTCCCAGTGTCCCAGTGTCCCACTGTCCCACTGTCTCACTGTCTCACTGTCTCACTGTCTCACTGTCCCAATGTCCCAATGTCCCAGTGTCCCACAGAGTGCTCTGGGCACAGCCAACACATGGTTTGTGCCATCTGAGCCAGGCTGGCCCATCAGGAGTGAAGAGCACCAGGGATTATCTGTCTGCTGAGAGCCACAGCAGGGCCAGGGCAGTGCTCTGAGGGACACTGAGCACCCTGAACCTGCCCAGCTGCTCTGCAGGAGGGTCCCCTCTGGAAAAGTCATTCTGGAGGGATGCCAGCCTGTCCATGCCAATCCCTCCCAGCCTGGCATCACTGTAAACCTCACAGTCACCTTTGCAGCTCTTGCTTTGTGTCTCACTGCCATCTCAGCCAGGTTTCTCCAGTGAATCCAGGTTTTTCCACTTGCTACCCAGAACCTTCCATGTCCCAGCCCTCCAGCCCCTAGGGAAGGGATTCCATGGCTCTGCAGGGGCACAGCACCCTCAGCCTCCAGCCTCCCTCCCTCTGCAGCTTCTCTCAGTCCCCGTGTTGGGATTTGGGGTGATGCTCTCAGCTGGGCCATCAGGCAGCTCTGAATGAGTGACTGCAGACAGAAATCCCACCCAGGAGCAATGGGGACCCCCTGTGCCTGTGGAATTCTCTGGAACTGGGAGAAATTTCCCCCCAGTGCCACCTGTGTGCTGTGTCCCCTCCCTGATATCTTGGTTTCCAAGTGGAAGACAGAGATGAAGGCATTCCTGCTCTGCCTGCCTTTCAAGAGCTCTAAATCTGCCAAGCAAGATTTGGGATGGTTTCACCTTGGTTCCTGATTTCCACTGGGCAAAAGTACAAGAATCCCCTCACAGGTCACACTGGGGTCAGTGAATAAAGCATGACCTTCACTCTTCACTCAGATCAAGCCCCATTATCACTTTCCATTTCTTGGAATCTCCACCCTCACCCTATCTCTGTTTTCTTTTTTTAAACTTTACAAAACCAGGCCGTGGCACTTTGGAGTCAGAGTCCTTGGTGGATTATTAACACCAATAACGGAGAGCACAACTCTGTGAGGACGAGGAGATTGCTAAACTCATTAATTTTATTCATAATAGGAAATTAATGTGCAGAAAGGCAATGCCAGCCCGGCAGTAATTGCTTTTTGGTTTTAAAACATTAAGTGGAAAAGTTAAAAGTCATTTCCAGCTGCTGCTTCCTTTCTCCTCTCCCTCTCTCCCCCCTTCCTCCTCACACTCTTCCTGTCTCTTATTTGTGTTTCACAAGAATTGAGCTTATTTTTTCTCCCACCTCTGCTTCATTACGAGTCATTATATTTCATCATTACAAGACTTTGGTCATATTTCATTGCTTTCCCATTATGTTTTCATCATTCTTCCTCCTGATATTGCTGTGCAGGGCAGAGCCAGGCAGAGGATTCAGGCAGCTCAGCTCTGCTGGGATAATGAGCAGCCACATCTCTGCCCACTTTGGTGCAATTTGTTGTCCCTGTTTCCTCTCACTGACCACACCACCTCTGTCAGGCAATGGGATGTTCCTTCCTTCCACCTCCATGCCCTGGGAAAACAGAAATGCCATCTCATGCCCTCTTTAGGGCTGAAATAGCTCCTTCTCTTGTAGGCTTTGGAATGTGGGAGGAGGAGAGGTTGTTGAATAAAATAATTGGAGTTCTGAGCAGCCTGAAGTGTGCTGGACATTGCCTGGCACTGAGAGCTCTGTGCTCCTGGGGGATATTCAATATTTACACTGCAAAGGGAGATCCTGCCACATCAGGCTTGTAAAACTCTGATCCTGGACTAACCCCAGACATTCCTGATCCTGGACCAACCCCAGATGTTCTTTTGGGGTCAGTAACGCTGTCACAAGTCCAGGACTGAGCCCAGCTGAAGGCCTTTGTGGCCTGACTCATTTAAGTTTTATGCAGAAGAATTGTGTGGGTTGGTTGTTAACGTTCCCCAGTCCCCAAATCAGTGCCACCAACTTCAGCTTGGCCTTGAGGGGAAAGGTGTGGGAAGCTCAAAAAGAGGAAAAAAGGAAAAGGGAAAGGGAAAGGGAAAGGGAAAGGAAAAGGAAAAGGAAAAGGAAAAGGAAAAGGAAAAGGAAAAGGAAAAGGAAAAGGAAAAGGAAAAGGAAAAGGAAAAGGGAAAGGGAAAGGGAAAGGAAAAGGGAAAGGGAAAGGGAAAGGGAAAGGGAAAGGGAAAGGGAAAGGGAAAGGGAGGGAGGGAGGGAGGGAGGGAGGGAGGAAGGAAGGAAGGAAGGAAGGAAGGAAGGAAGGAAGGAAGGAAGGAAGGAAGGAAGGAAGGAAGGAAGGAAGGAAGGAAGGAAGGAAGGAAGGAAGGAAGGAAGGAAGGAAGGAAGGAAGGAAGGAAGGAAGGAAGGAAGGAAGGAAGGAAGGAAGGAAGGAAGGAAGGAAGGAAGGAAGGAAGGAAGGAAGGAAGGGAGGAAGGAAGGAAGGAAGGAAGGAAGGAAGGAAGGAGTTCAGTCTTTAGTGCAGGCAGGTTGTGAACAACTCTGAAGTTCCTCACAGAACTGGGAGCAGGCAAGGCCTTTCTTCAGGGTCTGAGGAGTCTCTAAGGAGCCTCAGATTGGGCTCATTTTTAATTGTCTAGACCAGAACATTAAGTCTGAAAAACTCCTGTGACCCAGTTCCAGATGCAGACCTTGTGACTCATCTCAACTGCACCAAAGTATATAAAAAATCCATTATCATCCCTTTTTTTCCCCTTTCGCTCATCCCCTTTGTTATATTTTCAGTATGTGTACAGCTTAATTTTAGGTCTGATAAAAGCAAATGACATTTTAATTTTTATAGCATGATTTATTGTCATTTGGCTTTAATTTATGAAGAAATAATTGAAAAGAAAGAGAGATTTAACCCTGACCAGTATTCTTGATATCCATGAGCCATAGCTGTGAGACTGCAGCTATTTCAGGGCATATTTTATTCACCCAAGCAGGACAGGGATGTATCATTTTCTCTTACTGATTCTGTGCAAAGGTCTAATTATTTGCTTGCTGGCTGAAAAAAGATCTGAAAAGAAAAATAATCTGATGATCACAGCGGACAATTTTTTCTTACTGGTTTTCTGCAATCAAAATGAAATATCAGGGAACCGTGGCTGTTGTTTATTCTGCTCCTTTGCCCCAGAACTTTGTGTTGGTTTGTGCCATGACCGTTCTGTTGGATAACTGAGGGAATGGCTGGAGCTGTGTCAGGTTGGATATCAGGGAAAGGTTCTTCCCTGTGAAAATTTCAGATTTTACTCAGTTTTTTGTATATTTGTAGCTTTGTAGACTATTAACCCATGGTTATACAGCTCCTGGTATTTTCTCTACCCCTTCTCTTGGATTTTAGAGTAATAAACCAAGCTTCTAACACATTCCTGAAATACTGTTAGGTTTTAGAAGAACATTTTGTTTTCCAATCAGAATCTGAGAAGACACAACAAGAAACGGGGCAAAGAAGCCCTGGACCAACTCCAGTGGGGCAGTACCCAGGGGAAAAATTATCAAATTAACTGCTCTTCTAATTGGCCAAGGTTTGTTAGAGATGCTAATTTGTTAAACCTCTAAAACTTGCAGAAATCCAGTACCAGGGTGCCCAGAGCCCAGAACTATGGACACAGCTGGGAGCTTCTGCTGAAGAGTTGCCTTTTTGTCTGCCCATGTTCATGCTCTTGCAAGGACTTCTGACTTCTGATATCAGGGAATGAGCACAGCCCTGAGGCTGCCAGAGCTCCAGGATGGCTTGGACACCATTCCCAGTCTAGTTTAGAGGACAGGTGTCTGCTGAGAAAGGCAGGAGCCTCTCTTTGAAATGGAGAATGTAAACCCCCTCCCTCCAAATTATTATCATTTTGAAATCAAGGGGCTCTCAGGCAAAGATATGGGAATTAGGAATAACAGTTCTTTACTAGGGAAATTAAAATAGAAATACAGCACTACAAAGAACAAACCCCAAACCCTGACACAGTCAGAGTACAACCTGACACCCGTCAGGCAGGGTGTTGGCAGCAGTCCCATCCCATGGTGGCTGCATCCTCCTGCAGTGACAGATGTGGCTCAGTTGGAGCAGTGCTCCTGTACAAGGTGCAGTTTCCCTCCGGAGCTCCAGTGGGGATGTGGAGAAATCCGGTTTTCCTCTGGAGTCCAGTGGAGAAAGGGGCTCCCTTAGTGTCCCAAAACCTCTGTTTTTATCTTGGTAAGAAATGTTGGGCTCTTCCCCCTGGCTGGAGCAACTCCCAATGGGATGCAGTAATTTTATCAGTGCCACAGTGGGACTCAATGGCCATGAGCAGAAAATGACTGGCTGGAGGAAGGATGGGTTGTGAAAAGATAAAGAACACTGCCCCAGCTGGTTTATAAACCATGGCCATGAACAGGAGATATCCCATGGAGATAAAGAACACTGCCCCAGCTGGTTTCAATGGATGCCCATTAGCAGAATATCTCCCACAGAGATCAGGATCACTGCCCCCACCCTCAACAGATGGTGATAGAACAGAAACCTTTGATCACATCCTGTATTGTAACCCAAGACACCCAGGGAGGGATTTTGGGTCCCATTTGGGTGGGAGTTTTTGGTCTGTGCAGGGCCAGGAGCTGGATCAATGATCCTGATGGGTCCCTCCCAGCTCAGGACATTCCCTGATTCTTCTTCTCTGTGATCCTGGAGGGATCCAGCCCCACCCTGTGTGTCCCCAGCCCTCCTGCTCCCTGCTGCCCTGTGGTGGGAGGTGACACTGGCAGAGGTGACACAGGTTCAGGTGACACAGGCTGTGCCCCATGGCAGGGGCAGGAGGCTCTGGGCAGCCAGAGGAGCAGCAGGAGCTCTTGGACCCAGACCAGGTCCTAACTGGCACAACTGGTCTTTGAATGTGAACTGGGTTCCTCATTAGCACCTCCCAGGGGAAGGAGTGGACACAGGAGCAGCAGAAGGAGCAGTGCCCAAATCCATTGGAAGGGTCTCAGTCCTACCCAAATGTCTGGAAAGAAGGATCAGGGATCTTCCCTCTAATTCTCTAGCTTTGACAGTAGCTCTGGACCTCTGTTTTGCCTAGTAGTGAACCCTACAGTAAATGATGCATTTTTAAAAAAAGCAATTATTTACCTGTGTCCATCATAAACCTGTATCCATCATAAAGGTGCTGCTCTGTCCTCACTCCCTTCCCCCACTATTTTATTTTAGCACTGACAAGTTCTCACACCCTCACCGTGAGGTGCTGGTGCCAGCTGGGTGAGGAGGGGTCTCTTTGGAACTGTTGTGTTCAGTGAACACACACCCCAGAGAAAGATGAGCGTGCCCAGGGCTCCAGCTGCCTTTTGTCCTCCCAGCCAATGTGTCTCTGTGCACTTGGCCACGGGGGAATTTTGTATTTCTGTAAACATTTCCAAATGTGAAAAATGCAATACAAAAAGAGCCTGGCTCCTCTTTCATCTGCAGAGGGAGCTCCGAGGGCCAGGGAGATGCTGGCTGTGCCTTTTCTCCACAGTCCTGCAGGTCTGTCACATCTCACACCCTGCTCTGTTAGTCAGAGGCCTAAAACTATCTACAATAAAATTTAAAAAAAAATTAAAAATCCCACTAGAATAATTCCTAAGCAAGCTTTTCTGTGTTTTAAACATCTTCCAGTGACTGCTGCCAGCAGCCTTGCCTTTCCTCTTTCCTTTTTCCTTTTCCTTTTTTCTTTTTTCCTTTCCCTTTTCCTTTCTCCCCTCTGTCCCTGGGATCTGTGAGCAGGAGCAGCCAGCAGATGTTTGGATTTCCCACTCCCCTCTCTCCCTCCTCTGTCACTGATCAGAGCCCTGGGGGTTCTCAATGAACAATTTCTGCTCAGGCACAAAAATCATCCTGCCAACGCCAGGGGCAGCTGGTGCTGAGGGCAGGATGCTGAGGCATTTCTTGCTCAGGATAATTCTGAGCTCTTCCAGCCTTGTCTTTAGCAGAGGGAGAAATTCCAGGAGTGCTGGCCCAAGCTTTGCCACTTCTGCAGTGCTGAAGGACTGACAGTGGGAACCTCTCCTGGTTACCTGTGCTCTTCTTCTAACTGAGACACCAAAAGGAAGAAGCTTTTGGTGTCCTTCCTGAAATGCCCATGTCCTCCTGGACCAGGAATTAAAATCCTGCTCCTGATAGCATGACACCTGCTGTATGGAAATGAATTTATTTGTGCAGGGAGGGAGGGAAGGAAGTGAAATCCCAACCCACAGCAGCAGGAGGCTGCTAAAGTGCAGCTCCAGCAATACAATGCAACATTCCAGCAAGAGATAACATCACCCTACTTTGCATTTATTGGGCATATGGTGATAAGGCAGGCATTTAGATAGCCTGGAATTCTCAGTGGGTTAGGGCAGGAAATGCAGCTAAAATGGGATCTGGAAATGGAGTGCACGTTCCCAGCACACAGCACAGCCCTGGGATGATGCAGAACCACGCTTCCTTGTCAGTCTGGGCATGTGTCTCCTGCAGAAAGACTCTTCCCCTTTGGAAATATTTTCTCTGATTGTGATTCCTCTCAGCAGTTTCTCACTGACCTTTGAGTTTAGAAAGCCCTTAAGTACCACGGAGAAGGAAAGCAAAATATTTGTAGTGATAAATTTCCACCCTTGCTGGCAACTCAGTGTTAGTCCTATTTTTGTGGCATTTTCAGGCTCTAATGGATTAAAATTGACCTTGTTTCTGATACCTTTGACTCCCCTGTGCTTTGGAGAGCCTGGCTGCAGGTCTAGCTTGAGTGGCTGGTGGTGGAGAGAGAGATTGTCCCAACAGCTCCCAGTGAGGCAGCTGCACAAAGGGACAGGGGACAGCCAGGGGACAACCAGGGGACAGCGAGGGGACAGCCAGGGGACAGCCAGGGGACAGCCATAGGACAGCGAGGGGGACAGCCAGGGGACAGCCAGGGGACAACCAGGGGACAGCCAGGGACAACCAGGGGAAAGCCAGGGGACAGCCAAGGGACAATCAGGGACTCAGAACATCCTGGGCAGCCCCGTGGTTTTCCACAGGCAGTGCTGGATTCCTGGGGATTAAAGGCTGGGCTTGGACAGCCAGCACAGAGCCCAGCTGGGACAAGGCTCACCTGGGTGGTTGCTGTGCTCTGCCTGCTTCTTCCCCCCCATTTTAAACCATCCCCACAGTCCCTGCCAGATGTGCAATATTTTCCCCTGCTGGACTGGCAGAGTGCTGCTCTGGGGCCTGGCTGGATTGCAGTGACAGATGACATTTTCCCAGAGTGTGCAGGGTTTATAAGCAGCTTTATGAAAGCTTTCTCCTTGAGCAGAAGGGCATCCATTAGAGCAGGCACTGGCCACCGAGCTGGGATGCTTTGACACCATCCCAGTGATTGACAAAGAACGTTCCAGGTCCTGCTCCACAGAGCACAGCAGGAGCCAAGCCATGCAAAACATCTCTGCTTGCATCTTCAGCTCTGTCTCAGCCAGCACTTGGCCCAAATATTCTCCCTTTGCTGTCATTCAGAGCTGTTTCTGCCTCTGGTTAGCTCCTCTCTTGGCTTCCTTCTCTCTGCTCTTTAACAAACACACAAACCACCACAAAAATAGCCAGCTCCCTGCCTCCTGCTGGGAGCACCTTGCATGGGCGTTCGTTTTTGGCAGTAATTTTGCTGGTTTATCGATGAAGCACTTGTGTTTTGATTCCCTGAATCCTTCTATGTCTGCATGCTGGGGAGCAAAGGAGGAGTGGCACAGGGACACGTGCAGCACCTGGACTGTGAACATCCATTATTTTTGTATGCATGCACACATCTCTAGATGCTCCTCAATCTGTGCCAGGAGAATGATATGACAATACAATGATTTTCTGTTACATATTTGATGCTTTTCTGTGCAATGTTTTTTTTTCCTTCAGGTGAATTCCTGTGCCCAACCATCTCCCTTCCCTCCAGCCAGCTGATTGCTCTAAGCTCTGCCACTCCACACACCATGAAGGAGAGGTAAATAGGCAGCCAGAGAATCGAGGGAGGCAGCTGGGACATTATTAATGCTGCAAATATCAGCAAGCATCAGCCCTTTGATCACCAGGCGTGTTTACAAAGGGACCTTTCCTGGGCACGCACCCGCCGAGCTCGTTGGCATTCAGTGCATGCCACAGCAGCTGCTCCTGTCTCCTGCTCCTGCCTGTCCAGAGAGGCTGCAAAAGGAGTCAGCAGGTGGATAAATAAAGAGAGAAACCCAGGCTATTGTCACAGAGAAATGCAGGTTTATGGAGCTGTCTTGGGTTACAATACAGGCTGTGATCAAAGGTATCTGTTCTATCACCATCTGCTGAGGGTGGGGCAGTGATCCTGATCTCTGTGGGAGATATTCTGCTAATGGGCATCCATTGAAACCAGTTGGGGCAGTGTTCTTTATCTCCGTGGGATATCTCCTGTTCATGGCCATGTTTTATAAACCAGGCAGGGCAGTGTTCTTTATCTTTTCACAACCCATCCTTCCTCCAGCCAGTCATTTTCTGCTCATGGCCATTGAGTCCCACTGTGGCACTGATAAAATTACTGCATCCCATTGGGAGTTGCTCCAGCCAGGGGGAAGAGCCCAACATTTCTTACCAAGATAAAAACAGAGGTTTTGGGACACTAAGGGAGCCCTTTCTCCACTGGACTCCAGAGGAAAACCGGATTTCTCCACATCCCCACTGGAGCTCCGGAGGGAAACTGCACCTTGTACAGGAGCACTGCTCCAACTGAGCCACATCTGTCACTGCAGGAGGATGCAGCCACCATGGAATGGGACTGCTGCCAACACCCTGCCTGACGGGTGTCAGGTTGTACTCTGACTGTGTCAGGGTTTGGGGTTTGTTCTTTGTAGTATTGTATTTCTATTTTAATTTCCCTAGTAAAGAACTGTTATTCCTAATTCCCATATCTTTGCACTCTCTCAGTGGCATCCACGCTGACTCTGGGCTGCACCCTCACCTGGGTCCTCATCTGAACCCCTTTCCAAACAATTCTCCTTGGCACAGAGTTTCAGACAAAGATTGTCCCAATCTCATCACCCCCCGCCTGGCCTGAATTTATTGATATCATGTTTGGGTTTTACTTCTCCATTTTTTTTAAACCACTGTATGACTCTGACATTTTTTTCTCATTTTAAAGCAGGAAGCAACCTCACCCAGCAGAGCAGTGGCCCAGGGGAAGCTGTTCCCTGGCCGAGCCTGCTGGATGTTGATCCCAGAGTAAATAGTAATAATAATAATAATAATAATAATAATAATAATAATAATAATTAGTGATTCTGGCTGAGTGGCTGTGTGCAGCTCTGCCCAGGGCTGGCAGCAGTGCCAGGGCATGGCTCAGTGTTGCCCAAACAGCATTTGCAGCCTTTTGTTCTGCCTGAGTGCAGCTGTTGGGAGCAGCCCTGGGTGAGCCCCTCGGCTTCCTCTGAGCACTTCAGGAGGGACAAAAATCCACAAAATAAAAATTGTGGTCCACAAAATAAAAATTGCAGGAGCAGGAAGCAAGGAGAAGGAACAAGTCACCTGCCCCAGGAGCTGCAATCCTCTGACATGGTGGGGCTGTGTTTTTCTCTGTCCCTCTTTTATTTGCAGAAGGCATTTTTAAAGCTTTTATCCCCTTTTTCTTTGCCTTTTTTCTCACACACAGACGCAGTTTTATAGGTTTGGGGTCTCCATCTCATGCATGGGAACACCTGTGCACAGAAATGCACACACAAGCTGGTTTTGTGGATTTTTATCACTTCTCTGTGTGTCTGCCTTGAGGCTGAGAAGGCCCCTGTGGCTTTAATTATATTCATTGTTATATTGCATATATTGTTATTATTAAATATTGTATACTATATATGATTACATTGAATATAAAACATAATATAATATAGTATATTTAGTATAGTATATTTATTGTAGTATATTTTTATTGTATATTTTTATTGTATATTTTTATTGTATTTATTGTATTATTTTAATAGTCTCTCCCATACACGTTCATTCTTCTTTTTCTTCCATTCTGTCATTCAGAAGCAGATCCTGCTCATTTTGAAAAGTAAAAATGGTGGAGTTTTCCTACTAAAATCAAATTTAAATATCTCTTTCTTGTGTTTAGTCCTAGGGGATCGAAATTATTTAATTTAAATGAAATTGCTGGACTCAGCAGAGAGAAGTGGATGGATATCATGGTAAATGTAACATTTTTTATATACGAGGGATCACCTAAATGATCAGCTCCTACCTGCAAAGAAAGGTTTTGTTCTCTCTTGTAGTTTGCTTGTGGAAGAAATAAAATGTCAGAGCAACAGGAGAATTTGTGGTCATATCATTTGGTTTTTTGCTTTTCCAAAAGGCACTGGAAGCTGAAAATGTGAGTAAACACAAAGAAAAGCTCTTTTTTTTTTGTATATCAGATAACGTTTTGCTTTGCAGCAACTTTGTTTTCTTCAGGTTTTTCAATTTTATTTAGACCCAGACAAACAAAGCAATAAGAAAACAAATTCTAAAATTATTCAAAGGAAATTGGGGAAGGGAGGGAAACATTTTCCCCTTAAGATTTTGAAAAGAGTAATAACCACTTTTTTAAACCATGGAATCTTCATCCTATCCTACATTTTTTTTTCTTTTTTTTTTTTAACCCCTAGCACTCACCTGCTGTAGAATGAATGAAAAAAGTTTTTAATGTTAAACCTCACAAACAATTTCAGGGCATTCTTCATAAACCATCACCCAGAGAAAAGGAGCTTTTAGTGGGAGCTGCTTCCTTTGGGAAGGAGGAAAACTGCAGTGGAGAGGCTGGCCAGGAATTAACCACCATGCCCAGGGGTCAATGTTGCTCCAGCAGAATTTTTAGCCTGGGAGAGGACAGGGAGATGAACAAGTGGCAATACCCTGATGTCATTTCAAATGTTCTCAGGGCTCTCTCTTGAAGCCCTGGGTTGAAGTTTAAGGTTTGAGATGCAGCAGTTGCTGTTATCCCAAGATAAGACACAAAGAAATGCTGGCTGTAGCCAGCGAGGGTTATTTCTGTAAATCAAATTATTTCATGCTGCTAGGTTTCCAAATGGACTCTAATTAAATTAAACAGCTTTTTTTATTTTTTTTTTCATTATCACCAGAGGCAGATCGAGATTGTGTTGCAATTATGGGGGAAGATCTATATTTATAGCGTGGAAAGAATTTGTGCAGCAGCCACTGTTGCCTCTGTGTGCCTGACAGGACATTTCCATTCTGCTCTAATGTCCTGTGAGCTTGGGATAAGAGAAGCAGGCACAAATATGACCAGCACTGGCAAGACAAAGCTGCAGGTTTTCCTTCTTTTGTGCTTAAAACATCAGAGCAGATGCTGAACCCCTCTCTTGGGAATCTGTTGGTGGTTGGAGGTTGAAAGCTGAATTCCCACTCACTGACATGAAGGCAAGGAAGAAATATCAGAAATGCTGGGTGGCAGGAGAAAAATACACAAGAAATCCAATATCTGCTGAGGAATTCCAGTTCTGCTTTGGCTTTCATTTGCTATCTCCCAGGGCTGTGTCTGAGCAGCTGGAAATCCTTCATGTCCCTGTCCCCAGAACATCCCTTGAAAAATTGCCAGCTCCTCCCAGGAGCCATGAGGGACATTGGCAAAGGGAGTTCATCTCTTTTCCAACATCAGTCCCTCATCAATCCACAGCTGGCAAAGGTTACCCTGCAAAATTGGCTCCCCCAGCAGGAAAACAAAGCTTTGGAGGCATTTCAGTACTGCTGGGAGGAGCTGTGTGTCACAGGGAGCTGTGGAGCCCCAGCCTGGTGGAAAAGCCGGGCTCAGGTCTGGCTCTGGCACAGAATCACAGAATGACCAGGTTGGAAGAGACCTTCAAGATCATCGAGTCCAACCCATGCCCTAACACTTCAACTAAACCATGGCACCAAGTGCCACATCCAGTCTTTTCTTAAAAACATTTAGGGATGGTGATTCCACCATCTCCCCAGCCAGACCACTCTAGTGCTTTATCACTCTTTCTGTGAAAAACTTTTTCCTACTATCCCACCTGTATCTCCCTTGGTGCAGTTTGAGGCTGTGTCCTCTGGTTCTGTCAGTGCTGCCTGGAGCAGGAGACCAACCCCAGCTGAGCACAGGCACCTTTCAGGGGGTTACAGAGTGATCAGGTCACCCCTGAATCTCCTTTTCTCCAGGATAACAACCCCAGCTCCCTTAGCCCTTCCTCACAGGGCTTGTATTCCAGACCCTCACAGGGTTTCTGTCCCAGACCCCTCACAGATTTGTGTCCCAGCCCCTCCCCAGCCTTGTTCCTCCTCTGGACACACTCCAGCGTCTCCACGTCCTCCCTGAACTGAGGGCCCAGAACTGGACACAGCACTCAAGGTGTGACCTCACCAGTGCTGAGCCCAGGGGCACAATGACCTCCCTGCTCCTGCTGGCCACACTCTTCCTGATCCAGGCCAGGGGCCATTGGCTTTCTTGGCCACCAGGGCACACTGCTGGTCATGTCCAGCTGCTGTCCATCAGTGCCCCCAGGTCCCTTCATGCCTGGGCCCTGTCCAGCCACTCTGTCCCCAGCCTGTAACACTGCAGGGGGTTATTGTGGCCAAAATGCAAAACTCAGCACTTGGACTTATTAAACCTCATCTTATTGGACTCTGCCCATCCATCCAACCCTTCCAGAGCCCTCCTACCTTCCAGCAGATTGACACATGCTCCCAGCTTAGTGTCATCTGAAAATTTGCTAATGAAAGACTCAATACCCTCATCCATGTCATCAATGACAATATTGAACAAACAGGCCCCAGCACAGACCCCTGAGGGACCCCACTGGTGACTGATCCACAGCACAGACCCTGAGGACACTGGTGACTGATCCACAGCACAGACCCCAGGGGGACACCACAGGTGACAGATCCCAGCACAGACCCCAGGGGGACACCACAGGTGACAGATCCCCAGCACAGACCCTGAGAACACCACAGGTGACAGATCCCAGCACAGACCCCTGGGGGACAGCACTGGTGACAGATCCCAGCACAGACCCCTGGGGGACACCAATGGTGACAGATCCCAGCACAGACCCCAGGGGAACAGCACTGGTGACAGATCCCCAGCACAGACCCTGGGGACACCACTGGTGACAGATCCCCAGCACAGACCCTGGGGACACCACTGGTGACAGATCCCCAGCACAGACCCTGGGGACACCACTGGTGACAGATCCCCAGCACAGACCCTGAGGACACTGGTGACTTGTTCACAGCACAGACCCCTGGGGAACAGCACTGGTGACAATCCCCAGCTGGATGCAGCACCATTCACCACTCTCTGGTCTGTCCATCCAGCCAGTTCCTAACCCAGCAGAGAGCTCCTGTCCAAACCATGAGCAGCCAGCTTTTCCAGGAGTATTTTGGGAGGCAGTGTCAGAGGCACAGAGCTCCTCAGTGCCTGTCCTTGGGCAGAGCAGCTCTGCCTCTCCATCCACGTGTGAAAATGAAAATCTCAGCCTGCTCTGATTGAGGACCTCGTTAGTGCTCCAGATGTGCTGGGATGCTCAGTGCACAGTTCCTGATGCTGTAAATTCCAGCAGTGCTTTGCAGGCACCATTCAGACATTTCCCTGCTGTCCCTGGGCTTGTCACCTCGTCATTACCATAATCAATGCAGTTTTACACCCAAAATAATCAATGAGTAGCTATCAGGAGCACTGGGAGCTGTGCATCCAATCTTCTGCTCCAATTCTCACTTTTATCCTTCACTCCAGCTTGCATTGCTATAAAAATATCTACAAGTTGAGCATAATAAGATTAAAAAAGAAAAAAAAAGAAAAAAGATTCAAAGTTCAGGGTGTAGCATCATTTAAGGTTCTTAGAACAGCTCAGTTTATGCAGGCACTTGGAGTCAGCTTCTGTGTTGTTATTACAAAAATATTTTTAATACATTTTTAATAGCTAAAAAAAAAAAAGATTCTTCTTGGCTTCCTGGTGCTAGGAATGAAGGAGATGTGGAAATTGGCCAGCAGATCAGTTGTACGAAATTATACCAAATTTAAATGTGCCCTTTTTCCACATTGTTGGTTTTCCTTTACCAAGCAGTGGCGATTTTGCCCTTTGCCAAGGCTCCATCACCCCAATCAACTCTGCAAGCCTTCATCCTGTTCTCTGGCTGGATTCAGGGAGCATTTTGCAGGAAAAAAAAAATAAAAAAATAAAAAAAAATATCAAAAAAGCAGCAGCTGGGGGTGGCTGCTGTGATTTGCTCCTCTAAACAAACACAGGAGGGGAGGCTGTGGCTCACCAGGACACTTCGTTTACCTGACACCTGAGGGACCATTTGGGAGCAGGGACATCAGGAGCAGGCTTTGTGCCCAGAAGGTTTTTTGTGCCCAGAACATTCTCTGTCTGTGATCTGTGGCTGCATTTACAGGTGCAGCAGCGCTGCCTCGGGGGGAACAGATTCCTTTGAAGAAGGAAAGAGCTGAGTTTAAAATCATGTTCTTCCTGGCCCACGAACAGGCACAGCTGATCCTCAGGCAACTGCTCTGGGGGAGCCCTGGTTTAGCGGCCCAAATTCTCACAGAGACTTAAATTCTGCCCTGGGAGCAGGAGCCCTGTCCTTGGCAGATGCTGTAGAGCTGGGAAAAAATCAGGATTTTATCCCAGGTTCTGCCCAGACACAGGCTGGGGGAGAAGCTGGAGGCACTGGCTCTCCTTTTCCCAAGGAAACTTCCAGATGGCTGTAGGAGCTTTCCAACCAAAGATCCACAGCCACGATCCAGGGAATATTTGCAGCCAGAGAGGTCTGGGCCATCTTTCAAACGCTGCCTAGATAAGCAGTAAATTAAAAACCAATTAAGAGGGAGAAGACAGAGGGAGAGGATGCCAGGTGTGGGAGCAGTGGCCCAGGCTCTGTTTAAACTTGCTGCTCTCCCTGTCACACTTGGTGGCACTGCCAGCTGTCACAGCAGGCTGCCTGTGCCCAGGGCCTCGAGGTGACAGCACTGGTGCATGTCTGAAGCAAGTGGGCATCTTCTGCAAAAGCATCTCTGCTGCCTCATGCCATCCATCCCAGAGCCAGCTCTGTCCTCCTCTTCAGCATCCCCCAGGAGCTCTGCTGGCTCAGGGCTCCCTAAACTAGCCAAGCATTACAAATCCAGTCTCAGGATGATTATTCAATCATTTTGATCATTGAGAAGCCACTCCCAAGTTCCTGGATTTGTTCTGAATACCCAGCAACTAAGAGCACCATTTAAAAAAAACCAAAAACCCCCAAAGGTTACAGGTAACCCAGATGAAGCAGGTGCCCACTGCAGCATTTCCCATCCTGTAATTCACTCTGACTTCTCATGTCCAACCCCATTGAAATCAGCAGCAAATCTGACAAGGATTCCATCCCTCATGGCCTGAGTGTCACCTGGGGCAGGTAATGACACTCAGGGCTCACCTTCATTCAGAAAGGCTGAATTTATTTAAGTATGGGTTTATTTATTTGAGGTTTTGCTAATGAAAAGAGATTCCTGACTCCTCTGCCATGAATCCACGCTGCAGATTTTGCTAAGCAGAATTTACCAAGCTTTTGGAATAAAAATTCCTTAAGATGTCCAAGAGCCTGTGCTGCTGAAATGCCTCATATGATCTGTGTTTCAGGGCTGGATTATAATTCCAAACACGGCGCTACTTATTCCACTCTGTGGAGTCTAATTAACTGTCAGAAATGCATTGTTGAAGGGATGATGGATTATACCAAGGAAAACATTAATGAAGCTCATTGCAGACAGCCCATGTGAAGACCAGAGCTGATGTCACTGGCTGCATGGGAAGTCCATTCCTTTTGGTTTCCAAAGCCTGGAGCAGGATCTGAGTGCCAATCTCACTTAATTAAGAGCTCATTAGCTGCACCCTTTTCTCTCACTGTCGTGATCAAGGTGATTTTTGCCTTTGTGAGTAGCAGAGACTGTGGAAGTGAGCACTGACTGGGGGAGTTCCTCACTCTGAGCTGTCAGTGCTCCCTGAGAGCAGAGCCAGGGTGAGGGAATTACTCTGCCTGGCCATCCCCACGTCCTGGAGACTCGGGATCTGCCTCCTCCTGTGGAGCTGGGAGCAGATAAAAGCTCTATAGAAGTGTAGAGCATCCATCCTTTCCCACTGCCATCACACCCTGCCAGCTCAGGTGGCATCCAGCTCTGGAATTGTCCTGCTCAGCTCCTGAGCTTCGTGGGCACAGCCTGGAGGGTGACACTGATCCCTTTTTATGTGCAAAAATCCTGCAGGATCAGCTTTTCCCCCTCCCTTCCTGTGCACCATCCCCAGCAGAAACAGCCCAGCCAAGGCTGTGCTTCCCCACACAAACTGGGGAGCTTTTTGGCTTTATGCCTTTTTGGGCTACCTAAAAACAGAGGCCAGACAAAATTAACACAATAAAAATCATTTCTATTTATTGAATTATTCAGGTACATTTAGGGCAGACAAAGCCCCCCAAAATGGACAATGGGTCACAGGTTTGCACACTTTGATAAGTTTGGGCCATTTGCACATTGGGGGTTCATCTTCCAATTCCAGCTCCAGCTAATGAAGTCATTGAGCCCAAGTTTGCTCCCCCAGCTCACTTTTGTTTCCATCTCTCAGGCCTGAGGCAGTGAGGTGTCCTTGATTGCCAGGCCTGGAGAGGAATTGTTGTGTGTGCCCAAAAAACAATGAGAGAACAGTAGCTAACACTTTATATGGAGTTGGAGTTACAGACTAAAGAACTGCAGGATTACAAATAGATAAAAAACACACAAGCTGAAATTCTGAGGCACCAAACTCAGGGGAAGAGCCTCGGCTCAGTCACCCTCAAGGCCCTGCCCCACAGACCTGCGGCTGCACCCAAAATGGACAATGGGTCACAAGATTTTACACTTTGATAAGTTTGGGCCATTTGCACATTGGGGTTCATCTTCCAATTCCAGCTCCAGCTAATGAAGTCATTGAGCCCAAGTTTGCTCCCCCAGCTCACTTTTGTTTCCATCTCTCAGGCCTGAGGCAGTGAGGTGTCCTTGATTGCCAGGCCTGGAGAGGAATTGTTGTGTGTGCCCAAAATGGGAGAGCAGCAGTGACACTGGATATGGAGTTTAGAGTTCTACACTGAAGAACTGCAGGGTTACAAATGGATGGAAAATAGAAAAGCTGAAATCCTAAGGCATCAGTTTGGACATCCACTTTCCCAGTGGTGACAGGAGCAGGAGCTGCTGGGATCAGGGCAGGGATCATCCCTTCAGCACTTGCCACCCCTGGGCTCCTGCTGGCCATGGCCAGGCCATCTGCTGAGGGCAGCAGAGCCTCTCTCAGCCTCTCTGCAGCCTCTGGTCCTGCTCTGAGGCAGCAGCAGCCAAGGTGACAGTGTGACATTAACTGGGATGGATCCCCACCTGAACCCAGCAGACAGGGCTGAACATAAAAGCCTGGCAGAATTTTTCTCACCAGATGGCACCGGATTTGTCCTCTCTCCATTTTGTTTTTAACCTTTTTAAATAATGAAGCAGCAACCTGGCTGAAATGGCCCCATGTGGATCATATAAACCTAATCTTCCTCGGAGGTTAAGTGCAGGTTATGTCACCAGGAGCTGAGGTGACAGCGTGGGCAGTGGCACACAAACAGGGACTTCATTTCCACCCTGGTAAAGCTGGCAGAGGGAATGATCCCTTCTGACTGCAGACCTCAACCAGAATCCTAAATTAGTGGATATTCCACTGCTGCATTTTTTCCCCCATTAGCTCCCCACCCCACTCATTTAAAATGCAACAGGTTGGAAGAACAAGCAGAGCCTTGCTCTAAATTCAGCTGAAATCCCGACCCTGGAGCTGCCCTGAGGCTTGTCAGGGGTCAGGGCAGGGTGTAGGTTGTGCTCTATCCTCTGTTTCTACTCCAATTTCTCAGCCAACTATTTCATTTAATGTAGCCCTGGGGATTAAATCCAAAGACTTGACTTGAATTCCCTCCTTCCAGAATCTGCAGGAAAAGTCTGTCAGAGGTTGTGAGCAGCAGGATAGGAAAGGGTTTAAGGGTGACACAGAAAAATCTGGAAAAAAACAAAACAAACTAGCGGGATTAAATAAAGCACTGAGAGTTTGACAAAATCAGGAATTATATCCTATTAGACTACAGGATAATCCCAAGAGAGGTGGCAGAATGCAGCAGGCAGTTTAAACCAAATTGCTTATACCAGCCTGTGAACACTGAAAGATAAAAGGCAGCAGATAAATTAATTAAAAATCCATAGTTCAGACAGGCCTTGCTTTGCCTCTCAGTGTCCCTGGAATTCATGAGGAGATTGAGAACACCACAAAGCCAATGGCAGGAGGGCAGGGCTGAGCCTGGCATCCGATTATGTCAGTTAATTTAAGGCAAAGACGCTGCAACAACAAAAAAAAATACATTCCAACAAACAAAAGTCGTGTCCCAACGAGCCATTTTTCACTTTTTTTATGACTGCATTTAAAAGGCAATCTCTGAAACAAAGTTCACCCTGCTTACATCTCATCACGAAGACCTGGTGGCTGCTGCAATGAAAGCAATTAATTGAGGTCTTTTACATCACTTTCTCTCATGCATCATTGAGTTAATTATTTAATGACATATAAATCCTAAGGGTTCAAAAGGTCTGGGGCTGTGCTGCAGCTACACTGCAAAGCTGTCTTTCATCTCCCTCTTCTCACACACGAGCAGCTTCCCTTCCCTGTGAAGAAGGAGCTCTCTCTTTGAGATATTGTTGTGGCAGCCATCAAAAGGTGTGATATGCAATGTTTATTCACACACAGATAGCAGATATTAAATGAAATGAGACATATGTGGTTGCCTGTTTGTTTGGTGCTCCCCTGCTACACCCTCGAGATGCTTCCCTGTCACTCTCCCTGCTTGGATTGGCTGTGGGATGGGGAATGTCTGCTTGATCTGGTGCTTCCACTTCCATTAGACAGTGCTTGCCATCAAGGAGACACCACCAATTAATTAATTTGTTAAAAAGACTGAGCGTTTTCTCAACAATGCCTCGCGTTTGTTTGGAGCCTCTTATGCAAGGCTCTTGGAAAGCTCTGCAGAACTGAATTAATTAGTGGTGAGGTGGCATTTTCTGTCGTGAGTGTGAGCTTGGTGCTTTTGGGGCTCCAGCTTTTTGTTTGTGCTCTAAATGGTGATTTTGGGCCGAGCCTGGCAGTGCCTCCATCCCTGGGTGATGCAGGGACACTCTGCCCCTCTCCCAGCCTGGGGCACGTTTCCATCCCAGGGAATTGTGCTGACCCTCGTCTGGCAGAATCCTTCTAGAGGCGCTTTCTGAGCCAATTTTCTGTTTTTTTCACCGCCTGTAAATGTTTTATTTTAGTGAGCAGCCAGCCCAGGGAGGGGATGGCTGCTGCTGACATCCCTCCTGCTCAGGTGAGGGAGTGGAGTGGGAGGAGTTGGAGTCTGCTCCAAAATAACAAAAAAAGTGCTCAGAACTGCCACATCCCCTCTGTGGCAGCACTTTCCCCTTCTGTCCTGGCTAGGGGAGGATTTTGGGAAGCACTTTGGGCTGAACACTCAGCCTGGTTTGTGTTTGAGCTCTGCAGACAGCAGCCTGGGGTTAGGGCTGGGGCTGGGGTTAGGTCTGGCTTTGCAGGAGATGCTCTGAGCTGAGTTTGGAACAGCTGGGGCTGCACATCTGGCTCTGTTCTGCCGGGCTTTGCTGAGCCTGGGAGCAAGATCTGCACACAAACCGAGCCTACAGCATTAGGCTTGACTTTGATTCCAGTGGTAGGGAGATGCTCCAAGCAGTGTCTCATATCCTGCTACCAAAAACAACAAACAAAATAAGTGGAAAAACACACATGGCCAGTCTGAATTTCCTCCCCTAGATTATTTTCTTTCGGCTCATGTTGCCTTCTTCTTGTTTGTAGCCATTTTGTGAATGGCTTTGAACGCCTGAGCTCCACAAAAAAGAAATGGCTGTTTTTCAAATCCTTCCTTATCAGCCTGAAAAAACAATCATTCTTCATTGTAACCCAATCTTTATAACGTGTGAATTATCTCGTGTCCATCACAATCAGCTAAAAACCTGGCATGGCTGCATCCTCTGTGGCTGGGGGCATTCAAACACATTTGCAAACATCCCTTGTGTGCAGAGGGAACAATGGGCTGGGCACAGCTGCCTGGAAACTGCTCAGCACCAGCTGCAGCCTGGGCCTGCTGCTCTGGGAGGTGACAGCTGGGGAGGGACAGGGATGGGCAGGGAAAGGACAGGGATGGACAGTTTGTCAGGTGATGGACAGGTGTCAGGAAAATGAATCCACAAACACCAGAGTTTTATGTCCAAAAAGGAGACAGAGGAGTCCCTTTTGCTTTATTCCAATAAAGGGAGAGGCCATGGGGCATCCCCTGGGGTCTCTCAGATTTTTGGAGGACTCAGCCTCCTTTTTATCCCAATTTCCCTCTCTCTGTCCCCATTGCTGAGGTACTTGAGAGGCTCAGACTTCCCAAACACTGATACCTGAGATTCCCCTCTGATGTAGAACCCTCCCTTTTAATTTTTAATTCTTACAGAATTCATAGTTTTTTCCCAATTGTTTCTTTCATCTTCCAATACCCAATTTCATTTATCAGCAAACCTACAGCTTGTTTGTAAAGGCAGATATCTTTTTTCCATTCATCAATGAGTGGAATCCATCCCATTGTTTCTTTTATCTCTCACTGCTGCTTTTATCTACCAGCAGACCCACAGCTGGTTTGTAAAGACAAATCCAACATTCCCCTCACAGGGATGGACAGTTTAGGACAGGGATGGACAGTTTAGGACAGGGATGGGCACTTAGTGACAGGAGACCACCCTGAACTCTGACACGACAGTGGGACACCTTGGAGAGACCTCCACCAAAGAGCTAAATGTGTTTTGTTGGGGTCAAACCGTTGTGATCTCGCCTTGGAGGTGCAGAAGGGCTTCCATGCACAGGTGGTGTGCAGTGGGAATTGCAGGTGAGGTGGGATTTGGCAAAATTTAATAAGAGAAGGACACAGAGTTTCAGATGCCCACCAGAGCAGGGGATTTTCAAGAGCTAAAATAATGAGCCAAGCACAGGTCACTCAGTGCTGTGGTGTGGGGAAGGAGGTGGTCAGGATCACCTTGGAGGTGTATTCCAGCCTGAATGGGAATGGGGAATGGGAATGGGAATGGGGAATGGGAATGGGGAATGGGAATGGGAATGGGAATGAGGAATGGGAATGGAAATGGGGAATGGGGAATGGGAATGGGGAATGGGAATGGGGAATGGGGAGTGGGGAATGGGAATGGGAATGGGAATGGGGAATGGGGAATGGGAATGGGGAATGGGAATGGGAATGGGAATGGGGAATGGGAATGGGGAATGGGAATGGGGAATGGGAATGGGGAATGAGGAGTGAGAATGGGGAATGGGAATGGGAATGGGGAATGGGGAGTGAGAATGGGGAATGGGGAATGGGAATGGGAATGGGGAATGGGGAATGGGGAATGGGAATGGGAATGGGAATGGGGATGGGGAATGGGAATGGGGAGTGGGGAATGGGAATGGGAATGGGGAATGGGGAATGGGGAATGGGAATGGGAATGGGGAATGGGGAATGGGAATGGGGAGTGGGGAATGGGAATGGGAAATGGGAATGGGGAATGGGAATGGGGAATGGGAATGGGAATGGGGAATGGGAATGGGGAGTGGGGAATGGGAATGGGGAATGGGAATGGGGAATGGGAATGGGGAATGGGGAGTGAGAATGGGGAATGGGAATGGGGAATGGGAATGGGGATGGGGAATGGGAATGGGGAATGGGGAATGGGAATGGGAATGGGGAGTGAGAATGGGGAATGGGGAATGGGAATGGGAATGGGGAATGGGGAATGGGGAATGGGGAATGGGAATGGGAATGGGGAATGGGAATGGGGAATGGGGAATGGGAATAGGAATGGGAAATGGGAATGGGGAATGGGAATGGGGAATGGGGAATGGGAATGGGGAATGAGGAGTGAGAATGGGGAATGGGAATGGGGAGTGGGGAATGGGAATGGGAATGGGGAATGGGGAATGGGGAATGGGGAATGGGGAATGGGAATGGGAATGGGGAATGGAAGAGGCTGATTGCCCTCAGCCCAGCTCCAGCCCCTTGCTGTGGCATCTGTGCAGTGCAGGGACCCCTCAGTTCAGCACCATTTTTTTTAGGAAAAAGCTGTTTCAGCCCAGAGGGGAGCTCTGTAAATCTTCTATTTCAGGACTGAGCTGCAGCCACGTCAGCTGGAATTTCTGTTCCCTGGGCTAACCCTGCTCCATGGAGAAAGAGGAGCTGTGGGGCTTCAGTGCTCATCATTTCTGCTACATCTGCTCCTCCCCAGATGGAAGGAGGGGTTTCCACAGCAGTGGGAATCACTAAATTCTGGAGAATGGTCTGAGTGTCTCACTCAGGTCAGAAGGTGGAAGAGACAGTGAGAATCAGGAAGAAATGTGATTTTTCTATGTGAGAATGAGAAATCACAGAGTGATGCTTGTACAAATTAATATGGGGAAAAAAGGGAAAATCCATTGTGGCTTGAGAAATACAAAGAGGCCACAGGTGAGTGGAGGAATCTCTGAAATGCCCGTGCCTGGAGGCTGTGGAATCACGTTGGGAGAGGAATCCTTTCCCCTCTGATTGTACTTTCCCCTCCATGTTTGGTTTTACTTTGAAATCTCTGGCAGGGTGGGTGAGTTTTGAGTGGGATTTGTTGAGATTCTCCAGACAAACCAAACCCTTCTCCCTCCTCCACTGAAAAGTCTCAAATCCTCACTGAAAATTCCAGCAAATCTCTCCTGCTCTGCAGCATTCTTGAACCCTCACTCAGCAAATTGCCACACCAGGACTGGTTTTGCAACAGAACATTTTCCAGGGCATGTTTTTTAATAAAAACACATTCCCAAGGACCCCTGCTAATAAAGAGATCAAAGGCAAAGCCTGGCTGTACAAAGGCAGCTGTACTAAAATTGTCCAAATGAATATGAACAGAGATGAGCAAGGAGAGCGAGGATTACTCTGAAAATAATTTGTTTGATAGAACAAGAGCTGTGCAGTGTCAGTAATTACTCCTACAGCACTTTTTGGGAAATACCCTCTTGCTTTTCTGCTTGTTCCAGCCTCAGCTCCCAGGTTCTGTTTCCTCAGGGAAGGGGCTGTAATTGAGAGCATGAGGAGGGTGAATTAAAAAAAACCACTTGGAAAGTGAATTGCAGCTTCTCAGGTTGCCCAAACCCAGGCAGACAAGCTGCCCTTGAGATAAAGCTCCTGCATCAGTGGGAGGGAAACAACTGGCCAGGAGAAGCATTTGCAATGCGTTTCAGCAACACTTTCTAAATTAAGTGCCTTAAAGATTCCATTTAGATTCTGTCAGGGAGTTTCTGGGTGTTAATTAAATGCTGACTGATTATGGAAAACTTATTTATGGGAATCCTAGACCTGCTGATGCCTCTAGGAGCATTTTATAACACATCTTACTTAGAAATAATTTTTTGTATTGGTTTTTCTACTTTTTTTTTTTCACTTATTTTGAAGAATGTTATCAGGAAAAGAAAGAGATTTCTTTCATAAAAGCTTTCCTGCCATAATTCTAAATTCTCTGGTTCTTACTGGATGAGTAGGAGACTGCAGGTGATAAATTAGAACTATTTAGACTGTGGAAATGCAGCCACTGGAATTAAAAATGAGACATAGAATCCTTTTATTCTCTTTATTTGGGGGCACCCATTTTTACTGTGAACAACCCATTCTGATTGTGTCAGCACCAGGTTAACCATGACAACCATAGTTAAAACCTGACAGAATTAGAATTTCAGGGGCTCAAAATACTCACAAAAGCAGGAAAAACTTCATGTAAATGCAACAAGTGGGTGTGGAACTCTGGAAATTTGTTTTAGGAACAGAACTGCTGGGATTTGTAGTGGTTTTAGTTTGTAAATTTGAAATTTTTTTTGTTGTGAGGATTAGGAGGAAGGTAAAGCAGGTTTAACTTTAAATGGCACAAAGAAAAGTTTATTACTAGAAATTATAAGAAAAAAATAATAAAATCAGAATACAACTTTTGTAATACTTTTTCTCTCTTCACAAACTTCTTTTTTTTTTTAATGTGACAATGTACAAAAAAATAATCAGTCAGTTTATTCTAAAATGTTGAGAAAAGACTGCCCAAGTGTCAGCAAGTAAAAATTTCAAAAATGGCCATGTAACCTTTTGCTTTATTGTTTGTCTCTTATTGTCTTTTACTAAACCTTTTAAAATTTACCAGAAAGTGAACCTTGTTTTTCACAAACACAGCCCTTCCAGGCTGGCCCTGAGAGCCAGAGGAGCATCCTGAGTTTGCAAAAAGCACCAGAGGTTGTGAGACCCGGGTTTAATGCTGCACCCAGGGAAGTGGGAGCTGTTCCCTGATCCAGGAGCTGTTCCCTGATCCAGGAGCTGTTCCCTGATCCAGGAGCTGCTCCCTGATCCAGGACTATTCCCTGAGCTGTTCCCTGATCCAGGAGCTGTTCCCTGATCCAGGAGCTGTTCTCTGATCCAGAAGCTGTTCCCTGATCCAGGAGCTGTTCCCTGATCCAGGAGCGGATCCCTAATCCAGGAGCTGGTCCCTGATCCAGGACTATTCCCTGTTCCAGGAGCTGTTCCCTGATCCAGGAGCTGTTCCCTGACCCAGGAGCTGTTCCCTGATCCAGGAGCTGTTCCCTGATCCAGGAGCTGTTCCCTGATCCAGGAGCTGTTCCCTGACCCAGGAGCTGTTCCCTGATCCAGGAGCTGTTCCCTGATCCAGGAGCTGTTCCCTGATCCAGGAGCTGTTCCCTGAGCTGTTCCCTGATCCAGGAGCTGTTCCCTGACCCAGGAGCTGTTCCCTCATCCAGGAGCTGTTCCCTGACCCAGGAGCTGTTCTCTGATCCAGGACTGTTCCCTGACCCAGGAGCTGTTCCCTGATTGAGGAGCTGTTCCCTGAGCTGTTCCCTGATCCAGGAGCTGTTCCCTGATCCAGGACTATTCCCTGATCCAGGAGCTGTTCCCTGATCCGGGATCTCCCGAGGCTCAGGCTGGACCCAGATGAGCAATGCCCTGCCTGAGTCACACACACAGCCTGATCCATCATCATTGCCTTTTATTTAATGCACAATAACCCTGCCTCTAAGCCTAAATTAATTGCACGGGCGTACATATGAGTCACTTAATTGTAATTGTTATTACCTTAATTTCTACAATTCCAGGGGGTAAACAACAGGGCTGCATTCCCCAAGGCTCACGTTTGGAGCACGTTTGCTTCCTCTAGAAAACATCATGTACATCCTCCCAAGCAGGCAAATATTTGAAAATATTCTCGTGGCAATAAGTTCTTGTGGTAATCAGAACTTCTCCTGCAGCTCTGGGTGGGTCCTGGTGGCTGAGTGACACAACCTGCCCTGCAAAGGGACAACTTCATCCAGAGCTTGCACTTCTTGCCTCCCTTCTGTGGCTGCACCCCACAGAATGGTTTGTAAATCCAGATTTACAGATTTTACAGATTTTACAGACACTGACCTTTTCTTAATTTGAATTTTAGGTAAATATTTTGTAGCTCTAACCCTGTTGCAGTGGCTGGTTGGTGTCTCCTGCTGATGGAATGGGGCAGTGCCTTTCCAGCTCCAAAGGCCACACATCTAAAAGAGCAGAGTTCACCAATAACTTTAATTCCTTTTCTCTCCCTTCAAGCTACAACCCCTTTAATTACAGGCCTGTAACATTTTTCAGTCGTTCCCACTTCCCAGCAAATAGTTTGGCTAATAGTGGTTGTATTGATGGACCCATCCAGCAGAGCAGAGAAAGAACCAAAGCTCCTGGATTTAAAATGAATGGAGTGTTTACCTGTACATCATTTTAATGGATGGTGAAATTCATTCTCATGATAGACCCATAAATGTCACTTTCTGTCTGCCACAGCAAAATACTCGTGTAACAAATGGCATGCTGCATTAATACCCAACAAGAGGATGTTCAAAGCAGCTTGACTTGCATTACACACGCTAATAAAGGCTCAACCTGGGATTTTTATTCATTCTGTTGGCTCAGGGAGCAGCAGAAACACATGGGTGGAGGTACAGCAAGAGGGAAGATGAATGATATGAAATTAAATACAAACTAGTCTGGTTCCCAGAAATGAGATCCCTTTGTTGAGCTTGGGTTTATTCCAGGTGCTCTGGTAGAAACTATTTTTATTTGTTTGTTTGTTTTTTTACCACAATCCTCTGTGAGTTTGCTCAGCTTTGAGAAAACCTGGGGACTGACATCAGCTTCTTCCATCCCCCAGTGGAAATGCAATCACATCCCTGAAATCCCAGTGTCCAGGGAGATGAAAGCCCTCCAGGAGTGCACAAAAGAACAATCAGGGCCCTTTTTCACATCCTGCTCTGCCCCACTCTTCCAGGACAGCAGCAGGCAAAGAGGAATCAGCAAAACATCTCCAGCCTTTTGTTTCCCATTTTCTCTGCAGGAAAACCTTTTCTCAGGATGCTTTTCCTGAATTCTCCTGGGTTGGGAAGCACAGATATCATCCTCTCCTGGGCCCAGGGATGGAGTGGAGCAAAGAGCAGGGAACAAACCCAGCACTGTGCCAGGACCCAGCTCTGTGCCTTCCCCTCTGCCTTTAAAGAGCTGCTGCCTCACAAATCCATCCTGGGGGATTTCAGAGGGGTGAAACCAAAGGAGATTTTAGAATTAAAAAATTATTCAGCAAAAAGTCAAACCCTCTGTATTCCTACAGAAAATCAAGAACTTTCTTCACCTCTAATTCACCCCCTAGGCTTTAACAGAGAATAATGTCTCACATAAAAGATGGTAAAAATAGGTACAAAATATAGAGACAAGGAGGATTTCTCTCTTTCCCTTAAGTTCTCCATAAGCAGCTTTGATGCTGGTATTTGGGATGTTCTTATCTCCCCATGGGTGTTTCAGGAGCTGCAAACAGTCTCACCAGCACTTGGGGGCTCTGGGGACACAAATCCTGTGGGAGCTTTCCTGGATCTGCCCTTTGTCCCCCCTGACTAAAGCTGCCTGTCCTGTGAGCCACCCCACCTTTCCCTGCTGATAAACTGGGGATGGGGCTGGATGAGAAACCCCTAATTGTGTGTGCTCAAACAAAGGTCAGGGGTTTTTCTGTTCCTCAGCAGAGGATTAGAGCCTGGGGGAAGTTTAGCAAGGCCCAAATTGAATAATTTAATTCACAGAAAACTCCCCCCTCCCATCCACTGCCAATTTTCTGCTACACCTTTGGTTTCATCTTTATTCCCTTTGGTTTAGCTCCAGCTCCCCTGTCCCTAAACTCTCAGAGTGGAGCCCTCCTGCTTTTTGTAAAAAATGCTGCAGCTCAGTTTCCAAGCCCTGCTCAGCTCTGTCAGATCATTTAAATATTTAACTGGGCCTGGATGGACTATTTGTTAATTAGAGCTTTCTGTGTTAGAGAAATGCTCCTTAATTTGCATCTCCCAATATAAATATCCCCTGGATGCCAGAGCTTAAAGCTGCAAACCCCTCCCCAGGAACAGGCTGTCAGGGACAAAGCAGAATGGGATTCCCCAATTCCCAGGATCAGTGTTCCTCAGCCTGGGTCAGACTGGAAACACCCCAAAAGGAGAGCTTGGATGGAGCTCAGTGTTTGGATTATCTCAGGTCAGCGTGCCAGATGTGCTGAGCTTCCAGATGTGCTGAGTTCTCAGATGTGCTGAGCTCCCAGATGTGCTGAACTCCCATGTGTGCTGGGCTCCCAGATGTGCTGGGCTCCCAGATGTGCTGAGCTCCCAGATGTGCTGGGCTCCCAGATGTGCTGAACTCCCAGGTGTGCTGGGCTCCCAAATGTGCTGAGCTCCCAGATGTGCTGGGCTCCCAGATGTGCTGAGCTCCTACATGTGCTGAGCTCCCATGTGTGCTGAGCTCCCAGATGTACTGAACTCCCAGATGTGCTGAGCTCCCAGATATGCTGAGAGCTCCCAGATGTGCTGAGCTCCCAGAAGTGCAGAACTCCCAGATGTGCTGAGCTTCCAGATGTGCTGAGCTCTCAGATGTGCTGAACTCCCAGGTGTGCTGAACTCCCAGATGTGCTGAGTTCCCAGATGTGCTGAGCTCCCAGATGTGCTGAACTCCCAGATGTGCTGAGCTCCCAGATGTGCTGAGCTCCCAGATGTGCTGAGCTCCCAGGTGTGCTGAGCTCCCAGATGTGCTGAGCCCCCAGATGTGTTGAGCTCTCAGATGTGCTGAACTCCTAGATGTGCTGAGCTCCCAGGTGTGCTGAGCTCCCAGATGTGCTGGGCTCCCAGATGTGCTGAGAGCTCCCAGGTGTGCTGAGCTCCCAGGTGTGCTGAGAGCTCTCAGATGTGCTGAGCTCCCAGGTGTGCTGAGCTCCCAGATGTGCTGAGCTCCCAGATGTGCTGAGCTCCCAGGTGTGCTGAGCTCCCAGATGTGCTGAGCCCCCAGAAGTGCAGAACTCCCAGATGTGCTGAGCCCCCAGATGTGCTGAGCTCTCAGATGTGCTGGGCTCCCAGATGTGCTGAGCCCCCAGATGTGTTGAGCTCTCAGATGTGCTGAACTCCTAGATGTGCTGAGCTCCCAGGTGTGCTGAGCTCCCAGATGTGCTGGGCTCCCAGATGTGCTGAGAGCTCCCAGGTGTGCTGAGCTCCCAGATGTGCTGAGAGCTCCCAGGTGTGCTGAGCTCCCAGATGTGCTGAACTCCTAGATATGCTGGGCTCCCAGATGTGCTGAGCTCCCAGGTGTGCTGAGCTCCCAGATGTGCTGAGCTCCCAGATGTGCTGAGCTCCCACATGTGCTGAGCTCCCAGATGTGCTGAGCTCCCAGGTGTGCTGAGCTCCCAGGTGTGCTGAGCTCTCAGATGTGCTGAGTTCCCAGATGTGCTGAGCTCCCAGATGTGCTGAGCTCCCAGGTGTGCTGAGCTCCCAGATGTGCTGGGGCTGCCCCTGCACCAGGCCCTGCTGAGATGGGATCTGAGGTGCTCCCCTGCTCCTGTTCTCCCTCTCTGAGCTGTTGTAGGAACATATTTGAGGTTTGCTCTGCTCTGATGGCCTCTGCAGCTCTCTGTGCGAGGAGAGTGGTAATTCCACGGTGATATTTCAAGAAATATCGCTGGCTCTCTGTATTTAAGGGCTTTGAATCGTGAAGAGAAAGGGGAAGTGTAATCTTCTTACATTATCATTAAAGGCATCAACTAATCCTGCTGCAGAAGGTGTGATTTGCTGATGGAAAGGGGAGCATTGCTGCTGCCTGGGAATGCATCTTGCCAGCTAATGAACACTTCTCCCCCAGTTCCTCAAAAGCTTATCTGTGCCTGATAAATCCCACATCCCTGCCTCGTTAAAGCACAATCCCCACCTGGCCCTTTCTATAAATATTTGCTTTTCCACTGCTAGTAAAAACAACAAAGGGCTGGTGCTGGCATGTGCTGCAGATCAGGCAGGAGGTGGCACAGTCAGGTGGGCAATCATCAAACCAGCCAGGGTCACACTCAGGTTTTTCATTTTGATCTGCAGCCTCAGGCAAAGCACTTCACTGCTTTCTGCTTCCAGTTCCACCCACCGGGAAAATAAATATCAGTACATCCAGCTTTGTCCCAGCACTTTGGAAAACAAAGGAGCTGGGATCTGGGAAGAAGCATTCAGGCATTTAGGTGTGTGGCAGAGATCTGCCTCTCCTCCAGGCAGGATGAAGGAAAATTTAACTCTTCCTTCTTCTGTTTGCAGATGTGGGACTGCTGTGCCAACCTCACAGAGGGGAAGAGGAAGGCGAGCAAGGTTTGGGAACCTCTGGGCACAGGGATTTATGCAGGAGAAAGGAGCAAGTTTGCTGACAGAATATTTTTTTCCTCCCTTGATAAGTTTTTTACCACTGCAAGTGCAAATTGGTCAGATTTACCTTGCTCCTGTGTGTTCCCAGTGTTCCATCTACAGCCACACAGCTGAAAACTTCCCTTTCCTTGTGTCCCTGCTCACATCCACCATTCTCTCCAACACTCAGTGGCTTCCAAAAAGTGGTCCCTGGCTTGGAGACACTTGGCACGAGGCAAAAATCCAGGCCAGAATGCTGAGGGATGGCTAAAATGGTGTTAATTAAAACTGGTTTGGGGTTTGGTGCAGGGTGAGAATCCTGTAGAGCTGAGCTGGGGACAACAACAGGGTTTGGTTCCAGGGAACGGAGGTTTCACAGGTAGGTTTGTGCAAGATGAACCCAAAGAGGGTGTTTTACACCAGCAGGGAGGAGCTGAAGCATCTGAAACATGATAAGAAATGTCAGAAGAAAGCCCAGGCTGATGGGGAGCTGCAGCTGTGACAAGAGCAAGGATTGTCCTGGGGCACGTGGCTTCCCCAAAACCAAAAACAACCCCAGCACCAGGAGCTCTGCAGCCAGCTGGCAGCAGAGGGGAACTCTCTTATTTCCACATTTATTTAGTGCCAGAGTTTCTCAGTACATCTGACTGCAGCACTATTGGAAAACCAACACAATTATTTTGGATTTCCCATTTCTTATCTCTATTTTTAATTTTTTTTTTTTTCTCCTTAATGACTTGCTTTTAGTTAATGAAAGCTCCTGCTGCTTAGGAAAGGAAAGGATATCCATGATTTCCAGCCAAATGTGTGTGTGTGTGCCAGTGCCTGTCAGCACAACACCCTGCTCAAATTTGGGTGCAGGAGGTTGATTGCAGGAGCAGGGCACGAAATTCCACTTGCCTGGCTTTTTCTGTGTGATCTGGTGTGGATGATCCAATTCCTCTAAAGCCATCTTCCCCTGGAACTTGCTATAATAGATAAGGTTTCCTAGATACCAAGGCTGAGCCAAATTCCTTAAGAATTTGGTCACTCTCTAACACCTTGGAAGACAATTGGTTAGAAATTAGTTTGTGTAATTGGTCAGTTCACCTTTAGAACTTCTCACTTAGATTGGATGCTGTTCTTTGTATAAACTTTTATTGGCTGTAGTTTGAATCCTCCCTGAACCCATAAATGTGACTGTCTGCCCTTTGTTCTGAGAGAATCCTGCTTGACCACCTGTGGCTTTCCTTTTTGGTCCCTGGTGGTATTTACCAGGACCAGAGAGTGCTAATATCATTTAGCTATCTCTCACAAAGCTCATATTTAGCCAGCAAAGACCAGAGACCTTGCTTGTGTTCCACAAGAATCTTTATTTCATGGGAAGGGTGGTCAGGCAGGATTCTCTCAGAATCATATTTATAGGTTCAAGGGGGATTCAAACTACAGCCAATAAAAGTTTATACAAAGAACAGCATCCAATCTAAGTGAGAAGTTCTAAAGATGAACTGACCAATTACACAGACTAATTTCTAACCAATTATCTTCCAAAGTGTTAGGAGAGTGACCAAATTCTTAAGGAATTTGGCTCAACTTTGGTATCTGGGGTACCTTATCTATTATTGCAAGTTCCAGGGGACAGGGGAAGATGGCTTTGGAGGAATTGTATCATCCACAACCACCCTTCCCATGAAATAAAGATTCCTGTGGAACACAAACAAGGCTCAGGTCTTTCTCTGCTGGCTGATGTGAGCTCCTGAGAGATGGCTGATCCATATTAGCACTCTCAGCTCCTGGTAAAACAACTACCAGGGACAAAAAAAGAAAGCTTACAATCTAGAATTCAGATTTAGGATTCACTGTGGATTTTAGACCTGCAAGTGCCCATTGCCATCACTGATTTGGGTGGGCACACCAGGAACTGCACTCTGGGGAGGAAATCAAACTTCCCGAGCTTGGACTCCACCTGTTGGGCTGGACACTGAGGGTTTGTAGAATCCTGCTTGAAAAATGGGCAACAGTTGTGATTAAAAAGGAAAACCCTTTGTCAGCTTTCTTAGAAGCTATTTTATCCCCCATGTGGGGAGAAAAAGGGGAAGGATGTTTTTGAATAGCTCCTGTGCCTTGGAAACATTTTTAATATCCCTTTAAGTATAAGCTCCAGCATATTTCTAGCTGATATGAATTGCTCTTATATTAAAAATGTAGCAGTGGTGTTTTATGAAGGAGAAACATTGTTAATGCCAAAATAGTGCTATTTTAAAATGAGTTGCTTTTATGAAATGGATGAGGTGGTTTTATTTAAAAAAGACCATTTGGGAGGGAAAACTGTGGCTGTATTTCTGTCTCACAGTATAAGACAAAGCTGTATTTTTCCCCCCACCTCTTTTTTGAAAAGAAGGGGCTAGACTTCAATTTTTTGAGGTTTCCATGGAGTCTGTTTAGGCTCTGCCTGCACATGAAAATTCAGTTTTGCATGAAGGGTGTGGTGTTAGAAATACTCAAAGGTGTTTCTTTGGCCCAAATACAAAGTGACCTTGTGGAAAACCACTTTGGATTAAAATTTGCATTTATAATTATAAATAATAATTATAAATCCATTTCCTCTGGCTGTGTAGAGATTGCTGTGATAGCAAATACAGAGTTTTAACCACAGCCTCATCCTTCCTGCCAAAGGTGTGCCTGAGGAGAGGGCAGCACCAGCCTTGATTTGCCTCCAGTTTTGGGCACCTCCAGGAGAGGACTGGCAACCCAAATTAATAATAATAATAATAATAATAATAATAATAATAATAATAATAATAATAATAATAATAATAATAATAATACCTGGATAATTTACTTAAGAGGGAAGGGAAGGGAAGGGAAGGGAAGGGAAGGGAAGGGAAGGGAAGGGAAGGGAAGGGAAGGGAAGGGAAGGGAAGGGAAGGGAAGGGAAGGGAAGGGAAGGGAAGGGAAGGGAAGGGAAGGGAAGGGAAGGGAAGGGAAGGGAAGGGAAGGGAAGGGAAGGGAAGGGAAGGGAAGGGAAGGGAAGGGAAGGGAAGGGAAGGGAAGGGAAGGGAAGGGAAGGGAAGGGAAGGGAAGGGAAGGGAAGGGAAGGGAAGCTCGTCAAAACAGCTCTGAATAACAAATCCCAAACCCAACAAACACCCTGAAAACAATAAATCACAGCAGCTTTTTTCACAGGAGCATCCAGGGCCAATTCTCCCTGGAGAGCAGGGATGTTTGTTCAGGGATATTTCTCAAGGGATGTTTCTCCAGGGGTGCTGCAGCTCTCCCAGCACAGCTCCCACCGAGTTTCCAGGACTGTGTGGGAGGTTGTGTCTGCACAATCAAAGTGGTGCAGGATCCTCCCCTTTGTTTCCTCATTAAAAGCTCTGGTTCTGGTCCATCACCCTGGTTTATCCCCTTTGTTTCCTCATTAAAAGCTCTGGTTCTGGTCCATCATCCTGGTTTATCCCCTTTGTTTCCTCATTAAAAGCTCTAGTTCCTGGAATTACGTTGTTTTCATTCTCTGATTCATCTCTCACTTCTTCGTGCTTGTGGGCAGAGGGAAAAGCCTTGGGAATGCACCTTCCAAGGGTTAATAAATAAATAAATAAATTAATTAAAAAAGAGTTAAAAGCCAGGAAAACACTTCTTTTGAGTGTGCTTGTTTGCACAAATCTGAGAGTGGCCATGGCTGCTGTGAGGAAGATGAGGCTGAGCTGTGCTCACACAGAATGATTTTGAGAACAGACTGTGGGTGGCACAGGACCAAAGGCAAATTCAAACACTTCAGAGGTGAAATTCCCCCTTTCCTAAATGACTGTCTTGGCTCACTTCAGAGTCTGAGTGGCTTGGTGTGTGTGCTGGACAGAGGCTGCCAGAGTGCTGTAATGCCTTGGCAGCCCTGACTGACCTCAGGTGCTGCTTCCAGGGCTCTGCCACTCCTCCCAGGAAATCTTGGGATGCTCTTGAGTGGAGGGAGAACTCATGGGTGCTGTCCCCCAGCACCCCATTCCATGCAGGAACCTGTCCCTGGCCATGGGGGCTGGAAATGAGGAGCTCACACAGCCCTGCAGATGCACTGGGTGCACACAGAGAGGGCTCAGGTTAAATTTCTGTAATTGCTGGTGCTGAAAGGCAAAGGGGGGAGAACTCAGCACTGTTTGTTTTGTCTTTAATCATTCCTGTACAAAGGCAGGTCTCTGGCTCCCTGGGGTCTGGCTGGGTGGTTTTGCATATCTGAGAGATGCAGTGCTGGCTTCCCCCTTCCCTCTCCATTATTTATCTATTCCTTTGTGTCTGGTCCAGCTGAAGTTGTGAGCGTTCTCTGGGCTGTGGTGATAATTATATTTATTCCTCTGAGATGGTTTTCCTTGGGTTTTCAAACAGGACAGGGGCCTTTAAGATCTCCTTGGCTCTCTGATAGCTTTTGAACCATTTGTGATTTTCCAACAGATTTCTGCAGCGTGTGTCAGTCTCACAGAGAACCTGGTGAGGATGTTATTTTTATTACCCAAAGGGACTGCTAAAATCCTGTATTTCTATAAGTTTCATAAGCACAGGTGGGAGAGAAAGGGCTGTTAATTCTCTATTTCCACAGGCTTTGTAAACCCAGGTGGGAGAGAACAGGGTGTGAATCCCTCTGCTGGGAGCTGAGGGTCAGGTCACCCTTCCAGAAACCCAGGACCCATGTGGGAGACATCCCAAATATCCCAGGAACAGGAAAAGCTGCTTCATGCCTAAACTCCCATCCATTTCCACAGGAAATTCAGGATTTTGTGGTTCCACCACCCACAGAGCGACCTGAGCGTTAAGCCTTATATATTTAGAATTTATTTTGTCATGCTGCTCCTTCGGCTGTTCCAGCAATCTGGCTGACATCTAGCTCAGCATTTGCTCACCCCTTCCCTGAGGAAGGAGCGTGTGAGGGATGGAGCAGAATGAGGAATCCGTGTTTGGGATGGGGAAGGTGAGGTGTGAGGAGCACACACCTCGTGTCTGGCATTTGGGGAAGCGCAGAACGCCCCGATCCCTTCCCTTGCTGCACACAGAGACGCTCTTTGGGTGCATGACTCAAGTGAACTCGGTGATTTTGTCTCCCTGCCATCCTCAGGGGCTGGCACAGATGACCTCATGTCTGGGAGAGCACAGGGCACCCTGTCCTCTGCTTCCTGCACCTGCAAATCCACTCCCTGCGTGTTCTGAGACCTGATTTTCAGTGCTGCTCCCCACTGAGCTTCTCCATTAAAGAAAAAAGTGTGCACAGCCTTCTATGCCCAGTTTTCAAGGGAAATCCTGCATGAAAAAGGTATATTCTGGGTATAGAATGATTACATTTAAATACTTTATTCGTTTTTAAAAGAACAGATTGTTCCTTTCCTCCCTTAAAAGCTCCTTGAGTGATCTATCTCCTCCGCCAGCCATCAGTAAATTCTGAGGGACAAAAAAGCTCTGGTGTGAGCTGGGAGGGGACCTGCAGCCTTCCTGCCTTGTGACACAAGGACAGCCATTGCTCTTCTCTGTCAAAAGCTCTAATTCCTAATTTAGGAGGCAATTCTAGTGCAAATTAGTGCGCCTTGCAGATAGAATTAGAGTCTGTGTGATGATTTGGAAAATACAATCAATTTACTCCAATTGTTTGTACATGTCAGATCTCTCTCCAATAATGAAGAATTTACTCCTCGTGCATGAATACAAACAATGAGCCATTAGCCACGGAGTGGGAGACAGAAACAGCAATTTTGGGGGTGTGATGGGCTCCTTTGGAACCTCAGGGAGGATATTTCCAGGTCAGGGAGGGTGTTCCCAGGTTGAAATCCCAAACCCTGCCCTATGGAAGGCTGCAGGTGGAGGAGGTGACTGCTCCTAGTCCCTCCCCTGTCCAAAATTGTGTGGGAGGAGGATGAGGGACAGCCAGTGCTGCTGCAGCCCACCCAGAGCTGGGGTGGCTCTGTCCCTGCAGGGGACACCAGGTCCTTGTCCTGTCCCCAAGCTCAGCTCTCCAGGCTGGCTGGAGGGGCCCTGCTCCCAGCCAGGAGCTTTTCCACCATTCCTGGGCTCCCCAAAGACCTGCTCAGCCTCTGGAGCTCCTAAAAAGTGCATTTATTGAGACATCCCACTGGGGACTCTGCTGTGACCATCACTAACAGTGCAGGTGGGATTTCTGTGCTGCAGTCATTCATCCTTTGGGACTGTGCCCTGTGAGGAAGCCAGGCTGGACCTACAGCTGGTTCCCAGAGCTCTGGACCATTTCTCACCAGCAGCAGAGTGTGTCCAGAGCATCCCTTGCAGCTCCTCCAGACTATCCCTTTGTTCCACATCCACCAGAGCTCATTAGAGGCTACTTGGGGAGTGATTGTTGCTCTAATTCTCAATTTCTGGTCTTTTCACGGCCTGATCTAAACAGCTTTTTAGAAAGCAAACAATATGCATATTTCATGAAATTCAGCTCAATATCTGTTTAATTGTGAACGCCCTCGGTGAGTTTCCAGGAGCTGCTTCAGTAAATCACTTGAGCTGACAAACAGGGAAACTGGGAATGAATTTCTGAGGAGCAAGCCTTCATCAGCCTCCTGCTCCTCTCCGTCTTCCCTCAGAAATCAGCTCCTTTCCCTCTGTCTGCCAGCCTGATTTTTTTTCCCAGCAAAGTTTCACGTCTGGTTGTCTTGGGTTACAATACAGGATGTGATCAAAGGTGTCTGTTCTATCACCATCTGTTGAGGGTGGGACAGTGATCCTGATCTCCCTGGGAGATATTCTGCTAATGGGCCATCCATTGAAACCAGCTGGGGCAGTGTTCTTTATCTCCATGGGATATCTCCTGTTCATGACCATGTTTTATAAACCAGGCAGGGCATTGTTCTTTATCTTTTCACAACCCATCCTTCCTCCAGCCAGTCATTTTCTGCTCATGGCCATTGAGTCCCACTGTGGCACTGATAAAATTACTGCATCCCATTGGGAGTTGCTCCAGCCAGGGGGAAGAGCTCAACATTTCTTACCAAGATAAAAACAGAGGTTTTGGGACACTAAGGGAGCCCCTTTCTCCACTGGACTCCAGAGGGAAACCGATTTCTCCACATCACCACTGGAGCTCCGGAGGGAAACTGCACCTTGTACAGGAGCACTGCTCCAGCTGAGCCACATCTGTCACTGCAGGAGGATGCAGCCACCATGGGATGGGACTGCTGCCAACACCCTGCCTGACGGGTGTCAGGCTGTACTCTGACTGTGTCAGGGTTTGGGGTTTGTTCTTTGTAGTGCTGTATTTCTATTTTAATTTCCCTAGTAAAGAACTGTTATTCCTAATTCCCATATCTTTGCCTGAAAGCCCCTTGACTTCAAAATTATAATAATTTGGAGGGAGGGGGTTTACATTCTCCACTTCAAAGAGAAGCTCCTGCCTTTCTCAGCAGACACCTGTCCTCCAAACTAGGACACTGGTTTTGGACTTAGAGCAGGTCCTAGGGAAAGGCCATTCCCAGGAAAAGTTCCCTTTAATCCCCAGGATGGCTGGAAAAGGCTGCTTCATCAGGGGCCTGCTGGGGCTGGAGCCAGGATGGCTTGTACTGGATCCAGGTAGGAGAATCCTGTGGCTGTAAATTCCTGGGGCATGCAGATGTTCCAGCATATGTATCCTATCTCTGGGGCCAGCCTTAATGCTGGGGGAAAAGCACGAGATGGTAAAACCTACATTATCTGGGATTTAGGATGTTTGCTTGGCAGAACAAGGGATTAGAGAATAGAAAGCTGAAATGACCATCTGTCTGCAGAAAAAGGATCCTGTGAATTCAAATTTCCACGCTCGTTTTCCCTAATCTGCTTGACTTCATTTGATATCTTCTATCAGAGCTGATGTCCTCGTGCCCCAAACACTGACAGAGTTCATTTCCCATTTCCTCTTTCTACAAACCACTCTAGAAACCACTCTTGAGTTTCTCAGTGTTTGCAGCCCATAATTTTAAGGCTTCCAGCACCTTCCATCCCCAAAGAATAGACAGCTGGGTTTGTATTTTTTCTACATTTCATCTACATTCCCCCTGGGGTGGGATGACTCACACTGTTGGACCCTCTCACTGCTCAAGAGTTTAGTCACCAATTCCAGCTCTTTATACACCAGTGCTGTCAATTTTTGCCACGTGCTTGTGAATCTGATGGTATTTGATGTTTCCCTGTAGAGCCCCTGCTCCTGGAAATGTGGGAACCTTCAAGTTTCAAGCTTAAAAAAGCTTCAAGGCCTTGTGGCTGTTGAGGAGAGATCTGGAAGTGTGTTAATCTGTGGATTCACAACCCAGAGAGCTTAAAGCCTCAGGTTTATTAATTTTAAATCTCATTATCTTTAAGAGCAAATTATATTTGCCTTAAAATAGCAGAGACATAACACCTGCAAAGAGGCAGCAGATCCTTGGTTCTGTGCACTGGGAGGTGCAGAAGCCTCTCCAAACTGATGAGACACTCAGAGCCTGAAGGAAATAAAGTTGTTTGCTAGCTGTTTCTAAACCTTGCCTGGTTCCCATTCTTTAGGATTTAGTTCTGAAGGCAGAGAGCCTGCCTGGGAGACCTTGATTGGGGTATCTTCAGCAAGACAAAGAGGTTGCTGGGCACTAATCAGCTCTGCTGGAATGGTTTGTAGCTGTGCTGGCATTAGCTGTGCTCCCCAGGGGCTCCCAAGTGCCTTTGGAGTGAAACTCCAAATAGATTGGGGTCCTCACCCCTGTGCAGGCTGCCTTGAAGCATAGAAGCCTGAGATTTATTTTATTTTTTCCTGTACTCTGCGTTCTGCCTTTGCTGCTTTCCTTCTCTTTTAGCATTTCCTTGTTTACAGCAAGGTGAGTGGTATTTACAGCGCCGGGGAATTTGTCAGGAGCTGCATTCTGCTCCTCATCTGTTCCTTGCCCATTTCAGAAAGCAATTAGCAGGCGGAGCATGTGAATAACAAACTGTGCTGGAAGGGGCTGCTCACCCAAGTGTGCTGAGCAGAACTGCTCCTGTCAGAGCTGGGAGCTGCCAGCTCCAGCACCGGCCACAGCCAGGGCCAGCAGGCTGAGCTGCAGGGGGAGGACACAGATCCACAGCCCTGGGGACACTGGGGACACTGCTTTGGGGTGGGAGAGGACAGGGATCCACAGCCGTGGGGACACTGGGGACACTGCTTTGGGGTGGGAGAGGACACAGATCCACAGCCATGGGGACACTGGGGACATTGCTTTGGGATGGGAAAGGACACAGATCCACAGCCATGGGGACACTGGGGACATTGCTTTGGGGTGGGAGAGGACACAGATCCACAGCCCTGGGGACACTGGGGACACTGCCTTGGGGTGGGAGAGGACAGAGATCCACAGCCTTGGGGACACTGGGGACATTGCTTTGGGATGGGAGAGGACACAGATCCACAGCCCTGGGGACACTGGGGACACTGCCTTGGGGTGGGAGAGGACAGAGATCCACAGCCCTGGGGACACTGGGGACACTGCTTTGGGGTGGGAGAGGACAGAGATCCACAGCCCTGGGGACACTGGGGACACTGGGGACACTGATTTGGGGTGGGAGAGGACAGAGATCCACAGCTTTGGGGACACTGGGGACACTGCCTTGGGCTGGGAGGGAACAGAGATCCACAGCCTTGGGGACACTGGGGACATTGCTTTGGGATGGGAGAGGACAGGGATCCACAGCCGTGGGCACACTGGGGACACTGCTTTGGGGTGGGAGAGGACACAGATCCACAGCTTTGGGGTTTTGGGGTCCTTGGGGACACTGCTTTGGGGTGGAAGAGGACAGAGAGCCACAGCTTTGGGGTTTTGGGGTCATAGCTTTGGTGTCCTTGGGGACACTGCCTTGGTGTCCTTGGATACATGGCTTTGTGAGAGATTGGGCAGAGATCCATAGCTTTAGGGTTTGGGGGTCCACTGCTTTGGGGTGGGAGAGGAAATTAGGGGCAGGTATCAGCTGTAGGGAGAGGACAAAAATCCACAGCTTTGGGGTCCCTGGGGACACTGATTTGGAGTGGAACAGGACAGAAATCCACAGCTTTGGGGTTTTGGGGTCCTTGGGGACACTGCTTTGTGAGGGAGAGGACAGAGAGCCAGAGCTTTGGGGTTTTGGGGACATTGCCTTGGTGTGGGAGAGGACAGAGATGCACAGCTTTGGGGTCCTTGGGGACATTGTCTTGGGGTGGAAGAGGACACAGACCCACAGCCTTGGGGTTTTGGGGACACTGCCTTGGGGCAGGGAGTGGTAATTAGGGGCAGGTATCACTTACTTGGTCTTTTCTTTCTCAGTGGAAGATGATGAAGTTGTGCATCCAACTCTGAGCTGTTTTAGTCTTAGAATCAAAGAAATAAAACTTCTGTGCTCAGTTCTGCTGCTTGAGACGCAGCCTGGGCTCAGATGGAGTGTGTGACTGGGGGTTTGGCCAGGGGACAGCTAAAAGATGTGTGGGCAGTATTCAGAGTATTTTATAGACACTTTAAAAAGCCATCTACAAACATTAGTTAATATTTCACTTTGTTTGCATGGGGTGTTTCCCTGCCCTCAGTGCTGCCCTGAGTTTGGATGCTGGGGACAATCAGGAAAGGCTGAAGCAGAGGGATCTGAGCCTGCTTCAAGTGCAAATGTCTGTGCAAACTCAAACGTGGAGCTGCTACAGACTTTTCCATTATTCATCTATTGGGTGCCTTGCTCTAAGGATGAAATTGGAATCTCCAAACTCAGCCTTGCCTTCACCCCTGCTCTGAACCAGAAGATGTTTTCTGACCCCATGGTGAGGGACCAGGAGATGAGGAAACACCTTCCTCTATCCCAAGCTTCTGGATACTTCCCAGCATTTCCCTTCCCTCCAAGAGAGCAGTTTGCCTGAAAAGCAGCCCCACTTCACCCAGCCTGCCCTCCAGCTGCCTTCCCATGAAATAATAATGCCAGCATTTAGGAAATGAAGCCCTGAGTGCTGCCCGAGGGCAGGCAGGCCCTGCAAAGGGAGAGAGGAGGGAGGATGGAGGGTGTTTGTTGGAGCTGGGAAGCAGCAGCAGGATGGAGCTGAGGGCAGGATGAGCAGGAGAAGCCCCTGAGGCTGAGGTTCCTGATGGGCTCTGGCTGTTCTCTCCATCAGCTGTGCCCGAGGGAATCCATGGGCTGGGCACAGAGCAGCCCCTGTGCGTGGGGATGCAGAGCTGGGGCTCAGGGAGGATTCCCAGCAGTGGCTGTGGGCACACAGCCCCAGATGAGTTTCTGGAAGAGGTTTGCCAGGTGGGAATGATGCTGTGCTTCACACAAATGAGAAATGATTTCTTTTCAGGGCTGTTCTTTGCACTTGGTCCTTTTCATTGTCCTGCTTCTTTGTTCCTCAGCTGCTGGCAGGGGATGCTGGTGTGTATCACAGCTAATCAGGGCAATATTTAATTTACCTGAACAGACACAAGCTGCTGGACTGTCACAAAACCAGATCCGTGTCCTGGTGCTGCAGTCGGAGCCTGAAGGGAAGCACCGAGCCCAGCCAGGCTCTGGGTGATTTGATGATTTGATTCCCTGAGCAGCTGCATTTCTTGGAGCAGAGAGGGGAGGAGAAACTGCGTCAGCATCCAACACCACGTTAAACTGGGCGTTTGCAAGTTTATTTAGCACACTTTGGGCCAGTTTGAGAATGTCCCTGTGGCCCAATCAAGAGCTCAGCCCTGTTTCTATAAAGAGGGCTTAGACACCCAGCAGCAAAGGGGGAATTCAGGAGTTTGTGTTTTTATAACAGTGTGGTGCTTTGAAATGCTGGGCTGGGCTCCCTGGGAGTGCCCCCAACCCTCAGGTCCCGGCACAGAAATGTTCTGTGAGCTCAGGGCTGTCCTGCAGGGACACTGTGTCACCTTGGCGTGTCCCTGGCCAAGCACTGAGCCCTTCCCTGCCTGTCCCTGTGCTGATCCCTTAGGGTTTCAGCTTTTCTATTTCCCATCCATTTGTAACCCTGCAGTTCTTCAGTGTAGAACTCTAAACTCCATATCCAGTGTCACTGCTGCTCTCCCATTTTGGGCACACACAACAATTCCTCTCCAGGCCTGGCAATCAAGGACACCTCGCTGCCTCAGGCCTGAGAGATGGAAACAAAAGTGAGCTGGGGGAGCAAACTTGGGCTCAATGACTTCATTAGCTGGAGCTGGAATTGGAAGATGAACCCCCAATGTGCAAATGGCCCAAACTTATCAAAGTGTGAAACCTGTGACCCATTGTCCATTTTTGGGAGCTTTGTCTGCCCTGAATGTACCTGAATAATTCAATAAATAGAACTGCTTTTTATTCTCTTAATTTTGTCTGGCCTGTGTTTTTAGGTAGCCCCAAAAGGCATCAGTGCCATCAGTGAGGATGGGGATGAGTTTGCTGTCCCTGTTCTTGCAGCCAGGCTTTGGGTTTTTCTTCCTGCAAGGACCTGGGCAGTCCCTCCCCTGGAGTGTGCTCTGTTCTCAGAGGGAGCATGACATTATCTCACTTTTGGCTGGAGGTTTGTCTCTCTCTTTCTAGACAGGAAGAAAGAGGAAAGTTTTGCCCATAATTAGAAATTCAGCCAATTATAGAATGGTTGGGGTTGGAAGGCACCTTACAGATCATCTGGTTGTACTCCCTGCCATGGCCAGGGACACCTTCCACTATTCCAGATTTCTGGAACACTTCCAGGGATGGGGCAGCCACAACAGCCTAACAAATGTTACATTTCTGTTTATGAAAAGGCTCTTTGGTGAGCTGGTAGCCATTTAAACAGCTCCCTTAATATAGTGCAGTCTGTCAGAAAGGCCAGCAGTGGATTTGCAGCACCTGAGATGGATGAGATGGCTCCTCTGCTTTCACCAGGATCCATTTATTTACAGGGTGAGGCTGTCAGCCCTGCCTGAGCGCTGCCAAAGCTGGCAGCTCTGCAGGATGAGCTTTTGTTGGGTTCATATCTCCAGTTTCTTCGGCCAAAGCAGCCCTGCTTGGGCCATGGCTTTGTTCTGAGAAGAATGAGGTGGTCAAAAGCCAGTCCCTGCTCCCTCTGCAGCTCCTGCTGCCTGGTGCCTCTGTGTTTGGCACTGTGCTGGGTGGGATGGCTCAGAGCAGAAATGAGAACTGCAAAGGTGTTGTTGCTCGTACCTGCATGGAGAATCAAAGCCTGATTTTTCTCTTTAGCTGGGAATTAGCTGGGGGAGTGACTCACTCTGCTGCTGAAGCAGCTAATGCTGCCTGCAGAATTATCCTGGCCACTGCAGCTCGGGCTCCCTGCTCACTCTGTTCCAGTTGCTCTTGGCCATATTTAAGATTTGTAATTCTGGTTGCTTTTGCTTTGCTGCTTGCTAAGCTGAGGAGAGGATCAACAAGAGAGGTGGGAGGAACTGTTGGGAAAAATCAGGGATTTCATGGCATTGCCAGCATGCCAGAGCTCAACCTGGCGTAGCCAGGAGAGATCAAACACCACGAGCTTTGGTTCTGCTGTCTGTAGCAGATTAATGTTTCTGTTCTGCTGGAGCCTATGGCTCAGAAATAATGACCTGGTGAGAGGCACATCAAAATAGTCCATAGAAAGGTCATGATAACAATTACAGGAGTGTAATAAAAGCAATTAAGTATTCACAGCACCTTATTCCTTGGTAAGGGTGGAGATATCCCATTTTGGAGAGGGGCAGAGGTCAGGCAGCAGAAAGGTGAGGAGCATATTTGATGTGGCAGGTAATGAATTCCCTGACTTGAGCAGGGTGAGTGTCCTTCTCATCTGTGCTCAGGGCTGGGCAGGAGCAGGGATCAGCACAGATTAAGGAGAATCCTTCTTTCACACCTGCTCTGAAGGCTGTGAGGCAAAAATCTGCAGGACTTCAGCTGGAGAGGCAGCGAGAATGGTGCCAGTCCTTGGGGACAGGGAGCAGCAGCAGGATGCTGGACACTCCTGCAAGGAGGGGAAGGTGCAGAGCCCACATGGCTTCAGCATCTCATTGCTGGGTGGAGGGATTGGGATGGGATGGGATGGGATGGGATGGGATGGGATGGGATGGGATGGGATGGGATGGGATGGGATGGGATGGGATGGGATGGGATGGGAGCACTCCTGGGCTGAGTGGAACAGGATGAGAGCACTCCTGGACCAGATGGATTGGGATGGGAGCATTTCTGGGCTGAAGGGAGAAGGATGGGAGCACTCCTGGGATGAATGGAGCAGGATGGGAGCATTCCTGGGCTGGATGGATTGGGATGGGAGCATTCCTGGGCTGGATGGATTGGGATGGGAGCATTCCTGGGCTGGATGGATTGGGATAAAAGCATTCCTGGGCTGGATGGATTGGGATGGGACCACTCCTGGGCTGGATGGATTGGGATGGGACCACTCCTGGGCTGGATGGATTGGGATGGGAGCACTCCTGGGCTGATTGAAGCAGGATGGGAGCATTCCTGGCTGAGGGGATTGGGATGGGAGCACTCCTGGCTGAGGGGATTGGGATGGGAGCACTCCTGGCTGAATGGAGCAGCATGAGAGCATTCCTCACACCACAGGCTTTCTCTGCTGCACAGCAAGCCTGTTCCTTTAGCTCTGCCAAAGGGTTTGTGGCCTGCATCCTCTGCTGTGCAAAGGTACCATTTTGCTGCCAAGGTGATGGTGTAACTGAGATTGAAGGCCTGTGTGTGTGCAAAACCCTGCAGTGTTTGAAATGGAAGTAGGAGCAGTCGTCCTCAATCTGCTCCTTTTTTGTTGCTGTATGGTTCACAAGGGGGGATTGAGAAGAAAATGCCAAGGTTTCCCGTGCCAAAGGTGAGTGTTGTGACACTTCTGGGGGCAGGGATGTGTTTGCAGGGCAGGATTGGGCCCTCAGGGCTGGGTGAATGGGTGTGTGCACAGCTCTTCAATGCCAAGGCTGAGGGGCTGAGGGAGCAGGCTCGGATTTAAGTGCCTGGGGTTTGGATTTGCAGCAGATAGGAAATAGGACCCCGAGCCTGGGTGCTCAATCTTTGCAAATCACAGAGCCGAGGTGAACAAAGCCTGTCTCCAATCTTCTGGTGGTGCCCAGGGCTGGCAGGCACAGCTTGGGGTGGAGATGGGGAAGGAGAGGAGTCAGGGCTGTCTGGGGCTGGTGAATCTCCTGCTGCTGCTCTGGGATGTTGTAGGATGGTGTGGGATGTTCTGAGATGCTGTGAGATGCCATGGGATGCTGTGGGATGCTCTGGGAAGCTCTGGGATGCTGTGGGGTGCTGTGGGATGCTCTGGGATGCTGTGAGATGCTGTGGGAAGCCCTGGGTAGCTCTGGGGTGCTCTGGGATGCTCTGGGATGCTGTGGGACACTGTGGGATGTTCTGGGATGCTCTGGGATGGTGTGAGATCCTCTGGGATGTTGTGGGACACTGTGGGATGTTCTGGGACGCTCTGGGATGCTGTGGGATGCTGTGGGAAGCTGTGGGATGCTGTGGGAAGCTCTGGGAAGTTCTGGGGAGCTCTGGGATGCTCTGGGAAGCTCTGGGATGGTGTGAGATCCTCTGGGATGTTGTGGGATACTGTGGGTTGCTGTGGGATGCTGTGGGTTGCTGTGGGATGCTGTGGGAAGCTCTGGGAAGTTCTGGGGAGCTCTGGGATGCTCTGGGAAGCTCTGGGAAGCTCTGGGAAGCTCTGGGAAGCTCTGGGATGCTGTGGGATGCTGTGGGATGCTGTGGAAGCTCTGGGAAGCTGTGGGATGCTGTGGGATGCTGTGGGATGCTCTGGAAGCTCTGGGATGCTCTAGGAAGCTCTGGGAAGCTCTGGGATGCTCTGGGATGCTCTGGGATGCTGCAGGAAGCTCTGGGATGCTGTGGGAAGCTCTGGAAAGCTCTGAGATGCTCTGGGAAGCTCTGGGATGCTCTGGAAGCTCTGGGAAGCTCTGGGAAGCTCTGGGATCCTGTAGGAAGCTCTGGGATGCTCTGGGAAGCTCTGGGAAGCTCTGGGATGCTGCAGGAAGCTTTGGGAAGCTCTGGGATGCTCTGGGAAGCTCTGGGATGCCGGAGCTGGAGGGACTGGAGTTACACTCCCTGCTATTAACCCCGGCTGCTCCTCTCCTCAAGCACCCTGCTGGCTCCCTGCTCGTGCTCACTGCTGCTGGGAGTTCTGTCGAGCAGCAATTTCACCTTTGTTGCCGAGCCTGGAGCGGGGCTGGGCGAGAGGCAGTGTAATTAAAGTTTGTTCAGACAAAGGCGCTCGGTGACGAGATGCTGTGTTGCTGAATCCACAAGGGGCACAATTAACTGATAAGAGTAAACTAATTGTTATTCATATTAAATTAGGGCACAGGTGATTTGGAAAATCTATAGACACTCCCATATGCTTTGCAATTTTGCATTGCAGATTATGGTTTTATAAGGCCCTTCTGGGATTCGGATTAGAGAGGCAAAATGTGGAGCTGTATCTAAACTGAACATACTCCTTCCTGATTAACTACATGACAAAAACATAAATGCGACCATCAGAGGATTTATCACTGTTTGCATACTAATTTCTCTTTTCCAGGCATGAACACAACAGGTTTTTTTTTAATATATCCCAGTGATTTTCTTTAGTGGCAGCTTGGTAAACCCAGACAGGGTGACGTGATTCCCGTGCTGTCACACAATAGTTTGGGGTTAATAGCAGGGAATGTGCTGTGCCCTCGTGGTCTGTGGATATTTGCAGGGCTGTTCTCACCCTGACAGGATGAGGGGAGGCTGCAAAGAGCTGTAGTCTCTCCACACTGCCTGGGAACGCCAGGCTGGAGCTTTTGGAGCAATTCTGTATCAGGCTCTGTTGGTTTAAGACATCTCTGAAATGAATATTTATAAACGGGACACGAAAAAAGAATCTAAATTGCTTGTGTGATCTTGGGACGTGAGATATTATGATTATTTATGCGCTTCTATGTCTCGCTTTATCAGTTCATTGTGTTGCAATCCCAGAGTGTCACAAGCTGCTCTTGAAGAAGGTTCTCTCTCAGTAAGAGCCAAAACTGCCTGGAGAAGCAGTGCTGGGAAATGTGGGGACAGCAGAGCAGGGAATGGGGCAGAGCTGGAGTGTTGAGGAAGAGAGAAATGCAGGCTTGGACTGGCTGCTGAGCTTCCTGACCCCTAAAAACAAAGGATCTGTGACTTTTGTCATCCTGAAGTCCCCATGTGGAGCTGTCTCAGCACACCCAGAGACCCAGCAATAATTCCAGCAGTGTTGGCTTCCTCCCCTCCCTTCTCAAGCTGTGCCATCCAGCAAAGACAAGAGTTCCTGACCCGTGTGAGGGGTGTGAGGAGGGTTTGGAATTGGAGCTTAATCACAGAGCAGCGTGGAGAGAGCTGCTGGTGTTTGTTTGCTCGGAGGGGGCTTCCCAATAAATTAAAACCCCTCAGAGAACACTTTGGTGGATGATTTAGCACCGCCTGTGCCATTCTGGTCCCTGAGCAATCTCTGCCCTGGATCCCGGCCAGGATAATGATCAGGGAAAGGCTGGAGCTGGACAAGGAATCTGGGGGTTACTGAAGCACTCCTGGCAGCTCCCAGCAGTGTGTTAAAGCATTTCCTCTTGGATGTTCCCCTGAGCTCAGCTCACCTGTGGTGGGTCTTCAGCCCACCAAGAGTTTCCCCAGAGGTTAAGGAGCTCCACCCATGGAGGGCTCCTTGCAGAGCTCTCCTCTCCCGGGCTCTGAGCTGCTGCAGGCTCAGTCTCAGCAGGGCAGAGAAGGGAAGGCTTGTGCTAGGCTGAGGTGTCTTTGCTGGAGGAAATCCCGGTGGAAAAACGCCAGGCTGGGGTTTAATTGAAGGGGAGAGCACCACCTGCTGATCCAGCACCAGGGCTCCTCTGGTCTCCTCTGACCTGCTCCTGAACGTGCTGTGCACTGGCTGAGAGGCATCCTGAGAGCTGCACCCACACACCAGGGGATGGAATCCTCCTCCATCCACTGCCTGAGCCTTGAAGGGGTGGAGAGCTCCTCCCTGCTGCCAGCGAACAAAGGACTCCCTGTGTTCCAGCAGGGAAGGAAAACCTGTTTGTCTCTGGCCCCTGGTGACAGCCAGGACAGCAGGGGCTTGTTGGAGGATTTTTTTTTGCCCAGTGTGCAAATGACAACCGAAGCAGGAGCAAGGATCTGTTCAGAGAGTGGGAGGGACTGGGGTGGCTGAAGGGAGCACCATCAGCAGTGGGCTGGGGTTTGGTTGGATGGAGGATGAACACAATTTGTTAATTTGGTTTCTGGGTATGAGCAGCTGTGGGAAGAAGGGGAATGGTGTTAGTTTGACAAAGTGACCAGACTTTGGCACTTTTTTCCTCCACAGCCTCTCCCACAACCTCTGGTCCCTCCCACCTGCGTGCCAAGGTGAGTGGGACCATCAAGTGACACAGACACACACTGAGGCATTGCTCCATGGCTCTGGATGAGAGCTGAGTGTGATGCACCCAGAGCTGCTTTTGGTGAGCACAGCAGCAGAACAGCCATGCATAGACACTGCCCTGACATTTCCAAGGTGTCCCTTTGAGCCTTCAGGGTTCAGCCCTGAACCAAGGCCAGGGTTGGGTCTAAGGAGCTCAGGTCTGGCATTTCAGGATCTGGCCCATCCCTGCCTCTGTTGGCAGTCCTGTCTCCAGTCTGGCAGCACAAGGTGATGATAACCTGGGGAAACTCTCTGAGGGGAGGTAACTCCTTTGTTGAAGCAGGAAAAGGAGGCAATGCTGCTGGAGGTGGGGGCTGACAGGTTATTCACAAACAGGGATCCCTCCAGCTGCTCCCAGCACCCAGCACTGTGTCTGTGTGCCCTGCTGAAACACACCCTGCTATTCACTGAGGATTTGCCCTCCCTGTGCCCCTCCCAGCCTGGGCTAGCAGCTGGGTGCTCACCCTGAGAGGCACCGCTGGTGTTGGTGCCTGGCTGCGGATGCTCCCGGCACTGCCAGATGGCAAACACGGGGGACAGGACAAAAGGAGCTGCAGCTCACTGGAAAAAAGCCTGGTGGGAGCATGCCTGCCCCAGCTCTGCTGCTGCCTGGCTGTGAGTTGGGAAGGGCAAGACAGAGCAGGGTCAAGGACGGAGCCCCAGGGTGTCTGGGGCAGCACAGTGTGGGGCTGGGAGCATCTCCTGTGGGTTGCCTCCAGCCCTGTGGTAACAAACCTTACATAAACCTAGCCGGGAGCAGAGCATTAATATTTAAAAAATGACATTTAAGGTATTGTATCTATGCTGTATTCTCCAGCTGAGTGTCTCTGTGCTTGCGTGCGCGCGCTCACGCTCCGGGCTTTGTTTTCCTTTTCTAGTGGGTTGTTGTGTGTATGTGTTTTACTCGGGGTGTTTTGTGCTATAATAAGAAGGGGGAGGGAGCAGGGAAATGCTGCTCTGTTTATACACACTGCTGTCAACAGCGATGCTGCCTCTTCCAGACTCACATGCTCTGTGAGGCTCCCTGGATCCAGGCACAGAGCACATTTCACCTTTATCCCAGGCCTGGCTCAGCCTCTCCTCCCAGTCTCCTCTTGGAATTTGGCCCTGGGGAACGTGGCACAGCCCCATCCAGACAAGTGGATATGTGAAGGTTCAAGGGACAACCTTGGGAAATGTCAGGGCAGTGTCTTTGCACGGTTGTTCTGCTGCTCTGATCACCAAAAGCAGATCTGGGGGCATCACGCTGTAATTTTTGTCCACAGGGATGAAGCAATGCCTCTCTATGTCCCTCCTGAGCTCCCCTGAAACTTTCCCAATGCTTTCCACCTTTGTGAGTCATCTGAGGCACTGGTGCAGGGCTCAGCCTGAACTGTTACTGCTCACCCACAATTTTTATAAATCTCAGGTGCAGCACATCCCCTTCCCCTCCCCCCTGAATTTTTATGTGTTTAGGTTTTGTGGCAGGAGCATTTTTATGCCTCTTCTCATTTTTTTTGTCCCTGAAATATTCAGTGAATGTGCCCTTTTCTCATTCTCATATGGGCCTCAAGGGACAAATCCTTCCTATCCATCTCCAGCATGCCATAACAGCCTGGGACACGCTGGAACAGCACTGGGTCTGAATCCACCCTTTTGATATAAGTGGACATTATGCATTTTTAATAGACATGGAGCTCAGTGAAACCCTTAGTACTAGCTGAGCTGGCACAAAATTCCCAGGCAAGGAGTCTTTGGAGCTGATCTCTCCCTTGGTACCTTGCAGAAAATGAGACCAAGGACAAAAAAAGGCCAGGTTCCCTTTGATTGCAGGAGGTGCTGTGGTTTGCAGAGGAGCTGGCTGAGCAGGAGCTGCCTGGCTGTGCATGAAGGGCTCTGGGCTGGCAGTCCTTGCTCATCCTGCTCTTCCACAGAGGAGGTGCAGCTTGCAGGGAGAGGCTGTTTAAAGCTCCTTCCTTCCAGCATCACCCTGGACAGTGTTTTAGCATGGCCTGGAGGCATCACCTCCCTGCTTTGTCCAGCACAGCCTCAGCAAAGCTCATTTCTACCTGAGGCAGTGGTGTGGAGTCCTCCAGCTCGCTGCACTTCAGGAATAAGGAGTATGGGAACCCCTGTGCCTCTGATGATTTGGGATTTGTCAGTGGGCCCTGATGGCTGATCATTTCTGGGTAATGCTTGGATTTCCAAGCTTCTCAGCAGAAATCTCTGCATCCCCTGGAGATGGACAGGTTAAAACTGGAGTCTGAATGCTGTAGGTTCAAAACCAAAAAGTCCAGTGAAAATGGTGGGAATCCCTGGTGGAGATCACTGAGGTTGCTCCATGCTGTGGATCTCAGATCCCTGTGTACTCCAGCTTTACCCAGAGTGTTGATTTTTTCACTTTGTTCTTCCTTTTTTGGTAAAGCAGAAGTAAATCTGTCTATACCTACAGGTTTCCATGGCACTGTAACCTCATGGAGAGGGAAGAGCAGGGGAGTATCTGTGGCTCTCTCTTGGAGAGAGGATTGATGTGGTTGGAAGCAGCTCAGGACAGGTGAAAGGTGCCCCAAGCTCAGCAGTGACTTTTGGCTCAGGTTAAACTGCCCAGCTGTGGCATTTGGAGACACAGTCACTGTGGTGTTCAGCCAGCTGGGAGAGATGTGCTGCTGAGCGTGAGTCAGCCCTGCTGGCAGCTCCTGAAGGGCAGGAGCACAGATAAGACCTTTGCTCTCCTGCCCCCTCAAGCCCTGGCTCCTCCTAAGGAGGAAGGAAGCATCCCTCTGGTTCTGTGCATGGATGGAGGTCACACACAGCTCCTGTGTGCCTGCTGGCCTGGGTGCAGATGTCACAGCTTAGGGGCAGCCCCAGTCACATCCAGAGCCTCCTTCCCATGGGAAATCCTCTCAGCAGAGGCTGAGAGGAGCCAAGCGTGCTCCTCTGAAGGGCTGGAAGTGGAGCCAAGCCTCGAACCCAGCAAACAGTCACCTTCTGAGCTTCCTCCGAGCAATGCTGAGCCCCGTCCCCAGCCCCATCCCATCCCATCCCTGTATCCCATCCCATCCCATCCCATCAATTCCCATCCCATCCCCATCTCATCTCCACCCCAATCTCATCCCATCTCAACCTCGCACCAGTATCAGTCCTCATTCCTACCTGTCCTCATCCCCATCCCATCACAGTCCCTACTACATCCCTCTTCCTATCCCATCCCATCCCCATTTCCCATCCCATCCCCATTTCCCATCCCATCCCCATTTCCCATCCCATCCCCATTTCCCATCCCATCCCATCCCATCCCATCCCATCCCATCCCATCCCATCCCATCCCATCCCATCCCATCCCCATTTCCCATCCCATCCCATCCCATCCCATCCCATCCCCATTTCCCATCCCATCCCATCCCATCCCATCCCATCCCATCCCATCCCATCCCATCCCATCCCATCCCATCCCATCTCATCCCATCCCATCCCATCCCCATTTCCCATCCCATCCCATCCCATCCCATCCCATCCCATCCCATCCCATCCCATCCCATCCCATCCCTCCCGTGAGCTGGGTTAGCGGCTCCCCAAGCCCTGGGTGGTTGATGAGAGTGAGGAGAGCAGGAACCAATTCCCCCAGGATCTGGGAGCCTTCCCTGGCTTTTCCCCTGCGTGTGGCAGGAGCGGTGCCCCCGGCGGAGCGGGATAAATCGGCACAGACCATCAGCAGCGCAGGTCCTCCCGTGGCAGGGAGAGGCTGTCGGCGCTGCTCTGGATACAAAGCAGCCACGCTCTGCCTCCTTCCTCCTGCATCCCGCTGGCCTCCTCCTCCTCTTCCTCCTCCTCCTCCTCCTCCTCCCTCTCGCTCCCTCCCTCCTTTCTCTCCCAGCGCCACGCTGCAGAAGGCAGAGCCGGAGCCGGGGCTCGGAGGCACAGCAGGAGCCAGCAGCTCTCCCCGGCTGTTTCTTGCCGAGTGAAACACAGGCAGGGATGCGATGAAGCAGCGTCGCGGTTGCTGCCTGGATTGAGAAACAAAGCATTAAAATAATAATAATAAAAAATTTAAAAAGAGAACAAAACCGCAACAAACGAGGAGAAAAGGGAGGAGAGAAGGAGGCGGAGGTTGCCGGGGGAGCCCGCTCGGATGGGCGAAGAGCCGCTTTGAACCGTGCTGTGTTCCCGGGGATTAAAGCATGAATGGGAGCAGCTTCCCGGCCACGATGGACACGGAGGGCGGCTCGGGCTGTGGCCATCAGGTAACTCTGCCCGCTGTGGCTGCATGGCTGAGCCCGGCAGGACACGGCTGCTCCGTGCCGGGTGTGTGGATGCGTGCATGCAGGCAATGGCAGGAGCTGGAGCGGTTTTTCCCTACCCCTCCCAGCGCTCTGAAAGGACGCAGAGCAGGTCCTGGGGGCTGCAGTGTGCAGATCACTTTGCCCCCCCTTTGCCTGAGCTGCTTTCTCTGGGAATTCTGCCTGGATTAGGGGAGATGCTCCCAGCATCGCCCTCCCAGCCCTGCTCCTACCCCGGGCTCCCCTCGGGTCCTGCACCCTCCTGTGCACCCCGCAGGATTCGGGGAGGGAGGTGAGAGGCCACCCCCCCTTCCCTTGGTCATCCTCTGCCTTTCCCTCACACCACAAGGGGATGGGATGCAGGAGGAGGGGGAGCTGAAATCGCTTTCATTCGTGCCAGCAGTGCCGAGAGCCAACTTTGAGGCTGCTTAAAGGGAAAAGCTTCCCAAGTGTTGTCTTTTGGGGGTACAGGAGATGGCTGAGCGAGGCTTTGCCGTCTGAGGAGGGATCTGTGTTTGTTATGGAGTGGGAGGGGAGGAACAACAGTGGTTGTGAGGGAGAAAGTCAGCGCTGATCAATGAAGCTGCCCACAAATGATGCTCTCCTCTCCCTGCTGGGCCTCTCTCTCACTCAGTCCCTGGGTCTCTGACCATGAAACTCCCAATTTCTCCTGGTCAGAGCAGAAAGCACAACTTCAACCAGTGCTGGGAGGTGTCTTAGCCCAGATGTTTGGGAGAACCAGAGGAGAGCCAGATGTTTGCAGCTGTGAGCCCTGCCCGGTTATTCAGCGAGCAGAGCTCTTGCCTGGCCATCCCTCAGCACCTTGGGCAGGATCTGCTGCTGGAACATCCATTTGCTCCGAGCTCTCTGCCACATCCCCTCCTCCCCCTGCCTTCGGGGGCCTCCTGATGGCTCTTGGCATGGGGCTAGGAAGCGTTTGCTTTGATTGCTGAAATAATGACGTGTCCCAGGAGTCCCCACCGGTGCAAACACATCCTGCACCTCGGAGTGCCATCAGTCACTGTAAGAGCCTGTAGGAACATTTAGGGAGTTTGTGGCCCAACGTGAGGCACTGGCAGAGACTCTGGAGTCTCTTGCACTGGTCTGCACACACTTGGATTGTTGAACATCCACCCCAGTGAATGGATTCACCAGGATTTAGCTGGGATTTCTTGGCTTACCTGGCAGAGATGGGACTGAAAGGGTGTGGAAAGGAAAATGGAGGCACTGGGGGAAAAATGAGGAAAATATCTTCTTTCTGTGTGAAACTCCAAACTCTGCTTTCTGTGCCAGCCTTGAGGAATGTAGAAGATGTTCTGGTGAAGTAATTCAACAATTAGGAAAAACATTTCTCCCAGGAAGGTTAATTCTGTGGTAGTGGCTTTGGAAATGGCCAGAGCCAGCAGGACAGTGGGTGTTGCTATAATGGGAAGGCAGCTGATCAATAATTTTATTTTCCTGTTAGAATATTTATGGGTGTGGGGAAGGCAGAGGAAGGAGCATGCAATCAGTGCTGTTGGCTCTGAGCATGTTCCCACTCCAGCTGGATTACAAATCCCTTCCTGCACCTTTCCATAGGCATTCCTAGAGAAATGCTGTGGGATTCCCAGCACTGACAGCTTCAGTGGGAGCTGGCTGACCCAGCAGGGACCCCAGCCTCAGGGTTTGGTTCTCTGGGACAGAAAAGCCAGAGGGTCTCATAAGGGTCTCCCTCAGTGTCCACAAGAGAAGGGGAGAGCTTTCCCACCAGCTTCCTAAAGTTTCCTGACCCATTGGGGTGGCTCAGAGAGAACACAAAGTGCCCCAACCCTGGCAGGAGCTGTCACCCTGTCTGTGTCACAGCTGGCACAGTGCCACCAGGGCCAGCCACTCTTTGCCTTTGTCCTCATCAGGGCACAGTGCCTCCAGAGCCAGCCAAGCCCAGGGATGCTGGATTTCCTCTTCCCTCCCTGTTGTTGTGCATCTCTCTGGGGTTTCTCAGTGCAGGGCTGGTTGGGTTTCAGCATCCCCAGCCCTGCTGCATCCTCCTGGCAACCCCCTGGGAGATCTGGCCTGAGCGCACCAAGAAACCTTCCAGGACCCAAGTGTGAGCACACGCTCTCCCCTTGGCCACAGCTGGCTGATCTCTGCCAAAATGATGTTTTCTAAACCCAAAACAGGGCATTGCCCTTTCAGTCTCCTCCAGCCCCTCCTGTGGCCACAGTAGAAACCTTGGGAAATGACAAGAACTGTCTCAAAAGGGACACCGGGGAAAATGTTGCATTTCATTTTCCAGTGGTTTTTGCAGATTTGCCTTTTGACATGATTTTGCTCTCTTTTGCCCTTGTTCTATTTCTACTAGCTCAAAAAAAAAAGTTGTGCAAAAAAAGCAGTTTTTAGTTCATCCAACAAAACCCAGTGGGCAGATCTGAATCCAGAGGACAGGACGTGGTCCTTTCTTGCATTCCTGTGCATTTTCTCTGGCAGGGATGAGCAGTGCCAGAGGCTGCTCAGATTCCAGGACTGCTTTTCAGCAAGATCCCTGACTTCTGGGGATGCAGCAAGCCTTGGTCAGCACCTTCCTCTGTGGCCATGCCCTCCTCACCCTCCACTTTTCCTGCAGGCCTTCATTTCCTGCCGTGAAAAGTTGAGTGGGCTGCAGCTGGAAGTTGTGCTCAGCTGGAGGAGCATCTGGTGTAGCTTCAAGGCAAAGCTTCTTCTGGAATCAATGTCCTTGGAAGGTGCCTCTGCAGTGGCTGCTCTGTGGGTCCTTTTCCTCTGTGATGTGTTTCTGCTCATGTTTTGCCTGTGGAGATCCTGGATCAGTCACCTGCCCGTGTTTTGCTGCTGTGGTGGCAGGAGAAGTGACCCAGCACGAGGATGAGCCCTCCCTTTCCCTCCTGCATTCTTGACTTTTTTGTGTTTGGGTTGGCAAGTTGAGATCAGGGCTGGATGAGGGATATGCTGAGCAGAGATCATGGGGTGGGGCCCATAATTAATTAATTAATTAGTCCCCATCTCCTGATGGAGACACAAGGACCACCCCCAAGTCACTACAGAATACATCCTGCTCCACCTGGAATGGGAACTCCACATCCCCAGGGAATGAGAGAGTGGGCAAAGGTTTCACAGTGTTGGGGAGCAGATCCTGCTCTCTCAGAGCTCTGTCCCAAAAATTAAACCCTTCTCCTACCCTTATCCCACTCCCTCTATGGGTTTTTTGGTTGTATCAAAGGACACTTCCCAAAGGACATTGTCCACAGGCTCAGAAAATGATTTCTGGGCAGTCAAACAGCTTGGAGCACATTTCCACACTCAATTTTTTCCATCCTGGAAGTGAATTCCTTCCCTCTGCACAGTTCTGGGCAGTCAAACAGCTTGGAGCACATTTCCACACCCATTTTTTCCCATCCTGGAAGTGAGTTCCTTTCCCCTGCACATCCCTGAGCAGTTCTCACTCAGCTCCTGCCCTGCCTGGGTACCACAGAGCCTTGAAGCAATTTCCCAGCTGCTGTGGTGCCTCTGAAATCCCTCCAGCTCTGCTCTCCCTGTGAGCCATGGGCAACACAACACAATATGCCTGGCTGTGACAGCAGAATAAATAGGAAATGCTCGAGATCCCCCTCCTGCCTGGATCTGAGCTGTTTTCCTAAAGCCAGGACAAGAGCTAAGCTTCTGTATAGGGATTTTTGTGCTGTTCTTGAAGAGCAGTGGAGAGGGAATTGAAAGCTGTGGCTCAGAGGGAGAAGCCTGCTCACCCCCAAAAGGTGGGGAACCCTTTGGTTTAATGTTCTGAAGATTGGGGTGTTCAGCTGTAAAGAAAAACACAAATTTCCAGGGTGAAGCTCATCTGATCTAAAGGAATTCCCCTAAAACAGACCAAATGAATTCTCCCTGTTGTTTGGAAGAAGAATAAAGACAGCCAGCTCTGCTGAGGGGACCTCCCTGTTCCTATGGCCCTGCAGGGAGCAGGAGAATGAGACACACTTCACTCTCTGCCTGCAGAAAGAGCCATGGGATTTGTCTCAGTTACCTTGCTGGACATAATTCCTAAATGTCCTAAATGCCCTGCAGGCTCTTCTGCAGAAAGAAAAAAAAAAATAAACAACAAAAAGAAAGAAAGAAAGAAAGGCTATTCCAGGAGAAATACCCCGAGCCTGCCTCACCTTCCATTCAGCTGGAAAGAACCCTGGAGCAGAAGGATGGATGCTGAGGCTCTGCTCTGGATTTCATGAATGGATGAATGTAGAGACGCAAGAGGGGATTTGGAGGGGATTTGGAAGCCTGCTCCAGGATTTGTCTGGCACACAGAGCATTTATAATACTTCCAGCATTATCATAACATAATGCCAGCGTGATTTGGGGCCCACTTGGGCTCTCAGTGAATAAAAAGCAGCACTCCTGTCACCATCAGGGGGACAGGGACCTCACTTGGGATAAGTTGGAGTTTGCATAGTCCAGACTCTTGTCAGCAAGGGCTGAGATGCTCCTGTGACAGTGGGGTGGGTGCCTGGGTCACATCTCGGACCTGGCTATAAAATTCCACCTTGGAGTTCTTGGATTTCACCCTTTGTGTTTTCCATCTGCTCAGCAGCTCCTACAGCTGCAGGAGAAATGTGTCCCAAGGGATTTCTGTTCCCAGAGGTGGCTCTGTGAGGCCAGCACTGATCTCACTGGGAAATGTCCTTGGGGCAGCCCTGCTTTTTGGGGAAAAGCAGAGGCTGGGGTTGGCACTGCCCTGCCCCTCTCATGGCTCTTCCATCTGAATTCCAGAGACTGAAGAGAAAGTGGGGCTGTGCTGGGGCCAGTGTATTCCAGTGAGCTTTTTCCAGCTTCAGCTCCTGTCATGCTCATCCATCCATTAAAAAAACCAAACAAACAAACAGGCAAAAGCCACCCTACAGTCTTTTGGTAGGAATTAGTCCTGTTTAATCATTTCCCCAAGGCTTTCCTTGCTGCAGCATTTCTGAGTGCTCCAGTGCAGGATTTAGGGAGTTTTTGTGGTCTGCACTGGAGAGTTTTGCTCTTTTTAGGAGGGCTGGGAGTGCTCACAGTGCATGGAGCTTGCATGTTCCATCCTGCACCAGCAGCACTCCTGGAGGATTCCCTGTGGGTGTGCATGAGGAGCTGTGCTGAGAGAAATCACCCCAGTGTTTCAGTGGGTGCAGGAGCTGTGCAGGGATGAGCTGGGTTAAACCCTCAGCAGCACATCTGGATCAGGCTGGAGGGAAGGAGGGAGGCAGGAGCTGTAGAGCTGTGGCTGGATGTGCTCCTGGTGTGGGATTGCAGTCCCTGCCCTGGCAGCCCCTGTCCCCCTGCCCAAGGGAAGGCTGTGGGGTGTGCAGGAGGTGAGGGGCTTGGGCTGTGCCCATCAGTGAGGGGCATGAGGGAGAGGCAGGGCTGCTCCTCCTGTCCCTCACAGCAAACAGAAATCCCTGGGGAGGATCCAAGCCAGAGCAGATCCGCTCTCCCCTCCCTGAGTTCAGGCTGGGAACGGAGCCACGAACAGAAGGGATTTTGTCAGGCTGGGTGCAGTACCTGGAGCCTATTTTGGCTCATGAATAACTTGATATTTCTCCTGAATAATAGATGCACGTGATGGCTGCTGAGAGGCAGAGCTGTGAGGGGGCTGGGTGTCTGAAGGAGGGAGGGAGGCACAGCGAGTGAGAGCAACTGGGAGCTGGCTGGGGGCTGGAAAATCAGCAGAGGTGATGTCTGGGTGGAAATGTGTGTGGCTGAGGCAGAGAGGGGGCCTGGCTGATCCTTTTGTGTCTCCATGGTCAGCAGGAGTATATAAATATATGTATCTATAAATGAACATAAACATAAATTAAATATAAATATAAATATAAATATAAATATAAATATAAATATAAATATAAATATAAATATATATATATATATATATAAATATATATATAAATATAAATATATGATTTTTTTAAAATTAGTGCAATACAGCACCATCATCCAGCTTGGGCTCTAGGGCTGGGGAAGGTGAATATTTGTAATGATGCCATTTCCCTGCCTCCAAGAGGGGCTTCCTGTGGCTGTGCCCATGGCAGGAGAACCATGTTTAAATTCCAGGTGCTGTGAACAAACCCCAGCCCAGTTTATGCTGTGGGTCAGCAAGCCAGGGCAGGTTTGGGACAGCGCAGAGGCTGGACCTGAGAGCTGTGGGGATTTTTGGGAGGCACTGGCTGTGCTCAGAGCTTTGAGAGGCAGCTTCTCCCTTCCTTGAGAGACAGCTTTCACCTGACTTTCTAGTGGCACGTTCTGCTTCTAATTTGGGAGAGAGAGGAGGATAATCTGGCACAAGCCTGCCACCTTGGAAAGGCTGCCAGCCAGTTTGTGGCACTGTGTCTGCCTGCTCCCCACAGCCTTGGGGATGCAGGAACATTCCCTGTGCCACCCCTGGCTCCCAGGGAGGCTGCAGGGATGCAGGAGAGGCTGCTGTGCCTGTGTGATGTGGGCTTGTAGGGACAGCCAAGGTGGGCTCTGATCCACCTGGAGAGCAGCAGCTGCTTGTGGAGATGGAGCCACAGCAGTCACTGCTGATGAATAATTCTTCCAGCATCTTTCTTATAATAGTGTCACATTCACCAGGCATGACTCGGACATATTCATCTTCCCAGAGCGTGCAGCTCCTGGAATGACCTTCTGCAAGGCTTTGGAAGTGTTTCCTTCTCTGTGTCAGGTCAAGGAGCATCGTTCCTGACATGATTTTTAGCAGGGACAAAAAAAATCTGCAAGTGCTAAAGGGGGAGTATAGAAAAGATGGGATGGAATCTGAGACTGGGAAGCAGCGTGGTGAGAGCTCAGCTCACTCTTGGCCCAGTTTGAAGCCTCATCTCCCTTGAGTTAGTTACTCTGAGTTATCAGTTCCTTTAACTCTGCAATTCTCCCAAGAGTTCAGAGAGGAGCGCTGAGAAGGGGCCTGGCAGGCACAACTGAATAAATCCACTCTGAGGTGAATCCCTGGCTGCATCCTGCAGGTGTGGATTCTGTCTCTGCCTCCAGCCTGGCAGGCTGGCCTCAGGAAAGAGGAAAAATTGCAATAAAAGGTGCTTTTCTATAAATAAAGCCCAAAGGAGGGGAGGAGGGAGAGCTGCCAATTTGTGCCCTTCATGGAGGAGCGAGTGGCTGTGGCATTGGGAGGCTGCAGGAATTCCTGAGCTGGGCTCAGGGCAGGGCTGCACACATCCATCTGCTGCTGCTGAACGTTCTGGGGCTCTGCACTGGCAGGACACGTGTGGAAGGGGAGCAGGGGGACCTGAGCTCTGTCCCTGCCACCATCCCTTGGCTTTGGGCAGTCTGACAGCTGTGAAGCTGCTGGTGGCAGAGGATTTGTGGCAGTCCCCTGAAGCTGTCACCCCACACATATACCTCCTTCCTTCCACCTGTTTGTCTTCTGAAAATGCAGCCAGCACTGTTCCTGCCCTGCCTGGCAGCCCTTTCTGTCTCATTCCACAAGGCTCAGGGTTAATAACTCACCTGGAGTTTGGTACAGAGCAGAGTGGGAGCTCTGCAGGGCTGGGGAGGAAAGAATCCACATTTGGGGTGGGACCAGCACCTGCCCCCCTGCTGCTCATGCTGTGGGGCACTCTCAGCTTGTAAAGCTTGGGATGCTTCCCAAAGCTGTGCTCACTGGGTGGGAATGGGAAAAGAGGATCAAGGAGTCCAGGGAGGCAGAGGGAAGCATTGGCTTCACTCTGTGCTGAGAACCAGCACACTCAGAGAGGCTGAGACAGAAAATCCTCTTTTTTGTCAGCATGACAGCAGCTGGGAGGACCAGGAGTGCCCAGATGTCCTCACTGATGCCACATCCCTGTTTCCATAGCCTGCATCTGGCATTTCCCAGGAAGCCCCATCCCTGAAGCTGCAGAGTGGTCCCATGCAGCACCTCCAGAGCCCATGCAGCTCTGGTTCCTCCCTCTCTGTCTCAACCATCATTTCTGCTCTGGCTCGTTATCAACTGAGTCCATGAGTTTAGTAACTCATGTTTTTAAAGATTAGTCATCTATAAGGATGACATTTGAAAGACTGACAGTTCCAATCAAATCACAAGGGCTGCTCTTGTGCTTGAAGATAGTTGTTTAAATTATATTAAAAAAAAAAAAAAAAAGGTAAAATCAACCTGACTAATTAAGTGTGGTGCCTTGAGATGCAGCTGAGGGAAATACAGATGTGGTCCAAGGAAGGAAGAAGCTGCCAGGCTGGTGGGGTGTGGGTGGGCAGGGCTGAAGGGAGTGTGGTGGAGCTGTGTGGATGTTCCTGGGGCAGGGCAGGGCTGCTCTGTGCCAGGCACGGCGGTGACAGCCGCAATAACAGCGCTGTGATTTGCCTGCCTGATTTGAGATGCACCATAATTACTGCGTGATTACAATATTCTTAGAGCAGCCCTTACAAACCCCTCCAGCTCCTCAGAGCTCCCCAAGGGCTCAGCTGGCACCTCACCTTGCAAGTTAAACCTGCAGGGGAGTCTGGGTGTCCCTCAGGCACGTCTGCAGCTCTGGCTGTGTCACAGGGGTAGATCAGAGTTCCCTGTTGCTGGGACACTCTGTGGACCACAGGGACAATCTGATGGCAGGATGGGGCTTGGCCAAGCAGGACAAGCTTTTCCAAGGATGCTCCTGGGGTGGGGCAGGGGCTGGGGAGTGATGCTGGCAGGGGCACAGCACTTGGGGATGCCTTTGTTCTTGTGCTCACTGAGTTGGGAGTTGTGGAGCTGTCAGCATCATCCTGTCTCCAGCTTCTGTTTTGATGCCTTTTTGGGACTACCTAAAAACAGAGGCCAGACAAAATTTACAGAATAAAAAGCAGTTCTATTTATTGAATTATTCGGGTACATTTAGGGCAGACAAAGCCCCCCAAATGGACAATGGGTCACAGGTTTGCACACTTTGATAAGTTTGGGCCATTTGCACATTGGGGGTTCATCTTCCAATTCCAGCTCCAGCTAATGAAGTCATTGAGCCCAAGTTTGCTCCCCCAGCTCACTTTTGTTTCCATCTCTCAGGCCTGAGGCAGTGAGGTGTCCTTGATTGCCAGGCCTGGAGAGGAATTGTTGTGTGTGCCCAAAATGGGAGAGCAGCAGTGACACTGGATATGGAGTTTAGAGTTCTACACTGAAGAACTGCAGGGTTACAAATGGATGGAAAATAGAAAAGCTGAAATCCTAAGGCACCAGTTTGGCTCCTCCATTTCTCATTCATATCTGGATGGGCTTGGAGCTTAAGTGATCCTGAAATTAGGAGAAATGACCTTCTCCTGGCCATGGGGTTGGTGAGAGCTGGGCTCTGCCAGCACCTCAGGTGTCGGTGCCATCGCTGTGTTCAGCTCCCTGAGCCCTGTGATCCCTGGCCAAAAACAGGCAGCTATTTCCATCTCACCTCCAGAGCAGGCTGAGGTGAGCTGAGCCAAAATAACTCAGCCACAGGAAGGCAGAGTCAGGAGCAGGCTGGGGTTGGAAGCTGGACAAAGCAGAACATTCATCCTGTGCCTTCCCCTCCGAGAGCCAAATCCCATTTCCTCAGGCAGTGCTGGAAGAGCTCCGGGTTTATTGGATTGGCAGGCCAGGTTTTGTGCTGGTGGAAGGAAAGGAATGGTTCCCTGCCAAATACCTCTCTGCTGAAAAATGGGCCAGGTTAGCCTGACATGGCAAAGGTTCCCAGGCAGGCAGAAGTTCATGTTCCCTGGGAGGAAAGGGTGAGGAGAGCACCTCTGTGTGCTCCTTTGAGCAAACCCAGCAGGGCCAGAATTTGGGCAGGGAGCAGAAATGCACAAGGGGGACAATTTAAAAATGCCCTTCCAAGCTGGGTGTGTAGGTTTGTGGCTGTACTAATGCACTGCAGGGCTGTGAGCACCAATTGACTCTGCTGCAAGCTGCTGAATTATAGTTGGGCAGCTGCTAAATCATGGCAAATTCCTCCCCCCTTCATCCCTTTCCACGCTATGGCATCAAAGAATCAATGCTAATTCCTCAGTCCCATTAGTGACTCCTGCAGGGGTCACAGGCTGGCTCTGTGCCCTGTTTGGGCACCCAGCCCTGAGCAGGGATCAGGATTTGAGCCTCATCCCTTTAAAGGAGCCATCTAACAGGATGGGAGCTGGGAATTTTCTCTCTAGGCTGATGTAGTGGCTGATTTCTTGTCCAGCTGCTAAGCAGGGAGCTCTGAGTGCCAGGCTGAGCTTTGCTGGAGCTGTCCTGAAAGGTCCCAGCAGTGGAAACCTGCTGGGAATACAATGTTGATGCATTATCAGAGCTACTAAAACACAGGCCAGACAAAATTAAGAGAATAAAAAGTAGTTTTATTTATTGAATTATTCAGGTACATTTAGGGCAGACAAATCCCCCAAAATGGACAATGGGTCACAGGTTTGCACACTTTGATAAGTTTGGGCCATTTGCACATTGGGGGTTCATCTTCCAATTCCAGCTCCAGCTAATGAAGTCATTGAGCCCGGGTTTGCTCCCCACAACTCACTTTTGTTTGCATTTGGTGTTTGCTCTTGAAAAGAGAATAATAATGCTTTTAAAAACTAAATCCCTTTTGAAGGTGTTTAGAGAGCCCAGTGGTGGCTTTCTGCAGTGGGAGAGGGTGAACTTGCTCACAGCTCTGTGAACTTCTTTCCCCCCTTTTCTTTTATACATTAGAAACAGGTTATTAATAACTCTTTTAAAATAGAGCAGGATTTATTTTCTTCCAGGGATAGGGAAGAACTCTTTAATTAAAAGTGAGTGCTGATGGCTGTGGGGCTGCTGAGCTGCTGCCAGGTGATGCCAAAGGTGTGTCCCACCCTCTGTGGGAGGAGAGCACTCTCATTGCAGCTCTGCAGTCGAGAACTTTGGGAACTGGGAGATAAAAAAAGGTTTTGTGGCTCACACCTGGGCACAGCTCTCCCTGTGTGAGGGGAACTTTCCCAGTGTGAGGGGAGCAGCTCCCATCGTGTCCCACCAGCTCCAGGTGCACCCACAGAACCCTCCACCCTTAATTCACACAGGGTATAAAAGCCTGGGGCTTCTCTCAGCCACCACCAGGATGGAATCCTTGCTCCAGCACCAGTCTGTCTCCTTTTATTGCTCTGTTGTCTTGTACTGGTTTGGCTCATTGCTTCCTTGGGTAGAGGGAGAAAGGAAAGTCCAGAGGAAGCCTTGACACATTTGGCTCAATGATTCAGCCTCGCACATCCTGGAAAAAGGCAGTTTGCTGGCCTGCAGGTTGGAAAGGTGAGGCTTTTCCTCTGAAAGGTGAGGTTTGCTCATTCTGACCTCCCACCTGTCCCCACGAGGTGCCACATGGCAGCTCCAACCCTTGGACAAAGCACATGCAAAGCTGTGGAATTGAGCCCCATCACGTTGAAATTGGGTCATCCTTTACTAATGTCCCTTTTTCAGATCCATGGGAGTCAGCAGTGCACAACATACTCAGTGCAGTGCAGCCCACAGAGGTGGAAATAGAGAGGCTGGGAGTGTGTCTGGTGCTGCTGTGCCTGAGCTGAGCAGAGGGGACAGCTCCAGGTGTGTCGTGTCACCAGGTGAGGAGATGTGGCTGGAGAAACCCTTGAATGAGATAATTCACCCACAAGCAGCCTTGAGGAAAATCCACCAAAGAAAAAACAGCTCCCAGTTTTCTTTCTGTTTTGGAGGTGGGCTGTAAGTCAAGCAGCTTTTCATCTGGGAGAGATGCTTTTTAAAAACTGTGTGTGGCGTGCAGAATTTATCAGGGGGAATTGGGTGCTGGAGAGGTTTCCTCACCCCAGACCCGAGTCAAGCCTCAGCTTTCCTGGCTGGAGAGAGAGTTGCCAGCCCTGGCAGAGCAGAGCATCCTCTGGAAGCAGAAAGAGTCCCTAAAATTGGTGCCTTTCCCTGGTGAGGCTGTCCCAGCACCCAGGTCCCTCAGCAGCCTCACTGCTGCTGGTGCCAGTGTGTGACACGTTTTGGTTTGGTTTTTTTTTTTTTTTTTTTCTCCTGCTTTGCTTATCTCAAGAAGGTTGCAGAACCTGGGTTCAGCCCTTTCCAAAATATCACTTAAAAAAAGGATTCCTGCCTTTCCTAGCCTTGGAAAAGATCCCTTTGAAGCATCAAGGAGAGGAAGTGCAGTGCCTGCAGTCAGGGAGAAATCTGGACAGCACTTGGGCACTGTAGTGATGACAGCAGTGAGAGCCCATACAGGAAAACAAACACATTTAGGACAATAAATCCAATATTTTCAAGCTTTCCCAGGAGATGGGCCTTGCTGTTGGAAGCAGTGGAACCTTGGGACTGTGTCACAGTGTAAGGGTCACCACACCCCTGTCCTGATTCTACCATGGAGGGAGGATTAATGTGGAGAAGAGAAAGTTTCTGATGCTTGTTAAAATTTGGCTGAAGCTCTGAAACTGAAGGGGTTTTATGTTTTCCAAACTGGGTGGGTGGTTCATTCTAATTCTGGATATGCAGTTTATTCACATACACAACTAATCCTGTTTTGAATCCTGTTAAGTTCTTGTTCTTCTCAGTATCCTGTGGCAATAAGTTCCAGCAGCTAATTGTGCTTGTGTTGAGCTCCCTTGATCCACTTTACTCATGCTTGCTTTAAAATTTAAGTGTTGTTCTCAGAAGCTTGGTGATTTTTTTTTTTTTTTTTTCCTGGGAGATAATCTGTGTCCTTGATCCCATTTGTGGTAAGCTGGAAGGGAAGGGTGGGTTGGGTTGCAAGGTCAGGGAGATTTTGTGCCTCAGTTTCTGTGGCAACTTGGAAAACACAAAGAATGGCTCTGCAGTGACAAGTGCAGTGACTGTGGTTTGTAGGTGAGGCTGGAGAAAACATTGAGTGAAAAAACAGCCTCTAGAAAATGAATTATTTCTGTATTTCTGGCCACAGGAATTATTTTAATTTTTAAAAGAAGGAAACAAATGCTGGGTGAAGAGATGATGCAAACCCTCACCCTCCAAAATTTGGATTCTCATGGACGAACCCAGGTCTCCTCCAGCTGGGAGGATTCTCCTGGAGACCTGAAACATTCCTGATCATTCTCCCTCTCTTTGTTGACTTGCAGCCCAGGGTTTGTGCTGCACAGCTCAGCTCAGGGATGGCCATTCCCAATCACAGCTGTCTGGGAGGGCTGGCCTGAAAATCCTCTGTCCTTTTGTCCCCTGCATCGGGAGAATCTGAGCTTGAAAACACCTCCCCTGATTAAATCCTCCAAGAAGCAGCAATTCTGTCTGCTCATTACTCAGTTCTGGCTATGTTCTGCTTAATAACTAAACACTAATTAGCTGCACAGTTTTGCTACTATACTTATAATAGCCCCCATTAAAGTTATGGGGTTTTTAGGCAGTAATGGCTTACAGAGTAATTAACGAGCAAGAGGCTTTTATTACTACCTTTATTTTTAGCTGTGCTTTACAAGCCTGCTCTGCCAAATACCAAAAAAATCTTAGACAGAGGCTGGGAGTGTCCATCCCCTGCCAAGCAGAGTGGAAAGGAGCAGGGATGATTGTGGAGCACCTGGGGCTCAGAACTGCTCCAGAATCCCAAAATTCCAGACGGGTTTGGGTTGAAGGGAACTTAAATCTCGTGCATTCCAGCCCCTTCCATGGACAGAGACAAATCCCACAATCCCAGGTTGTTCCCAACCCATCCAGCCTTGTCCCTAGGGTCTGCTGTGCTGTGACCCCTCTGTGCCTCAGTTTCCCTCTCTGGGAAGTGGGCAGGACATCCCCACTCCCATCCCTGGGCTGATTTCTGTGCCTGATGCCTGCCTGAATTCTGGCTGTGAATTCAGAAGGGTTTTTGGGGTCACAGGGGTTGTGTTTTGAGGTGGGCAGAGCAGAGGGATCTCCAGAATAATTTTTCAGCAGGGATCAGACCCAGCTGCTGCTGCAAAAGTGAGAGGAGCTCTGTGTGTTTAGATTTTGGGAGGGAAAAGCTTTTGGTGAGAATATCCTGAAGTGTGAGTGTTTATTTATTTATTTTTTTGCAAAGCTTTTGTTGCAGGTTTTGGCAGCGTTTGTTTGTTATTTCCTGGCTTGTTTGGAGCACAACAAAGTGTTTGCTATGCTTGTTTGGGGATTTTTTTTGGGTGTGTTTTTTTCACATCTAGACAATGTTTTTACTCCAGTAAGATGTATAGGTACAAATTCAAATCAAGCCATTCTTTAGTTTAATATTTTCTGAATCACTTCTCTTCAGTGTGGGCAAACCAAGGATTAATGACACTGGGGCTGAGCAGCCCCAGAGGAGGAATGAAGGTAAAACTGACTATAAAGGTTGCAGATCAAATCACTCCTTCCTATGGCAAGTGTCAGAGCTGATGCCAATTAACTTGATTTAAAAAAAGAACCTTCAGTGTTTAATAATCCAGCATGTTACTAGCACGTGGCTCCAGGATTTATTAAAGCTTTTTTATTAGATCAGTGCCCTTTCCATATTGTCATTCCTCGACACCATTGCCCTCTGCCGGAGGATGGGGATCTCTTTCATCATGTGGCACCTGATTCTTCCCCAAACCGTGCAAAACTCCTTTGTTTTGGGAGTATTTAACCCCAAAACTGCTTGCATTTGAGCCAGTGATTTGTGGCTTTCACCTCACTTTTCAAAAGAAAAAAAAGAAAAAAGTTCAGGATACTTTCTGTAGTGGAAAAGAGAGTTTGATTGTTTTAATTGATCTTTAAATTTGTTCCTCCTCCTTCATTTCCCTGGGGAAGAGGAGATAGGAGAAGTTTAAAAGTGACAATCTGAACAAAGCAGGTTTTGTTTCTAACCTTGGGAAAGGGAGAGTGGTGTTATGATGGGGAAGGGCTACAGTGAATGCCTTGAAGAGGAACATCATTTTTCCCAGGCTGATTTTTGTCTCGTGCCACCAACTGCAACAAAAATCAACAAGGGAATTTTGGGATGTAGGACAAGCCCTCTGCGAAGCTGTGACTCCTCTCACCAGCAGTGTAAAATCACAGGCTGCCATGTAATTCCTGATGCTGATGTTGTTCACAGGAGGAAATGGATTTCACCTTTGGCAGTGCTGAGAGGGGAGCGTGGCTCTGTGACACTGAGAGCTGGAATCACCCTGCACCGAGCCCTTGGTGGCATCAGGATGTTGAGAGGGAAGCTTGGAAAGCTCTGGGTGGAGATTTCTTACCATGTTTTTCATCCAGGATCATCAATAAAAGCAAATCCCTTCAGGAATTAGCAGTGAGGAGATGCTGCAGGGCAGAGCCCATGGTGCTCCCTGGATGCTGCTGGGCAGTTTGGGGTGCAGAGCGTGGCCAGAACTGGGGTCAGGCTCTGGCTCTGTGTCCCTGCCAGCCCCCCATCTCCATCTGGGAGCCACCCTGGGCTGGGGTCCCTCTGGGGACATTCACTGCAGCCAGGAGCGCTGATGGTGCAAAGGGAGCTCTGGGGGCACAGGGAAGGGAGCACTGGAACATTCCCTGAGCCTGGCAGCTCTCCCTGCTGAGCTGTGCTGGCCCTGGGCAGCTGGAACTGCACAGTGACAGCTGAGGGACCAGGGAGCTGCTGGATGCTTTGGGGCAAAGGGAAGGGAATGGGTGCTGGGGACAGAGTAAGGCACAAACCCTGGAGCCTGCCCCTGCTCCTCAGTTTGTCACCATGGCAAGCTCAGCCTGTGCCATGGGACGAGCTGGGTTGAGCCTGGGTGGGCAGCAGCCAGGAAAAGGCAGATTTAAGGTGGGGGCACTGTGTGTGGAGGAAGCTGCCCATGACAAACAGCATTTGGTGATGCCAGCCCACTGTGGCAGCGTGCCAGGGGCTGTGAATGGGCTCTGAGTGGCTTTTTTAGCTGTTGTTTCCTCCCACCCTGTCTCCAGCAGCAGAGTCCTTTCCTTGGTGCATTTCTGGGGAAGGCACTTCGTGGGTAAGGGGTTCAGCCTTTCCAGCTGCCCTGCAGGGAAGCTCAAGGGACCTGTTCCAGCTTTATCAGAGGATTCTGAGGATGCCAACACTCCTTGTCCTCTGTTCAGGCAGCCACAGAACAGCAGGATGAGGCCAGGTGCTCTTTCCTCAGGGCACTGTGCTTTGGCAGATCAAGGCCAGTGGGAATTCTCTGCTCCAAGAGCTGGACAGGGATGCAGCAGTAGGCTGATGCTTGCTGGAATAATTCCTCCTCTTCCTCCCTGGTTTATTTTGTCTGAATGAGGCTGCTTTCACCAATTCTGAAAGCAGATGAGAGAGCTCTGACTGGGGAACTGGCTGTTTGCTAGAGTTGGCTGGAAATTTTTCTATGAGTTTGGCTTTTGTATGCATGGAAAAAAAATATATTCACTAAAATTTTAGTTGAGGAACATTTACATGACACTTTTAAGGACAATCTATGACCTCCTTCCCTCTTGTTTTCCCTGGTAAATTAGTACCTTTGTTATTGAAGTGCTAATTTGGAAGAATTGGGTTCTATCCAGCCACTTGAATATTGCTTGATTCCTTTAGAGGAAAAACCTGTCAGTTCTTGGAGCCATTTCACTCCAAGTGGGCTCAGTGCTGGGGGCTGGCTCTACAGCCCAGTGGCCAAGGCAAACTCAGATCAATCCAATTTGGGCTAATCAAGGATCTCAACCTGGATTTCTCCACAGCCCCATGCAACCAAGACAAAGCCAACTCTGGGAAAATATTTGCACAAATAGCACGACACCAAGAGCCCATCCAGGAGGGGATGTGATAACTCCCAAATCACTGTCAGTGCAGAGCAGTGCTTTTCCCAGAGCATCCTGCTCCCTCTGCAGCATCCCTGGGCTCTGCCTGCCTGCACTGCAGCCCTTTTAGCAGCCTCTAATGCGTTGTCCCACCTGGGAGCAGCAGCACTAAACTCTCCCCGTGTTTGCAAACTGCGCGCCGTGCGTGGCAGCCGCGCTAAGTGCTGCGCTCACCACGGCGCCGGGATAAAATACAGCCTGCTTAAATCTTGTATGTGCATCAAACTAAGCCATGGTGGCATTTTAATATACTCCAGGCACGGCACCTCAGAGAGGGAATCAGCCTGAGCAGGCTGCTGGAAGCCTGAGCTAAAATTGGCTGTGTTGGAGCTGCCCACAGGATGGGCTGAGCTGAGGGAGCACTGATGGCAATGATGCCTTTTTCTGGGACTGCCTATAAACAGAGGCCAGACAAAAATTACAGAAGAAAAAGCAGTTCTATTTATTGAATTATTCAGGTACATTTAGGGCAGACAAAGCCCCCCAAGGGCTGCACCCAAAATGGACAATGGGTCACAGGTTTGCACACTTTGATAAGTTTGGGCCATTTGCACATTGGGGGTTCATCTTCCAATTCCAGCTCCAGCTAATGAAGTCATTGAGCCCAAGTTTGCTCCCCCAACTCACTTTTGTTTCCATCTCTCAGGCCTGAGGCAGTGAGGTGTCCTTGATTGCCAGGCCTGGAGAGGAATTGTTGTGTGTGCCCAGAATGGGAGAGCAGCAGTGACACTGGGTGTGGAGTTTAGAGTTCTACACTAAAGAACTGAAGGGTTACAAATGGATGGAAAATAGAAAAGCTGAAACCCTAAGGCATCAATCAGGAAAAATATGGGATCACATTTCCCAGGAGCAGAGGTTCAGCCACCCCAAGAGCTCTGCCTGGCCAAGGGGGAGGATCTGGGGGGTCCCAGAATGTGCAGATGTGTCAGACAGGGCTGTGGCTGTGGCAGGGCAGGGATGTGGTTGTGATTGTGGCAGGGCTGTGGCTGTGGCAGTCTCTGCTCCTTCCTTGGCTGCTTGAGGGGAAGGTTCTGTTCCCTGGGATGGCTCTGACACTGAGCAGCTTACACTCAGCTGACAAGAGGGACTGGCTTGACAAGGGCATGCCAAGGGACAGCAAGGCCCTGGGTGCCCAGGAGGGATCTCCCTGGAGGGGTGGCACTCTGCTCTCTGCCTCCCTGGGGCTTGTTCTTTGCCAGGAGAGCTCTGCTGCCTTCTCTGCCTACTGGCCTTTGCTCTGTGTTGCAGGTTTGCTTCCACGTGAGTCCCTGAGGTTCCTGCTGGCAGCTCCAGCAGTGCTCTGCAGAAGTGCCCTCCTGCTCCTGGGCTCAGCACCAAGGCCCCTCCAAACCTGCTTCTGCAATGGGTGGGTTGTAAGCACTGGTAAGACCCACGAGTCGTGTCGCCTTGGCTGCTCTTCCCTCTCGCGTTCTCTCTCTGTCCTTGCTCCTTCCTGCCCATTTATTTCTGTTCTCCATGTGCTCTGCTGTTCTGTCTCTGGGGTTTTCACTGTCAGGTAATGAGGAGCTGTGGGCCCAGTCAGTCTTGGAGATGCCGAAGAGACGAGACATCCTGGCTATCGTGCTGATAGTTCTGCCCTGGACTCTCCTAATCACCGTCTGGCACCAGAGCACCATTGCTCCACTGCTTGCAGTGCACAAGGGTGAGAGAAACCAAACCAAACCAAACCAGCCCATGCCAAGCCCGTGCATCCCCCCTTCATCTCCTCTCTCATTTCACCCCTCCATGGCAGCCATGCTCATCTCAGCTCCCAGCCCATGCCCATGCAGCAGCCAACCCACCTCTGCTGTAGGAACAGCCCAGTGCTCCCAGGGGTTCTTCAGAGGCATCCAGCTCCACGCCATGGGAAGTGCTTGCTGCACCTGGAGAGCTCTAAATCCAGAGTGCTGCTCCTCTTTGTTCCCCGAGAGAGGATTCCCTCCCTGCTGGCCTTTGCACACAGAGTTATTCCAGCGGGAAGGCTGCAAAAGAGAGAGCACAGGAAACAAAGCTGCCACTCGAGGCAGCTGCTCTGCGAGACGGGAGGCTGAGAGCACTTTTTAAGGAAAGCAGAAAAGCAGTGCTCTCGCACTTGAAGGAGAAGGCAAGAGCCAGATCTCACCTGCCTGGGGGAGTTAAAGTGCTCTGAGAAGTTGAGTCCACACTGCCTGTCACACTCTGCAGTAAATACAGCCCTGGCACAAACCAGGGGGCTCCAGGACCCTTCTGGCCAGAAGCATCCCGGGTTGGCCCTGTTCTTGGCACAGCAGCAATATCTAAGGGGCTCTTAGAGGTTGGAAGAAGCCACACTGCCTTCTGCCACCTTCCTTCTTGGTTCTGCCCTTCTGCTGTGGGCAGGCTGCTCTGGGGGAAGAAGGCCAGATCATTTTCAGCACCTCTTCATCCTCTCTGGTCCCTATCTCTGAGGGATTCTCTCTCCTCTCAGTGTTTGACCCCATCCTCCATAGCTGCTTATCTTTTTGCTGGATATTTTGATGTGCAGTTTGAGTTGCAGGAAGTTCAGTCTGTCCTGAGCAGTTTTCCCTTTCTCCTGACAGCCACCTCTGAGTTTTGGGCAGGGAAAAATGACTCTGATCCCGTCTGGAAGGTGGGCAATGTTTCAGAGGATGAGGGGTCTATTGGGCTGTAAAAGAGGACTTTAGAGATGACTGAAAACACTCTGCCTGTCTGTACAGCAGTTTGATCACTGCCCTAAAAGCTGTTTTCTGTCAATGGCCTCTGCAGTTACAGCACAGAGACTGCTCCAATGGCTGGCTCAAGAACTCACCAATGACCCTGATGAGACCCTTCTGTGCTTCTCAGAGCCCCCAGTGGAGAGTGAGTGGTGGTAGAGACCGACCTGAAAGCTCTTGAGAGGAATCATTTCGTTCCTGTGAAGCGTTTCTGAGATGCTCTGCTCACAGGTGCTGAGAGAGATGTGCACCTGGAGATGCCCAGAACAGCAGCACTCCCCCTGCCAGGGCTCACAGCTGAGGCTCTGACCTGCAGGCTTTGCAAACTGTCCTGGCTAATTACATTTCTGTCTGTGTCCAATGCATTTTGCAGGTTTATTTCTGAATTGATTCCAGCGTTCCCTGCTCTCAGAGAGCTCTGCTGTGTGATGCTGAGGTGCTCTGCAGCACATAGGGCCTGATAGCAACATGTACCCTGTTCCCTCCCCCAAAATCCACTCCCCCTCTGTCAATACCATGGAGTACAAAGCCTTCATTTGGTTCAGGTATCAAAGTCTGTGCTGCTGGAAGAATAGCATGCTATGAAAAAGCCATGGGTGGTCCCCTGCTGGGTCAGATCTAATGGCTCTCTGTTCCTGTTCTTTCTCATCTCAAGTTCCTGGCAGTTACCTAATTCTGAACAATCTGTGGCTCAGAGTGTTCTGTGCCCACTGGAGAGTCAGCCTTACATCCTGAGTGGGGGTCCCCTTCATGTGTGCAGAGCGTGGCATTCCTGCTGCTCTGCAATGCAAAACGTGGAAGCTGCACCCTGGAAAAGCGGCAGGAGCGTCAACACTGGTTTTCCTTGAGCAGATTGTGAACAATTTGCAGGGATTTTATATGTTTGGATCAGAGTACCCGATCTTTAGGCTGTTCATTGCTCACATCTGCACCCCTGAGGGGGCTGTTCTGTTCAGAGGCTGGAGGGGCTTTTTTGAGGCAGGGTAGTTAGAGGCAGGGGAAAGTCTCTGCAGGAAAAAACCTACAATTACAGGCTTTACTTTCCACTCTCCATTTCTGGATTTGAAGTGTCTTTTCCCACTTCTGTGTGCCTGTCAGAGAGCAGTGGGGCACTGCAGTGTCCTGCCCTGACCGTGCTGCTGGGGATCTTCACTGCCCTGGTGTTTTCCACCCAGTTTTTCCCTGCCTCCCAGCCCAGGTGCTCCAGCTGTGAGTCTTGCCCCAGTGGAGCTCTTCAGGGATGATGGATCATCAGTCCACGTGGCTATTTTCCTTATCTAGATCTACTTGCTCTACAATCCTGTCTCTTCTGGGTGCTTTGCGAAGCTGCTTGTTGTGACCACTCAGCCCAGTTGCTCTCAGACCTTTTTTTTTTTTTTTTTATGGTGCTGATTTTCTAGCAGCAGAATCTTCTTTTCTCACGTGTGTTTGTCCCTGATTCCTTGATTTCTCTATGAAAGAGATAAGCCTGTTTGCTCTCCTGGCACCCACCAGGGTGACCCGCTGGTGGCCACAGCTGGCTCAGCCGGGGGGTGCCGGACACCCGAGTCCATGTGGCTCTCTCTTCTCTCCACGATGCCCAGATGATGGTGGTGACTCCCAGCGTGATCTCGCTGCAGGCTTGGACTCCAAGGAATACTGCCTGTCGGACCGGGACATAGTGGAGGTGGTGAGGACAGAGTACGTTTACACGCGCCCACCCCCGTGGTCAGACACGCTGCCCACCATCCACGTGGTCACCCCCACCTACAGCCGGCCGGTGCAGAAGGCAGAGCTGACCAGGCTGGCCAACACGCTGCTGCACGTGCCCAACCTGCACTGGATCCTGGTGGAGGACTCGCAGCGCCGCACGCCGCTCATCACGCGCCTGCTGCGCGACACCGGCCTCAACTACACGCACCTCAACGTGGAGACCCCGCGCAACTACAAACTGCGCGGGGACATGAGGGACCCCCGCATCCCCCGTGGCACCATGCAGAGGAACCTGGCCCTCAGGTGGCTCAGAGAGACCTTCAACAAGAACAACAGCCAGCCTGGGATTGTTTATTTTGCTGATGATGATAATACCTACAGCCTGGAGCTCTTCGAGGAGGTAAGGGTGTTGTGGGGGTTTTGGTTCTGTGATGTGAGATGGGATTGGGAGGAAGGCGAAACAGGCTGAATTTAAATGGTCCAAACCTTTGCAAGCCACCACATTGGGCTTGCTGGGGGGATGATGAGCCTGGGGAGGAGTGAGAGATGCTGGGCATGTCCTCTCCTGAGTTCTGGATTAGTCCTGGCTGTACTCACTCTGGTTTTCTCTGGAGCTCCGTTACCCTGTGTGTGTTCCCAGAGTCAAAGCATCCCGTGGGAAGCAATGGGAATCCCGGTTTGTCTGTGGTGTGTGATCAGCAGGCAGCTTCCATGCAAGGGGAGCTAATGAGGAGCTGCCTTCCCTGTGGGGAGCCTTGTTAGGGCTGGAACATCCCCTGCTGTCCGACATGCAAAGAAACCTCAGCCATCCTCCTTCCTCGCTCATCCCAGACTTCCAGCTGATCTGATGCTATCCACCTTCCTCCTCCACCACCTGGCTGTCTGTTAATTCCTGTCTGCTGTTATTTGAGGGATGCCTTTTGTTCCCTGCAGCTTGCCTTTGCCTGCTCCCATGCCAGGGTTAAATTCCGTGGCTGCCCCGAGCCCAGCTGAGGCAGCAGAGCCCTGTCAGAGCCACCTCTGAGCTGTGTCAGCACAGCCACAGCCCTGCCAGGACATCTCGTTCAGAGATGTTCTCTGTGTGTGTCTCTGCCTTGCTGCACACACAGGAGCAGGAGTTTGTCAGAGATTTTGCTTTCCCTCCTGGAAAAGCAGAGCCCTCCGTGCACTGCCTGGGTGAGGGATGTCTCTGTGCCAGGAGACATGTGCAGCTTTTCCCCTGGAGCAATTCCTATTCCAGCACTCAGCATGGGTGTCCCCCAGGCTGCTATCAGCAGGCAGAGGGGCTGAGATCTCCCCCTGGAAGTTTGCAGCTCCAGGGTTGAATTTCAGCATGTCCTGACAATCTGGTTGGGCTTGAGCAGGGGAAGCTTTCCCACCTTTGCTCTTTGTTCCAGTCCAGCTGGGGCTCTAAATGAGCAGGTTTAAATGGTCTTACAGTGCCAGGTACCTCACCTGGCTTCCAGCTCAGAAATCACTTGTTCCCTCACTCTCTTGAGGCCAAACTCTTGCAGCAAGGGACAAGAAAGGAGGATTGCTTCCTTCCCCACCAGCTGCCAGTTTTCATACCAGGCATCTCCTATTTATTTCCTCATACATGCCTCTTTCCCTTCCCCAATGGCTCTCACTTTAGCTTGCACAGCCACAGGAATACACTCGCTTTGAAAGCTGAAAGTGAATTCAGACTGAATTTCTTTCTTCCCCCGTCCCCTTTGAGGCTGGCTCTGGCAGCATCTTGAGAGAGACTCCTCACATGAATAAAGCAGAAAGGGTTCCTTCATTCACTCGTGTGCTGTGCTCGTAGAGGCTTCTCCTCTCAGATATGTCTGTGCAGTTAAGGTCACTGAGCCAAGGAAATGTGCTGTGAAATGCAGGAGACACACATTATTGTTCCCTGTGGACAGGGGCTGCCGTTCGCAGCTGTATAATGCAGAAGGGCAAGTGCCAGAGCTCTTCTGCTCTCGTTTGCAGTAATTAGCAGTGATGAGATTAGCTCTGGGAGATCCCTGATCTAAGAGAGCGAGCTGAGCACGGAGCAGGAGGCTGAGCCTGCCAGGGAGCAGGGCAGGGTGCTGGGGGTGAGCGGCACTCAAAGCATCCCTGGTGCCCGGGGGCCTCAGTGTGTCCCTGTGCTCAGAGGGGCTCAGGGGGCTCAGAGTGTCCCTGTGCCCTGGGTGTCCCTGTGCCCTGGGGGTGCTCAGCGTGTCCCTGTGCCCCGGGATGCTTAGGGGGTCTCAGCGTGTCCCTGTGCCCCGGGTGTCCCTGTGTGCAGGGGGGCTCAGAGGGGCTCAGTGTGTCCCTGTGCCCCAGGGGTCTCAGCGTGTCCCTGTGCCCTGGGGTGCTCAGGAGCCTGTCCCTGTACCCTGGGTGTCCCTGTGCCCCGGGATCTCACCGTGTCCCTGTGCCCTGGGTGTCATTGTACCCCGGGTTCTCACCGTGTCCCTGGGGTCTCAGCCTGTCCCTGTACCCTGGGTGTCCCTGTGCCCGGGGTCTCACTGTGTCCCTGTGCCCCAGGGGTCTCAGCCTGTCCCTGTGCCCCAGGTTCTCACCGTGTCCCTGTGCCCGGGGTCTCACCGTGTCCCTGTGCCCTGGGTGTCATTGTACCCCGGGTTCTCACCGTGTCCCTGTGCCCCAGGGGTCTCAGCCTGTCCTTGTGCCCCGGGGGGCTCAGGGGGGTTCAGCCTGTCCCTGTGCCCCAGGGTCTCACCGTGTCCCTGTGCCCCAGGGTCTCACCGTGTCCCTGTGCCCCAGGGTCTCACCGTGTCCCTGTGCCCCACGGTCTCACAGTGTCCCTGTGCCCCAGGATCTCACCATGTCCCTGTGCCCGAGGGTCTCAGCCTGTCCCTGTACCCCAGGGATCTCAGTGTGTCCCTGTGCCCGGGGTCTCACCGTGTCCCTGTGCCCTGGGTGTCATTGTGCCCCAGGGTCTCACCATGTCCCTGTGCCCCAGGGTCTCACCATGTCCCTGTGCCCAGGGTCTCACCATGTCCATGTGCCCTGGGTGTCATTGTACCCCAGGATCTCACCATGTCCCTGTGCCCGAGGGTCTCACTGTGTCCCTGTGCCCTGGGTGTCATTGTACCCCAGGTTCTCACCATGCCCCTGTGCTCCAGGATCTCACCGTGTCCCTGTGCCCGAGGGTCTCACCGTGTCCCTGTGCCCTGGGTGTCATTGTACCCCGGGTTCTCACCGTGTCCCTGTGCCCCAGGTTCTCACCGTGTCCCTGTGCCCCAGGGGTCTCAGCCTGTCCCTGTGCCCCGGGGGGCTCAGGGGGGTTCAGCCTGTCCCTGTGCCCCAGGTTCTCACCGTGTCCCTGTGCCCTGGGTGTCATTGTACCCCGGGGTCTCACCGTGTCCCTGTGCCCTGGGTGTCATTGTACCCCAGGTTCTCACCGTGTCCCTGTCCCCCCAGATGCGCAGCACCAGGAAGGTGTCGGTGTGGCCCGTGGCCTTCGTGGGCGGCCTGCGCTACGAGTCTCCCAAGGTGAACGCGGCGGGGAAGGTGTACGGCTGGAAAACCGTGTTCGACCCGCACCGGCCCTTCGCCATCGACATGGCCGGCTTCGCCGTCAACCTGCGCCTCATCCTGCAGCGCTCCCAGGCCTACTTCAAACTGCGCGGCGTCAAGGGCGGCTACCAGGAGAGCAGCCTGCTCCGCGAGCTCGTCACCCTCAGCGACCTCGAGCCCAAGGCCGCCAACTGCACCAAGGTACGCGCCCGTCCGGCTGGGTGTGCTCAGGGGGCAGAGGGGCAGGAAAGTCTGGTGTTCCCCATCGTTCTGTCACCTCACAGAGCCACAGAATGTCCTGAGTGAAAAGGGACCCACGAGGATCATCCAGGTCCTGCCCCAACAATCCCAAACCGAGCAACCCTGGGAGCAGTGTCCAACCCCTCCTGGAGCTCTGAGACCCACAAGGATCATCCAGTCCAACTCCTGCCCCAACAATCCCACACTGAGTATCCCTGGGAGCAGTGTCCAACCCCTCCTGGAGCTCTGGGATCCACAAGGATCATCCACAGACACCTCAAATCCCACCCTGAACATCCCTGGGAGCGGTGTCCAACCCCTCCTGGAGCTCTGGGATCCACAAGGATCACCCAGTCCAACTCCTGGCCCAACACTCCCACACTGGGTGTCCCTGGCAATGCTGTCCAAACACTCCTGGAGCTCTGGGACCCACAAGAATCATCCAGTCCAACTCCTGCCCCTACAATTCCACCCTGAGCATCCCTGGGAGCGGTGTCCAACCCTTCCTGGAGCTCTGGGATCCACAAGGATCATCCAGTCCAACTCCTGCTCCTACAATTCCACCCTGAGCATCTCTGGGAGCGGTGTCCAACCCTTCCTGGAGCTCTGGGATCCACAAGGATCATCCAGTCCAACTCCTGGCCCAACAATCCCACCCTGTGCGTCCCTGGCAATGCTGTCCAAGCAATCCTGGAGCTCTGGGATCCACAAGGATCATCCAGCTCCTGCCCCAACAATCCCAAACTGAGCAACCCTGGGAGCAGTGTCCAACCCCTCCTGGAGCTCTGGGACCCACAAGGATCATCCAGTCCAACTCCTGGCCCAACAATCCCACCCTGACTATCCTTGGGAGTGGTGTCTAACCCCTCCTGGAGCTCTGGGATCCACAGGGATCATCCAGCTCCTGCCCCAACAATCCCACCCTGGGCATCCCTGGCAATGCTGTCCAACCCCTCTTGGAGCTGTGGCAGCCTCAGGGCTGTGCCCATTCCCTGGGCAGCCTGGGCAGTGCCCAGCACCCTCTGGGGGAAGAACCTTTCCCTGATACCCAACCTGACCCTGCCCTGACACAGCTCCAGCCATTCCCTGGGTTCTCAACAGAAAGAAGAGGGATCAGTGCCTGTCCATCCACTGCCCCTCATGAAGAAATTGCAGATTGCTCTGAGCCTCCCCTCAGCCTCCTCCAGGCTGCTCCTCTGTGTTTGGAGGGAGCACATCCCCATTTCATTGGAGCTGGGAATGGGGGATTATGCACTAAAATGTGTTGGGGCCACCTCATCTCTTGGTTGCAGGCTGGTGCTTGCATAAGCCTTGAAGTACATTCTTCCCTCCCCTGAAATGGTTCTTTCTTACATTACCCCTAAAAACTATTACTTTCAAGGTGGGTTTTGCTGTGGCCTTGCTGGACCAGGGAATTGCATGGGTGAAATGTCAATTATTGAATGTGAATTCCCAGGTGGGGGTTTGAGTGCTGTGCCACGCTGGGGTTTGGCTCTGTGTGAGCTGGAATCCAGGAGGAACAGCCACAGCCTGTCCTGGCTGCAGGCAAGGGCTGCTCACACATTCTCTGCCTTGCTGCCAAGCTGTCTTCTCCCTCCTGACATCTGTGCAGTATCTGTGCTGTAGGTGCCCACAAAAACCTGGATCAGAGATAATCCAGAGATGTTTTAGTGCCTGGGATATTGCTCTGAGCTCCAGGAGGCTTCCAGGGAGCTCCATTTGGGAGGGATTTTCCTGCTGTCAGCTGGCTGATCAATGCTGCCTGTACACATTGCTGGGTCAGGGGGCAGGACCCCGTGTGCTAAAAGAGCACAGAAACCACTGATGGTTCTTCTGCTGAAGACTTCCCAGCCTGAGAGGAGAGATGAATCTGTCTGGGCTGACAGGGAGCGTGGGAGACACCATGAGACAAAGCTGGTTAGAGTGACAGGCATCAATCACAGCCCATCAGCCACAGAGGTGCTGTCAAGGGCTTTGAAGCTTTCTGAGAGGATTCCCTAAATACTGGAGGTGTGCTGGGGTCTCTCTGAGATCAGAGACCACTGTGTGGCTCTCTCACACCTTTGTTATAAACATCAGCCAGTCTGATTTACAGAGTCTTTATTGCTTAATTACCCCAACAGAATTGTTCTTTTATTGCAAAGTTGTTATTGCCAACAGCCCCAGTGTTGGATCCAGGTCTCCATCCTTTTCAGGATAGGAAAGAAAATGTGACTGCTACCCTTTGCCTGATTTCCATGTGCACTGCTCTAAAGCCATGGAAAAAACCCAGGAATGTGAATGTTCAGCAGTGCTCTCACAAGGAATCCAGGAATAAGGAGGAGGAGCCAAGGGGAAGGAGCAAGTCTGGTTTTTATCTGATACCTGCTGTGCCTTTCTGAATCCACATTTCTGTGCTTACAGCTATTGCTGGACAAATAATCCAACCAGCCTCCCAAGACTGGGAAGGGAGATTGGATTAAAATGAGATCCTTGTTCCTGGGCAGTGTGTGGAAATAAATGTGTTTCCAACAGGCAGGAGAGATGGACAGGATGCTTTTACACTGTGTACAGAGGATTAGGGGTGTTTACTCCATGGCCAGTTATTCAGTCTTTGGTCCATTGTCCCTGCTGTAAATAAATACCTGTTGGAAAGCTGTGCTGAAGGGCTGGGGTGGGAAATGACAGCCCTGGAGGAAGGAGAGGAAGGAAAATGTTGTTTCCAGGCAGGAGGAAACAGGCAGGGCTGTGACACAGGCCAGGGAAGGGGGGAAGCAGGGATTGCTGCCCAGCATCAGAAGCAGACTGAGTTCCTTTTCTTGGCTGGGCTGGGGAGAGCTCACAAGGGTCCTTGTTGTGAGCTGAATGCTGCCTGCTCCTGGCAGGCTCTGAGTGCAGCTTTGCAGGTTGGGCTCTGCCTTTCTGCTTCAGCCAGCACCAGCAGCCTCCATTTCCCTGGAAATCTCCATTTCTGTTTTTTACTCACCCATTTCACCAGGAGAAGAGTCTGGGCCAGCAGCAGAGAAGACCAAAGCCAGCTGTGGTCTGGGGTCCTGTGACCCTGAGATCAAAGCACAGGCTCCTCTCTCCCCTGTGCTCCCAGCACTTGTCATGCTTTGCTTCTGTTAAACATAACCACACACCTGCTTTGCAGGGAGATTTACATTAAAAATTATGATGTGCTTAGACAGAGTCATTAAGGAGGGATCAGAGGAATGTGTAAGATAAGCACAGACATCTGTTCTCCAAAAATGCTGCCTTCCCTGTGAGCACTGCTGGTAATATTGATCAGGATTCAGCCCACAAACACACACTCCTGCAAAAAGCTGAAGTTTAGGCCAAAGATCACATATCCTGCTTGTTTTCTTGGATTTGGGAACTGCCCAAAATGAAGGAGAAAGTAAAGAAAGTTGGTATTAGCTGCTGAAGGGAAAGTTATCCCTCCTTATGAGGAGGGAAGGGTTGGTTTATCCTGGAGCTGTAATGAGACAGGGCTTTACCAGGGTTCCATTCCCTGTATTTGGAATTCTGCTGTTTGTGCATTTCCCCACATCCCCAAACCAAACCATCCTCTCTCCAATCCCTTGGCACAGGAGGGAGCTCTGAGATTTGGCATTCCTGTGATGGAAGGGGGGATATTCTGCTCCCCATTTTCTATGAGCACCCAGGGGAACAATCTGCACTGATCTCTGTCAGGGAGGAGTAAAGCAGAGACATTAATGTCACAGCTGGGGGAACATTTTATTGTCAGAACAGGGAGCAGAGCTGCCCTTTCAGCCTGGTGTCTCTTCTTTTCCCATTCCAAACAATTCCTGAATCCCTCCTGGGAGGTTCTGTGTGCTGGAAACCTGGTGATTCCCTCCCACTGTGGGTCAATCTCTTCTGTTTGCTTTTTAAATCTCCTGTTGGGAGACAGTGAATTGTTCTGCTGTGGGGATGAAGCCTTGTGATCTCCTAGATCTGTTTTGAGTCCTGTGACTCCAAGTGGCAGGCTGTAAATGAGTGGAAGGGTTTTGCAGTGGTATTTTTAAAGGGGAGTCCCTCGGGTGATCTGTATGAAACCACTGCTTAGGAAAAGTCAGATATTTGGTCTCCTTCACTGTTTGGTCTCTTGTGAGAGAGCCAAAGCTTCTCTGAGGCATAAAACACGCTGCTTGTTGAAAAAAACAAGCACTGGCTGAAAGAAAAAGCAAATGTTTCTGTACTAAATGGTGATCTACCTCCCACGTTAAAGAGCACAGCATGAAAAATGGAAAAAGCTGCTGTATCGAGCTGCAAACTCTGCAAATGGGTCCATTTTAGCTCGTTTAATCTGCCTTTTTTGGCACTTGGCTTTAACAGGGCAGAAGTGGCACCCAGTTGAGGGAGAGCACTGCTGATGTGGAGTTGTGGGGTTGGGGTGTGGGGTTGGAGCTGTTCAGTGTGAGCGAGTCCCTGGGCACCAGCAGGGCTGGGTGTGCAGTGCCAGGAGCGCAAAGGGCTCTCCCTGAAGAGGAGAACTGGCTGCAGGATTTCTCCAGCACCTGGTTTATCCTCTCCCCATCCTTGCAGAGCCCTGAGAGCCGCTCCTGAGCCCTGCTGGGTTTTGCCTTTTCCCAGGCAAGCGGCGCAGTAATTGCAGCCGTGGGGAGAGCAGGGCTGGAATCGAGGGTGACTTTGATGAGCAGGCTCTGAAGTGCTTCTGGGGGATGATGAAATGGAATTCTGGACCCACTCCAGCCAGCAGTTGGTCTCTACTGGTTCAGAATTAGCAGAGATTTAAGCTCCATGCAGGGGGTGACTGCTCACATCAGAGATGGATTTGGTCAAACAAGCTCCTTGGGAAGGTGGGGGAAGGTGCTCTGCTTGAACCAGGAGGGTTTGAAAGGTGCTTTGTTCATCCCTTAGAAGCAGAACGTGGCCTGGTTTTTCAGGAAGGCAGGATTTGGTGTGCAGGGGATTGTCATGGCAACCAGAGGGAAACCCCACGAGGTGGCAAACAGCCAGGCACAGGTGAGGGGGAGCAGAAACCTGCTTGGAGAGGATAAAGCTACAGCAACCCCATTCTGGGGGGAAGCAGTGAGTGTAATTGAGTCTTTTAAGCAGCTTCCAGAACTGTCTGAGCACAGCAAGCAGAAACAATTTCCTAGAACAGCCCCCCTGAAATACTCAAGCACCTCAGATTTTGCCAGCTCTCCTCCACAGATGTTGATCTCTGTGCAGCTTCGCTGCCAACACCAGGGGAAGCTTTTGGGAGAAGCTTTTGGGAGAAGCTCCAGCTCTGTTTCAAGCAGAATGAAGAGGGGTTTCAATACCTGGGACAGAACAGGGGGTGGCTCTATGGGGCCAGCATTCCAAAGGGATTGGGGAGGGGGTTCTGGGGGATCCCCAGGGTAATGCTGGGCTCTGAGAGGGTGTGTGCAGCCCAGAGCTCATGGGAAGAAGGGAGGATTCTGGAAGCAGCTCTGAGGCAGCAACAGCACTGCAGCAGCAGTGAGTCCTTCCCGGCTCAGTGACACTCTCGTGGTTTTCAGGGTCTGGAAAGGATTTAAAAGTGAAAAGAGAAGTGATGCCTGCTCCCCAGTAATGGATTTTCAGGGCTGTGCTGAAGAATTCAGGTTTTCTTTCCCCCAGCCAAAGGCTGGGATGGTGATGGGAAGAGCTGGTGGTGCCCTAAATGTCAGGAATTTGCATTTCCCCTCTGAGTGACTCCACAGGCTGAGGTGGAAGGTGCTAAGCAAGAAGCAGAGTGAGGAATGTGATTCCTGGCTGGGAGGGAGCTGCCTTAGCCCATTGGAAGGCTGATGAGCCTTTGGAGGGAGCCGCTCGATAACTACATGGAAGGAGCAGGTTAATGTCCCACGACAGCACACTGTAAAATGGGTAATTTCTGTGCACTGTGCATTCTGCAGAGCAGCAGCTCTGCCTAAATGAAGGTTTATGCAAAGCCCCTCTCAGCGGTGGATGCACCATTAGGCTCCAGGGTGGCTGGTTAAATTGCACTATTGATTTAATGTGCAGGAATATTTGTTAGTGCACTGGAGAGGTGCAGCTAATGACTTCTGCTGGCTTCTTCAGATTTTAGTCTGGCACACAAGGACAGAGAAGCCTGTGCTGGTGAATGAGGGCAAGAAAGGATTCACAGATCCCAATGTGGAAATCTGACTGTGCAGAGACCAACTCCAGGTAAGAGCACGTGTTTCTAACAGCACTGAGAAGCTACACAAGGGCAGGAGAAAGATAAAAACTTCTAAATGTGCTGTTTCATTTCCATTTTTCACAACCCTGACCTTCCCTTAATGCTAAATTTCTCAAGACCATTCATTAATCTCCCTTTTTTAAGACAAAAATATCTGCTGAGAGGTTGAGGGGAAGAAAAATGCAAGGAGAAAAGAAGTTGCACCATTAAGAAAAATCCTTGTCTAAATCAGGTTGCCTTATTAACTTTTATATAGGTAAAGCACAGGTGTGGATTCATCCACCTGCAAACACCTGAGGAAAGCTAAAGCAGTACCAGCAAAAATATTTTTGGTCAGGCAGAAGCTTTCCTGAGGGAAATATTTAATTTAGACCCACACTGAAGCCACAGAGAGTGTGGGAAGGTGTGGATGAAACCCCAGCTGAGGTGTTTGTTCACCTGAGGAGAGCATGGGGCATCTTTTCCAGTGGAAAGAAGGAAAGGACACACACACTGATGGCTGGTCTGTATTTGTTCATGCCCTGGCTGTTTCTGCAGTTGGCTTGCAGCAAGGACGAGCTATTCACATGGATCTGCACCCAGCCTGTGGAGCTGTCCTTCATTATTATGGGAAATATAAATGCACAACTCCCTTTCAGTGGAATGCAGAACCAGGCCTGGAGGGAGAGGAGGCTGCTGAGAAGCAGGAGCAGGAAGGGGGAAGGTTTGCTCAGCAGTGATGAACTTTCACCTGCACTGAGCTCCCTTCTGTCCCCTTCCCTGGGGGAGGCAGGGTGGAGCCCTTGGCAGGGCAGCAGGAGAGCCTGCAGCAGGTTCTGTGTGCCAGGGAGAGGCTTTGCAGAGGGGCTGTGATGCCTGGAAAGGCTGAGCTGGAACAGAGGCTAGGCAGAGCAAAAGGAATGAAATAGATATTTATTGAAAGGATCCACCTTGGGCAGTGCAAGAGCCTGGCTGGGGCTACACCCAAATCAAATCCAAGATGGATCCTGGTCTTGAGTCTTTACACTTTTATAAGTTTTGGTTCATCTACATCTTGGGGTCAATTATCCAAGCACAGCCCCAGGCTATGAAGTCTCAGCCCCCTTTCCCTCGCTGGTGTTTCTGATTTTTGGGTACCAGTTGTCCTTGACTCTCTGGCTAGAAGGGAATTGTTTTGTCACTACCCTGAGAAGAGAACTTACTGACACCTCACATGAAGTTTCAGTTAGACAGTAAGCAACAGAGATTGTGGAAAAATATAAAAGCTAAACCCAAGGCATCAACTGGAGCTCTGCAGCACTGCTCCCCCAGCCTCATTTCCCAGGCAGGACAACTCTGGGATCTGCAGTGGGGCAGGGCTGTGGGATGGCTCTGCAGTGACACAGGGCTGTGCGATGGCATCTGCAGTGGGGCAGGGCTGTGGGATGCTCTGCAGTGGGGACAGGGCTTTGGGATGGCTCTGCAGTGGGACAGGGCTTTGGGATGGCATCTGCAGTGACACAGGGCTTTGGGATGCTCTGCAGTGGGATTGCTCTGCAGTGGGATGCTCTGCAGTGGGACAGGGCATTGGGATGCTCTGCAGTGGGATTCTCTGCAGTGGGACAGGGCTTTGGGATGCTCTGCAGTGGGACAGGGCTGTAGGATTGCTCTGCAGTGGGGCACAGGGGTGATACCCACGCTGCTCGTGTCTCTTGCAGAAGATTTCTTCATGCACAGCCTGGACGTTCCTCACATCCAGCCAGGCGGGAGCCAGGACCTCTGCCAGCTCCCACGAGTTTTTAGCCTTCTGAAAAACCAAGCAACTCTGCATACACGAACTGCCCGGCCCCCCTGCCCTTCCTCCCGGACTCGGAGCACGAGCAGACGCTCCGGAGGTGGAGAATAAAGCACAGCAAGCCAGGACTGCCAGCTCCCGGCGCCGGGCTCCGAGTGGGATGTGGCTGCACCGAGCAGGGGCTGTGTGCCAGCCCTGGGAGAGGCTGAGAGCCACGGGGGACTGGTTTTGCTGAGAAACACGGACCTTGTGGCCATGTGTGTGACAGCCTGAGCAGCTCTCTGGCCGTGGAGGGGACGGCTGCCTTCCGAGATGGCACCTTAGCCCTTAATTTTAAACCTACTTTAATCAGTGTTTGTTACGCTGCACAAGACAGGAAGGGTTTGGAGAGGGGGAAAAGCAAGGCAGGTTAGAACAAACCCTTTAAGCATCACTGTTGTCTGATTTCCCTCTCCTTTTCCTTCCTCAGTTTGGGGGGCACCCTGACATTCCTCTGGGGTGGAAGGGACTTTAAAGTCCTCTGGTCCAACCCCTGCCAGGGGCAGGGACACCTTCAGCTGGCCTGGAACATTCCCAGGGATGGAGTATCCCCCACCTCTCTGGGCAACCTGTGCCAGTGTGACACCACCCTCCTTGGAAAAAAAAAAGTCTTTATATCTCATATATCCTCTTTGAGTTTAAAACCATCAACCCTTGTCCTAGCCCTGCTAAAAGGTTTGTGCCCATCTTTCTTTTAAGGGCCCAGAGTGGGATGGAGGGACAGGAGCAGCTCACCTCTGATCCTGGATGGGCATATGGTTCTCTAAAAATGCTAAAATATTTGGAACCGGGGTTTAATGAGATTGCTGGGGCCAAACACCATAACAGGCATCCAGATCTTGGGCCTGTTTAGCCCTAATTTGGTTCCTGTGAGCATTAGATGTAAAATTCTCTAAAGGGTGCTCCTATATAAAGGCAAATTTCCACTCTCAAAAAATAAAACTGCTTCAAACTAGGGAGTGGATGCTAAGAGGTGATTTTAGTGCATTTCCCATTTGACTGGAGTGTATCCTTCAGCCCCAGCCCTTTTCTGCTACTGCAGAGCTGGTGTGAAAAGCCACCCTGGAGCAGTTCCCAGTCCCCTTCAATGGAGAGAGCAGCACCCTTGGGAACAGGATCTGGGCTCAGGGCTCTGTTTATTCAAATTATTATTTATTATTTGGTGGTGCTGCCACCGTGGGTGACTCTGTTTGAGACTGCCAAACTTGCTGAGATAAAAACTGAGGTACAACAGGCCCCTTCTCCCCAGCCAAAACCCCTAAATTCCCTCCCCCTTCATAACTGTTGTCAAATCTTTGAACACCACCCCCCACCACTGTCCCAATTCCTTCAAAAATTTTGAAGCACAATTTTACCTTTGAACTGAGGGGAAAAATATAATCCTGCAATAGACTTGGTTATTTTTAGCCCTAACACACAGAACTATTAAAATGCTCTGGGTTTGATTGTTGGCTTCACGGTGCAGAAGTCTCCCCTTGGACTAATGACATTGTGTATTTCCTGATATTTCAAAGGAAAATATTTTTTGTAAGTTATTTTCTCCCACTGTACATCAGAACCATTGGGGAAAAGTCACATTCTTGAGTTCCCAGCCACAGAAGCCTTTACAAAAATGTTCCTTTTAGATGCAATGGCTGAAGCACTACTTGGAAAGGAAGTGTTGGATGCTGCTGGCTGCTCTATGGGAACAGGTATTGTTACCTTGGATTAAAACTCTGCACTCAACTAGATTTATTCTGTTACTGTACTGGCCTTCCAAGTTCCCTTCAGTCTGCAAACCCTACAGTGGAAAGAGACATTTTTCAAGGACTACCAAGTTTTCTTAGCACTGAAATAGTTTCCAACTGATGTCCTCTCCGAGCTGCATGTTTTGGTTCACTAATCTGAATTCCAGCCCCTGCTGGGTTCCAACCTTCCCTCCTTGGAAGGAAATAACTTTTAGAAAAATGCAAAGGATGGAATCCTGAACACAGCCCTGCACATTTGCTCTGGCCACAGGAGCCTGGGCACTTTCAGCTGTCCCAGAGCTGCCGTGGCCCTGGGGAGCAGAGATAGGTGTGACCAGACCTGGCCAGGATGGAGTGTGCTCCAGCTGCACTGTCTGTTCTCAGTTTTAAACAAACTGTATTTAAATTTGTTAAATAAAACGATGGTTTCTAAGAGCCAGAATAGCCTGCACCTCCGTTACAGACACAGTCTGGTGTTTCTCCCACAGTCTGAATCCTGCTGGTGGCACAGAAAGCAGCGACTCCTTGGAGGTTCTGAAGGATTCACAGCTCAGGTTTGATCTCTCCCTCTCCCTAAGGAGGCTGCAGCTCCTCTGTGCCTGGAGCTGGTGAGTTAAAAGAACGTTGTGTTTACCTAAATCCCGAGATTCTCTTTAGAGGGACAAAAAGAAAAAGGAAACCAGGCCCCAAGATCCCAGAGCAGCTTTAAGGAGAAAGCAGGGATGGGTTTTTCCACTTGCAGTCCTTTTGCTTCTACCCCAGACAAAATCTGATCCCTGCTCACTTTCCAAGGGGGAATTTCATCTTTAGGTGCTTCACTGGTGGAGAGGGAACTGCAGGACTCACTTGTTCTTTTCTCCTCCTTGGAAATCCTCATTTCTGCCTGGCCCAAAACATGATACATTTGATAGAATACAAAACACATCTCACTTTTTAAATTCTTTTTTTTTTTCCTTTTGAGAGAGAGATGACCTCCACAGTAAAACTTAGTGGGGAAAAAAAAAAAGCTGAAATTAAAAATCATTTGGACAACCACCTTGCCTTCCAACAAGGGAACACATAATGGCCTTTTTGCAGAGACTTGCTAAAATCTGCCTCAAAGCACACCAAAATGGTTTTCCACACCTGATTACTCACATGTTCACCAACTGTTTTCTCCCTACCTAATTATAAAATCAAGGAGGCCAGCAATAGCACATTGTGAAAGTCCCTGGAAAGCTGAGCTCAGCTTTCAGTTCAGATGGCTTCAGTTCTTCCTCTCTCTCCCTCTCACCTGCCTCCAGCACCTTTTTACTCCCCCACATCCACCAGATGGTCCAGAGCATGCGCAGCCACCCGGGCTGGGGGCTCCTAGTCCAGGGAGAGGAGCTGCTGCATCCATCCATCCATCCATCCATCCATCCATGGAACAAGGGCCCTGCTCCTCTGGCTGTCCTCTCCTCTGAACTCGCTGCCAGAGGGCAAATCCTTCCCCTGGCTCTAGTGGAGATTAGCATGCCCAAGTGCTGAGCCCTCAGGTCCCCAGACATGCAAGCAGGAATGCTCAGGATGAGCCAACCATGGGAGAGCAGCTCTCAATCCACGTACTGGGTCCGTCCTAAGTAAGGGATGTCCACGGACTGGATGATGCGGCCGGCCGTGCGCTCCTCAAAGATGACAATCTGCACAGGGACAGAGAAAAGCCCTTCTTACAAAGCCTGGGGGGGCTCAAAGTATTTTATGAGGAGGGGAAGGAAGCACCATGTAAAGAGATCAGTGTGGGTACGAACACAGCACGTGGTGCAGGGATGAAGCAGCAGCGCATCAGGTTTGTCTTGGTTCCTAACTGAGGCAGAGCTGTGAGGTTCAGCTGCCATCCTTGGCACCATCCTTGGTGCCATCCTTGGCATCCCTCCATGGCTGTCAGAGCCAGAGCCAGCTTTAGAGCAGCACCTTCCCTAATTTTCACAGATCTTAGGAGATAGCACTGGCTTTCAGCTAAAGGATACAGTAATTTCATGATTACAAGCCGCACCTGATTATAAGCCACATGTTACAATACAGGCTGTGATCAAAGGTATCTATGCTATCACCATCTGTTGAGGGTGGGGCAGTGATCCTGATCTCTGTGGGAGATATTCTGCTAATGGGCATCCATTGAAACCAGCTGGGGCAGTGTTCTTTATCTCATGGGATATCTCCTGTTCATGGCCATGGTTTATAAACCAGGCAGGGCATAGTTCTTTATCTTTTCACAGCCCATCCTTCCTCCAGCCAGTCATTTTCTGCTCATGGCCATTGAGTCCCACTGTGGCACTGATAAAATTACTGCATCCCATTGGGAGTTGCTCCAGCCAGGGGGAAGAGCCCAACATTTCTTACCAAGATAAAAACAGAGGTTTTGGGACACTAAGGGAGCCCCTTTCTCCACTGGACTCCAGAGGAAAACCGGATTTCTCCACATCACCACTGGAGCTCCGGAGGGAAACTGCACCTTGTACAGGAGCACTGCTCCAGCTGAGCCACATCTGTCACTGCAGGAGGATGCAGCCACCATGGAATGGGACTGCTGCCAACACCCTGCCTGACGGGTGTCAGGTTGTACTCTGACTGTGTCAGGGTTTGGGGTTTGTTCTTTGTAGTGCTGTATTTCTATTTTAATTTCCCTAGTAAAGAACTGTTATTCCTAATTCCCATACCTTTGCCTGAGAGCCCCTTGATTTCAAAATGATAATAATTTGGAGGGAGGGGGTTTCCATTCTCCATTTCAAAGAGAGGCTCCTGCCTTTCTCAGCAGACACCTGTCCTCGAAACTAGAACAGCAACTTTTCGTTCTTTGTCCATATATAAGCCGCACCTGATTATAAGCCGCACTTCGGGTTTGGACCAAAACGTCAGTCAAAATGGTGTGGCTTATAATCATGAAATTACTGTAATAGATATCCTGAGCATGCCTGGCTCTTTGGGACAAGGATCTTGAACAACCCCAACAGGCAAAGAGCAATCCCAGCAGAGCCTCTCACCTCGTTGCCCCCTCTCCTCAGCCAGGGCCCAGGAAGGTAAAGTGTTTCCTGAGGTCCAATTTTCCAGTATCTTCCCAGGTTCTGCCCATTGACAAACACCACTCCTTTCTCCCAGCCCTGGAATCAAGGCAGAACACAGAATCACTGATGAGCTCTGCTGCCTCATTAGCATCCCCACAAGAAACCAAATCTGCTTTCACACTTGCATCCTTTCCAGCCACTTTCTGCAGGTTTTCTGCTTGTTTTCCCTGTGCAAATCCCTGCAGCCAGGAACATTTAAACAAGCCCTGTTGAACAGGAGTTATCCTTAATGTGCTCATTAAAAGGATAAAACCTGAAAAAATGTGCAATTTGTGATTTGTGCTTGGACAGGAGATTTCTTCCCTTTGAACAGACAGGCCTTTATTCCTTCTCAAGTATGGAATATCTGCCCTCACCTCTTCCCAAGTGACAGAAAAACTGAATTGCTGCTGGCTGACCTGATTTACAACAAATATAATTTTCCCAATGAATGGGAAAGTGAGCAGGACTGTAAGGCAGGGCACAAGGTTGGCTGTAAAGGAGGGAAATCAGAGGAGGAAGTTTAATAATATTTAAAATCTCATCTGAAGTTCTATGCAGTCTCCCACAGAAGGATGACAGGAATGCTACAGCCACAAAGAAGTGACTCTTTCCATGTCACACTGACGAGGCAGGAATAAAACAAGGCCCTCCTTTATTTTCTGTGCCCATTACTCCTCTGCAACTAGAAGACAGCATTTGTATGCCAATAAAAAAAGACTGAAGTGAGCACTGGTAGCTCTGCAGGGTCAGTTTTCTCACAGGACCTCTCCAGGTTGAACAGAATTACCTGGAGGAGACTGTCAGACCCTCAGAATCATTCTCTAAGAGAGAGGGGGAGGCTACAGACACAGAAATCAGCCAGACCTGTTGCACAATTCTCTCTAACTAGCTTTTTAAACCTTGATTAAGAACCAGGACTTGCCTGCAGCTTCAGGAAGGTGTCCTGTGGCTGCTGCTCTATCCACAGCCTCCCGCGGAAAAACGCCGGCCCCACGAAATAATCCGGGACCGTGCTCCAGCCAGACACGTGCTGCAAGCTGCAAGAGAGGGACACAGGGACACTCACACAGGGCACAGGGGCCACCTGCCTCTGTCCCCACCACCCACAGCCCTGGCAGGCCAAGCTGGGCTACAAGAAGAGGGTACCTGGGGCTGTCACCTCAATGGGAAATGGTTTTCACAAGAGTGTGTGGTGACAGGACAAGGGGAAAAGGATTCAGACTGGAACAGAGCAAGTTTAGATTGGATATTAGGAAAAGATTATTTCCTGTGAGGGTGGTGAGGCTTTAGCAGAGGGTATCCAGAGAAGCTGTGGCTGCCCCATCCCTGGAAGTGCCCAAGGCCAGGTTGGAGTAACCTGGGATAGTGGAAGGTGTCCCTGCCCATGGAGGGGTGGGATGAGAGGATCTTTAAGGTTCCTTCCACCCAAATCATTCTGGGACAAAAGCTCTGCTTCATGTTGGTTGCTGAGGATCCTGCAGATCTGCCAGGGTGCTTTAAATGTCTGTAGCTTGATAAAGGAGACTGCAGAACTGACAGGACTCAAAGCAAACATCCCTGCCACAGCTGCTGTCGAGGAACACAAACACACCCTCCAAGTGTGCAGTAATTAGGGGAAATCTGCCATTATTTCTTACCTGTGGCAGCAATTTGGGAGCAGGGCACAAGCAGAGGAGGAAATAAGGAGAGCAGAATCGCACAGAAGCCTTGAGCTTCTGTCAGAACATGTTCCCTCCAGCCCTTACAAACTGCATCTCTTGGACTCAGGGAAGTTATTGATCCAGTGCAGCCTGGCTGCTACTGAATTATTCAACTAAAAGCCTGTGACAGCTCCTTTCACAACACTCCTCTCCCTCCTCCCCGAGGGGACTGTGAGCTGATTGTGTTTCAGTGCTGCTGGTCAGCAGCCAGGAGCTCAGCCTGGTGGTGACTAATCTTGCTTTTGTTTGGCCATGGCAGCTCACTTGCTTTAATGCTCCTCACTGGAAATATTCCTCTAACACCCTGCAGTCCAAAAGGCTGTGAGTTACCCCATCAATAAGAATCCTTCAGGTAGCCCCTCAGCACGTGGTAAAACTGTCCTCAGGCATTTCAGAATGTGGACTTTTTTCCTTTTAAAAGCCATTTTGGTTTAATGTGGCCTCTCTCTCTCTCTCCCCTACACAAAATGGGGCAGCTGTGATATCATGGGGGATGCACATAAGTTGCTTTCTGGTATTAAAAACATCACTGAAAAGAGTGTCTCTGGATTGTGGCCAGAGTCCATAGGGCATCTGCCGCCTGAAACATTTGCTGAGGTTTTCTGTATGTGCTGACAGAGGCTCTTCAACATCCCCCTGCTAAATTTCCTTCCTTGAATTTAAGCAAAACAACATAAAAGAGAGGGAGCCATCTGGATTGTTAATGCACTATCAGTAGCTTTCTAGAATTAATCCATCCCTTGCCAGGCTGAATTACTAAATATATCAGCCAGATTGGTAATTTCCAGAAAGACCCAAAATTTCCACCATGTGGGTGTGAGGGGATCCTTGCCTTTGGGTAAGCCTGGCTTTACCCTACCTGATCCAACCCTGCTGCAAGGAAACCTCTAAATCCTGCACAGTGGGATTAGATTTCTCCCTAGATGATGGTATGGATCAGCTGGCACCAGTTCCTGCACTATTTCAGGCAAAATATCAGCAAGGAACTTATCAGTGCAAAAATCCACCTCCCCACTGTTACCTCAGGTTGCCTCATTTAGCTGCTCCCTCTTAGACCCTGAACTGCTGAAAAACAGGTGGTCTCAAAAGTCAAAATCCCACAAACCTCTTCATGAAGGCAGGTTTCATCTCCAAACTGTAAATCTTGAAGTTCCTCAAGGGGGTTTTATTCAAGAAGACATCACCAATTAAGCCTGCAAGAGCAATGGGGGCAATGAAGAGCTGAGGAACAGCTAAAGCTGATGGATTTTGCTATTTGAATCTGAGGAGCAGCAGGAGATGGAAAGCAGCCACGTTCTGCAATGGAATTAAGAGTCCATATGGTCCCACTGTTCATGCAGATTGAGTGAGGAGCAGCACTCAACTCTGGCCTCTCCTTTCCCTCAGCTCACCCTCCCAGCAGAACACACTGGGATGTGCTGGCACAGCCAGCACCTGGGGCTGCTGGGGTTTAGGGAGCTGACCATGCACAGATTTTTTTGAAGCAGTCAATCCCTTCCCCACCAGCACAACATAACTGAGCCAGCATCAATGCCCAGGGCTGCTCCAGGGTTTTCATCCCAGGATTTTAAGGCACTTCAGTAAGTCATTCACCTTTAGCACCCTTTGGTTCACGTTGCTCTCCCTGAAGCAGGTAAAGCCTGGGTGCTAATTCAGCCTCCTAATCACAGAACTGCGGCTGCCTAGGCAGCACTGAGCTTTATGCAACTTTTCTGCACTAAATAAAATCAATACAGTCACATGCCTAACTCCATTAATCTATTTTATAGAGCTTTTGCACATAGTTCCCCACTAAAATAGAATCAACCCCTTCCAGCTCCACCACTGTGTGTGACAGGCTTGAGCATTTCAGTCAATTCTGCTCAAGGGGATGCAGTTCCCTCCTCCTGACACTGTGTGAGCTTTTAAATGCTGTGATCCTCCAATATCAACCCCTCAAGGGAAAAACACAGATTAAAAAAGGTATTTTCCTTCCCTCCCTGTGAGGTAATATGCTCACAGAGCAAGAGAAAGGGAGCTGAGCATCACCTAGGAAACCTAGAGCAGAGCAAGATTCATTGATAGCCCTGGGTTTAGCTAAAATAAACCTTGGTGCAGGGCACTGAGCAGCCACTGCACTTCCTCTCAGCACTCCACACAGGGGCTGAGGATGTTTTTAACACATTCCCTCCCTCACCCATTCCCCACCAACTCCCAGTGCTGAGAGCTGTGCAGTGCCCTCAGCTGGTTCTGTCCAAAGCACACAGGCAGTTGTGCAGCATTTGCACTCTGAGAAGTCTCTGGGAGAGTTTGGGAGCTCAGAACCAAACCCACCTTTCCTCTGCTCGTTCAGTGCCAGCCCGTAATTCACTCGCCCACGGTTCTCTACCAGGAGCCTCAGCTGCCTGAAGCCCTGCTAAAAACAAACCAGGAGAAGCATCAGCTGCACCAGCAGAGGTGCTCAAGGGGGGAAGTGGCACTGCAACCTCTGGCAGCTGCAATTTATAAATTTCCTTTCGAGTTGTCTACTGCAAACAGTGAGGAACTCGCAGTCTTTGCACAGATTTTTTTGTTGATTTTTTTTTCACTCTTGAATTTTTAATTCCCATTTTGTTAGCAACCACAGAGCCAGAAATGGGAGTTTGACACAGGACAGGCTTGTGCCATAAACTCCCAAAAGCCTTAAGAACAACCAGTGCATCCAGCCCTGACCTGCTCCTACAGCCACCACAGCTCTGCTGAAATGTGCTCAATCAATACTGGGTGTTCTTAGTGCCAGCTCTGCCAGGGTAAAACTGCTCTCAGACCTAAAGAGAGACATTCCCCCTCATTTAATTTGAGACCCAAAAGCCTCCAAAGCCCCTTAACACCTGCTTTGTGCTAAGGAAGGTGAAGCCTGCATGGATTTATTCTGCAATAACAGGGTGCAGGTACTCAGTGTTGTGGCTGTGGTAACAAGGCTGGAAAGTTTTGTGCAGCAAGGGCTACAATAACTTGAATTTTCTCCATGGGAAAGAATTCAGGCCCCACTTTTCAATCACAAATGGTAATTTGGTAGTGAAATCCCACTATTTGTGTCTGATTAGGGTACCAAGCTGGCCTGGGTTAGGAGGAGGTGCCTTTCTGAGACTTCTCCCTCTTTGGTGATCTTGTTATCCACACCCTGAGCAATCCCCTGGAGTTACCTGTCCCTCAGGAATGGAGAGCTCCACTGTGTTGTAGTCCAGCTCCCCCACATACATGGTGTTAACAAACACCTGCAGAACAGAGCACAGGAGACCAGAGCAACTGCTCATCAATTGTCATAATCACATCACTCCAGCTGGATTTGGGGAGGAAACTCCACTTGAACCTACAACTCAAGTGTCCATAACTGTGCCACTGTCAGCACAGGTGGGAATAAAATAATCAAAATATTCTCAGAACATTCAACATTCTGATGTTTAAAGATGCTGTAAGTTTTAGCAGACTGGAACCGGAGATTTACAGTAATTTTACAATTATAAGCCACACATTACAATACAGGATGTGATCAAAGGTATCTGTTCTATCACCATCTGTTGAGGGTGGGGACAGTGATCCTGATCTCTGTGGGAGATATTCTGCTAATGGGCATCCATTGAAACCAGGTGGGGCAGTGTTCTTTATCTCCATGGGATATCTCCTGTTCATGGCCATGTTTTATAAACCAGGCAGGGCATTGTTCTTTATCTTTTCACAACCCATCCTTCCTCCAGCCAGTCATTTTCTGCTCATGGCCATTGAGTCCCACTGTGGGACTGATAAAATTACTGCATCCCATTGGGAGTTGCTCCAGCCAGGGGGAAGAGCCCAACATTTCTTACCAGGATAAAAACAGAGGTTTTGGGACACTAAGGGAGCCCCTTTCTCCACTGGACTCCAGAGGAAAACCGGATTTCTCCACATCCCCACTGGAGCTCCGGAGGGAAACTGCACCTTGTACAGGAGCACTGCTCCAGCTGAGCCACATCTGTCACTGCAGGAGGATGCAGCCACCATGGAATGGGACTGCTGCCAACACCCTGCCTGACGGGTGTCAGGTTGTACTCTGACTGTGTCAGGGTTTGGGGTTTGTTCTTTGTAGTGCTGTATTTCTATTTTAATTTCCCTAGTAAAGAACTGTTATTCCTAATTCCCATATCTTTGTCTGAGAGCCCCTTGATTTCAAAATGATAATAATTTGGAGGGAGGGGGTTTACATTCTCCATTTCAAAGAGAAGCTCCTGCCTTTCTCAGCAGACACCTGTCCTCCAAACTAAAACAGCTACTTTTCATTCTTTGTCCATATATAAGCCGCACCTGACTATAAGCCGCACTTCGGGTTTGGACCAAAATTTTAGTCAAAATGATGCGGCTTATAATCGTGAAATTACTGTAATTAGAAGTGATAAGGGTTTGGGGCTTAGCTGAGAAGTGGAAAGATCTAAAATTTCATGATTCCCTCCCCTTTCCCTGCCTCTCTGCCCAGACCAAAGCATTTCCAGGGAAGCTGAGTGAGCCCCTACCTGTGCCCGGTCCCGGACGTGGTCCCTGGTGTGCAGGTGGCCCCCCCCAAAAATGACAGTCTCATAGAGCACATATCCATAGGGCTGCCCAATGCTGTCGTTCAGCTGCAGATTCTCCATGTTCACAGGCAGCTCTGACTTTATGGGCTGCAGGGGAGAAGCAAAGGGAACATCAGCAGTGGTGTCTCACACTGACACACCCTGTAGAGGCAGCTCAAGGCAGGTGTTCCAGGCTGCCACAGGTGAGAGCCCCTCAAGCTCTGGTCCAACCCAAAATCCCTCCAAAAAAGTACCAAAACTGGAGCCAAGGACTTGCAAAAGTGCAATTCCAAGAGAACAGAAGTAGCAGTGAAAAAGGTGAGATAAAAGATTTTCTGCTTTGCATATCCTTGGCAAAAAAATCCCCAATCTCATCCTTGTGGGATGACAAGGCAGAGCACAAATTGCCTTCTGCATGTAAAAGTTGATGTCTTTTAGGTCTGGGATGCATTAGAAGAGGTGTCACTACCTGTAAAAGTGCTGGCAACACATCCCAGAGAGAGATGTACTGGTGCAGCAGGATGGCACCATAGGAGGCCTTGCTTTCAATCATGGGGGGCAGAGGAAGGGGCTGGCCTGGGATGCAAAAAAAAAAAAGATGGATCAATTATTTCAGACAACACAAATTCAAGATCCCTCCAGATCTCCTTTGGTCCTCCCATCCTTAATTCCCAATCAAGCAGAGCCCCAGGGCTGCAGCAGAAGGGTCAGTTTAAATAATTCCCTAATTCCACAGTGCTGGGTTTGGAATTACCAATGACCATGCTGAAGAGTTGTCTCAGCTTGAAGAATTTGGATGTGTAGTCCCCAGCCTCTGTCAGCACAGCATCATAATCTGGAAAAGCAGAAAAGCAGCATGTGTTTTAAAACATAAAGCAGCTCTGGGATGGCTTTGTGCAAGAAATAAAAGCTCCAGGCACAATTTTCATGGCATTGTCTATAGTATGGAAATCTCTACACTTTAATCTGAGTGAACATCACTAAACAGCTACAAAATTCCTTAATTTAGAGAAGAGCCATTCACACTTTCAGAGATCTAATTTGCACATATCCAGAATTTCACACAGGATAAAGTCAACAATTAACCATTTTAACCACGGGCTATTGGGATGAAAAGAGATTTATGGTACAATTTGACTTGGTAAAATTAAAAAATGGTGTTGTGGATCACCACCTCTCCCTGGAAAAAAGAAATATCAATTCATCATCTGTAACACCTCTATTTACAATTCAGAATAAGGGAATCCCCCACTTCCTGGAATGGGTTGGGAATTGGAAATTTTCTTAGGCAGGAATTTACTTGTGAGCTTTGTCCTACCTCATCTCTCCAGGACAATGTGGTTGTGCTGATCACTCCTCAGTGCTGCTGGTGACTGCCACCAGCCCAGGGCAGTCACAGCTGCACAGGCAAGGCAGTGACAATAAACTCACCATAACTGGTGACATCTGACTTGTACTCATCAGCTTCCAGAGCCCCGTTCATGAAGCCAAAGTTGGTGCCTCCATGGAACATGTAGAGGTTGATGGATGCTCCTGTTTTGAGGATGCTTGCTACAGTATTCACCATCTCTGCAAAAAAAGGGCAGTGCCAGGGAGGCCACAGAGCACAAATCTGGGCCAGGAATTCCAGTCAGACGTGTTCTCTCATTCCTGTGCAATCACAGTGATTTGTGCTGTGATTTGCATCAGGAAGAGGCAGCGCTGATATCACAGTGATGCATTAACACATTCAAATAATCCTCTCCTCCAGGTGAAAAAGGGTAAAGCTCATGGCCTCCAGCAGGAATTTTGCTTTTAAGAAGAAGAGTTGCAAGGAGTCCTCAGTCAGACTCCTAAAGGAACACACTAATGACCCAATTACAAAGACAATTGCAGGAGGATGAGAGTCGTTAAAACAGTCTCATACAGCTCTGTTTTCACTGCTCTGTAGGTGCCCTGGGGGTTTGTTATTTTAGTGGTAGCCTTCCAAATGAGCTTTTAAACCAGGGAGAAGGTGCTGCACTCCAAAAGGGCTGAGATTCACCACAAGAACAGAGTTTGGTGCTCACCATCTGCATCAAAGACATAGTGAGGGCCTCCCCAGTTATCAAACCACCCAGTCCAGTACTCCATCACCATCTTTGGCTGGTCTTTCTGTCAAGAAAAAACAGAGTTAAAAATGGATTCAGGGCAGTCCTGCAGTCACCCCTTTTTTCTAGAGAATTGTGGTGAGTGGCTTTACAGGAGTGTTTTCTTTTCTAGGCACAGACAAAAAGGCACCTAAGGAGCTCTGGGCATGTGAGGAACAAGAAACTGTGGGCCAGCAATGCCCAGAACAGGCAAGCAAAGCTTTGTGCCTCTGCTAGTAACAAAGCACAAACCACAGAGCACACAATCAGGTGCCATCAAACATTTCAGGATGCTGCTGTTTGGGAGAGCTGTAGCAGAGGGCCAAACCAACTGTCAGTGTTTAGTTCCTGCTAGAAACACACATTTATAAATGTCTGCTTATCTGCCACGCCACTGCCAGCTGAGAGCTTGCAGGTGCAGGGCAGCCAGTGCTTGCCAAGGTACAGCAGCAGACCTGAGCTGCTTTAATGCCTTTTTAATGCTGCATATGGTGCTGGCAGGGAAGATTTTGCAGGAATTAGGTCTTCATTAAAGGCTCTGCAATTGCTTCCCATTTGTCAGTGCCTGCCAGCTCCCTGAGCTCCTGCAGGATCCCTCCTGTCCCCATGGAATGGGCAGGGCAGTGTGTGTGCTCAGCCTGGCTGCCCCTCCAGCCTCCTGGGATTTATTTCCAGGCAGTTTTGCCCTTTGTGTGACAGGGGTTTTGTCTGATGCCACAGGAATTGGCTGAGGTAAGTGGCATTAAAGAAAATCGTGTTTCATTAGAAAAAAAACAACTGCCTGCAATCATCTCAACATTCCAGCCCTTGCAAACACATTTAATCAATCTATCCCCAGTGAACTGGTCACAGAAGGGATTTTATCACCTCCTGGAACAAAACCCCACAATAAGGAAAAGATAAAACAGCTTTATAACCCCTACAAACACTTCCTGTCTCAAAATGAGAGTGGCAAAGGAGGAGCTGCTGCTTTGGAGGGAAGGTGCCACCTTCTGTTCATTTGCAGGGTTAGGGGAATTTTGGAAGACATAAAGGAGGTGAAAGCACTTCCAGCAGAGCCTCTTTTGCCAGTAGAGGAAAAGAAAACAAACGAAAGCTGGAGGATTGAACATCCAGCATGCCAGCAGGGCTTCCCTCCACAGCCAAGGGAAGAGGTGAGGAGAGAATTGATCAGGGCTGGGGCAGATCCAAGCAGAGCACAGGAAAAGAGGACACAGGGTGTAAAGAGACAGATAACCTGGCATTAACCCCAAACTTGCCATGCCCTCATCACAATCAGGACACTGTTCACACCAAGTGTTCATTAAGCCTTAATTAATTAATTAATTCCCTCCCTGATGCACACCTCTGGCACACAAAGGGGTTAAAAATGCTCAAGTGACACACTAAAACTTCAGCAATCTAGCCTGAATCTACCATCACAGACACACCATCAGCAGTTTGCAAAGGGCATCCACAGCACCAGGGTGAGAGAGTTTGGGAAAAAGAGGATGGAACTTGAAGAGAGAGGTCTGACAGTTGTGCACTGGGATGCTCTGGGCACCAACACTCAAAGAAGTCTAACTCCTATCAGCTAAACACAGGGCACAGCTGGATTAAAAGGCTTTCAGAAGGTGCTGGATAACAGGATACTTAAATCCTCCTTCCCTGATTCCAGAAGGATTTGGCCTAGTGAGAAGGAAAGCCCCAAACCAACACACAAATCCCAAACAGAAAATCAGTGCTTCACTTCTAGTGCTGGAAAATATGAATGAACAAAGTGTTTCTGCACTTTACCTGTACTGTGTCCAGGTATTTCAGCAGCCCAGGCTCCAGTTTCTGGAAGTTAACAGTGGCCAGTGCTAGTGGGAAAAGAAAAATTTGTTAATTTGGGCTCATCCAAAACGTCTTGGGGAGCTGCAACACCTTCTGAACCCCCAAAATAACCTCCCCAGAAATTCCCCATCAAAACGTTCACTTGGTATGCAGAATCCAAGTGAACCACAGCACACAGTGGAATCCTCCCAGGCCATCTTTCAGCTCTAATGTGCAGAGATATTAGAGACAGAGAGCATCAGAGCAGCTCCTGGGGTGTCACCAGCTCTAATTAGAGCCTGTAAAGCACTTGGAGATCCTCACTTAAAAGGCACCACATAAAGGCAATCTTATTAGAAAGTCCTGTCTGGATGGCACACTGCTCTCCCAGGCTTCAGCTGCAGGAATTCCTTCCCAGGCAATATCCTAGAGCTTGTCAGGTCTGTGGGGGTGAGCAAGAGCAACCACAGGACAGGAGAACCACAGAGAACTGCAATTGGAAAAGCTCTTTATGCCCATCTTCATGCTCTGCAATGGGAACACCTGCCTGCAGGACAGCAGACACTCATCTAGGATCAGTGTCCCAGCCCCTGGCATGCATTTCAATAATTTCTGTATCTCCCAGCTGATATTTCTCTCTGCAAACACAGCAGCGATGATGTGATTCGGAATTAAAATTTGACTTCCAACAAGAGAGCTGGTATCAAACCCAGCCCCAGTTGTGTCAGGCAGAGCACTTCAAACAGAATATTTACAGAAGAAAAAGTTCATTTCTCACTATTTATACCTTGATTTTAATAGGCTGACCTATGTAGTGCGCTGAGCTGAAGAATTCAGCTCAGAAAACACAAAAGGAGAACAAAACAAAAGGTGGATTTAGCACTGATGGAACACCTTAGCTGGCAATTCTGAAGGAGGAGATGCCCAGCTCTGCTTTTCATGCAGATTAACAGCACACCATGGAAAGAGAACCAGTCCCCAGAGCCTTATTTCTCCTTCTCATGGATGTTCTTCTCACACACACACAAACACACACACAAAGCATCCCACCATGGTCCTTCAGCCCAGCCTGGAGGGACAGCAGCTTTGTCAACCAGAAGGGCTTCAGCAGATCAGCCTGGGATTCTTGGAATCAGATTGGTTTGGTGTGGATGATACAATTCCTCCAAAGCCATCTTCCCCTGGCCCCTGGAACTTGCTATAATAGATAAGGTCTCCTAGATACCAAGGCTGAGCCAAATTCCTTCAGAATTTGGTCACTCTCCTAGCACTTCGGAAGATAATTGGTTAGAAATTAGTTTGTGTAATTGGTCAGTTCATCTTTAGAACTTCTCACTTAGATTGGATGCTGTTCTTTGTATAAACTTTTATTGATTGTAGTTTGAATCCTCCCTGAACCTATAAATATGATTCTGAGAGAATCCTGCCTGACCACCCTTCACATGAAATAAAGATTCTTGTGGAAATCATCAAGTAAGGCCTCTGGTCTTTCTCTGCTGGCTAAATCTGAGCTTTCTGAGAGATAGCTACATGTTAGCACTCTCTGGTCCTGGCAAATACCACCAGGGACCGAAAAAGAAAACCACAGTTTGGGATGGAAGGGACTTTCAAGCTCATCCCATCCCACCCCCTGGAAGGGTAGGGACACTTTCCACCATGCCAGGCTGACCCAAACCCTGTCCATGGACACTGCCAGGGATGGGGAGGGGTTCCTGCCTCTCCTTTAGCCCCTTCCTCTGCTCTCCCACTTGGAGCCCTGGTTACCCCACACATCACATCAGTGACAAACAGATTGTTGTGACATCCAAGAGGCAAACTGGGATCCAAGAGCTCCCAGCAGAACATGCTGGAAAAGATGACTCTGAACAAAAAGGAGCTCAGAGGCTGCAAACATTCCCTGAGGAGATGAGGGATTTCCACACCAGTCCTTCTGCTGGCAGCTCTGTGGCAGGCAGAGAGTGACTCTGTGTGGTCACAACTGAAAACTGCTGCACACCCAAAAAAAAAAAAAAAAAATCCAAAATACAAGATCACCGTGCTGGTGAAAGTCTGTGACTTCAGTTCATGAATTTATCCCTCTCATACTGACATGGAAAAGCTAAAGGAGGGAAAAGTCTTGCCCTTTAATCATCTCCATGCCTGAGACTGGAAATTTAACATTATTTGTGACTGAGTGATAACAGGAGCACTCAAAGACTGTACCCTGTAAACACTTAAAATTTGGAGGAGCAGTTACACCTCAGGCAATGGGCAGGGACAGGGGACAGAGCAGAGGCCAAGGACAGAGTAAATCCCAGCTGAAATGACTGAAATTCTGAGAATCAGTGCCCTAAACAGTCAGATTTAGGGCTCAGTGAAACTCAAGCAGCTGCACCTCCATTTCTTCACAGGAAAAAATGAGGAGGGTGCTAAGCAGCATTTTAAAAACTTATTAGAATCATACTTTATAAAAGAGAAATTAATATCCTTCATCTGACACCCTCCTTTACCCACCTCAGGTTTTACACCCCAAAATAAACTTGCTGAGAAGATAATGCTGCTCCACAAACTATTGCTAAATTTACTGCTTAAATGTAAAATTCAAAATCAAGGTTTTAATGGTCCTTTTTTCTTCTCTTTTTAATTACAAAGCATCCACCTTAGGAATGAGTTATTACTGTTAGTAATTGCTGAGGAACTTGTTTAATAGATCCTGAAATGAAGCAATAAATAGCATTTTCAGCCTTGTAGTCTGGTGGAACATTTAGAAATGCTGGCTGCTGCCATCTCTTGACTCAGGGGGAAGTACAGATGCCCAACCCTTCACACAGTGTTACACTTTATGTGAAAAATAAACCACTCTAAACCTTTCTGGGTTTGTCCTGGCTGCACCATCCAGCCAAGGGGTCCCTCCTAGCACAAACAGAACCCTTAGAGGGTGAATTAAAGTCCTGTTTTCCTTCCAAAGCCACATCCCCAGAGCCCACAGCCCTCCAAGCACTCACCTCCCTCCACCAAGCCAAAGGACAGCCCATTCTTATTGTCTGAGGTCATCAGCAGCTCCACAATCCCTCTGTTTAACAGGGCCTAGGTTAAAAACAGCAAAAACCACTCTGTGTTAACAGGGTTTAGCATTTCCCAGGATATTAAAGCACTAAAGCATAAAGTAACATCTTCTGTGGGGACAGCCTGCAACTGGCAGTGCCTGGTAATGAGAAATTGTCCTTGTGACACCTCCCATTCCTCCTCTCTGCCTGCTCTTCCTAGCTTAAAGACAACTGGAAAATCTTATTTTGTTTTAGAAAGCTGGATTGGTTTCTTACTGATGCATCCAACTTCAGGATTTTAGCTTCTGAGATCAATGTAGTAAATAGCTTCATTGCTTTCATCAAAAGAGGGATTCAGGTGGAAGGAGGAAAGGAAAAGCACTGAGTGCCTGACAGTGGAAGCTGAAAAGAGGAAAGAGCTGATTTTCCAAGGAATGCCATCACAGCACAGCTAAGGTATGAATGTTATTCAATAATCAATGATTTTAGTGATTCCTCAATATCACAGCAGTACAGGAAACAGCACTCCAAGGTTTCAAAATCCACCTGCACACACAAGGTTCCTCCCAGCAGGATTGTTCTCTTGCAGCTGGTTCTTAACAGAACAGTGGCTGACGTTTGGAGGAGACATCAGGAAACCTCAGTTGGTAATTACCCACTCATTTCACTGTACCTGCACTGGAAGTCACTCCTGCAGCTCCCAGGAGCTCTGAGAGCAGGGTTCAATCCCTTCATCTAAATTACTAACTGTGAAATGTGATAAAGCCCTTTGCTGATTGTCCCTGCCTGCACAAAGAGCACACCTGGCCATGGCACAGTGTCAGCAACACAGAGCCAACAGACAAACCCAACCCAGAGCCAGGACAAACTGGTGACTTTCTCAACCCATCACCACCAAATTTATACCTGAGCACATGCTGGATTCAGATAAAATTCAGCTGCTGAGGGAACTGGAATTTCTAACCAATTTTATTAAGCTAATTCTTTGAGCTTTGCATTAATGCTAAGTTTTTTCCCCTCTTTTTGAGTGTAAATGCAGAATGGAAGAATAGCAGAGCTGGCACACATTAAATGCCTCCCAGAGTGCAGCAGAGGAGCAGGAATAGAAGCTCAGTTCTGTGTGGGAAGGGTCATGTCAATACATCCTTCCACTTTTAGAAAGGCACCCAAGAAGTGAGGGAAGAACAGGGATTTGAGGTTCTGTGTGAGTTGTGGGTGTTTCTTAAGGAGTTTATTAATTCCAGGAAGATGCAGCTTGGTCACAGATGCTAGATGTGAATGAATCACCTTGTCACAAAGCAGAACAAAGACTCAGAGCCCCACCTCACACCAGATCCCACTCCAAACAAACCCTGCTTTCCCACATTGTCACTATTCTATACTGCCTCAGATGCAAACTGCACACAACCCCAGAATATGATGAAACAGCACTGTAAAAATACACCCACAGGCCTGGCAGGGGAATCTGTCCTGACAAGTCTGCAACAGCACAAGTTTTTTCCTCACTGAGCCATGAAAAGCCAGGCCAAGCTGCAGGCTGCTCAGACCCCAGAGTCCCTGTGTCCCCTTCATTTAGGGCTCTGAAAAGCACTTGCTTGGCATTATTCTGATTTGTTTGTATACACACTTCATATTTAACCTTGTAAGCAGAGTTCAATCACAGCATGAGATGGAGCTGGTGCAGGAGCTGGCACAGCCCTAAGGAGATTAACACTCCTGCCATGGGTTTATTTGTTTGTAGAGCCTCTGGACACCTTGAGTAATGGGACAACCTGAGTTTCAGGGTGCAGCTGGGGTACCCAAAAGATTTCAGAAGGATCCCATAATCCTGTAGCAGAACAGCAAGACTGGACAGGTGACTGCCCTGACATGCAGCAATACCTTTAAGCACTCTGAAAAGAAATCAAACAACAAACCCTGTGAGACACACTGCAGATCTCATTATCTGCCTGCCCTGCACTAGTGCTGGGGGCAAACAAACAGGTCAGACTGTTGTGAGATCCAGCAGGATAATCCAGCCTCCCTGGGCACAGGCCAGCTCCTCATCCCTGACTCAGGGCAGCCAGGGCACAGTTTAATCTCTTTTTGACAGGGGTAAAGGAGGCATTAGGCAAATTAACCTGCCAGGTGCTGAGCCCCAGATTACACAAGTTGAGTATTGTGCTGGTGATTTGTTCACATCAACTGTTCCCCAGCAAAGTCAACAAAGGGAAACCTTTATCAAATATCATCTAGATAAGGCAAAACAGGAGCCCCAGGTGAGAGCTCCTTCAATACAGGGCAGCTCTGCAATACAGACATTCCCCAGCTCCCTGTCACCCTCTTCCCTGGAAGACACAAGAACACAGATTTATCAACACTGAGAGGGGCATTGCCAACTCTTCCACACCTCGAGGGAACATCCAAGGAAACATCAAGAGTCTCTCAAACCACACTCAAAAGTAACACAGAAAAAAGAAAACACTGCAGGGAAGGTGATTTATGGGAGAAGTTGACACAGGAACAAGTAAAAGTGCCACCATTACCATTTTGACATAGGCCATGTAGTTTGGGTCTTTGGCATAGGAACCATATTCATTCTCCACCTGCACTGCAATGATGGGACCTCCTTTCTTGTACTGTGGGGGACAAAAAGGGACAAAGAAGGTGTTCACCATGATTTCCAACTAGCTGGCAGGAAGGATCCAGCATCAGATGGACTCAGCACCACCCTCCCATGCTCCCAAATTTACAGAAAACTACAGCCTGTGCTGATTCCTGGAGCAGAACTGGTACATTTGGTAGTCTCACCCTGCTGCTGTCACACACAGCCCACACTGCCTGGGCAGCCAGTGCCACCCCTGGGGAGGGACAAGGATGGTGCTTGCCTGGAGAGGGACAACAATGCTCATCAGGCGATCAAAATAAGCGTCCACAGCTTCTGTGAAGCCCTTGTAGGTTGTCCTCAGCTGCATCTCAGGGTCCTGCAGCAGCCAGCTGGGAGAAAGCAGGACAGGGAATGTGTTAGAGACTCCTGGCCAGTCAAGCAGAGGTGTTTCACCCACTGGCATCAAGTCCCACCTGGGCAGGGAGCACTGGTGTCACCCAGCAGAGCTCCCAGCACAGCTGTGACACCCTGAGTTGTGAAGGACACCACGTGTCCATCACTCACTCGTAAATAAATCCAGGCTCCAATTCCCAATCTCTTCTTTTTGTTCTGCATTTCAGGCCTAAATTCATTTCATCACCTCTACCAATAATATTTCAAGGATTAATCTTAGCACTCTGAAGTGAATTCCCTGCATTCCCAAGGGCACTCTATAACCAAGTGCTCCTTCAAAAAAATCCCAATCCTTTCTCAAAACAAAGATTTCTGTAATTGTTCCCATTGTTTCTGCTGCTGATTTACAAGGGTGGGTTCTGTCTGGAGTTAACAGAAAAAAGGGCAATTTGCTGAAGAGCAGAACAATATAATGCTGCAACCATTTAAGGGGAATGAGCCTGTATCTTCCTTTTCTCTGCAAAATGAGGCCTTAACTAATACCCTGAAAGACTCAACTCTTTGCTAAATGTAGCTCCGTGGACTTTAAAAAAAAAAATCATCTCCTCTTTAGAAGAAAAATGAGAATAGTACTGTTGCTCTTTATTAGAATTTTTTATCTGTCTGATAATAAAACCTCACATGGGTGATGTGACAACAGCTGACAACAGATGCACTTCTCATAATCTAATGTAGAGGTGGCTTCTGCCTCTGGTCATGAGGAGCTCTGCTCTCAGGAGTGAGTCCCTGACACCTCAACTCTGATGCCAAAGGCAAGAGAAAAGTTAAAAACAAATCCCCAAGTATCTCCAGTGAGGTTTGTGCTCTGTGCAGGTGAGGAAAACAAGTGGTAACCTGGCACTGGCTGCACTGGGGAGCCAGGCAAGTCCCAGTGCTCCCAGAGCCTCCTCCAGCTGTGTTCTTCAGGGGAAAACACAACAGGAGGCTGGAAAAGTGGTGGGGTTTCATTACTGCCAGCTGTATAATGCAGATTTCCAGTAGGACTTTTAAAATGGAGCTGAGATGAAGCCAATTCTTACATCAAGCTGCAAATTCTGTTCATGTTATGCAGAGTCAAGGTGCAACAGCAAGATGGGCTCCCCCAATTCTATTTTTTTTGCTGTAACCATTACACCATAAAAAAATTGTTTTAAACACTCAAAGACAAAAACAATAGAAGTCTTCCATAAGATAATGAGTATTCACCTGCTTTGGGGACACATAAAATAAATATCCCCATCAAGCAGCCAGACAATGCAAAGCAATGCCTTTGAAGGAGCCTTGGCTGTGTGATCAGGAGCTGGGGATTTGTTTGTCCCTAATGCTTGCCTGAACAGAACAATTTGCACACTCACCTGGGCAGACCCCCGAGGTCCCACTCTGAGCAGATGTAAGGTCCAGGGCGCAGAATCACCCACAGTCCATTTTTAGCTGCCAGGGAAAGGAAGGCCCTGGGGATCCAGACAGAAGAATGATTGCCTGCAGAACCCCCACTCCTAACACCCCAATCACCACTGAGTTTAGGTACCAAAGTAGAAGGCAATTGCTTGATGAAGCACTATAAGGGATTGATTAAGTTCAATCAATCAAGCAGAAGGCAGGGGAAGGAACGAGACCCCACTGCCTGACCAAGGCACATCTAGAAATAACATCTTCACTCAAACAGCACACACCCCCTCCCCTCCAAACAGGAGTATTTCATAACAGAGCTGGCTGTGCCACACACCTTAGATCCAGGTTTTTACTGAAGTCAAACTTGCCCCTCTCCTTTTCGTGCAGGTTCCACGGCACGTACCTGAAAGGCAGAGCGAGGGCAGTGGGGTGAAGGAGGAGGTCAGAGAAAACCTGTGTCTTTTCCCACAATAAGAAGGATGGAAACACACTGTCATGGCCCACTGGAATGAATGGCAGAGTGTCTCTGGTGAGCACACTTACGTGGTGAGGGTGTTGAGGCCACAGGCTCTCATTTTCAGCATGCGATCCTCCCAGTACTCGCGGGGCACTCGGAAGTAGTGCATGGAACCCCCGAAGATACGGAAGGGCATCCCCTCCAGCAGGAACTGGGACTTCTCTGTCTGCAAGCCCAGGGTCCTCCCCCACAGCCCCAGAGGGGTCAGCTCGCTCCAGTTAAACCTGGAAGGGAAAAGGAGATGTGTGAGCAGCCAGTCCTGGGGAAGGAATGTGTTCTCTTCGTTGTGCCTCACCCAGCAGGGCCAGCCACAAGCCACACTCCTGGCCATACAGAGCACAGAGATTGTTCACAAGGCTCTGAGCCATTGGGAAATCTTCCCAAATGTAGATTTAAATCCATTTCACTGGCTGTTTCCCCTCTGAACCCCCAAGCCACTGTGCCACACTCTACAACTGACACTGCTCAGGCACAGAGCATGAAACCCCCTTGCTGGAATCATGGATGGGCAAGTTTTCACTCACAATACTCACAAACACTTCCCTAACTTACAGCATTCAACATCTCCCTGCCTTGCATAGGATTTCCATGCTGATATTTTTGCACGGCTGATTTCCAGATCCATGTTCCAAAAGCAGCTGCATCTCAACATTGCCACCCCAAATCTCTTGGGGACTCTGGTATCTTCCAGCTCAAAGCATGGAGAAAGTAAAAGCCCCTCACTTGTTCCCTTCTCCTCAATTTAATGATCCCCCTGGATTATATTCATCACCCAGGAGAGGCTAAATCACCTGTCACCACAAACTTACCTCTGCCCACATCTCTGTTTATATTAATCCTGAAAATGTTATTTGCCAAAAGAGCCAGAGCCACAGGGCCAGCAGCTCCTCAGCTCTTACCAGGGTGAGCACTCCTGCTGCCACAGCTCCTCTTGGCTCAGCTCCTGCACTGCTCATGGCCCTGCAAGCTCCCAGCTCACTTTGGCTGAACCAAAACCCAACAAGACACAGAGCAGTGTCACTGCCTGCCTCAGCCCACCCCAGTGACACAGCTCTGAACACACACACAGTCAGACAATGGCAGCTTGTTCCAGATGTGAGCAATGAATTCCCAGCTCCAGAAAGCAAGAAGGACCCACACATTTGGGAGGAATGTCACAGTGAGAGGAGAGAGGAACCTAAGCCTGCAGCTGCTGCCTAGGCTATGGGTGAAGCAGTTGTTAGCAGAGGGTGAGGATGCTCAGAGCTTGTGGTTTACAGGGATCACTAACCAGCAGCCTGCCCGTCCTCTGACAGGACAGGGGGATAAAAGGAGCTAAATCTAAGCTTGCAGGGTACTGCACGGGCTGGCTGACAAGCTCAGAGGGTACCTGAGTAGCACAGCATTCTCACAGGGCTCTGAAACAACCGGCAGCAGGCAGGGGTAATACCTGGAAAAGGAAGCCAGATTAGATATTCACTGCCTCACACTGATTGTCCAGCCAGTCACAGAAACAGAGCTGAGCAGGGAGATTGGTGTATCAGAAGGTGGGGAGATAACAACAGTCCATGATAGTGCAGCTCAGGTAGGAGCAATGAGTACAGAACACCAGTCTGCCACATGTAAAGCATGAGTAAGAACAGGACTGAAAATGCTCATCTGCAGAGAAACACAGCCAGAGAATGATGACATGAGGCTGGGAAATGGCAGCACTGCTCCCAAGGAACTGTTACAAATTTCAGCAGCAGAGGAAAGAGTTCTCAGACCTCAAACAGAACATTCCATGGCCTCTATGCTGCTAAATTACAGATTGTAACTTTGGCAAAACAAACCAGCAGTTACAGCTACTTCTATTTTAGGTGGAAAGCTCAATGGGTCTGGAGATGCAGAACTCCAGTTTTTGAAGATTAGGTTGGAAAAGAGTTTCCAAGTTGTTTCTGAGCTGGGTAGAGCCCTAAGTTACCCCTGCACACAGAAGTGCTGCTGACTGGTGCCAGAATGAAGGCTGTGCTCAGGAAGCACACACAGCCAGATAAAAATAAACTAATCACTTAAGATCATCTTCTTAATCCTGGGCATAACTCACCTGGCACATTCCATCAAGTTTCCTACTTTAAAACTCCTCAGCTCCAGTGTTTTTTCTCCCCAAGAAGGGCTGGTAAAGCTCCCAGGCTCCCAATATTTTCAACACATTATCCTAAATACCCTGAAATCTACACTTCTCATTAGGATCTGTTTAAGTAACTTCAGGAAGAAACATTTCTGTGACTCAGCAGAGTTCATCCTGTTATCCTGAGCTGGATTGCCAGAGTTTAAAGTGCACTTGGGCTCTGTACTTCCTCCTGAGAGCAATTTATAGCTCCCAGGAGATTTTTTTTTCTCACGTCTTTAATGACAGAACAGGTTGCAAATAATGTAATATTTTTTTACTTTGTTAAAGGTTCTTTGTCAACCTCAGTGGCCATCCCTGGGAGTGTTCCAAGTCAGGCTGGATGGGGCTTGGAGCAGCCTGGAATAGTGGAAGATGTCTCTAGCCATGGTGGGTGGGACTGGGTCATCTTTAATATCCTTTCCAACCCAAATTCTAGGATTCTGTGATTCTGTGATTTCATCTCTGCTTCAGGGAAGTCTCTTTTGAAAAAAAACAAAAAAACAACCAAAACAACTATTCCATTACCAACTAACCCCAGAGCAGAGGCTATGAAGTTGGATTGGGTGAGTTAGTCCAATAAAATGGAATAAGCCTTTGTAAGATGGAATTTGAAGTGCAAAATACAACACATGGAAAGTCTGAATTAACTTCTGAACCAACCAGCCACGCTGTTCATGCCTGTGAAACACAAATGTGGCTCAAGTCCTCTCTGCAAGAGAGATTTACCTTTGGTGTTCAATCAGCCCATATCCAGCCCAGCTGGGAGAAAAAGCTGGTGGAAAAGAAAACAGCCAAAGCAGGGGGAAAAGCCATTAAGTTCTTTGCTGATGCTGGAGGATGTGCTTCAGAGGACAAGAGACTTTGCTGTTAATCCCTAAGCTCCACTGAGACCTCCAAGGGCTTTGCTGTTTATTCTGGGCCTCCTCTGGCCAGGGAAAAGTGAAAGCTCTGAGCTGCCCCAGCTCGCTGCCCTGCACAGCCCCCGTGCTCACAGACTGCGGCTGAGGAAACGCTGCAACTTTGTAGAACAGTTTATACAGGGAGTTATTCTGCATACAGAACAGGGCGTTGTGGATACATACTTACAGGAGACAGATTCTGTGCCTCCATCAGATATCAGTTTGCAATAATCCAAAGAACTCAGGTGGCACAAACCCAAGGCCAGCTGTGCAAGAATTTTGCTTCTAATTATGCAAAGATTTATTAAAGCTTTTTTTCCATAGCTCTGAGGATCAGATTTGCTTCCGGCTATGATTTTAAGAGCCTGCTATAAAACATCCAGCTGGCAAAAAATAACTATTACATCTCCATACATATCCATGTGTATTCCTGTGTATTCTCCAGCATGTCATGGGAAAGAGCATCTCCCCCAAAATGAACGTGATCTAAACCACGTGGGATTCAACCTAGAAGCTTAAAAACTTCTTGCTGCTGCTGGTGGGCTACAGAGGAGCAGCTGCTGGTCTGGAGTGTGAAACAGGACCGGCAGAAGGAAAAGAGGGAGAGGTGGGCACGGGCCATGGGTACCACACTGCTCCGGGGACACAGAACAGGGAGAGCCAGCCCCAGACCAGGCTGGGAGAGGGAACTGGGAGCCCGGAGCTGGGTTCCATCTGCCGGGGCGATTGATCGCCAAGCGCATCACCCATCAGCGCCGGATGATGTAAAGCCTCCGCGAGCCAAGGTCGGCAGGAGAGCGTGAGCCGAAGGCAGAGCCTGATTTATGGCTGGCAGGGGGCTCTGCATATCGGGTGCCACGTTTATTTAAAGCCCCGGACGATGCGGGCACGGCGCTGCGTTACCCCGCGCTCCTTCCCACGCTCCCGTTCCGCTGCAGGAATGATGGGAGCGGAGATCTCCGATGGGAAAGGACGGGATTTACCGAGCCTGCTCGCCCGTTCACTCCCCGGCAGCGCGCGGGAGGCACGGCATTAATAATTACATTAATAATTTCACTAATAATTACATTAATAATTACATTCATTCCGTTAATAAACCTTTCTCCCCTCCACCGGCGCCGCCGATTCCATCCATGCGCAGTTCTCCCGCAGCCAGCCCCGCTCCCCCGGCGGGGCCTGCGCCCGGTGGGGCAGCGACCCGCGACCCCCGCCCCACGCCCACCCCCGCCCGGCCCCGCAGCCCCGGGACGCGACCCCCGCGCCCCCCGCCTCGAGCCGGGTCTCACCTGCGCAGCAGCAGCCACAGCACGACGAGGAGCAGCGCCACGGCGCCGAGGCGGCGCTGCCGCCGCCCCCCGCACGGCCACATGGCGGAGGGACCGCGGCCCCCCGAGCCCCCCGAGACCCCCGGGCCCCCCGGGCCCCGAGCCCCCGACCCGCCCGGCGCGCCCCCAGCGCGCGCCCGCCCCGCCCCGGCCCCGCCCGCGCGCCATTGGCCGCGCCCCGCCCCGCGGTCACGCCCACCCTGATGCCCCGCCCACCCTGAGGCCCCGCCCACCCCGCCTCCCATTGGCTGCCGGAGGGGCGCGCGCGCCCGCGGGGGCGGGAACGGCCCTGGGAGGGTCCGGAGCGACGGGGTGAGGGGATGGACAGAGGGAATGGACAGAGGGAATGGACAGACAGCATGGACAGAGGGAATGGACAGAGGGAATGGACAGACAGCATGGACAGAGGGCATGGACAGAGGGAATGGACAGGGGGCATGGACAGAGAGCATGGACAGGGGGCATGGACAGAGTGCATGGACTGGGGGAATGGACAGAGGGCATGGACAGAGAGCATGGACAGAGGGCATGGACAGAGGGCATGGACAGAGGGAATGGACAGACAGCATGGACAGAGGGCATGGACAGACAGCATGGACAGACAGCATGGACTGGGGGCATGGACAGAGAGCATGGACAGAGAGCATGGACTGGGGGCATGGACAGAGGGCATGGACAGAGGGAATGGACAGACGGCATGGACAGGGAGCATGGACAGGGGGCATGGACAGGGGGAATGGACAGAGGGCATGGACAGAGGGCATGGACAGACAGCATGGACTGGGGGCATGGACAGAGGGCATGGACTGGGAGAGAGCCCGGACAGAGGGCATGGACAGAGGGCATGGACAGAGGGCATGGACAGGGAGAGAGCATGGACAGAGGGCATGGACAGGGAGAGAGCATGGACAGAGGGCATGGACAGAGGGCATGGACAGGGAGAGAGCATGGACAGAGGGCATGGACAGGGGGAATGGACAGAGGGCATGGACAGACAGCATGGACTGGGGGCATGGACAGAGAGCATGGACCGGGAGAGAGCCCGGACACAGGGCACGGACAGAGAGCATGGACAGAGGGCATGGACACAGAACATGGGCAGAGGGCATGGACACAGACCATGGACAGGGGGCATGGACTGGGAGAGAGCCCCGGGAAGGAGCTCGAACAGGAGCACCGGGAGAGGGCCAGAGGGAGCACGGACAGGGAGCACGGACAGAGAGCTTGGATTGAGACCCACGGGACAGAGTTCGGACAAAGAGAGCCCAGGCTGAGACCCCAGAGAGAGAACCCCAACAGAGAAACCCTAGGAAAGGATCCCACGAGAGAGCCCCCCAGAAGAGAACCTGCACTGAGACCCCAGGCAGGGACCCGCGATAGAGACCCCGGGGAGAGACCCCAGACAGAGACCTCGGGCCAGAAACTCCCAGAGAGATCCTGGAGAGAGACCTTGGACAGAGAGCCTGGCTAGAGACCCCTCCCTGCCAGCCAGAGACCCTTCCCCCTGCCCAGAGACCCCTTCCCACTGCCCAGAGACCCTTCCCAGCCCCAGCACATCCCCTAGGCTCTCTCTTTGAGGTGTTTATCTTGCCCTCACTGCCCTGTGGGGGAAGTTCAATGTTCAATAAAGCAATGGAGGGGATGTTCAGGGCCTGCTAGCAACAGTAAAAACTGAGATCAAACACGTGGAAGGTGTGGAATGAGGTGGGTTTAAGTCCCTCCCAACCTAACCCATTCCATGACTCTGCTGCTAAGAGCAGCTGGCTGATCTGAAGGGGTTAACAAAAGACATTACCTAAAAAGCCCTCAAGCAGAACTATTTTGCAACACCTACTTCAAAAATTCCCTGTTACTTCTGTTTAAACACCTGAAATACCATAGAAGGAAATAATTTCCACTCCAGTAACATTTCCATCATTTCTTTATTGATTCCAAACCCAAGAGAAAAAAATAGTTTAATTTACGAATATTTCTACTCCCCTTACATTTTTCACATCCGTGATTTCACTGATTAGAGGCCACAGAGTTCAGTTATTTCTGTACATAACCTTAGTTTTTCATTTGCACTTTTGTGCTGCAAAGGCTTCTTTGAGATCAAGCACCAAGATGTGGTGGGAATACAGAAAACAAGCAGTGGCTGGGACATCAGGAAAAGTTTGCTGGGAAAAGAGGGAGTGGTTCTAGCTAAAGGAGAGGCATCCTGGGATAAAAACACTCTGGTGAACATCTGTTCCTAGGGGTGCTGTGAGAAGTTAATTCCTTCAACATAAAGATTTCAGTGATCCCATGGGCTCAGGCCACACCTCTGCCAGAGGTTCCCATTTCAGTCCTGATTTAACAGAGGTGAGCAGCAGCTCTGGTGTTTCTTTTTCCAAGGCAAGCAGGCCAGGAGAGGGATTTGGAGACAGAGTTTGCATTCACAGCTGTGATTTGTGGCTGCACAATGCCAGCCTGGTGACAGCAGCTCTGCCAGGCACGGTGTGCAGCTGTGCCACCCAGCTGTGCATAAGGCAGGAAGGCTGATTCCACTGGGGATCCCCCTCTCCAGTCCCAGGGAGAAAGCTGGCCAGCAGGGCAGGGAAACAGGCCCAGCTGTAACAGATGGAGGGATTTTTAAGGCTCCTGGCTTCAGCCCTGTAGCAGATTCCTGGCCACAATCATCCTCATGACCTCGTTGGTACCTGCACCAGGATGGGGATGCAAAGGAGACACAGTTCAGGCATGGTCCAATGTGATAACTGAGACTGACAGCACTAGATTTAATCAGCATATACAGTTTGATAACCAAGGTGCCTTGGCAAGAGCAAACAGAGCTTTGGAGATTACAAGATTGGACCAAGTCTGGCTGACAGGAAAGAAGACTGAACTAAGTAGAAATGTAAAGTTTGTCTGTGTGATGTTTAACTAAATGAATGTAGTAAAAAATTACCAGCCTTCCTGAAAATGGTGTATAAACATATGTAGCTCACAGTAAAATTCAGATTCTGATCACAAATGAGTACTCCCTGTCTCTCTCAATTGTCCATAATCCAATATTTTCCCCCTCAAAAGGCCAAGAGAACTCTTCCCTGGTGTGCAGTCACAGCACAGAGAAGCTCTTCCCACCAGCTGAAGTGGCATTTAGGAGGGGCTGGGCTGAAATCCAACTGCCAAGTGCCAGCATTCTGCTTGGGAGAGCTGGTGCTGCTTTTTATCTGGGTGCTGGGAGAATGCAGGACCAGGCATTGAGCAGAACTGGACTTACACCAACATCTGAGCTCTCTGCTTCACATCTAACACACACACAACACAGCCTGCAAACCCATAAGAAAGAGCATGTCCTTACCAGGTACCCTGGGTGCAGGTGAGAGGATTTCAAAGCAGGGAAAACAAAATATTTAGGAGGCCAAACCGAGATTAGAAAAGGCCAGACAGTGTTAGAGACACAATGTCAAGGGGTGCAAACAGACCAGAGTCACAGGAAAGGAATTGTTGGGGATAATCATCACATGATCAGGAGTAATGGGATGAAACTGGACAGAGGCACTGCTAACATGACAACTAAATATCTTCCTCTGCTGTAAGACTCTTAAAATAGCCCAAACTGCTGCCATGCTCGGAGCTCCCAGCCAGGGCACTCACACTCAGAGCACAGCAGGGCTCTGAAACACAACAATCAGCATGTGGGAAGGTGGGGAGGAGTTTTTCTCCTAACCCCACTGCCACCTTCACGTGTAATAGGAGTGTTTTTTACCTTCCAGGATCTGGTGGACTCTGATGTCCCGCACGAACTGCTGCACCGCGTAATCCTTCAGGTAGCCGTAACCGCCGTGCATCTGCAGAGCCTGGTTACAGATCTAAGGGGATAACACTGCTGTGAGGTGACTTGTGGAGGACACGTCAGTGGCAGAAGCTCGGTAAGGACCCAGGAACCTGGGGTCTTTTTTTTTTTAATTTTTTTTTTTTTCTTGGTCACCTAATCGAATTTCTTAAAAACATGGTGTGACCTCTCAAGTAACGTGCTATCACATTACCTGTTTCACATGGACGGTGTTTTTATGTGAACAGCAATGCAGAAATACCCGGGAATGCAGACAGAGATACCCAGGGATGGGAGTTTTTAGGGAATAAATCGATTTTTGCTGCTTTTCTGAGGTTTCTGATGCAAACCCGAACCGCCCGATCGCCACCTGGTGGCCACTCAGGGGAGGGGCTGGCAAGCCGCTGGTTTCCATGGAAACACGACTCTGTGTGTCCTATCCCTCAGTTTGGGATAGAAAACATAAAAACAGCAAAAGTGCAGAGTGCTGAGCACATAAAATAGCTTCTAAACGGCATTGGGCTAGGAAGTGTCAAGTTTTCTTTTTCCCTCTTCTTGCTTTCTCTTTATGGAGACATTTTGATAAGGTAACAAAGTAAGATATTTTTCAAAATGGCAACATCCTTTTCAAAGCAATAATGTAATTTTTCTGCTGTCTATGAAAAACCACTTGCTACCTAGGAACGATCACCCCGAAAAATGCAAATTTACATTAGAAAATAAAAACACTCTGCTCCCTGTGTTGTCTCCCTTTTGCCCCCAACTAGGAAGTGGTTTAGGAAGAACCGCGGAAAGATGTTTTAATTCTCACAGATTAATCCTGCATCCTCCATGTTGTCTTGTAAAACATCCTGTCCTCAAATGAGGCTCATGTTGTGTTATAAAACAGCCTGTCCTCAAATGAGGCTCATGTTGTGTTATAAAACATCCTGTCCTCAAACGATGCTCCTGGCTCTGGGCTTGCCTTTGGGTCGCCACAGCATGAAACTTCTCCCTGATTTCCTGAGCATTAAGGGGGGGGTCTCCAAGCCTCTAATTAGGATGCCAAGTGTTGTTTGAGTGACCTACCCCAAAGCACTCGTCGGTGGCAAAGAGCTTGGCCATGGAGCAGAGCACGGGCGCGTCCTCCCGGCCGTCCTGCAGTGCCTGCGCCGCGTTGCGCACCATGAGCCGCGCTGCCACCAGCCGCGTGGCCATCTCTGCCAGCCGGAACTGCAGGTACTGCCAGAGCCAAGCAAGGGCTGGTCAGCACCCTCACAGGGCTCTCAGCCTGCAGGTAGGGCTCAGGCTGACACTCGGGAAAAGTGTGGGGGCAGAGCTGCTGCAGGGGTTACCTGGTTGTTGGCGAGGGGTTCCCCAAACTGTTTGCGGACACTGAGGTGCTCCTGAGCCAGGAGAACTGAGGCATGAGCGGCTCCTAACGAGCACGAAGCTGGTGGGAGAAGCCAAGGACACAGAATGAATGTGAAGCTGCTTCAGACAGGCAACCAGAAGATCCTGCCCTCCTCCCCTGGCTCTGTTTGCCTTTCTCACCAATGTTTATCCTGCCTCCGTTGAGCCCCTGCATGGCGATGCTGAATCCCTGCCCTTCAGCTCCCAGCCGGTTCCCAACAGGAACAACGCAGTCCTCAAAGATCACAGCCCGAGTTGGCTGGGAATTCCAGCCTACCTGGGAAAAAACAGAGCTCCTTCCAGGGCAGCACAACTCCAACACAGAACCACCAGCCTGCTCCCAGTCCCTTGGTCTCACTGCCACGCTGCCACAAAGCACCTGGGGTCTGCATGGTTTGGCCTCAGTGTGCAAACTGGAATGGGTGTTTTTGAGAAGAGGCACAAATCCCAGGATCTTGATGTTCTTGAGACTAAAATCCTTCACTTACCAAAGGCATGGGTCTTGGGCAAACTTCACCATGCCAGGCTGGGACTCCAATCCCATCCATGAGGAGAGCCCTAATACTTTGCACAGACAAGCTCACTGGGACCACAGGACACAGCCTCAAGCTGTGCAGGGCAGGCTCAGGTTGGACATCAGGAAGAATTTCTCCATGGAAAAGGCTGTCAGACATTGGAATGGGCTGTGCAGGGAGGTATTTGTGTCACCACCCCTGCAGGTGCTGAAGGAATGCCTGGATGTGGCACTCAGTGCTCTGGCTGACAAGTCAGGATCATTCATAGGTTGGACTCAATGGTCTTGGAGATCTTTCCAATCTTAATGATTCTGTGGTTCTGTGATTCTGCACTTCACTCAAGCACACAGGAAGCACAAACCAAGCCTCTTACCTTCTTCTCCTTCTTGCCAAAGCTGAGCCCTGGCATTCCCTTCTCCAGCACGAGGCAGGAGATGCCCTTGGGGCCTGGGCCCCCGGTGCGACACATGACCACGTACACGTCGGTGTCACCTCCCCCGCTGATGAAGGCCTGCAGGAGGGCACAGAGAGAAAAGTGGGGCTTTGGGGTGGTTTTACAAACTAACCCTGAGCCCACAGCAGCAGCTGGCAGGGTACAGAAATGGAGAGGCAAAGACCCCACAGCTGGAAGCGTTTAGGGACCCAGCTGGTGAAAGCTCTGCAGGGCATGTCCTGCCTTGGGAGAATGCACAGAGGTGAGGAGACAGCAGGGATGGGAAGGACAGTGAGACCCAGGCCCCAGTGTGCAGCAGCTTTAGGAGGAGCAAAGAAGTACCTTGGAGCCATTCAGGACGTAGTTGTCCCCTTTCCTCTGAGCTGAGGTCAGCAGGGAAGCTGCATCACTGCCACTCCCTGTTTGAGAGGTATGGAAGCAGCCAGTGAAGCAGAAGATCCAGAGCCTACAAATTCTCCCTGGGATCATACCCTGAGTTTGTACCATGAAATCTCAGCAATCATCATCTGCCCCTCCCCAAATCCACAAACGAATATGGAAAGAAACTTTTCACCTCCAGAGCTTTACAATGTTCATGTCCAGTTAAAGAGAAAGGAGAAGATGTCCTGGTTGAGTTGAGGATGCTCACCTGGCTCAGTCAGGCAGTAAGAGGCAAACTTTTCCATGCTGCAGAGGGAGGGGCAGAACCTGCGCCGCTGCTCCTCGTTGCCAAAGGTGTCGATCATCCAAACACACATGCTGGGGTGGGGGAGAAGGAGCAGCATTCAGGATTGAACACAGGTTGTACAAGAACATCCCTGGCTGAACAGAGGAAAGCTCCAGGGAGCTGAGGCCTGAAAATGTATTGTTACACCTTCCATTCACCACAGACTCACTGCCCTGTGGAACAGCAGGCTCCTGTTTAAGAGCATCAGTCTCCCCTCCATGCTCAGCCCTGCTCCCTCTCCAGAAAACTGCACCTGAGGACAGAGGCAGCATCATTACAGCTCTCTGTGCCCAATGACCTGTCACTGGACATGTCTGTACAAGCAGGACAGCCCTGGGGTCAGGTGGTGCCTCTGGGCTCTGTCACAGCACAGCTGAGGCACAAAGGCTTTTTCCAGGCAGGTTACTATCTATGGACAGCTTAAGTGGCAGAGCAGGGAACAAAATCCAGAACTTAATCCCATCTTGCATACCACAAAGCTAAAATTACTTCTTGGTGGCATCTCAGTATTTGTTTACTGCCATCCAGGGATCCTCCCAGGGATGTGTGTACTCGAGGTCACAATTTAAATATTTAAATAATGAGCAGCAGCGAGGGAGCTGCCTCCAGCTGGATTTAGATGACACCATCCACCCCTGCCCAGACACACTCACTTGTGGATGCTCATGTAAGCTGTGGTGCTGGTACATCCTGTTGACAGAGCTTCAAAGATTATGGAGGTGTCAAGTCGTGACAATCCAGAGCCACCAACGTCTGGTTTCACATAGATGCCACCAAACCCTAGCTGGGCTGCCTTCCTCATCGTTTCCACAGGGAATATTTCCTATTGGGGCAGGCAGAGATATCCCAATGAATATTCAGGGTCAGTTCAATCTCTTTTGGTATCCCTGGGCTACCAGTTCCAGTCTCACCACCCTGCAGAGTTGAAGTCAACTGGGTGGATCAAAGAGGTGGTACCTACACAGACACACTCCATCTTCAGCAGTGAGTACAAGACTCAGGTGACTGCAATAACCTGGCTAGGAAAGCTTCAAGGTATTTCTGATCATTTCCCCCTCCTTCCTACAGCAGCAGCTTCAACAACAACCTCCAGAGCTATTGCAGGAACCCCACAGTGAGACCTAGGGGTGATAACATCCTAAGGGAGGAAAAAGGGAGCAGCACAAGCCTTGTGAGGCTGTCCTACCTTCTCATCCCACTCAGCCATGTAAGGAGCCATCTCCTTGGCAGCAAAATCAAGGGCAACTTTTTGGAATTCCTTCTGGTCCTCAGTCAGTCCAGTGGATGCTAGAAAAGCAGGAAGAGATCAGAACAAGTCTGTTGAGGGAAAGCAGCACAACCAGCTCGTCTACACCCCAAACAATTTCAAGGTGCCCCTTAGCTCACACAAACAGTTCAGGGTCTCTGCTGCAGAGACCATTTCTCTGTTCCTTGGGAATATATTGAACTGTGCTGAGAGTAGGGGCTTTGGGAGGGGCTTCCTTGGGACAAAACAAATCCAAGATCCCAGCTGTCTCTGTCTGCTCCATGGAAAGCCAGGACAGGGGAGCACAGTCCATGGCAGCTGTCACTCCATCTCACTAAGTGTGCTAAAGAAATGTGAGGGAGCAGTGCTGGGACTTCAAAGAAAGGAGGCTTGAAAGCAAATAAAGAATAAAGCAGCCCTTTGGAAACAGCATCTAAAGCTTTAGTTAGACTCTGCATTTGAAACCTGCTGCTTCACCAGCACATCGATCCAAGATTGTTTTGTTTGTTCCTCTCCTGAGATTCACAGGTTTGCTGCTGCCTCAATTTTAAATGTTGTTACATTTAGACATGGAAGCAATTAATCTACAAAGTGTTCTGGAACCACAATGGTTTGGGTTGGAAGGAACCCTAAAGACCATCTTGTTCCAACCACCTGACACCTTCTACAAGACCAAACCTTGTCCAGCTTGGCCTGGAGCACTGCCAGGGATGGGGCATCCACAAATTCTGGGCAACCTGTGCCAGCTGTCAGAGGAATTTCTTCCTAATATCTAACCTAAATCTCTCCTCTTTTAGTTTAAATCCATTCCCCCTTGCCCTGTCAGTCTCTCTATGTAAAAAGCTTTCCTTCATTTTTATAATCCCTGTTCTTTGAGAGATATTCTCTGATTCACTAGCAAATCTGAAAAACCGTGAAACCCTAACAAAGGTAAGGGAGAGACAGGGAGAGGGAGAGGGAAGGACCTTTTTTTGTAGGCTCTGTCCCAGTGCTGAGCAGAGTCTCACAAAGGCAAAGGAGGGACAGGGAAAGACCTTTATTTGTGGACTCTTTAAAGGTGAAAGAGGGACAGGAAGAGGGAAAGAGCTTTTTTGCGGGCTCTGTCCCACTGCTGAGCAGAGTCTTAAAATGCTAAAAGGAGGGACAGGGAGAAGGAAAGACCTTTCTTGTGGGCTTTTCCCATGGCTGAGCACGGTGCAACGAGGAAAAGGGAGGACAGGGAGAGGGAAGGACCTTTTTTGTGGGCTCTTTGCCATGGCTGAGCACGGTGCAACGAGGAAAAAGGGAAGAACAGGGAGAGGGAAGGACCTTTCTTGTGGATTCTTTAAAGGTAAAAGAGGGACAGGAAGAGGGAAAGAGCTTTTTTGCGGGCTTTTCCCATGGCTGAGCACGGTGCAATGAGGAAAAAGGAGGGACAGGGAGACAGAATGACCTTTTTTTGCGGGTTCTGTCCCACTGCCAGCACCCACCCACCGCCGTGACCGGGAGCAGGGCACAGAGAGGAGGGACAGGGGGAGCAGTGACACGGGGGGCAGCGACACGGGGAGCAGCGACACGGGGGGCAGCGACATCAGCTGCTGCGACAGCCAGCTGGGGACATCCCTGCGGGCGGGGACAGGAGGTTGGGAGCCACCGTGTCGCTGTGGGTGTCCGCAGCCCGCCTCCCCGGCCCCTTACGGTCGATGCAGGAGGCGATCCCCCGGCGCCCCAGCAGCAGCCGCGCCGCCCGCGGGGCCGCTCTCCAGGCCATGGCCATGGCCGTGCGGGGCCGCTCCGCTCCCGGCCCGATCCCGGCTCCCGGCTCCGGCTCCGGCGGGGCAGCCTGGGAGCTGTAGTCCTGCCCCCGGCACCGCCCGCCTCCCCCGGGCTGGGAGGGAGCGAGGGGAGCCGGCCCTGCCCCGGCCTTTGCATAGCGGGCACCGCTTCCGAGCGCCGCTTCCTCCTCCTCCTCCTCCTCCTGCTGCTGCTGGTCCCCGCCCGGCACCGCCAGCATCCCCAGCGCCCCGAGCAGCACAGGCGGCAGCGGCCCGGGCCGGTGAGCGGAGCTCGGAGGGCTGGGAAGGAGGGAGGGAGGAAGGGAAAGCTTGGCACGCAAGGTGGAAAAGTTGATGCCAGCCGGCCCTGGCAGGAGGCGGCCGGCTGGGGGCCGTGCAAGAGGGGCAGGGATGGATGGGCCGGCCTGCCCGCGGAGCCGCGGGGGCCGTGGGGCTGGGAGGGGGCTTGGGGAGCGGCCGGCACAGTCCCCCGGCCGGCACAGCCCCCCGGGCCGGCACAGCCCCTCAGCCGTGCACAGCCCCCCGGCCCGGCACAGCCCCTCAGCCGTGCACAGCCCCCCGGCCCGGCACAGCCCCTCAGCCGGGCACAGCCCCCCGGCCCGGCACAGCCCCCCCGGCCCGGCACAGCCCCTCAGCCGGGCACAGCCCCCCGGGCCGGCACAGCCCCCCCGGCCGGCACAGCCCCCCGGCCGGAACAGCCCCTCAGCCGGGCACAGCCCCCCCGGCCGGGCACAGCCCCCCGGCCGGCACAGCCCCCCGGGCCGGCACAGCCCCCCGGCCGGAACAGCCCCCCGGCCGGGCACAGCCCCCCGGCCGGCACAGCCCTCGGCCGGCACAGCCCCCTCAGCCGGGCACGGGCACGGGCACCTGCGGGAGCGCGCCCGGGGGGGCTCGGGCTGGGCGGAGAAGGGGCCGGTCCCGAGGGGCCGTGATGGGCACAGACAGGGACAGAACCGGGGACAGGCAGAGACAGAGCCGGGCTGGGCACAGGCAGAGTCAGAGCCGGGACCAGGCTGGGCACAGGCAGAGACAGAACCAGGACCGGGGACAGGCAGAGACAGAACCGGGACCAGGGTGGGCACAGGCAGGGACAGAACTGGGACCGGGGACAGGCAGGGACAGAACCGGGCTGAGCACAGGCAGAGACAGAGCTGGAACCAGGGTGGGCACAGGCAGGGACAGAACCGGGCTGGGCACAGGCAGAGACAGAACCGGGACCAGGGTGGGCACAGGCAGGGACAGAACCGGGACTGGGCTGGGCACAGGCAGGGACAGAACCGGGACCGGGGACAGGCACAGACAGAACTAGAGCCAGGCTGGGCACAGGACAGCCAGAATGGGGACCAGGCACAGGCAGATCCAGAGCCAGGACCAGGCTGGGCACAGGTAGAACCGGGGCCAGGCTGGGCACAACCAGAGCCAGAATCAGGCTGGGCACAGGCAGAGCCAGAACCAGAATCAGGCTGGGCACAGACAGAGCCAGACCCAGGCCCGGGCTGAGCTCTGGACACAAGCTCAGCTCCCCCTGGCACGCAGAGGGGCTGCTCTCAGCCCACACTCCTCAGGACAGCTCGCAGCCGCTGCCCCGCCAGGCCAGCCCTGCTGCTCGTGTCCATCAGGGCTCCAGGGTGCGGTCCCCAAGCCCTGCCAGTATTCACACTGATAGAGGAAGTGGCTGAGCTCAAGGAAAGATTTATTTGCTCTCCACTCGCCCTACAGTGCTTGCAGCTCTCTGCCTCAGCCATCTCTAGTTTCTTTTTCAGCTGCCTGAAGGAGCAGTAATTCCTCCTCTTCTCTCGTCCATCAGGTGCTTCTCAGTGAGGAGAAGATAATTCAGAGAGACCAGAGATGCCTTGGCCGAGCAGAAAGAGAGACAAAGGAGCAGTAGCAGGTCTGTGCTGACATCCTGACTGATTTAGCATCTCTCATTTGGGGTTGCAGGCTATAGTGAAACTACAGACAGCCGTATTAACCGTCTGTCTGTCACAGGCCGTGTCTTACAGACAGCATTTCCTGTGCCAAATGGGCTGAGCAGCCAAGCGTGACTGAGACAAGCCTGCTAGGTGTGTGATAAGGACAGTGATGGATTCCCAGCACAAGGTGGTTAGGAAATGGATTTCAGGCCCATTTATGCAGAGCTTTCAGGTCCTGCACAGCAGAGTCGGTCAGTCAGAGTACACCCAGTGCAGTGCCAGGAAGCTGATGTGGTACCAGCTGCAAAAATAAAAAGCAAGAACATTGCATTGGAGACATCATGATGAGGTGTTTAAAGTGCAAGATGAAAAAAATGCATACTTGGCTCATCTGTGCCACTTATCTGCTTGATCCATTCTAGCAAACAACCATCCTTTTACCATTTAATCACTTCTTAATAATTAGGGTTTTTTTTGTCTGTGTCCTGAAGAAACAACCGATATGGATTCCTTCTGGACAGGTAACTCAATAGAGGCTGAGATTTCCAGCTCCTGCAGGAATTGAAATAGTTTGGTTTGCTTGGTGAATGTTCCTCTTACTCACCAGATTCACCTTCATCTGCTTTGTTGCCTGCAGCTGATTTCTCAGCAATTAGTTTAAAAAATTCAACTACACTTCATGTGGGCAAACATGGTCTATCCTGAGGTTATTTAATTACTAACTGGGAGTATTAAACTGCATTTTTGCACACACAGAAATGTCCTTATTTCAGATGCAAATTAGAAACACTCGGAATCAGTGGTGCATAATGCTGTTACCTTATCCTGAGCACCTGGGTGCCCCAAACTCCTGCTGCAGTCAAATGTATGAAACCAGCTTGGACAACTAAAAATATTTTTTGAAAAAAAATGTGTATGTCTTTTAAGATAAAAAAGAGCCTGGTGCTAAAATTGCCAAAACTGAGGAGACTTCAGATAAGGAGGAAGAAGAGAAGTCTTCAAAACCTCCAGCTGGGAGCTCCAAGTCAGGATGGAAGAACTGGAAGAAAAAAGAATCTGAGTCTGGGGAAGAAAGCAAGATCACATATTGTCACTGGCTGCTGAAATCAGAGCCTGAGAGCAGGCTGGAGAAGGGGGTGGATGTGAAGGTAAGCACTGGCACCCCCTCACTCAGCAAAGGGACAGCAGCAGGGTCACTCCTGCCCAGCTTTAGGGACAGCAGCTCAGATTGGTTTTTCTTCTCAAAACCCATCTGTCTTCCTGGAAATAGCAAAACAAAATGTTCTTGTCCAAGGTGACAACCTTGGGGTTTCATACATGTAGTACAAGAGGAAATCAGCTCCTCAGGATGCTTGGCTGTTGGTCACAGGAGCAGCATCTAATTTCAGACTCTGCCTTTACACTGCTGCTTTGTAAAGGTTCTCTGTAGGCCCTGTGGGAGACAAAACTGTGTCAAGTTTGTGCTATAATTGAAGGAGCTGCTAGCAACAAATGCTTAGGCTCAGTGCAGACAATGAGACTGTAAAGATCAGAAACCTCCTGAATGAAATCTTCATTTTCATTTCATTTGGCAGTTCAGTGTTGACGACTTGAAAGCTCAGCCTAATCAGACAACCTGCTGGGATGGAGTAAGGAACTACCAGGTAGGAGCACATGGGGGCACTGAAATAGCAGCAGGAGGAAGGTGGCTCTGCCCACAGCTTGTTCCTGTGCCTGAAGCATTTCCTTTTGGGGCACTCTCCCTGTTCATACAGGTTCATTTTGGCAGGGATCTGAAGTTAACTCCTGCTTAGTGGCCTCTAGGTTGGAGGTAGATTCAAGCTGGGGAATATTCTAGTAAATCATCCAGTTTTTCTTTCACTTAGACCAACCTTTGACACCTTACAGCAACTCTGTACTTCCCCTAATCCTGCCAGTTTCACTTTCTGTTCCAAAACAATTCCATCTTTGTTTCCCTGCTGTGTATGATCCCTGTACTATATAGGATTCCCTATTCCCCTACACATGTTCTACTCTGAGTTGTTTGCTGACAACTCTCCTGGGCAAGGGTGGCTGAGCTCCTGAATTCCCACACACTTTCCTGACCAACTGCATCTTGCTCTTTAGCCTTGTTTTTGCTTAATTTCATTCCAACACAAAAACATCTCTATGACAACTGTAGGAAACATTATCTGAGTAATTCTGAAACTCATCTACCTCTCCTCTTGCTGATTCCTATTCTTGGCTGCTTATAATAAAGCCCTGAGAGCTTGATGGAAAGAGCTGAAAGTCTCTTGTTTACTCCTGCCAGGCAAGGAATTTCCTGAGATCCATGAAACTCGGGCAGCAGGCCTTCTTCTACCACAGTAACTGCAAAGAGCCTGGCATTGTGGCCCTTGTCAAGGTGAGTGTTTTGGGCAGAGAAGTGATAAAGAATGGGCTATCAAACAGCTCATTGCTTGTGTCTCAGCACCAAAGAGTGCAGGAGTTGTCCAGTGAGAGCAGGGAATGAGGCCAGGACACCTCAGCTCAGCACTACAGGGCTGACTCAGCCATGTGTCCCCAGAGATGGAACCAAGCTGTGCTGTTTTCCTGCTGACATTTCAGGGCACTCCCAGCCAAGCTAAGTGCTGTTCCACACTGATTCCAACCTGACTCACTCCATTCTAGTCAGCAGAGCCCACAAGGCAGTGGAATAAACCCAGGGCACAGAACAGCTTCTTCTTTAAGAGGAGAACTCATCACAAAGACCATCATCAGCTCCCCAGTTTTCCTCTGTTCCATGTCCTTCCACACTGATCTCCAGCAGGTGATGCTGCACTGACTGTTCTGCACTTCTTCCACCCAAGAAATGTAAAGGAAGCTGTCAGAATGGAGTTCAGGGAAAGCAAGGCTGAATTTTGCCCCAGGATTATTCCTAGTCACACCTTTGCTGACAGGTGTTTTGAACTGGTGGAAACTTTCTTCTCCTTTTGTGCTTCAGATCGTCAAGGAGGCATACCCTGATCACACACAGTTTGATCAGAAGGATCCTCACTATGACTCCACCAGCAGAAAAGAGAACCCCAAATGGTCCATGGTAATGTACTGTATTAAATATAACTGTTCAAGCTCTGTGTGCAGGCCAAGAGAGGGGAGAAGGCTCTTTGCATCATACTGAAAATCTTAAGCTTCTGTCCTGGCTTAGCTGTCTTTTCCTCTCTCTCAAGAGAAAATTCAATCCTGTTTTCTCTGCTTTTTTCCCCTACCCCTTCCAGAAGGCTGCCAAAATGTATCTCCCCAATTTTCAGATCTTGGCTGCAGAGCTGGCCACACATGGCAGAGCCCTGAGTTAGGAAAATGCAATCAAATCTGTAGTTTTGAGGCACATTAAATTGTAAGGAAGGGAGTGTTCATGGGCTGGCTACATCCCACATCTGAATTCTGTATTGTCTGTGACATGAATGCACCTTGCTGGTGCACAGTGCCAACAAATCACCTGCCAGAAATACTGGGAAGTTTCAAATCTTTACCCCTCCAAGATTTTATGGGATGTCTGGAGGCTGTTGTCCCACGTGCTGCCCCTCCCTTGCCAGGTGGATGTGCAGTTTGTGAGGATGACCAAGCGCTTCATCCCCCTGTCTGAGATCAAGGCTCACCACCTGGCACACAAAGCAGATGGGGGCCCCCTCAAGGACATGATGCTCTTCAGCAGGCAACGTCTGTCCATCCAGCCCCTGACACAAGGTGAGAACTTCAGGGACTCTTTGATTCCCTGTCAGACAAGCTGGAAGTTTCACTTACAATTTTTCCTTCCTTACTGCAGAGGAATTTGATTTTGTCTTGAGCCTGGAAGAGGAAAAGCCACATTAAAGCAGCCCAGCTCCCACCCAGCCTGCTGATGCCTCCTCCTCCACCAGCACAACTCTCAAGTTCACCTGCTCAAGCACAGCACCACAAACGTGCCCACACAAGACCTGCAGCCACACGTCCCTTCCCCTGACACACTGTTATTTTTGCTTATTTTTTCAATAAATAAAGCCTTTTGGAATCAACTGTGGCTACTTGAGTTTTAATAGTGGAAAAATCTGTAATTTATCTCTTGAGGAAGGAACAGGTCCATCCTCTTAGTTTAGGTTGGGGTCTAGTGCAGCTCTGTGTACTGCAGAGGGACATTTTTCTGCAGGAGGGAATTCCTGAGTTCTGTCTAGAACCAGAAAATTAAGAATCATTGAATAGCCTGGGTTGGAAGAGACCTTAAAATCATCTCATCCCACCTCCTGCCATGGGCAGGGACACCTTCCACTATCCCAGCTTGCTCCAAGCCCTGTCCAACTTGGCTTTGGACACTTCCAGGGATGGGGCAACCACAGCTGTGCCAGGGCCTTACCACTCTCAGGGAAGAATTTCTTCCCAAAATCCCATCTAAACTGTGTCAGTGTGAAGCTGTCCCCCCTCATCCTGTCACTGCATGCTGTTGTGAACAGTCTCTCTGGAGACAGATACACAAAGCAGATCACAGCCAACTTCCTGCAGGTACAAAAGTTCCCACCTTATTTTAGTTCTGACATCAGGGAAATGGAAGAAAATAAAGCCAGCCTGCTAATTTTTAAGCCACATGGGTCTTCCACCAGCACAGCTGCCAAGCAGTGACACAGCTTAAAGAAAGAGCAAGGATTTATAAAGATAACAAAGGACAAATTCCTCCAGCGTGTTTGGAGAGCTGCACACTGGAACTTTCAAAGAAAAATCTCTTCATACCACAGGAAAAAACCCAACCCAATATAAAACATCACACAAACTCATGCACAGCATTTGACAGCCAGGGCTGGCTCTTTTTAATTGGAGAGACAAAAAAACCCAAGTTTTAAAATACAGCCATTGAAAAGACGACGAATTAAGAAACATGTAAACACAGCAGAGGCTTAATTACAAGTTGTACTGCTTGGTTTGGTACTTGCCCACTCCCCTCTGCCTGGGAGAGAGGGAATGACCCAAGTACAGCACAGAACCACCAGCTCAGGGGGACACGACTGCTCGAGCAGCATCTGCCCCTTCACATGCTCACAAAACACTGTTCTAGAGTACCTTGGCCTGGAGTGACCCCAGCTTCTCTCTAAGGATGCTCAGCACATCTGCTCCACCCCAGACAAACAGAGTGGCTAATGAATGGTCCATCAGGTTCAGTAAAAATGGGAATCATTTCTGAATTCTGGTTCCACACCCAGGGACACGTAGGAAAAATCCCCCAATCAATGTACACACTCATGCACCTTTTCCAGGGGAACCCTCCAGGAATGATGAACAGATGTTGAACAGCCATCCCCTTACAGCCAGGCAATGATCTCACATCCAGTCAGGCAGGAAAGAAAACACTCCTGGAATGCAGAGACATCTCCATCCAGGGGGTTTCTTTCCCACCACATGGCCCACAATCCAGGGGAATAAAGGGAAAAAAGGAATAAAGGCAAGGAGGGAGCTGAAGAAAAGCTTAAGAAGATTCTAAGGGCGCTGCTGTGCTCAGCTCAGCCACAGAAGGATAATTTGTTATCCCCAAGGCTCCCAAAGGAGCTTCACTTGTCCCTAAAGGATTGTGCCTGGCTGCAGCACAGCCAGCTCCCCTGAGGGAGAGAGGGAGGAGTGTCCAAAGTGACATCCAGGGTTCTTTGCCATGGCAGAGGTCCCCAGCCCTGGCACAGCAAGGGGATTGCTGTCTGTAGTGAACTTTTGAGCCTTGGGAAGACACAGCCCCAGCCCATGGCACAGACTCCCCCTGGGGGACAAGCCAGGTCCTCAGGGGTGCACAGCAGAACCATGGGGTGACACAGGCATTCAGCAGAGATGAGAGCATTAGTGTCCTCTACAGAGCCAGACTGGCCAGCTCTACTAAAAACCACAACCTTACACGTGGTCAGGAAAAGATAACTTACTTTGGCAAGCAGAAACACACATTTATCACTGAAATACAGTAGCTGTCATTACATAAAAAGCTCCCCTTCCCACCCCAGCCCCACTCCCTCCACTGAACAAAGCAGAAACTTCCATCTCCCAGCTGCAAGACACCTGCTCTACATTCAGCTGTAGGACAGAGGAACTTGATTCCAGAGCCAGAAAGAAGCTGGACAAATTAGAGAGCCACAAACTCAGGGAAATCCAGACAAACCCTACTAGACAGAGCTCATGTCCCAGCACTTAGTGCAGGCTTTTCTCTCCCTTGGGTAGGAGGTGTCAGCACCTGCTTGTTGGAGGGCAGCTGAACAGCATGGACATTCTCCAAACTCAGTCCATCAAGCCTACAAAGCCACATCTGGTTTTTAATGGAGGAGTGACTTCCTTCTGGGAATGTGCTCATGAGTCTACTTAGCTGAAGGCTAAAAGCAGCTTATTTAAAAAAAAAAGAAAACCCACATTCAGGTTCTCAGTTCATTGCATGCTCTCAGACCTCGCTGGTGACTTCAGCTCAGGCCTCAGGAATGTGTGTCTGGAATCAGAGCTCTGCCACCCTCCCAGGTGCTGCTTGGCTCCTTCCAGCAGCCCACACAGGCCTGTTTGAGCCTCCCACAACAACTGCACCAACGTTCTGTCCCCACTAATGCTCGTCCTGCAGGCAGAGGCAGCAAACCAGACCCCACACACGTGTCCCCACGCTGCTGTCCGTCCCAAGGACACAGACACGGGCAGGGCAGCACAAACCCACCCACAGGAGAGTCCCAGGAACTCCAGAACTGCTCTCTGAAGCAGCACCTGGGAGCTGCACAACAGCAGCTTGGGAGAACTCAGCTGCCAGGACAGGACTAGGAAGGCACAGCTCATGGCCAGGAGCCTTCCTGCCCCCTCTTGTTGCCCACCCAGCAGCACTGGGACCGTCACCGCTCTGCCCACACATCTCAGTCCCTCCTACCAGCCACAGCTCCTGCTGGGACACAGCCCGTGCTCCCCGTGCTGGGTGGCAGTCCCAGGGCTGAGCCACCTCCACCATCCAACTGCTTGTGGCAAGGAATCCAACGCCAGCACGAAGAGGAAGAAGGGGAAGCAGCGAGGGGACGACACCACAAGATTTCCAGCAGGCCACGCCAGTCTCTGATCCCTCCTCCAGCATCCAGCTAATCACGGGCAGCTCTCCCCAGGGAAGATTTCGGAAAGGCAAGAAAAAACATCCATCCTACAGAGCCCCAAAGCAGCCTCCCCATGGGGGGAGAAGCACAGGCTGGGCCTCCAGGTGCTCTGTCCTTCCCTGCTGCCAGGCCGAGGCTCTGGGGGCACAGGGGAGATGGGGCAGCTCCGGACACGGCCTCGGAGCAGCTCCAGCCCGGCTCCAGAGGAGCGCACGGATTGGGAAGCGCCGCCAGCGCTCCAGCTCGCCGAGCCCTCCCGCCCCATCCCGCCCCGGCCGTCCTTCGCAGAAAGGAATGAAGTCAAATCGGGAATTGGTTTCTGTGCAGTCTCTGGGCGTTTCCCCCGCGGTGCCGCAGTGCTGGGGCTGTGCCCTGGGCTCACTGGCGCCCGTTGTTCTCCGCGGGCTGCGCGGGCGCCTTGGCCTCGCCGTGCGAGGACGAGCCCTCGAAGCGCTGCGACGCGATGGCAGCCTGGTGGGACATGCTCTTCCTCACGATGTCCCCTTTCCTCCACAGCACCACCTCCTGCAGGGACACGGCCAAGCCTTGTCAGGGCTCTGCTGCTGGGACCTGCTGCTGCCCCACCCAGCCCCGCAGGCTGAACCAGGCTCGCTGCTCCACCCTCAGCAGGACACACCTGGCAGTGCAGCTGCCCAAAATCTGGGTAGAGAGCTCCTGCCTGGGGTCAGGGCACACAGGGGACATCCACAGCAACTCTGTCCTAGTGCCACTGATAAGGTGAAGCACAGAAGCTCCACCACTGAGCAAAGAAGAAATCCCAGACAGGCACATTCCAGACTCCTCCCCACCACCACACACATCTGACCTGCATGGACATTCTTCTACATCACCCTTCCACCTGATGAATCCCAAATTCCCAGTAAGTCCTTGTAAAAGCATCCCAATCACCCACTCACAGGCCCAAGAACAGCAGCTCTGTTTCTCACCTGCTGTTTGAAGTAGCGTCTCTCCTCCTCATCAATCAGCACCAGATTGAGGTAATAACGCACAGAGAACTTCTTGTTGATGTCCCTCATTGTTGGAGTCAGCTCATAGCCAGCCAGGAAGAGCCTGATGGGAATGGACTCCCCTGGAAAGGGCACAGAGCTGTCAGCACAGACAGGATGCAGACAGAAACCAGGAGAGCAGCAGTGAAACACAAACTCACACGGCCACAACCTTTGTCATCACTTCCACAAGTGGACTAACATGAGCTAGAAGACCTCAACTCCCTTCAGAGAGCAGCAGGTCCACAGCCAGATCCTGCCCTTGCTGACAGCTATCCCAGCTCCACTCTAACAGCACAGGACTCTTTTGGGACCTGCATCAACACAGCACTGGAGGAAAAAATGAGTAAGGTGACATTTTCTCTGGCAGGTGACTCTGCTGGGCAGAGGAACAGTGGCACAGGAGATGGGCACAGAGCAAGAACTCCCTCTCTGCTCTGAGCTGCAGCAATGCCAGCTGGTGGCCCATGCCAACTGTGAATTTACAGCTGGTTCTGCCACTGCTTCATCAAAAGAATCAAGTCATTGCTACTCATTCTGCCTCAGTTTCCCCTTCAAGAAAGGGGATCAGATCAATGCCCTGCTCTGATCCCACCAGAACAGGATGCTGAGCACAAAGAAGATTCTGCAAGAGTCATTTTCCCACCCCAAAAGCCTCCAGAAGAGGAACCCTGGGGGCTCCTGTTCCCTCTCACCTCTCACAGGTGCCCCATCCATGATCTCGTACTTGGCTATGGTGTCGTTCTCGTGGTACACGTTGGGCCCTGTCCCCGTCGTCTCCCTCTTGATGATGTCTATCTCCATGTGCTTGATCTTGATCCTCACCAGCAGGAAGTAGATCTTCCCCACAATCACATCTTTTAAGTGGTACCTGACATGAGAGGGGAGAAAACACCAGGATCAAACCCTGTGCAGCAGAGCTGACGTGCAGGAACTTGCTGGGCAGGCACTTTGCTCTCATCCACAGCAGATGGCAAATCAACCACCCCCACCAGCAACCAGCCCTTCATTCCCATCCTCTGCTCTTTTGGAAACCCACAAGAACATTTAGCATGAGCAGATAAATTAAAAACATCACTTCAGGCTGAATATCGGCAAGAAACCCCTGTAAGAGCAAAGGCTACAAACTCAATATTCTAGATCAATTAAAACCCACCCAAATCACAGAATCATTTAGGTTGGAAAAGACCTCTGAGATCATTGAGTCCAACCTTTGGCCAACCACCACTTGCAGGGAGATCTGCCAGCACCAGCTGGGAAAGATGCTCTAAGAGTAGTTTAAAGAGTTCTTCCCAACTTCTTTGCTGGAGTTAACTCCTACTTCAGCTGTATTGCCTGGTAAGGAGCAAACACTGAATTCTGGAGACACCTGGAGGTACTGAGGATACAGGGAGTGGGAAGTTACAGCACGAATTTCATGCTGTGCTCCAGGCTCAGTGAACCACAGCCATTGCTTCCCACCTTGATCCAGACATAGGGGAAGGAGAGGAGCCTATGGATCAGGGAGGATCTGAGCTCTCTCCCAGCCTCTCTCCAGCACATGATGAAATTCCTCTGAGGAAACCTCTAGCAGGTCCCCACAGCCCCCAGCTGCTCCTGAGACACTCACTTGGACTTGTTGTACTCGAACTCGATGTGCAGGCAGTCCTCAATGCCCACCTCCATCTTGATGGAGGAGTTGAGCTCGGGGTAGGTGCTCAGGGTGTGCACCACGATGTCCATCTCCTTGACCACGTCGTTCAGCCTGCGGCTCACGGTGGCACGGAGGAAATACCTGCAGGGACAGTGCCCTCCCATCAGGGTCACACAGGGGGCAGCAGGGACAGCCTGGCTTGGGCTGCACTGTCCAAGCAGCCTTACTACACAGATCCATGTAAAGAGCTGAAAGGTGTTTGGTTGCAAATCTAAATAAAACATGATCAACTCAACAGATCCACTGAGAAAGTTCCTTTTTCCCAGTGAAGTTTGGAAACTTCTCCTTGGCAAAGATGAGCTGCTCAGTTCAGCTCATGCACAGCTGAGACAAGGCTAAGAGGATTTCAAGAGCAGGGGAATGTCCAAAGGGACAAAATAAACAGGAAACCAAAGAATTGCCACAGGCAAGCAGAACAGCAAGGAAGCTCCTCTTCCCATGTCATTTACTTTCTTTTAGTCCAGGTCTGAACAAAATAAACCCAGAGCAAAAGAGCCCCCAGCTCTTTACATGTACCTGCCCCCGGAGCTGCCAGCACCCCACACTGGAAAAGACAGAAGGGAATTTCCAGATGGAAAAGCAGGCTCCTCTCAGCTTCCACACATTTGTGAGCCCAAGTTACCTAAGCCCCATTTTGAGGATCTGAGGAACAGCCTGCACATGTTAAAACCACTGCCCTTTTGCAAGATTACATCAGGCTGCACAGCCACACCTCCCAGTGAAGATCTCAGACCTTTCCAATCCCCACTTTGAAGCCAGTGAAAGCATTTTGAGTCAATTGAGAGGCTCAATATGAAATATCATTTTTAACATATGAACAAGGCACAAGCGAAGCATCTGTTTGCATACAGAGCACAATTAAAGTTGACAA